>NC_064925.1:531452610-532077610 GCF_023897955.1 Schistocerca gregaria
TCAAAAGCTTTCTCTAAGTCTGGAAATGCTAGACACGTAGATATGCCTTTTCTTAATCTATCTTCCAAGGTACGTCGTAGGGTCAATATTGCCTCACGTGTTCCAACATCACCACGGAATCATAACAGATCTTCCCTGAGTTCTACCAGTTTTTCCATTCGTCTGTCAAGAATTTAAGGCAGTATTTTGCAGCTGTGACTTACTAAGCTGATAGTTCGGTAATTTTCACACCTGTCAGCACTTTCTTGCTTTGGGATTTAAATTTTCTTCTTGACGTCTTAGGGTATTTCACCTGTCTCATACATCTTGCTCACCAGATGGTAGAGTTTCGTCAGGGCTGGCTCTCCCAAGGAAACCGTAGTTCAACTGGAATGTTGTCTATTCCTGGGGCCTTGTTTCGACTTAGGTCTTTCAGTGCTCTGGGGCCTTGTTTCGACTTAGGTCTTTCAGTGCTCTGTCAAATTCTTCACGCAGCATCATATTTCCCATTTCATCTTCACTTACGTCCTCTTCTACTTCCATAATATTGCCCTCAAGTACATCGCCCGTGTATAGACCCTCTATATACTCCTTCCATCTTTCTACTTTCCCTTCTTTGATTAGATCTGGTTTTCCGTCTGTGCTCTTGATATTCACACAGCTTGTTCTCTTTTCTACAAAGACCTTTTTAAATTAGCTGTAGGCTATATATATCTTACCATTACTCATGATATATGCCTCTACGACCTTACATTTGTCCTGTAGCCATCCCTGACTAGCTATTTTGCACATCCTGTCGATCTCACTTTTAGACATTTGTATTCCTTTATGCCTGCTTCATTTACTGAATTTTTATATTTTCTCCTTTCATCAGATAAATTCAATGTCTCTTCTGTTACCCAATAAGTTCAACTAGCCTTCGTCTTTTTACCTACTTGATCCTCAGCTTTCTTTATTATGTTATCCCTCAATGCTACCCATTCTTCTTCTACTGTATTTCTTTCCACTGTTCCTGTAAATCGTTCCATAATGCTCTCTCTGAAACTCTCTACAACCTCTGCTTCTTTAAGGTTATCCAGGTCACGTCTCCTTAAATTCTCACCTTTTTGCAGTTTCTTTAGTGTTTATCAACAGTTCATAACCAATAGATTGGGTGCAGAGTACACATCTGCCCCTGTCTAACAATTTAGAACCTGGTACCTATATCTATGTCTTATCATTATATAACCTGTCTGAAACCTTCCAGTGTCTCCAGACCTCTACCATTTATACGAACTCCTTTCATGATTCTTTAATAAAGTGTTAGCTACGTTTAAATTATGCTCTGGGCAAAATTCTACCAGGCGGCTTCCTCTATCATTCCTTACCTCCCGTCCTTATTCACCTACTACTTTGTGTTCTCTTCCTTTCCCTACTATGGACTTCCAGTCCCCCATGACTATTACATTTTCGTCTCCCTTCACTACTTGAATAATTTCTCTTATATGATCATACAGTGGTTCAATCTTTTCGTCATCTGCGGAGCTAGTTGGCGTATAAATTTGAACTACTGTAGTAGGTGTGTTCTTCGTGTCTATCTAGGCTACAATAATGCGTCCAATATGCTGTTCGTAGTAGCTGACCCGCGCTCCTATATTTTAATTCATTATTAAAGCTACTCCTGCATTACCCCTATTTGTTTTTGTATTAGTAACCCTGTATTCACCTGCCACCAAACTTCATTAATTCCTACTATATCTAACTTTAAAATATCCATTTCCGTTTTTAAATTTTCTAACCTACCTGCCCTATTAAGGGATGTGACATTCCACGCTCCGATCCGTAGAACGCCAGTTTTGTTTCTCCTGATCACGACATTCTCCTGAGTAGTCCCTGCACGGAGATCCGAATGGGGGACTATTTTACCTCCGGAATATTTTACCCAAGAGGACGCCATCGTCATTTAACCATACAGGAAATCTGCATGCCCTTGGGGAAAGCTACAGCTGTAGTTTCCTCTTGCTTTCAGCCGTTCACAGTACCAGCACAGGACGGCCGTTTTGATTAATGTTACAAGGGCAGATCAGTCCCTGTAACTATTGAAAATGCTACTGCCCCTCTTCAGGAACCACACGTTTGTCTGGCTCCTCAACAGATACCTCTCCATTGAGGTTACACCCACAGTACGGCAATCTGTATCACTGAGGCACACAAGCCGCCTTACCAATGCAAGGTCCATGGTTCGGAGGGGGGGGGGGGGCGGTGTTTGCGTATAAAATATTTTTTCGATTATGAAACTAAATCAGTTAATATTACATGGTAACCGAAGTACGAAAATCTGTCAAGCTGTATGAATCTGCCCTCAGTCTGTACCAGATACATGTGATATTATGTTTTTGGTTCAATAAAAATAACAAAACAATGGTGAAAATTTCTTTAGCAATCTGTGTTGTTGAGAAATATGAAACATTAAACAAAGTCGCATGTAGTATGGCTGCCGCACATCAGCCATTTCCCCTCTCTTCTCCATCCTCAAGTGAAATAGTGTGACATATGGCGGTGGGGGAGGTGTTGCATCTTGTTGTCTTCAGTCCTGAGACTGGTTTGATGCTGCTCTTAATGCTACTCTATCCTGTGCAAGCTTCTTCATCTCCCAGTACTTACTGCAACCTTCATCCTTATGAATCTGCTTAGTGTTTTCATCTCTTGGTCTCCCTCTAAGATTTTTACCTTCCACGCTGCCCTCCAATACTAAATTAGTGATCCCTTGATGCCTCAGAACATGTCCTACCATCCGGTCCCTTCTTCTTGTCAAGTTGTGCCACAAACTCCTGTTCTCCCCAGTTCTGTTCAATACCTCCTCATTAGTTATATTACCTTATTGTCACAAAATTTACTTGTTCCCTTAGGCTGCTTCCTTAACATCTTCACACCAAGCACACGATTAAGCACCTCCATGTGACTCCCTCACTCGTTCTGGTGCGAAAAAACAAAATAGGTGACCATGGCGCTGTCTTCATAATCGATATCAGCGCTACTCGATACATGCTTACAATCTGTCAACAGAGCTATGGCACACGAGTCAGAGAACAGCTCGCAAACCATAGTCTTGGTCGATAATCGAAATTGACTAAAACAGTGGCGCGACAACAGCAATACTTCACTGGTTGGAGTCCATTCAGAGAGTACACGTGACAGAAAAAAAGTCGCAGCACCTGAAGAAGAAGGCGGTTTCGGTTGTCGAAATATTGTGCAGAAAATGGAAACAATTTCTCTGCAGAATACCATGAAGCACATAATTCATGAGTCACGCCGTAAAAACTTGAGGAAACTATCCCGCTGATCTACAAACGACGGTAAGAAGCCTAGCAGGTACAATTTTGCCCTCATCCGTTACGACGAAAACGATTACGGGTGTGGCAATCCAAATTGTTCTCCTAAGTATAATGTTCGCTTTGAGTTACAAAATATTTAATTTAGGAACATACATTGGCAGTACCATGTACGTTGCGTAGCCTAATTTAAATAATATTATTTAATTATTGAAGGTAAATGCATATATTCACCCATTTTTGTAATAATTTTATTTATGTACACAATAATGTGCGTCATTCATAACTTTTCTTCCGTGGTTGCGACGACTTACAGTGACCAATACTATTCCTTCAACTCTTAGTCTGTGGGATGGATGAAACGAGAAGAATGCAGAAAGAAAGCAGACGCATGATTCAACCTTATTGTGAAAGATACTATTACCCTTACATAGATATACGAGGGTGAGTCAAATGAAAACCTTAAATTTGTAATAACAAATTAAAATTTCCTCCCGTTATCCTGTAAGTTGGTAACTATTTCATTTTACAATTGCACGTTTTATGTTTTATTTCCGTAAAGGAACACACGTATTTCACTTGTGCAGAACAGCTTTTCTACACATTTTGCGTTATTGTACCTACATGTGAAGCAAGTCCATATACACTTATTTCCACTTATCAGTCCTAAGTGATCCATTGTAAAAGAATTAGAACTTCTATATTTCATTATCAGTTTCGCTGGATTTCTCGCAAACTACGTCACCTACATTGAATTTAACAGGTTTCACTGTCTGACCATGCCATGTTATGAGTGCGTTAGCACGCTTCTTCATCGTTTCTCACCATAATTCCTGTTCTGTAACATATCCAGTTCTAGTTTTGATGGAATGTTAATTATCTCTTCCACTATTTTTTTTTTTTGGATTATGACCTAACATGATGTCTATAGGAGTAATCCCGTACTTTCATGTGAGATTGAATTTGTTATTAATTCTATTTTAGATACATATTTGCTTGACACTCTGTGATTAGTGTCAATAAGTCTTAAAATACCTGCCCAATTCACACATACATCGTTCAGATGGGCTACTTTGCGAATGGTAGGCAGCAATGAGAATCACTTGTACACTTTTCCCTCATTCCCTTATTTCACACTTTGGATATAAACTGAGGCACATTATCGAATAATATGGCTTTTGGTTCTCCGATTTGCACAAAATATTCATTTGCTATTTTATTGAATACTGCTGTTGCAGTAGTTTTTCTCAAAGTATACAGTTTTCCAAATTTTGAAAAAGTACCCAACACTATCAAAATGTATGCAAAGCTTCGAGTCGTTTTTCGTAACAGACCACACATGTCCATTGCCAATATTTTCCAGATTCTCTTTAGGCTGAATTCTTTCCATGGCACCTTGACTTGTTAAGTTCTTCATTTTTACTGTCTGACATTTATCACATTTCCACACTCTTAGCGTTACTCTCTCACTAATATTAACAAATGTTACAGCTTGAGATGTTTCATCTATGAACTTTTAGATCCATAGTGGCCATAGGCTTAATAGTAGTAGTCAATCAATTCAGATATGTACTCGTCACTTGGCCAACATACTCACCAGTTTTCCCAATTTTCATTCTATTGTAAATATAATATGCTATCATACATTTTATAATACTTCTTAAATTTAGCACCTCCTTCTTTCATAGTATCATATTTAGTTTTCACTGGCATTAAACATTAGTCTTCAGGTTGATAACGATGCATATTTTTACGTATTTTCTCTGTCTTTCTTTTATCTTCAACTTCCATAAGGCACATTCCCTCTTAATTCTCCCTGTTAGTTGTACCACTGTGATCAAACGGCAGTCTTGACAAACTACACAATTATCAACTCGTTTTATGTAACAAATTTCATAATGAAACGCATATATGACTAATGCCCCATATGAAAGCCAATGCTTCTTTTTCTGACACTGTATACTTTCGCTAGTATGTGGATGATGTCCTACTTGCTAACACTACTGAATTACTATCTTTATCTTCTCCTTCTCCTAATTCCTATAATAAGGGAGCTGGTATGCCATAATCACATGAATTAGTCCCTGTATGAAATGGAAAAGATTAAATGGGATGGTGGTGGATTTGATTGTTAGTAAGTTCTTGTTTCAACATGTCAAACGCCGCTTGAAGTTTTCTAGTCCATAAATATGCATTATTCTTTTTCAGCAGATTACATAGATCTGGATCATTAAATACTTGCCCATTTACATATTTATTATGTAAATTACATAGACTCAAAAACTGTTTCAACTGTTTTCTAGTCTTTGGAGGCTGACCTCACTGATTGCTTCTAATTTCCTAGGATATTTTGTTACTCCTGTTGTCATAATAATTTGGCCAAAAAACTCCAGCTCATTTTTTACAAATTCCCACTTATTTATTTTCAGGGTAATTCCACCTCTTTTTAACAACCAAAAATTTCATCTAATAATTCACAATGCTCTTCCCGTATGCTGTCGCTATCGACAGGTCGTCCACATGTATGGTTATCCTGCCACATCACTTCTTTCCCCAACACACCATCCTAATTTCGGATAAACACTGACACAGACACAGACACAGACGTGATCACTCTGTGATGGTAACATTTATTTGGAAAGAGAAATGCAGTCACCTTCCTCGAATTTCGTTCAATGGCGATTTGCAAATATCCCACACTCAAACTGAAACTCATCCAACATTTTAACTTACGCAATTTCTGTAGCATATTGTCAACACTTTCTGACACATCCATTTCACGTTTCACCTCTTCATTGAGATCATGAGCATTTATTATGATTCTGTCCGCCTGCGTAGCTGTGTTGTAACGTGCTCGCCTCCCATGAAAGAGGGCCTCGGTTCGATTCCCGGCCGAGTTGGAGACTTTCTTAGCGGGGACTGGATGTTGCGTTGTCCCCATCATCTTTTCATCCTCGTCACCGGCGAGAAAATCGTCCAGTGTGACGTCGATGGACATAAGACTTGCACTTGGCGACCGTACCTCCCTGACTGGGGCCTCCCTGCCAACGATGTCATACACTCATTTCATTTCATATCATGATTCTTAGCCCACCGTCTTTTTTGTTGACTATACCTAGAGGACTATTATATTTACTCCTAGATGATTCTATTATTAACCAATTTTCCACACGATTTATTCCTTTTTCCGCTGCTTCTTTCTCAGCTAAGGTTGTTCGGTAAACTGTCCCAAAGAATATTTCATGTGGTACCATTTCTATTTGACATTCAAAGTCACCCACTAAAGCAGGCTTAGCTGAAAAAACTTCTCTGCTGCTTACCAAAATATTGTACAACTCAGTCTTCTGCTCTAATGACACTTCTGATATTGTCTCTATTAAGGCTCTTAAATTATCTCCAGTTCGCTTTGTTCACATTTCTATAACGATGACACTCAGCTCCCTCATCTAAACCTACATACTCTGTTAATATAACAAGTCTCCCATTTATATCCTGTCCCATTTTCCACAACAACATGGAGATTCGCTTCTATTTCATTCTTCCCTACTGAACAAACCATTATTTTCCTCTCACGGTCAATAAGTACTTTATGTTTCGTTATCCAGTTCATGCCCACAATTATCTCACAACTGAGGAACCACTAAAAAGTCATATTGAAACAACATACTATTAATACCAAATTCTGTAAAGATGGGAGCTTTGATTGGTTTGTTTCAATTATCTGTTAGTTTCACTCCCATAACTGACATTTCTGCTGTTTCGGATTTTCCTCTTATAAGCTCATAAAATGAAACCCCATAACTTCACTTCCACAATTAATTAACACTCGTGTTTGTATATAATATACTTTCCTGGGATCATTATTTGTTCACATCGTCCTACATCATTACATTTATCCTCCCACAATATGTCCTGCTCAATTTCTAAATCTGTCCACTTATTTCCTCTTGCTATTGAATTTTATATGGAGCTTATTCTCTCTCTCCCTACATCTTTCTTCCTTTTATGCATCTTCCTATAGCATTTGTCGTATCACCAAGAACACTCTCTCTTTCACTTTCATCTGAATGTATTACATCAGCTGTAGCTTCATGTACCTTGAAATTGTGGGCTTCACTCAGTAATCTTACACAGTTCCCTGCTCTTCTCCTAGAGCACAGTTTCCAATTTCCCTTTCTAATCTGCTGATTTCATTGAGTTTAGGAATGACATAAAAAAAGTTATCGTTCTGTATCTTAAACTCTTCATCCTTCTCATCATAACTATAAATTTCATCTACCTTACTCATTATATATTCATTATTTATCTTCCTATTAAGTATACTTTCATTTTTTGTCTCCTACCTTCATCATTATTTCCTGTAATATCTATTTTATTTCCCTTTTGCCACTATTCTAAACTCTCGTAGATCTTATTTATCTGCATTAACCATTATTCATCCTTAACCACACTTTCATCTTCATTTACTTAGACAGCTTGCATATTTTGCAACTGAACACTGAGATGGAACCGGAGCAACAGCACTATTCGTGCATGCTCAAACATTCATTCCGACTACACTCATAATTTCATGAGCTTCTACATCTGACTCACCTTGTGTGTGAGCTGGCCGGGATGGCCAAGATGTTAAAGGCGCGACCGCGCGACCGCTACGGTCGCAGGTTCGAATCCTGCGTCGGGCATGGATGGGTGTGATGTCCTTAGGTTAGTTCGGTTTAAGTAGTTCCAAGTTCTAGGGGACTGATGACCTTAGTAGTCCCATAGTGCTCAGATCCATTTTAACCATTTTAACCTTGTGTCTGAAACAAACAACTAGCGTTTAGCTGTTCGTGTCTGGTAGCCTCTGTGCCACCTCGACTATGCCTATACACATTTTCCTATTCACCTTCAGTTACATTGTCGTAGTTATAGTTGTAGCAAAACTGGATTCTTTTACGCTGGAGTCGGGGCCTCGCTATTCTATCCGCAGAAGTACGCCCTCCCTTTTTTGTAAGTCATCAGTCTTTTAACTGGTTTGATGCAGTCGGCCTCAAATTCCTTTCCTGTGCCAGCCTCTTCACCTCTCAGCAGCACTTTCAACCTGTGTACTCTGTTATTTGCTAAACGTATTCCAAACCTACTTTCCTCTACAGTTTTTGCCCTCTACAGATCCCTCAAGTACCACGGAAATCATTCAATGATGTCTTAACAAAAGTTCTATCATTCTGTCCTCTCCCCTTTCAGTGTTCTCCACTTATTCCTTTCCTCTCCGACTGTGTGCAGAACCAACTCATTTCTTACCTTACCAGTCCACCTAATTTTCAACATTCGTCTATAGCACCGTATCCCAAATCCTTCGATTCTCTTCTGTTCCACACTACCATACAACGCAGTGACCTCAGAAATTTTTTCCTCAAATTGAGACCTACATTTGATACTAGTAGACTTCTCTTGGCCATGAATGCCCTTTTGCCAGTGCTAGTCTGTTTTTGATGTCTTCCTTGCTCCAGCGATCTTTGGATATTTTGCTGCTTAGGCAGTAGATTTCCTTAACTTCATCTACTTCGTGACCGTCAATCCTGATGTTAAATTTTCCGCTGTTCTCACTTCTGATGCTTCTCATTACTCTCGTCTTTCTGCGATTTACTCCCAGTCCGCATTCTGCAGTCATTATACTCTTCATTCCATTCAGAAGATCATGTAATTCTTCTTCACTTTCACTCAGGATAGCAATGCCATCATCGAATCGTACCATTGATATCCTTTCACGGTGAATTTTAATTCAATGACTGAACCTTTCTCTTATTCCCATCATTGCTTCTTCGATGTACAGGTAGAACAGTAGGGGTTAAAGGCTACATACCTGTCTTACACCGTTTTTAATCCGAGCTCTTTGCTCTTGGTCGTCCACTCTTATTATTCATTATTGGCCGTTGTACATGTTTTAGATTACCCATCTCTGTTTATAGCTTATCCATATTTTTTTTCAGAATTTAGAACATCGTGCACCATGTTACGTTATCGAACGCTTTTTCCATGTCGACGCATCCTATGAACGTGTCATTATTTATCTCAAGTCTTGCCTCCAGTGTCAACTGCCACGTCAGTATGGCCTCTCTGGTGCCTTTAACTTTCCTAAAGCCAAACTGATCGTCATATAATAAATTATCAACTTTCTTTTCCATTCGTCTGCATATTATTCTTGTAAGTAACTTTGACGCATTAACTGCGAAGCTAATTGTGCAATAATTCTCTCACAGGAGAATCAATACGCAAAGAAGTGGAATATGGAAGTACAAAGGAATGAGGAGACAGGCTTGAAGTTCTGTAAGGCTATAGTTACTATCTCTTAAACTTCAGCCTACTCTTCATCATTGCCATGTTGTGATACGAGTCTACATCTCTCCACGAGTACGCCTTATAATCCAGTATCGGAATTTCTGCCTAACCAGGACGTAAGCTAACTGAAATCTTCCTGTATCTCCTGTCCAGTTCCAAGTATGCCTGCTCCTCTTGTGATCTGCTATTACTATCTGAAATTCATTACAGAATTCAATTAGTCTCTTTCCTCTCTGATTCCTTGATCCAAGCCCAAATTCTCCTGTAACCCTTTCTTCTCCTTGTTCCCCTAAACGTGCATTCATGTCCCCCATGACTACTAGATTTTCACCTCCCTTCACATACTGTATTTATCCTCACGTATTTTTTCTATCTCTTCATCTTGAGCTAGCGACATCGGAATGTGTACGTGAACTACCGCTGTCAGTGTTCCTGTCGATTCCGATAAGAATAACCCTAGCAGTGAACTGTTCACAGAAACTCACTCTCTGCTCTACTTTCCTATTCATAACAAATCCTACTCCTAATATGACATTTTCTGTTTCTGTTAATATTACTCTATACTCGCCTCTCCAAAAATCGTTGTTTTCTTTCCATTTCACTTCACTGACCATTACAATATTTGGATTGAGCTTTCGCATTTCCTTTTTTCAGAATTTTTAGCTTCCCTGCCACATTTAAGCTTCTGATATTCCACGCCCCGAATCTTAGAACGTTTCCTCTCCATGGTTACTCAGTCTTTTTCTCATGGTCAACTCCCTTTTTCCAATGGAGAGATAATCATGACCCTTTTCAGTTACAGGCTATACGTCCTATGTATACACTTTATGTGCATTTAATGCAGTGGTTTCCATTACCTTCTGCATCCTCATGTCGTTGATCATTGCTGATTCTTCCGGAAGTCTTCCGTCGCCATTGCTGTTTATCAATCAAAATTTAAGTGGTGGGGAGTTTCAAACCGGAGCCGAAGACGTTTCGATTACTAGTCAAAGACACTACCCGTAGAGCACCTTTGCTGAGGGAGTTGTTGTTTTCCTCATAGCTAATTTCACGAGTTCTAAAATTATGCCCTCTATTTCCTGGACCAAAACATCTTCCACCTCATCTCCCTCTATCTACCTGTACTGACCTCAAATTGTATTCGTTACTATTACCATTTTGATTCCCATTATCGTTATTGTATTTTCTATTGCTGTTACTGCTGTTGTTATAATGGTTTCGGTTTGGGTGGTTTAGCATTATTGTGTTACCCATTTTCTTCATCACAATAAAGCACGTCTAAGTCTCCTACTTTCTTTAAAAACGAGATTTTATCACAGTCCTCAAGAACATACCCCCGGACTTTTCGTGTTAGTTTTTCCCGCAATATATTAAGCATTCGTTTCTCCCTCATTTGACCTTTTTATGGTTTCCACTTCTTCGTCAGGTCCTAGTAATAGATTTTTAATAGAATTTCATACTCGATTTCCTACGATATCGGCATGAAATAGCATAAGTAAGCTTTGTTGTCACTTCCACTTGCTTATTTGCTGACCAGTATCCTTTTTTCAACCTTTTCAAAAATACGTCGACCGTTTCGCTACCCCCGAGTCGCGAACTGCTGAACTATCTGCATCTCCACCGAAGCTTGTTGTTGCAATACGCAACCGGCTTTCCTCCGGAAGTTCTTTCGGTATTAATGACCTACACTTATCCAAGAGTACGACCGGATGGTTCCCGCTTTTTGAGTCAAAACAAATCAGAAGATTCCAGTGAGGTATCCTCGGCTAAGGGTCGACATATGAAACGTCCCCTATGAAAAAGTATACATTACCGTGCTTAAACTGACACATAATATTTTTAGCGCAACGCAATCTGACTTTCAAAGCTCCCTACAAAAGAATGGCCCTGACTAACATTAACCTATACGTTTCACATATCACTTACCTCACAAAAATCTTGGTTACTCGAACTACTGCAATACAACAGGAGCCACTACTGCCAGCTGAATAAAAGATTCAAACTACTCAATGCACTAACTACTGATAGGTATAGTTAGCAAATGAAAGATTTTAATAGAGAACAAACAACGTATTTACCTTAATAGTCATAATATATATAGCAGTTCATGACATCCATTCTTACAAATTTCAAAACTCCGCCATCTCTCTCCCCACATCCACCACCGCTGGCGGCTCACCTCCAACTGCGCAAGGCTACGCGCTGTTCACACCCAGCTGCCCAACACTACAGTGGCGAGTATTACAACAATGCCAACCAGCCACTGACTGCACACAGCACAGCCAGTGATTTTTCATACAGAGCGCTATGTGGCGTTACCAATAAAAAAAAAAAAAAAAAACTAAACAGCCTACTTACAGTATCTACCTTTGGCACGCATAACAGCGACAACGCGTCGTGGCACGGAAGCACTGAGGCCTTGGTAGGTCGCTGGAGGCAGTTGGCACCACACCTGCACACACGAGTCAGCTAATTCCCATATACCCCGGGGAAGAACGCGATGACTTCTGACACGACGTTAAATGGCATCCCAGACGTGTTCGATCTCGCTCAGAAGTAGCGAGTTGGAGGTCGTCACATCAATTGTAACTCTTTTCTCGTATCCCTCTCTCACACTCCGGGCCTTGTGATGTGAAGCCACTCCCGTCGGGAAACATGATCGTCATGAAGGGATATATGTGGTCTGAAAGCAGTGTACGATCCTCCTTGGCTGTAATCGTGCCATGCATGAGCTCAATTGGGCCCATAGATGCCCGTGAATATTCCCTAGAGAATAATGGAGCTATCGCCAGCTTGTCTCCGTCCCGCAGTACAGGTGTTTAAGGAGCTGTTCCGCTTGAGGACGAGGAACTTGTGTCCTCCCATTGGCATAACGAAGAAGGTATCGGAATTCATGAGACTATACAACGCTCTGCCATTGCGCCAACATCCGGTGAAAATGTCACGTACTCATTTCAGTCGTGGTTTTAACGTTGGAACATGCGTCTTTTGTCGGTTGTGGAGACCCATCGTTAAGAGTGTTGGGTTCATTGTGTGTTCGGACATACTTGTACTCTGTCGAGCATTAAATTCTGGTATCAGTTCCAACATTGCTCGCCGCATGTCCTGTTTTACCAGTCTGCCTGGCTTACGACGTCCAACAGCTGTAATGATGTGTGGCCACCCAAGCCCACGACGTGGCTTCACCATGGTTTCGTCAGGTGTTCAAGACATACACCACAGCAGTCGTCGGACACCCGACATGTCTTGCAAAAAATGGTTCAAATGCCCCTTAGCACTATGGAACTTAACATCTGAGGTCAACGGTCCACTAGACTTATAACTACTTAAACCAAACAAAACAAAGGACAGCACACACCTCCATGCCCGAGGCATGATTCGAACTTGTGACGGTAGCAGCAGCGCGGTCCCGGACAGAAGCGCCTAGAAGCGCGAGGCCACAGCAGTCGACGAGAGTTTCCGAAATCCTCGTACCGCGGCTCCAGACCTTCACAATCTGTCTTCGGTCAAAATCATAAAGACTGCTCGCCTTCCGTTCTATACATGGTCTACTTGCTCATTGACACTATGTGCACCATGTGTGTGGCTGACCACCTGTCAGTCATCGCCAGGTGTGGTTGCTATCACTTGGATGGGTTTATATCTGTAGTAGGTCGGGGTCATAATGTTCTGGCTGATCACTGTAATTTTATTGGTAATGTCTTGTCTTGTCTAGTCTTTGGATGTGTTAGAACGCGCATGTAATGTTTGTTCCGTTTAGTTAGCGATGCGCAGCATCGTGATGGATGCTGCACTGTGGAGTGCAACCGCCACTTTTCCTCCGTTATACAGGACGGAAAACCTATGGACCTTCCAAAACCATTCAACAAAATTCGAATGTGATCCGATGCGCCAAAATGTTCAAAAATGGTTCAAACGGCTCTGAGCACTATGGGACTTAACATCTATGGTCATCAGTCCCCTAGAACTTAGAACTTCTTAAACCTAACTAACCTAAGGACAGCACACAACACCAAGCCATCACGAGGCAGCGAAAATCCCTGACCCCGCCGGGAATCGAACCCGGGAACCCGGGCGTGGGAAGCGAGAACGGTACCGCACGACCACGAGATGCGGGAGCCAAAATGTGTTCATGCTTTTTTGAGGCCTCCTGTAGTGACCACGGAGCACAGTGGACGCTGGCATGCACGAGGAAGAGGAGGAGGACATTGGTGTTTAACGTCCCGTCAACAACGAGGTCATTAGAGACGAAGTACAAGCTCGGATTAGGGAAGGATGGGGAAGGAAGGCGGCCACGCCCTTTCAAAGGAACCATCCCGGCATTTGCCTGGAGTGATCTAGGGAAATCACGGAAAACCTAAATCAGGATGGCCGGACGCGGGATTGGCATGCACGAAAACAAGCAGTAGAGACTCTGGAGTGTAATTGTCTTCCTGATGAGTGCCGCTTCACATTGAGTCCCGATGACTAGTGAAGACGTGTTAAGAAACACCATGGACAGCGAGGGGATACCAACCTGACTGTCGCCTGGCATACGGCACAATAAGAAGGAGTGGCAATTAGCTGTGCCACATCTTTTCATATCAGGCCTCCATTCGTTTTCATCCGCGGCGCCCCCAGAGCGCAGCGGTACGATATTTCACGCCCTGTTTTGTGGCCCATCTCTGCAAGCCATCGTGGGCTTACATTTCCGCAAGATATTGATCGCCCGCAGAAGGCTTGTCTTCATGCTTGCCAAACCATACCTATGCCAGCAAGGTCACCACATTTCTCCCCAACTGAGAATTTTTGGACCATTATCGGCAGGGCCCTCCAACCAGCTCCGGAGTTTGGGTATGTAACTCGCCAGTTGGACAGAATATGGCGCGAAGTCACTGACGAGGACATGCAACAAGTCTGTCAATCAATGCCAAGCCGAAGAACTGCTTCCACATGGGCCATTGGAGGACCAACGCATTCTTACCTTGTTCAATCTGTGAAGCTCTTTCCCTTGAATAAATCAACCAATTTTTCTGAAATTATTTGTTTGTTTGTACATGTCTATATGTCTATCGATGTCAGTCCCGTTCGGATAATCCTTGGTGGTGAGTCATTAATTTGTCTTAGAGTGGATTTTAATGAGTGGTTGTTATTTGTTACTTTCGGTATTTTGCTTGTGTTTTAATTTTAAATCGCCCTCTGACGAGTCTAGTTGCAAGTGTTCAACCTAGTGGGCAAAATGCAGCAACCACTCAGTAACAAAACTATGTAGTGAATACACCATCGGATGTACGAGCTATTCAATTGGTCTCTGCATTTTAGCCTTAACCCTGTAAGGAGAGGTCATCTTATTCCACTCAACGATATCAAAGGCAATTCCCGGGCCCATAAATCTAAAAATGTATCGGGACTTTTAATCAGTTTTCCATAACCTATTCTACAATATCTCTATGTGTTACTGTCCGTTTTCAGGTTGGCTGTACACTCTAACAACTAGGTTCGGGAGATTATTGTATGATAGGTGCGGAGACATTATATTTAATGTATGCAGCTTGGCTTGTTACCTATTAGCAAAATAGTTGTATTTGTCAGTAGACTGTAAGGACTGTGTACAAATTGTTACCTAAATGCCATCTCTCACGCTTTCGGAACATATCAAATTCATAATCCTACTTTATATATTTTTTTTAATATCACTCTAATAAAATGAGGTCAACGAGTAATAGCTGTTGGCTGATACTTGTCATAATGAGTTCCTGGGAGTTCGTGGCTGTTTAATTACTGGTTTTCTCTCTCGTACGTTCGAAATTACATTCATATTTACTTCCGCGAAATTCTTTTCCATGATTGGTGGTAATAATTATATATTGCCCTTAACGGCAATGTCACGATTCATCCTAACGTACTGTTACACGTGGAATAAATACAGGATTTATCAAATGATGCAGGAGGCTTTCGTTAGGGGCTATTGTATGTCATTCGGATAGGTGTGGAGAACGTAAGTTTTAACTCTGAAACGCCTTGTAACTGATATCCATGTAGGAAACAAATTACCTACCGATTGCAAAAGGAGACAAAGCTGAAAGGTGACGTTTTGTCAGAGGAGAGATCAGTGGTCTTGGTTTATTATTTAACGAAGGAACCAATCAAAATGACGTTTTCTTTAATTGCTGTTTTGGCAAAATTAGATCATCTTCTTATTTAGAAACAGCATAAAAAGGGATAAAAACGTTAGTACCTTTCAATTGCTGAAGTTATTTATAAAATTATATGACAAAGGTAACTGATGGCTAAGTGGGATTTACCTTAGAGCACATTATTTTGTGAGTGGTTGTCATCGTGGCATGCAGAAGGGGGTGAGGCAGCGGTGGAACCTCTGCTGATCCGACAGCAGATATCCTGGCATCTTTCGAAGTAAACAACTAGGATGTTTGCAGCATACCGTCCATGAAAAGATCAACCTACAACAAAGAACAGACACCACATATTGACAGGGCGAAACACCTAAAGCTTGCGCCACAAATTTTGCAAAAATATGATGTGCAATTGATGCGCAATTTTCACAGAATCTTCACGATAAATGATAACAGCCAAATAGTTGCAGGATAAAGATTTATTAAAATTCTTCACCACTGTTTCGGTATATCTATATATAGCTTCATCAGAAGTATAATACACTAAAATTACATCCTGCAGTAGAGATACATAAAACAATTATGCCAAATGCCTAATACACTAAAATTACATCCTGCAGTGGAGATACATAAAACAATTATGCCAAAGGCCTTTGACATAATTGTTTTATGTATCTCCACTGCAGGATGTGATTTTAGTGTATTTCACTTCTGATGAAGGAATATTTAGTTATACCGAAACCGTGGTCAAGAATTTTAATAGATCTTTATCCTGCAACTGTTTGGTTGTTATTATTTACGCGAAGAATTTCAACAGTTGCTGTTTCAGCCAGGTTTTAAATCTTCATGTTTCACAGAATCGATTGGTGGTCACAGCTCCTATTTCTAGCCAGTAAACAGATTGTAATAATATCGGTGCAAAATCATTATTGTGCAAAATTATACTTTCTTAAATAGTACAACGACAATAGACACTAACAGAGTAAAAGTGGGATAAATTAAAATGTCAGTGGTGGTTGTTACAGGATTCTAGTGCGAACCATTTAGGAGATAGTGTCCTATGCATTCTCCATGACATACCTTCCATCCCTATCATATTTCTCTCCATTAAGTGCTGCATGAAAACGGTTATGAGAAACATGCTAACTTCTGTACATGGGCATTAGGACATGTGTAAGAGCGCAGTGCCCGATGCGAAGTCTGGTAAGGGTAACTTCATCCCGCCTGAGCCACCAGCAGAAACGTCACGGCCAGATGGTTGACTTCACGAGCCGCAGTTTATTGTTCGTCACCGCCAGCCGTTCCTCATCCGACACTCGCGTGATCTTCCTATGTAACGCAGAAACAACAGTCTGCAATGGGAATACGACAATGTGCCACATCTTGTCCTCTGCCGGCCTCCTAGGCTGTCCAATTGACTTTTTCATTTCCCCGTATCGCGATATGCCCTGGCATCCAGCAGAAGGACACCTGCTTTCCCTGGAGATGGAGCATGTATAGTTGGTCATACATCAACTGTGCCAACTCCTCTACTGGGAATATATTTTGGAAGGATTCTAAGGCATTGTGAGAGGATACTAAGATGTATCATACATGTTGTTTAGTGATGAAGCCACCTTTATGAATCACGGGCATGTTCACCGCCAAAACATGCGCTGTTGCTCTGTTGACAATACCCGTTTGCTTTGTTAGGTGGAACGTCAGGGTCCATGCAGCGTAAAAGTGTGGTTCAAAAATTGTTCAAATGACTCTAAGCACTATGGGACTTAACTTCTGAGGTCATCAGTCCCCTAGAACTTAGAACTACTTAAACCTAAGTAACCAAAGGACATCACACCCATCCATGCCCGAGGCAGGATACGAACCTGTGACCGTAGCGGTCGCGCAGTTCCAGATTGTAGCGCCTAGAACCACTCGGCCAATCAGGCCGGCCTGTGTGATCTGGGATACTAAACCATCAGCTTATAAGCCAGTGTTTACAGACGAAACACTGAACTCGCACAATTATCGCAGTCTCCTAACAAACCATCTTCCCTGAATGTTAGAAGACGTTCCTATGCAGACTAAGAGGAACCAACGCGATGGCTGCACGAAGCACTGCAGTATGTCTTCACGACTTGCTTCCAAATCGTTGGATTGGACGCACAGGACCTGTACCTTGGCCTGCCCGTTCCCGAATTACTGCAGCCTAGCATATTTCTGCTGAAATGCTAGCATGTGGGCAGCAGTCGTTCATTTTGAACGCAGCTTCTTATAGTCAGTTGTCTCGTAAGTGGTCAGAATCCACGTAACTAGTGTATGCACTTTCGTTGTTTTTACGTGTGTGTTGTCACAGCTGTTGTACAAGGGACGGTATGGGAACTTTTGAGAATACCATATCTCATAAATGACTCGCACCAGAAACCTGCAACAAACATCATTAGCACAACTTACCCTACATTTAGTTCGTTAATGTCAACAAGCATTGTTTCAATTAATAAGCTGTATGCCTACATAAAGAATACACTTTTACAAGTACTATTACACTTTGTTTATTGGCTAACATTACAAGCCCGTGACTACCAATAAATTCTGTGGAAACTGCACATCAATAGCACTTCCTATTTCCGCAGTATTTGCGGTGCATGTTTTAGGTGATTCACAGTGTGTAATGAAGGCAAAGACGGCCAGTGATCTTTTCAGTGCAGACGCACATGTGACTCGAACTCTTAGAGGAGTCGGCGGAATGCCGCCAAAATAATGAGGATAGTGGGTAAGGGGCACCACTACATTAGTAGTCTGTGAATAACTTGAGAATTTGGATCTGGCGCGAAGCTTGCTGAGGTAGTCCGTGCAGTAGCGCTGACCACAGTGTCTACATGGTGCAGTGGTCAGCGCATCTGGCTAGTAACAAAGAAATCTGGCTTCGAATGCAGTTCCGGCACAAATTCCCAACTTTCTCCCTTGATTTAAATCAATTCGTGCTCGCAGCCAGTGTCTGTCATGCTTTTGTGTCTTAATGGCAATTACGTCACAAGTTTCCACATTTTGTGATGTGACAGACATTTAGGCCACATTGCTGTTATTGCCAAATGAGCGACTCGTGGTAAATATTTCTTTATACTTGACGTACCTCGCAGGAGTCGTAGGCTCAATTTCTCTAGCGTTTACGGGCGATACATGCTATTTCGTTTTTTGCAATACGTAGGTGGAGTTAACCCAAACCATAAGTGCTCAATATTTCTTTCATTCGACGCTCAGTGTCGACGTAAAGCATGGGTTTGTTCCCCGAACAAAATTATTTTTAAAACGGAATCATACGTTCATGCTGAACAGAAAGATGCCAAATTAGTCTAGCGCGATATTTATTTCATCAGTATGTATCAACAGTGGCAATGAAACAAGAGGAATAACCACTTCTCCAGAAGGCATGGAACCGCACTGTCCAGAGCTGACTCCTGCCGCCATGCAGAAGTGCTCTTCAGTCGCTTTTGGAGTACTTGTTATTCAACCAGTTTTATTTTCCCTGTTGATACATACCGGTAAAACGAACATTGCGCTGGTTTAAATTGGGAGCTCTGTATCGAATGTCACACAAAGTACTGCTTTATAAATAATTTTCTTTGTAACGGGAAACAAACGGACGCTTTCCGTCAACACTTGGCGTCACATGAAAGACGTTGTTGAGCAGTATCTGTCTGAAGTGACTCCACTTACACATCGTAAACAGGGAATTTTAATTGTCTGTTTGAAAACCAGAGAACATCCACCTCATTACTCTTAGCAGGGACACCCGGTATAATATATTTATTGAATTACTACCTGTTGTGTATTGAAGGATGGGGATACACACAACAGTCAGTCGCAATATCATTAGTTTTCATTACTCTTGCATATCTATCTTTCGGATATAAATAATCTTCTTCAGTGCATTTGAATTACAGTCCATTAAACTCGCGGCAGTACATGTCAACATACGATCTTACTGGTGTATAGGGTGAAGGAAACTGATCTGCCGATATAAGCTGCGCTCCACTTGGTCTGAATGCTGATGCTCCGCAGTCAGACGCTGCCTCGGAGGACGACTATCGCACACAGGCAAATACGCGAAGAGTTTTTTATACGTCTCCTGTCATAATGGTAACGAGTGCACGGATCACACTCACTCACAGCGGAATTGATAGCATGACATGCAATCGCTAACCGAACGCGAAAGTCAGTTGATTGCGCTTCCCACGACAAATACGAGGGTTGTTCGGAAAGTAAGGAATGATCGGTCGCGAAATGGAAACCACAGTGAAAATCAAAACTGTTATCTTTGCACATTTAGCTGCACCTTCCAGGTATTTCTCCACACTGTCGCCGCCCCGACTTAGACATTTGTCGGGGCGTTATATCAAATTTCCACCACCGTCATAATAGAAGGCAGCCGCGTGTGCTTTCCGACAATTCTCTACGCCGGTTTACAGCGCGTAACCTGAGCCCAAGTGTTGTCTTATTATTCAGCGTTTCATGTGAACAGAGATGATACTCAGGATGAGCCAATTAGCGCTGTGTAGTGGGTGATCGAACACTTCTTATCGAAAAGGCTGCAGCAGCGTCTTCACTGCCCCTGCAGAGTGCGGCTGAGAATTGCCATGGAGAATGAAGTGCGTGGCAGTTGTGTTACGTGGGCTGCATTCAGTAAGGCGAAGTCTCTCAGCGGGCCTTCCTACTTGGCAGGAGACATCGTTGTTCTGGGCACCTTTACTCTCTCACAGTGCGCTCACAACTGAAAAGAGCGTCTTGATGTGATCGACGGTCATACTGGAGACTGTGCCCAAAACGTCTGTGGAAAGCCTCGTCGGATTTTCACGGTGGTTTCCATTTCGCGACACATCGATCCTCACTTTCCGAATAGCCCTCGTACGTAATACGAATGGAGCCGACATGAAGCCACCACCGACACGGCGGGCCACTTATGTGTAATTATTTGTTGATTTTTTTCTTTTTTCTATGTTCATCAGCTGTGGTAACCTTCTTGTACATTCAGTTTGTCCTAAATCAGTAGCAGCTGCAAATGCGGCCAACTGGCTATCTGTTGCGGCCGTCTTGTATGGAAGCTAAGTTGAATTTTTCGACCCAATGCCTGAATATTCGTGTTAAGCGATCGCCGCTTTTCCTCTTGGAAAGTGTGGCAGCCGAGAAGTGGTTGAGATAAGTGCTGCTGAATGATGCCGTACATGTGGAACCTCAGCCATTTGGTGAAACTGAGCTCTCGGAAACGCCTCTAGCAGGTGCAGAGTCTTCCACATCATGCAATTCTTATCTCTTGTATGTGTGATTCTCAGCTTGACTCCAGACGATGGCGGCGTACTCCAACGCAGGGTGGAGCAACGCTTTGTTGTGCGTGACAACAACCTGCGGCTACAGCGCTGATCAATCACCTTTGGCTACAGCTTGCTGAGACGACTACTGCCTTCGTTCATATTGTCTCGGTTGTATGGTGCCACATTAGATTGCGGTCTAACGTTTATTTATTAGCCCACCTCGTCTTCAACACACTTCTACAGAGCCACATCTTTATCGGTTTTTTTACAGTGCACGATTCGCTTCTATTAAATGATGTGCTTGAAAGTCCTATTCTCAAAAATTTCTGCCTAAAACTAACGACGATGTTTGACACCAGTAGATCCCTTCTTACCAGGAATGCCGCCTTTGCTTGCGGTACTACTTTGCTTGGTGCATTAAGTGCATCTTTGCTTAGATGGTAGCAGCATTCTTTTACTTCGTGTACTTCGTGATACCTAATTATGATGTTAAATTTGTCGCTAATCTCACATGTGCTGCTCCTTCCGTCTTTCTGCGGTTTACTCACACGCCACAATCTGTGCTCATTAGGTTGTTCATCCCATTCAGTTGACCCGCAATTCTTTGTCACTTTCACTGAGGACAGCAGTGTGAACAGCGAATATCACTGACAGGCCCGATAAAGCTGTCCGTCATGCGGTCGTTGTGGTTTAGATCTGGTGGCCGCTTGCACAGCTGACATCACTGGAGCACTAATTTGATGCGGAAGGAGCGGTATCAGCTTTTGTTACCCAGTGCAGCAGAGCAGTGCCTTTAGAACTTAATCTGATGACATCGCTCGTTGGAGAAGCTGTTACTGGCACCAGTTCCAAGGGCTGTGTCAAAACAGTACTCGAGGACGGTCGAACCCCAGTCGAGCCTTTCTTCTGGCCTTCATCGTAATTTTCCGCCCTTTTGCGTCTAGTCACAGGTCTCGCCTACGTTCGTGGCGTGTTGTAAGTAAATTACTGCATTGACGTGCGTAGCAGCTGCGAAGAGGCGGCAGCATCTTCAGGAGGCTGCAACAAATTCTTCTACGCTGCCTTGGTGGTGTTTTCATTCTGTAACATGCTTGGACGCTGTAGGTCAGATGCTTCTGCGTTGGCTCACAGGTGTCGACACGGCGTAGGATATGCCAGGACGTGTCTTGGCCGTCTTCTTTGGCGAATCGTAGTAGTTTGTCTGCGATGGCGAGGTATAGCACGCTTCCATACGGTGCAGCGTCAGTAACTATCTACATGTCGTTCCTAGCAGAAGACTGCAAATGACGACGTCGAACCACGGGGGGAGAGTGCAGTCACGACATGTGTAGTTGTCAGTGCTCTTGACACAATTCTCTGTCACGGAACAACATGACTGATGCCCTGTCACCGGTAGTACTTGGCCGAGCTTCGTTTAGCTCTTAGATTTTCTTATCTCACCGGGAGACTAGAGAGGCGAGTGAAGTGGAACAGCTTTAAGTTTTCCGGATTGCACTAATAGAGGTAATCTGAATCTGGCTTATCTTCTATTTTCTTCAGCAATTTGGGCTCTACGACCGATTTTACACAAAACTCCACAGTTTCAAGTGGCACAGTGATCTACTTATTATGAAGCCAGACAGTAATGCCTAGAACCTACCAGAGCACTCCTTGGCTAGCTTCTGCACCATTCCCGTCGCTGAAGTGCAAAGAGACATCATCTGGAGCAAAGTGGGCCCAACGACAAATACGCGTTCTGTTGTGTACTTCACAGCATACGATACTAGATTTTAACGAGTTGCAATGAGACTCTCCAGCGGAAAGCGAATTATTATTTGAGACTACTGTAATGCTTCGTGGCTGCGAGTTTAAATACACTCCTGAAAATGGAAAAAAGAACACATTGACACCGGTGTGTGAGACCCTCCATACTTGCTCCGGACATTGCGAGAGGGCTGTACAAGCAATGATCACATGCACGGCACAGCGGACACACCAGGAACCGCGGTGTTGGCCGTCGAATGGCGCTAGCTGCGCAGCATTTGTGCACCGCCGCCGTCAGCGTCAGCCAGTTTGCCGCGGCATACGGAGTTCCATCGCAGTCTGTAACACTGGTAGCATGCCGCGACAGCGTGGACGTGATCCGTATGTGCAGTTGACGGACTTTGAGCGAGGGCGTATAGTGGGCATGCGCGAGGCCGGGTGGACGTACCGCCGAATTGCTCAACACGTGGGGCGTGAGGTCTCCACAGTACATCGATGTTGTCGCCAGTGGTCGGCGGAAGGTGCACGTGCCCGTCGACCTGGGACCGGACCGCAGCGACGCACGGATGCACGCCAAGACCGTAGGATCCTACGCAGTGCCGTAGGGGACCGCACCGCCACTTCCCAGCAAATTAGGGACACTGTTGTTCCTGGGGTATCGGCGAGGACCATTCGCAACCGTCTCCATGAAGCTGGGCTACGGTCCCGCACACCGTTAGGCCGTCTTCCGCTCACGCCCCAACATCGTGCAGCCCGCCTCCAGTGGTGTCGCGACAGGCGTGAATGGAGGGACGAATGGAGACGTGTCGTCTTCAGCGATGAGAGTCGCTTCTGCCTTGGTGCCAATGATGGTCGTATGCGTGTTTGGCGCCGTGCAGGTGAGCGCCACAATCAGGACTGCATACGACCGAGGCACACAGGGGCAACACCCGGCATCATGGTGTGGGGAGCGATCTCCTACACTGGCCGTACACCTCTGGTGATCGTCGAGGGGACACTGAATAGTGCACGGTACAACCAAACCGTCATCGAACCCATCGTCTACCATTCCTAGACCGGCAAGGGAACTTGCTGTTCCAACAGGACAATGCACGTCCGCATGTATTTCGTGCCACCCAACGTGCTCTCGAAGGTGTAAGTCAACTACCCTGGCCAGCAAGATCTCCGGATCTGTCCCCCATTGAGCATGTTTGGGACTGGATGAAGCGTCGTCTCACGCGGTCTGCACGTCCAGCACGAACGCTGGTCCAACTGAGGCGCTAGGTGGAAATGGCATGGCAAGCCGTTCCTCAGGACTACATCCAGCATCTCTACGATCGTCTCCATGGGAGAGTAACAGCCTGCGTTGCTGCGAAAGATGGATATACACTGTACTAGTGCCGACATTGTGCATGCTCTGTTGCCTGTGTCTATGTGCCTGTGGTTTTGTCAGTGTGATCATGTGATGTATCTGACCCCAGGAATGTGTCAATAATGTTTCCCCTTCCTGGGACAATTAATTCACGGTGTTCTTATTTCAATTTCCAGGAGTGTAGATGCACGCATTCGATAGAACATGACAAAGTTATGGATTTTATTGAGTCCCTTCGCACTGACATACTGATTTTCCGCCCAGCCCCGGACATAGCAAGTTGTTCACGTTGTGTGGAAAGCGAGGCAACTAATGTGACGTCACATGTTCACTCCGGGGCGCTTATTCCCCCTCAGGCCCAGATGCTGTACGCCACTCCTCCTTCCCAAACATCGTCAGGCATCGGTCTTTGCTTTCAGTCCGTGTCCAAAGCCTATAAAATGACTTTTATCTTAATAATACGAATATTTATATATGTGTTGGGAGAGAGAGAGAGAGAGAGAGAGAGAGAGAGAGAGAGAGAGATTGATTGTTGATTGAGACTTTGATTTGTAACTGGTACCTGAATTTTGGTTGCTGCCTCCTTAAATGATCAGCTTCTGCACCAGATGGTGACGTATTATAATTTGGAGGAAGCTATTGTTATTTAATATTAAAAATACGACTCTGTTGCTTACTTGGCCGTATTGCGGATAGCTGTGAGACCAAGTAGGTGCTAAGGGACCACTGTTGTAAGTAAATAAGATCAAACAGCAATCTGCTTTTCGTGAGAAAAGGAGATTGCTTGGCACACAAACTTCCTTCAAACTACACGTCCTGCTACATCAAAATTGGTCAGTGGAGTTCAGCACCATACTACTATAGAAGATCATAATCCAATTACTATAATTAAGAAATTATGAGAGGTTGTTACGTATTGAATGAAAACTATAGAGAATGCAGTTCCTTTCCTGCATTTTAGTGGACTTTGTACACTTACAATTCCGTCGATTGATAGCCGGTGACGACAATGAAGTTCACCTCCTTTACCAAAAACAAGATATTTCTATTCTTCACTTCCAGAAAATTTTTATACATAAATGTTTGGCAGCTTTTACACATACTTTACTTGGTTTTATAACTACAACAGCAATTTTCAAAAAAATTAACAAAACGTTCTGAGCGATTACCTAGCAACCGAGTTTCTTGCCGTCCCGCTGCGTTTAATTTCACGTCAAGTACTTTTTGAATTAAATTTACATTTACGGTATTTACATATGTTACTGATCTTCACAGAATAAAATTAGGCACAACTTAGTTAACAAAACGGCAGCCCCCTACACACCCTACTAACAGTGTTCCACAATCTCGGGTAAAATTATTTCAGTTTGATCTTGATCACCCCTTTTATAACAGAATTCCCCTTCTATTCAAACTATTTTGTATCCGTTTATTAAGCAATCTTTAGCCATGGCTGACTTTCAAAACGTAGCATATGCTCTGCACAACGCACATCAACAAA
This sequence comes from Schistocerca gregaria, assembly GCF_023897955.1. Lineage (NCBI taxonomy): Eukaryota > Metazoa > Arthropoda > Insecta > Orthoptera > Acrididae > Schistocerca > Schistocerca gregaria. The sequence continues at coordinate 531,478,215 of NC_064925.1, forward strand.
ACGAATAGTTCCAGATTTCGCCATCACAAATTACGCGATGAATTCCGGGTACCCTTAGACCTACTTCGCCTTTTAACTATACTTAACATACCTCAGATCCTGTAAGTAGCCCGAAACACTATCCTCAGTCCAGATTAATGACACCTACGTCCTCTTTTGTGAACTTACCTTAACCTTAACCTTACATTACTATCGTGTAATGTCGTATAACTTACCGTTTCAGTTCTGTATCCCTTCCCGTCTCCCAGGAATCTGGATACAAGAGAGAAACGTGGTCTTGAGTACCTTCATGGCAAACGTTGTTGTTAACAGAGGCTGAATTTCTGATTTTGCGATTCCAAGGGTTTGCTGGCAATTGTGTTCTTGTAGTAAATATTACGAATGTTTACTAATGGTTTCCTGTTTCTGAATAGAAGGCATATTTATTTTGTCGCTTCTAATTTGTCTTAGTGTGACACCTTCGTTGAAATATCAAACAATTAGAACAGTGTTAGTTGATATCACACTGCCCTCCTTCAGTCCTAATCTCTCCTTAAGCTACTGAAATCAGCACAGTATGCAGTTCTGAGTTTGATTTTGATAATAACATACTGGGTGATTTCTTCGATGAATTTGACTAAGACTAAATGAATAATTTGGTGGAGTAAATGTGTATAGTGACGTGGACCCAGACATTGAATCAGAAAATAAGAAAAACAAGGAGTCAAAGTAAGGATTCCTGGGTTGTCACAGTAGATCCATCTAGGAAATAACAGCGTAAAAATGAGAAAATTCTCTACTCATTCTGCGCATAAAATACAGTGGAATTATAATAATTTGTTCAAATATGTGTAAATCTTATGGGACTTAACTGCTAAGGTCATCAGTCCCTAATTTTACACACTGCTTAAGCTAAATTATCCTAAGGACAAACACAGATGCCCATGCCAGATGGAGGACTCGAACCTCCACCGCGACCAGCCGTAATAATTTGTAACTAGTGCTTAAAAAAATTTTTACTTCTTTTTTAGTTACGTTTTGAGGAGTAAAATTGTCATTATAGGATATAAAACAGTACATTTTGTACTTATTTTGTATGCAACGCACAACTGGAGATTTAATAATTGCAATTAAGTAGTGCACAGCCCATGCATTTGACTTCGTTTCAAGAAAATTTGTAGTAGTAAAATTTACGATGGTTTAGTAGCAATGTAAATTATACCCCCATTTTAGTGCTCTAGGGCTACATTGGTCATTTTACAAATTACTGTCTACTTTCCCTTTTTGTTTCCACAGCAATAAATACTGATCAGCAATGTACCTTCCGCAGGGGCTATGGTTCGCTGCCTTATAAGAGACTTATAAATTTCATTTAATAAGGGGGTAGTAAGCAATCTGGAACTTCGGTGAAGTGCTATAAATACTGGTGCACCGAGACCTCCATCCAAATGAGTGGGATAGCAGTTCCGAAAGGACTCAACGTACAATTGGCACTCTGATTTTCCACGATTTTACAGCATACTATCACATCTTTGAATTCATCTTGAGTATGTGTATGCTGAACCCGAATACTATGGACAAAATGTAGGAGGTTCTCCTGGGATACTTAAGTAGTATTTTATCTCCGTGGCTCGTTACGGAGTAACTGCATTCCATTTGATTTCTAACACCAATTTACCATCATCTACGTATTGTACTTGAAGCAACTGCATAACTGTGCAGGAGTCGACTGTACATACTCTGTGTCTTGTTTGGAATCATACTTGTTCCACTGACTTGGGGTACGAGCTGTTGACATCAGTAAAACGCATCTCACTCTTTGCCCTGTAGTTCGCATTCATGACTGCTCGGTTCGTCTTAGTTTCGTTTCTCCGGAAGTGGTAGTTGTACTCTGACAGTGTTACATGGTGGTAGGTTTAGGCTTATTGATGAATAGTCGGCTGATATGTTTCCGCAGCAACGGCAACTACTTCACTACTTGACGGTACATCACTGTAGACTCTGTCCGCCCTGGTAGCTGAGCCGGCACGGTAGCTCAGCGTGTTCGGTCAGAGGGCTGCATGCTCTCTGTAATAAAAATGCTTTGTCAAGGAATCAACTATCAACTTCAACGGATATCTTGTGACCTCCGCCCAGACCAAACGCGACAAACTATACCGGAAAAAAGAGTATTCAGCGCGCTCAGGGACTGGACGTTATGTTGTCCTTAGCATCATCATCGACGCGCAAGTCACCGAAGTGGTGTCATCTAGAAAGATTAGCACCTGGCGAACGGTCTATCGATGGGAGGCCCTAGCCACACGGTATTTCCATTTTTTTCCTGCAGACTCTGGCATGATCATTGCGGTTAGGTAACATTCTGCATTTGTTACGTCCTATACTATGTAGAGACGTAACAGACTGAACATCGCACGGTAAAAGTGTAAATCCTTGCTCTCGGGATTGTGGCATTACTCTGTCCTTTATGTTGTACATTTAGATGATTGAATATTACAGGAACTTTCGCTTCTCAGTAGCTATTTTCACTGAAACAAATGGAATCGTCGTAAGGAAACGAATAAATGGAAAAGCACCCTACACTGAGGTGAGTAGACTCACTGGATAGCCATGTGCATACACACAGATGGAAGCACTAGTGCGTACACGAGGCATAAAAGGACAGTGCATTGGAGGAGCTGTTATTTGTAACCAGGTTATTCAAGTGAAAAGCATTCTAACATGATCATGGCCGCACAACGGGATTTAACAGAGCTGGACGACTAGCACTTTCCCTTTGGGAAATGGTTAGGGAGTTCAATATTCCGACATCCACAGTGTCAAGGGAACTCCAAACTCCAGGAATTATCTCCCACCACGGAGAGCCCTGTGGCCGACGGCCTTTACTGACCGCCCGAGAGCGCCCGTGTCTGCACAGAGTTGTCAGTTCTAGCAGAAAAAAAAACACTGCGTGAAATAACCCGAAAAAGCAGTATGGGAGGTACAGTGAACGTATCCGTGAGGACAGTGCTGCCAAACATAGCTGTAATGCGCTTTGGCAGCAGACGACCGACGTGAGTGCCTTTGCTAACAGCACGACATAGACTGCAGCACCTCTTCCCGGATTCGTGATCATATCAGTTGGATGGTAGACAATTGGTAAACGTTGGCCTGCTCAGATGGGCCACGACTGCAGTTGGTAAGAGCTGATGGTAGGGTTCTAGTGTGGCGCTGACACCACAAAACTTTGGACTCAAGTTGTCAACAAGGCACTGTGCATACTAATGGTGGCTCTATAGTGGTTTGAGCTCTCTTTAACCGAGCGAAGTGGCGCAGTGGTTAGCACACTGGACTCACATTCGGGAGGAAGACGGTCCAATCCCGTCTCCAGCCATCCTGATTTAGGTTTTCGGTGATTTCCCTAAATCGTTTCAGGCAAATTCCGGGATGGTTACTTTGTAAGGGCACGACTGCTTTCCTTCCCAATCATTCCCTAACCCGAGCTTGCGTTCCGTCTCTAACCACCACCATCTCTCTTTACATGGAATGGAATGTGTCCTTGTGTCCAACGGAACCGATTATGTGCTGGAAAAGGTTCGTCTCGGCTCAACCAAAGATGTGCCTCGTCACCAAGCCACAACAGTTCGCCATTGGTTTGAAGAAAATTCTGGACAATTCGGGCGAATGATTTGGCCACCTAGATCGATTGACATCAATCGCATCAGACATTTCTGAGACATAATCGGGAGGTCAATTCGTGCAGAGAATCCTACAGCGGCAACAATTCCGCAGGTGTGGATAGACAGATGAAGAAGATATAGAGGCAGCATGGCTCAGTATTGCTGCAGGAGAGGTCAATGCCACGTCGAGTTGCTTCACTATGCAGGACAAAAGGAGGTTCGGCAAGCTGTTAGGATGTACCGCATGATTTTTGTCACCTCACTCTATCATTATGTCTCAAAGCAGGCCGAAAGTCTTATACCAAAACAATTAGAAAATGCCTCTAGACAAATTGCAGTGGGTACCCACTATGCACTGTGTGCAAAGACGAATCAGAATACTCAGCAACAAGTCGCTACGCCTTCCTTGTCTCCACACCAAAAGACTGTGGCCTACGGACTGGACATACGGTCGTCTGTACACAACGTACATCGTAAAAATGCACAGATATTTTTCTGGTCACTTTCAGAGGATAGGATAGACCCTCAAACATGTTCGTGCTATCCAAACGTGCAATGAGGTTTACTCAATCTTTACATCTGAACTGCGTGATGGTAAGTAAGACTCTTCGTACAACATACTCAGAAGAACGAAATACAAGTTTGGTAATAATGTCACCTTTATCGTTGTGTTAGAAAGTAGAACCACTGTTATCAACTTGCAGATCAACCAAGTTTGAGTGTTCGTCCGCAGCGATTTAACGTTGAACGACCACATAAATCTAGCCAAGATGAAGAAATATGTCAAATCTCTTGGAAAAATCCCAATGAACTGTAATTTGCACTTGAAAGAGGTCGTTTACAACAAGAAAGCTCCACCGAAAACTCTCGTGTATATTCGACACTCCAGGACCATTAGAAAATAGGACTAATGAAAGAGAGACAGAGATAGAAAACTGAAAGACGAGCTGCGCTTTACGCCACGGTTTCGTTTCGAATGGGTGAGAGTGTAATGAAAATAGTGAAAAATTTGAAATGAGGGACGATAGAAGCAAAGCATAGTGCATCTCGGAATTACTTGGACCTACTCACAAAAATTACAAAACGTGTGGAAATCACGAAATGAGTCATGAAAGATAGTACTTCCTCCAACATCGACCTGGCGTAATGACCCCAACGGATATTTCCAATGAATGTAAGGTAGATGGTAGACTATGTTTTGCATACTATCGACGACGTGGTCATTAGAGAGGCAGGCAGTCCAGGGTCGAATATGGTAATAATGAGAAATGAAACCGAGCGTGTTGTTATAAAAGGGAGATCCTGCCAATTTTTACAGAGAAACTAAATCTGTTGGGTGTCTCAAGTGACTCTGAGCACTATGGGACCTAACATCTGAGGTCATCAGTCCCCTAGAACGTAAACTACTTAAACCTGACTAACCTAAGGACAGCACACACATCGATGCCCGAGGCAGGATTCGGACCTGCTACCGCAGCGGTCGCGCGGTTCCAAACTGCAGCGCCTAGAACCAGCTCAGCCTTCTGGCCGGCAATCTCTTGGGTGGAAAGGGCATACGAGCCGCTGTCCTCCCAGTTACGAATCCAGGAGAATACCGACCTATGGAGTCGTATACTAACAATCACTCTTCCCGTATGTCATACTCAATTTACAGAGGGACGAAGAGAAATGAATCTCTTGCAAAATTTTCCCTTCATATCAAGTCGCGTGTAAAGATGCAGAGCTACAGCTGAATGAAGATGAACCATCCTAAAGGAAGCCACATATTTCAAGTAATGTTGCAGATGGATAAAAATTTCTCCAGTCCATAAGTGTGTGAGGAACGTGACGTTGATGATTTGTAATAAGTTGTGTTACGTGTGTGAGGTGGTGGCTGAGCATTTGGCATATCCCTGAGATGTTACAAGATCACAACACAGTGACTTATAACGGTGAAACTATGTAAAATAAGAAAGCAAAATTGTGTAGCGTTTGACTGACTGACTATGTGAATTAAAAGGGGGTGGTCCAGTTTAACATATGGGTACCACCACCCAAATAGAAATATCGATGATGATTCCCGTCCAGCCACCATACGAAACTAAAGGTCACAATAAAAATTATGATTATTGCTATATGCCTTTGTATGATTCCGATCACTCAATAAACTATACATATAATTACGAGGAGCAGAAAGATGGAGAACAATATATGAAATACCTCAGCACAGGTGGGTGGGTTTGATATACAGGGTGTCCCAGCTATCTTGTCCACCCAAAATATCTCTGGAACAATAACAGCTATTGGAAAAAGAATTTCATCGGTATCAATGGGTGTCCCAGATATCTCGTCCACCCAAAATATCTCTGGAACAAGAACAGCTATTGGAAAACGACTTTCACCGGTATCAATGTAGGGCTGGGGCCAATGAATGTACGTATTTGGAAACATTCTAAAACGAAAGCATTTGTGTTTTATAACACAAACTTATGTTTTTTTTAATGGAACTCCTATATTTTTTCTTCAGCAATCCATAGCATGACAAAGCACATACACAATGGCGTTGATTGCATCGCAATATTCCCATTACATCCCGAGATATTGATACGCGAAGTTGACGCTTGAAACACCCGACATGCGCTGCTCAGGCGTGACCAACATGCTGCCCGTAATCGCGATGTGATTGACATGTGCAATCACACCTCCATACTTATAACGAGGTCCCAAACGAATAATACGGTCTGCTACAATAACGGGAAGCAAGGGGTTCACGCCTGAGCCTCGGGATCTGCGCTAGCAGCGCATGTCGGCCCTTTTCAAGCGTCAACTTCGCGTCTAAATATCTCTGGATGTAATGGGAATATTGCGATGCAATCAACGCCATTGTGTATGTGCTGTGTCATGCTATGGATTGCTGAAGAAAAAATATAGGAGGTCCATTTGAAAAAACATAAGTTTGTGTTAAAAAACACATATGCTTTCGTTTTAGAATGTTTCCAAATATGTACATACATGAGCCCCAGCCCTACATTGATACCGGTGAAAGTCGTTTTCCAATAGCTGTTCTTGTTCCAGAGATATTCTGGGTGGACGAGATAGCTGGGACACCCTGTATAATGATACAAAAAATGAATCCACGAATATCATCAGTGATTGCTGCATAAGCTAATAATAATACAGGTGGATGGCTGTGGATTACGTCTGAAAAACGGAAGTTTGACTTGAAACAAGTAACTTCGTGGTCCCCTCATCACGACCTGTGCAAATGTGGCTTATGCTTACCACTCTGCAGATGCCCAAGTGCCGAGAATGACTGTTCTAGTGATGACTGAGCATTCCACGTTCATCCCTACTATCCAGCTGTAAAGTGAAAACACGTCCATTGTCTCCCTGACATCCTTCAATGGAGAACTGTATGTTTTCATGTCCTAAGATGAAGTCTTCTCTCTCTAATACTCTGAGAATAAGCGTCTTTCTCCGTTCCTCCACAGAATCTAGTTGGTTCCTCCGGCACTGGAATGTTGGCAGCCAATCACGGTATACATTCTGCATCCAGACCCATGAAAAGCTTATAACTACTGCAACATTATCCCTACTCCAAATGGAACATCTACTGTTAAGAAATAGTACTCAATTCCTTCTCAGAGTGGGGCAGAAGACAGAGCATCCCAGACGTGCTGGATGGGGTTTAGATCTGGAGAACAGGGAGGCCATTCCATTCACCTAATGTATTCTGTTTCAAAGTACACCTCCACGATGCAAGCTCGGTGGGGCCGTGCGTTATCGTGATTGCATATAAGAACTCACAAGGTGTATTCACCGCCACCAGAGTAACCTCTAGGAGCCAATCATGGGTTCCGTTAAATAATTTAAAAACATAGACCTGTGACTTCCTCGAGCTGCAACAGCTGTCTCCAATGCTGAGTGCGTTGTGGTTTTCTTCTGCTGTTGTCGATTTTATGTTTTCTAGAAAGCATTCTATAAGCTCCTTGCTTTCTTGAAGTATGCAACATACTGAGAACCCTCAGTCTGCTGCCACCACGGCGACCACCTAGTGCTTTTAGCTGCAGGAAAAACAACGCTCTGCCCATGACTGTTATCTGCTGAGTCCTAGCTTACAGTAGAAATATTTTTACTCTCTGCCTGCCATGCTGCTCCTTGCTATTCCTGTCCATTCTTATATCCAGCTGCTCGCTATTACAAATTTCAGCAAGATAATACACAGACCCACCATCATACAGAGTCATATCTGTAGTCATTGGTATTAGCTTTAACTGTTTGCATACTTCCATGTCGCATCAAAAATTTTAATGGATTATGTATGCTCATCTGAATAATGGATGCTCAAGCAAATATCGAAAAAACTGTCCCGTAGCAGGGTAGTGTTGTACTTGTTAGATGCGATAATTTCAGCTGACCTGATGTGAAGTTAACGATAGGAGCAATAAAGCGTTCCCTTCATTTAAATAGGAACGCAAGAGATCAATGTACCATCTGCCTCAATGTTATTGGGAACCGGAAACTAACTTGAGTTGACGATAAAGGAAAACAAAATCAGTCAGAGACTCAAATTAAATCATGGAAATAAACAATGAGGGATGGAATTCGATTTGAATACGACTCCAGTGTCCTGAGCCACTCTACCTACACTCGTGCCCATAAATTAAGGATAATTGCAGAATGTGGCGCCACACAACGTGGCACTACACAAAACTGGCGCTAATAGAGTAGACACATAGGAAACACACACGATACGGATCTATAAGTCCAGGGTATTTGTGATAAGTTGAGAAAACGGTCCCAAAACACATGTGCTACAAAACGCCAATGTTTCCTGCGCGTGTACCCCGACATCAGTAAGGGATATGATCACCATGCACACGTACAAAGGGCGCACAATGGGTTGGCATACTCTGGATTAGGTGGTCGAGCAGCTGCTGGGGTATAGTCTTCCATTCATGCATCAGTGCCTACCGGAGCTCCTCAAGTGTTGTACTGGTTTGAAAACGTGCAGCAATACGTCGACCGAGAGCATCCCAGACGTGCTGGATAGGGTTTAGATCTGGAGAACACCGGGGCCACTCCATTCGTCTAATGTATTCTGTTTCAAGGTACTCTTCCACGATGGAAGCTCGGTGGGGCCGTGTGTTATCAAACATCAGAAGGAAGGTGGGACCCACTGCACCCCTGAAAAGTGGACATATCGATGCAATATGGCTTCCCGATACACCTGACCTATTACAGTTCCTCTGTCAAATACATGCAGGGGTGTACATGCACCAATCGTAATCCCACCCCACACCATCGAACCACGACCTCCATACAGGTCCCTTTCCATGACATTAAGGGGTTGGTATCTGGTTCAAGCCAGATGAAAACCCAGTGAGAATCACTGTTCAGATTATACCTGGACTCGTCCGTGAACATAACATGGGACCACAGTTGCAATGACCATGTACTGTGTTCTTAAAACCAGGCTTTACAGGCCCTCCTGTGACTAGGGGTCAGTGGAATGCATCTTGCTGGTCTCCAGGTGAAGAAAACATGTCTGTTCAGTCGTCTGTAGAGACAACTGTTCCAGTGACTGCGGTGAGGTCCCGAGCAAGCCTACCAGCAGTACACCGTGGCCGTCAGCGGGCGCTGATGGTGAGATATCGGTCTTCTTGTGGTGTTGTACACTATGGATGTCCCGTACTGTAGCGCCTGGACATGTTTCCTGGCTGCTGGAATCGATGCCATAATTTTGAGATCACACTTTCTGGCACACGGAGGGCCTGCGCTTCGACCTGCTGTCTTTGGCCAGCCTCCAGTCGCTGTAGTATTCCACCCCTCAGAACCTCATCAACATGTGTTCTTTGAGCCATTTCCAACACACAGTCACCATTAACACGTCTGAAAACGTCTGCACACTTACTGGCTGCACCGTACTCTGACATGCACCGACACACCTCTGACTATGTGGACTGCTGCCAGTGCCACCGTGCGACGACCGCAAGTCAAATGCATCGCGTGGTCGTACCCCGAGGTGATAAAAATCCGCAAACCGCTAACCAGAGCGTTGTTTCACAATGTATCAGCATTATGCTTCATTTTTGAGCATGATTGTAGTTCTGAATACCTATTCTGCAAGCCACAGTATGCTGTGTAACCAAGTCAATTGCTATCACTCATTTTCTGTTTTAATTCACAAATGGAGTGACGGAAATAATGGCTTCTATGCATCTGTACGAGCCCTGATTTTTCTTGCTCTGTCTTCACGGCTGCTTATAAGGTATTTGTATGAGATGGTAAGATTATTCATCATTCTGTTGTACATTCTTTTTCTCTAAAGTTGCTCAAGAGCGTTATCGGAATAAATTGCCTTCTTCCCCGCCAGGATTTTCATTTATTCTGATGGAATATTTACGGAGCTCCTTCAAACGGGCTGCAGATTCCTCGACTTGCGCCATAGGGTGGTGGGGTTTCGGGTTCCGCTGGATAGGTCAGGAGTCCACTACACGCAACAAGCGGCTACAAGGGTAGCAGGGGTTGCGCGGCGTGGGCTGGGTGGTTTTTTGGGTTAGATGGCCTCGGGCACGTACAGAAAGGGCGACAGCCTCAAAGGGTGCGGGGAAAAGTCAGGACATGCGGGGATCAAGCAGCAATCGGTATTGTAACTGTAAGCTGTCGAAGCTGCGTTGGTAAAGTACCGGAACTTCAAGCTGAAATCGTTATAGGTACGGAAAGGTGGCTGAAGCCAGAGAAAAATTCAGCCGAAATTTTTACAAAGGTACAGACGGTGTTTAGAAATGATAGATTGCATGCAACCGCTGGTGGAGTGTGCGTCGCTGTTAGTAGTAATTTATCCTGTAGTGAAGTAGAAGTGGATAGTTCCTGTGAATTATTATGGGTGGAGGTTACACTCAACAACCGAGCTAGGTTAATAATTGGCTCCTTTTACCGACCTCCCGACTCAGCAGCATTAGTGGCACAACTGAGAGAAAATTTGGAATACATTTCTCTTAAATTTACTCAGCATGTTATAGTCTTAGGTGGAGAATTCAATTTAACAGATATAGACTGGGACACTCAGATGTTTAAGACGGGTGGTAGGGACAGAGCAGCGAGTGACATTATACTGAGTACACTGTCCGAAAATTACCTCGAGCAAATTAAACAGAGAACCTACTCGTGGAGACAACACCTTGGACCTACTGATAACAAACAGACCCGAACTATTCGATTCTGTAAGCGCAGAACAGGGAATCAGTGATCGTGAGGCCGTTGCAGCATCCCTGAATATGGAAGTTAATAGGAATATAAAAAAGAGAGGAAGGTTTATCTGTTTAGCAAGAGTAATAGAAGGCAAATTTCAGACTACCTAACAGATCAAAACGAAAATTTCTGTTCCGACACTGACAATGTTGAGTGTTTATGGAAAAAGTTCGAGGCAATCGTAAAATGAGTTTTAGACAGGTACATGCCGAGAAAAACTGTGAGGGACGGGACAAACCCACAGTTTTATAACAACAAAGTTAGGAAACTATTACAAAAGCAAAGAGAGCTTCACAGTAAATTTAAACGCAGCTAAAACCTCTCAGACAAACAGAAGCCAAACGATGTCATAGTTAGCGTAAGGAGGGCTATGCGTCAAGCGTTCAGTGAATTCGAAACTAAAATTCTATGTACCGACTTGACAGAAAATCGTAGGAAGTTCTGGTCTTACGTTAAATCAGTAAGTGGCTCGAAACAGCATATCCAGACATTCCGGGATGATGATGGCATTGAAACAGAGGATGACACGCGTAAAGCCGAAATACTAAACACCTTTTTCCAAAGCTGTTTCACAGAGGAAGACCGCACTGCAGTTCCTTCTCTAAATCCTCGCACAAACGAAAAAATGGCTGACATCGAAATAAGTGTCCAAGGAATAGAAAAGCAACTGGAATCACTCAACAGAGGAAAGTCCACTGGACCTGACGGGATACCAGTTCGATTCTACACAGAGTTCGCGAAAGAACTTTCCCCCCTTCTAACAGCCTTGTATCGCAAGTCTCCAGAGGAACGGAAGGTTCCAAATGATTGGAAAAGAGCACAGGTAGTCCCAGTCTTCAAGAAGGCTCGTCGAGCAAATGCGCAAAACTATAGACCTATATCTATGACATCGATCAGTTGTAGAATTTTAGAACATGTTTTTTGCTCGAGTATCATGTCATTTCTGGAAACCCAGAATCTACTCTGTAGGAAACAACATGGATTAAGGAAACGTCGATAGTTAGAGACCCAACTCGCTTTATTCGGTCATGAGACCCGGAAAATATTAGAGACAGGCTAACAGGTAGATGCTATTTTCCTTGACATCCGGAAGGCTTCGAGACAGTTCCGCACTGTCGCCTGATAAACAAAGTAAGAGCCTACGGAATATCAGACCAGCTGTGTGGCTGGATTGAAGAGTTTTTAGCAAACAGAACACAACATGTTGTTATCAATGGAGAGACATCTACAGACGTTAAAGTAACCTCTGGCGTACCACAGGGGAGTGTTATGGGACCATTGCTTTTCACAGTATATATAAATGACCTAGTAGATAATGTAGGAAGTTCCCAGCGGCTTTTCGCGGATGATACTGTAGTATACAGAGAAGTTGCAGCATTAGAAAATTGTAGCGAAATACAGGAAGATCTGCAGCGGACAGGCAGTTGGTGCACGGAGGTTCCACCGACCCTTAACATACACAAATGTAATGTATTGCGAATACATAGAAAGAAGGATCCTTCATTGTATGATTATATGATAGCGGAACAAACTCTGGCAGCAGTTACTTCTGTAAAATATCTGGGAGTATGCGTGCGGAACGATTTGAAGTGGTATGATCATGTAAAATTAGTTGTTGGTAAGGCAGGTGTCAGGTTGAGATTTATTAGGAGAGTTATTAGAAAATGTAGTCCAGCAACAAAGCAGGTGGCTTACAAAACACTCGTTCGACCTATACTTGAGAATTGCACATCAGCGTGCGATCCGTACCAGATCGGGTTGACGGAGGAGATAGAGAAGATCCAAAGAAGAGCGGCGCGTTTCGTCACAGGGTTATTTGGTAACCGTGATAGCGTTACGGAGATGTTTAGCAAACTCAAGTGGCAGACTCTGAAAGAGAGGCGGTCTGCATCGCGGTGTAACGTGCTGTCCAGGTTTCGAGAGGGTGCATTTCTGGATGAGGTATGGAATATATTGCTTCCCCCTACTTATACCTCCCGAGGAGATCACGAATGTAAAATTAGAGAGATTCGAGCGCGCACGGAGGCTTTCAGTCGTTCTTCCCGCGAACCATACGCGACTGGAACAGAAAAGGGAGATAATGACAGTGGCACGTAAAGTGCCCTCCGCCACACACCGTTGGGTGGCTTGCGGAGTATAAATGTAGCTGTAGATGTAGATGTAGATGAAACTGATCGAACCAACCAGTAAGAGAGATAGCAGAATGCTTCGATATCCTTTTCTAACGTTATCTTTCGCGCCGGCCGCGGTGGTCTCGCGCTTCTAGGCGCGCAGTCCGGAACCGTGCGACTGCTACGGTCGCCGGTTCGAATCCTGCCTCGGGTATGGATGTGTGTGATGTCCTTAGGTTAGTTACACTTAAGTAGTTCTAAGTTCTAGGGGACTGATAACCACAGCAGTGGAGTCCCATAGGGCTCAGAGCCATTTGAACCATTTTTTCGTTATCTTTTGCGGATCCGAAACATTCGGTTGGTAACGATACACTGGGTCGCACAAGTGTTTTCCCTGGCGTATGCTTTTGCAAATGTGCTGAATGTGACTACAACTCTCCGAATAAACTGTAGCCAGCTGTTCGCCTTCCCTGCAGCTCATCTTATGTGCTCTTTTCAATTCGTATCGCTCCGAAATGTTACGTAGGGATATTTTATCGACGCTGCTTAGCCAATCAGAACACAATTTAATAGTGAACTTTAACGCTGTTATATTTGCTATTAACTTAACTCAGCCTCACTTAGTGAAAGGTGCCGTTCGTAGGAAATGAAAATTCTGTCCATGCTAGCCCATTCTGTTGCTAGCCCATAAAGTCCGCTCGTGGATGATACTTTATCGTGAGTAAGAGCCTCGTGAGACAAATAATGTCTTATTGCTGATCACTTCATCTGACAGATCTTTTATTTGCATATAATAAAGGAGTGATGCTGTCGCACTAAAGTGCACGTCATTTATGACGGCGGCCGAATTTGGGTTCGTTCTGCGCATCTCACGTCACAAAACACAGTCAGCCAATGAACAGAGAACGACGTTGCCACAGCTCGACTGCAGTGCAGAGCACGGACGAGTGTCTTCAGTTTTAGAAACGTTCAGTCATAAATAAAGGAATTGAACAAAAGCAATGTCTTGATAGCAGACTTTCTTTTATAGAAAGTTTGGAAAAAGCATTCTTTATACCAATTGCTTCATATTCTCTTAATTAATTAAACCAGACAAGCAATACGCCACTTTTTAAGGCGATAACAAGGAAAGGTGTTTGTATCATTTTCACTAACCGCTTTTTCGCAATAAAGAACAGCGGTAATTGTTCATTTCCTATTGTACTTCGACGAAACGTGAGTAATTCACAATCATACCAACAGTGTTTGTCGGTATTTTGCGTGATATTTTAAAGTCTTCCGGGAGATATAATAAATGACGCGCTGCCTTAGCGTAATGGTAACATTCTCCAACGCATACGACTCCTCAGCAGTTATACATTCAGTAAAGCGTACTATATGGCCCAACTATTCCCAGTCCCCAAGATGCAGGCCAAACACGTGATGAAACTCTCTGATAGATTTATCTGGCAAGGGCACCTGTTCAAAGTGAAATACACCACGCTGGCGTCTTCCAGACAGTCCGGTGGACTAAACATGCCTGACATTAACCGAAAGTGTACTGCGTTATATATTAAACGAATCACCCATTTGTTGGACAAGGAACCTCTCAGCGTAACCAGTTTGCTCTTCCGAACCTTACAACCCACCGATATGCATCCACCCATTAATGTAGGTAAAATACATTACAAAATTACGACATGTGAAGCAGATTTTTCTTGAAGTAAGCTACATTGATGGACATTATTTCACGCAGGATTTACCGACGACGCACCTGTTATTAAAAGATGGACATCTCCAATAGTCCGGAATCCCATTGAACTTAAATACCCGAGTGTTCATTGGAAGGCAGTTTGGGACAACATTCGTTTAACTGTCCACACTGCTGAAGTGGCGACCACATGGCATAAAGTGGTAAACGATGTTATTCCCACTAACTAAAGGTTGCATAGAAGTGACAGTGATAAATGCGTCCGCTGTGGTCTGGTCGACACCTTACGTCACCGCTTCACCAGTGGCGGCCATCTCGTTAACTGGAAATGGGTGCAGCAGAGGCTGGGCCTGATTACCCGCAGCAGCCCAGCCAGCCACTGCACCGACATCCTGCTCTGGCCGGACGCGAAGCATTTTCCCGCCACCAAGAACAACACCGTGATGTGGATGTTAGGACAGTTTGTGACATATATCATCATCCACAATAGTGAAAATAATCTCATTAGTTTCGAGGCTTACATGAGAACGGCACGCTGGAAGATGAAACGTTACCCAAATTTCAGTAAGATGTTTGCTGACATGTTAGATATAATTCTAGAAAAACAAGGCGTAGAGTAGTTCTCGATGCCGGTAAGGACACAAATCACATGCAAGACTACGTAGCGAACAAAATACACAACGAATAAGGGGTTATGCCAGTTCCTAGGACTACTCACGACTTCTCAATGGTGTTATTAACTTCATTATGACGTTTTCATTAATTTACGTTCCTGTGCATCTCTTGTTATCCGTTTGTGTGCTCCAAATGCCTTTGAGTTTTGGACGGGTATGTATCAAATGACAGAACTGTCATTAAAGTTAAGACAATCAATTATATATATGTTTGCGTTTCGGTTCTATGTCTCTGGAGTGAAGAGGCTATTGTCAGTTTACTATTTATGTTCTATTTTGTAAGCTTACAAATGGCACTATATGGAAATGTATTCTTCAGTCTATTGTAGGATACAATTCGTGTTGAATCAGTTCCAGCACTTCAATATTTTGTTTTTGTGCTTGTGTACATATGTGGTTGTTTTAATAAAGGAAAGAAAGGTAAAAAAAATGGTTACAGTGCATGGTTGCTAAGCGAAAAGTTCCGGGTTCAAATCTTGACCAGTGCTCAATATTTTCTTCATTTAAAAACAATATCGGAGTGTCTTACTTCATGAATTTTATTAGTTTGAATGTTACTTTTTGAAATTTCTAGTGGCAACTAGAATAGACCATACGGAAAGTATACGCTATGGACTTTTACATTTGCAAACTCTTCAAAATCTGTGCAATGGTTTACTACATCTAATGCTGCACAATAACTGCGTTGAACATCGAAACAAAATTAAGTCATTTATGGGGGGAAGGTATCAGTCAAGAAGATGTGTAAAAATCCAATTTTTGGGCCAAATAGTTTTTGTGAAATTGAATGATAAAGTGTGTCAAATCAGTCGAAACACCATGTGTCTGCATATGGCGAACAGTGCAATGATGACAAAATCGTGCACATTGCGGAATGCGAGGAGCACGTCTCTGTAGCAGCAAAAGGGTCAATGCGGCCGTAGTGGCTTTACTTTATAAACTGCGCGCTCTCCCCTAAACGTAGTTTACGAACTATAATATGTCGGTGCTTCTCTTGCCGCGTACAACCGGCAACGCAGCAATCTCCCGCGTCTGGGCGGGCATGAGCGAACCACCAAGATAAACGAATTGAACTATAGCATGGAGAAGTCTTGATATTACGTTTGTTTCTGTTGAGCACTTACCGTACAGGTATATGCACCATCACTGCACCGACTCGCTTACCCTCTCTGAAAGTGAACAGAAGCACTTGGTAATCGATAAATACGCGTACGAGCGTGTGTGTGTGTGTGTGTGTGTGTGTGTGTGTGTGTGTGCGTGTTTATTTGTTTCTGCGTCATGTACAGACCAAGCTATTAACTGGCCATGCTACTAATGATGCTGTGCAAATGCGAAAATTGCGTAAATTATCTATACTGTTTTGCTTTAGCGCAAATGAAATAATCTGATTCCGCAATGTTGGGGCATCATCAACCTCTAAAACTTTTTATCAAATTTGCTCTGAAATTAGGCACAGCCGCACACTTTAATGCCGATACTGTTCGCCCACAAAGCGGCGGCGCGAACAGCACGTAAATTTCCACTGCTTTGTATTTCCATTCACTCGGTTTCAAACAGAGAATACCATATGTGCGAATTACAAAGCATCCTACATGGTACTATAATCCTTTTTTTAACTACACGCGTTCAAGCAAACGAGTAGGGAAATCTCACACGAAACACTTCAGCATATGAGAAGACCTGCTATATTTGTGTGCAACAGAAAATCAAAAGGTACTCCAAAACTTATTAGTTAGTTGTATGATGTTTCTTATAATCGGTTTATTTTGATCAAAAACTGTGGAAGTTCAGCGTATTCTTTGCTTCTCCTTTGCCTGTATAATTACTCGCCTCTGTCTTCATGTGTCCTTCTGTGTTTGTGTGTACTTTGAAGGATGTATAAACATATTAAACTTCGAGACAGTTGAAGTAGAATCTTTATTATGGCGAGGCACTGACGTCGTGTTGCAATAATATAAAATGGGAAGTGTTCTACAGATTTCAGAAAAAGTCTTAGACGGCTTTACGCTGGGAAAGGGACTATTCTATGTTTTACAAAACACAGCATCCTAGACAGTCCTATAGTATGAAATGTGAACAACAAGGCATCTGGTGGTGATACAGATACACAGTAATGCCATCTTCCCCCTACTTATACTTCCCGAGGAGATCACGAATGTAAAATCAGAGAGATTCGAGCGCTCACAGTCGTTCTTCCCGCGAACCATACGCGACTGGAACAGAAAATGGAGGTATTGACAGTGGCACATAAAGTGCCTTCCGCGACACACCGTTGGGTGGCTTGCGGCGTATAGATGTAGATGTAGATTTATGACAGTATTCAGGACTTACTTGCATATAGACCTCAACACTTAGTTCTTAGCAGGGCAATATCAGCAGATTCGAAGGTATACTCTACCCAGTCCAACGCCCCTAACTGCCTCTGTCTCCTTAAACTCCTCTCTGCCCGGACATGACAGTTGAACTCCTCTACCATACTCCAAACCTACAAATCCTTCATCCGTTCCATCTGCTGTCATGACAGTCCCACCTGGATATCTGCCCTCCTCCCCCCCCCCCCCCCCAAATTCTGTAAGTATCTCCAGATCCTTATGTGCCATGTACTCTACCTTGCCTTCCGTATACACCTCCCATCCTCCAGATGGATACCCTGATTCCTTTCCCCCATCCGCTCCTTTTCCTCGAACATATCCACTTCCTCTACACCTCCTATGGACTTGATGCCCCTGATCCCCTGGTTGCTCCTCTCCTCTCCAACCCCTGTCCTCTGTGATGCCTACACCTTTGTATCCCTTCTACCCTCCACCTCCTTTCCCAAGGTGGCTGCCTTCACCTACACCTTCCGGATGATGCCCCTTCTCTCTCCATTTATCCCTTCTATCAACTCATTCTCACCTGCACCTCCCTCCCTCTGACGTTTTCCCAGGCCCTCTCTCTCCCCCCCCCCCTTCCGTCCTGTTTCTTCCACACCTATTCTCTCTCTGATTCCCTTCGCTCCCCCTGAATCCTTTTGCTTTGCCATCTACTGCCTCCCCTAATCCTTCTGTGTTGGCACCGGAGCCCCCTTTTTTCTATGTCCTCTCCTTCCATCAGATTCCCCCTTTTCCTCGCCACCCACCTTTTTTCCCCCTTATCAGTCTGGGTCCTCCCACCACCCCCATCTACCTATGTGTCGCCTCTGTAGTGCTGATTAATGTGAATGTTCAGTGTTGTGCATCCCTTGTCAGTGTTGCCATACTGTCACTTGTTGTGTTTTTTTATCTCATGCGAATAGAAACCTGACTGTGCGTGTGTTTCCTTTAAATGTGCCTTTCAACTTAGTGTGTGTCTTCATCCGCATCGTCAACTTCGCGTTTTTATATTTTAAATTCCGCAACTTTCCGCCATTCTACAGCTTTTTACAAGGTCATCATTTTGTCACCTCTTTTTATTGTTTGTTTATATTCTCATTATGTTTCTCAACTTTTCTGTCAGCTGTAGAGTGGCCTATTACGCTGCTGCCAGCCCGCCCCGCTCCTCGGGGGTTGGGTGGATCGGAGTTCAATAAATAAAAAATAATAAAATAAAACGTATAAATCAACTGTCATCTCACCTGCACCTCTCATCTCCTGACCATCCAGGAGAAAGCCCGTATCATGTGTCCAGAAACTCCCGTCTGGCCGGACATGGGGATTGCACCCTTCCACCATCCTTCACACCTCTGTTATGCCAGCATTGCCAGCGTTGCGCCACTTAACACTAGCTTATTCATACAATTGCCAGAGTCAGTATATTCATTTTCACAGTAGATTCACTAAAGAGTCTTACCGATTGGATGTCGCCAAGTGAAACCTTCAAGTCTCCTCTTTTTCTCTTTTGTTAAAGATAACCTTCCCTTTTACAATAAAATATGAAACCTTTCCTTAGGATTTCTATCTCTTGCTTAATAATAACAAATGAAAACTTCCCTTTGAAATTTATTCTCTTTCTCTATCTTCACATACGAATTTAATTGCTGCTTATTAAAAGTGATTTTCTGATTATTTCGACGAAACATAGAATGTGTCGTCGTCGTGGCCCTCAGTCGTTATCTGCAATAACCCAGATCTGTTCCTTACCTTTTTTACTGTTACTGGATCGCCATCTGACTGTTACATCGAACTGCGACATGAATATACTTACTCTGTTTTACTATACTCTGTTAGCTGCTGGTGAGCTGTCATAATAAGTGGCTGTATTGATTATCAAAGCTGGCGTTATGATTCCATTAATTTGACTTAAGTTACGTAATTCATAGTTAAACTTTTTCAGAGCTTTACGTTGATGGTTTTTGGGATGGATTATAATTAGAAATGCTATATTGCTGACAAATGTTAATTATATTCTGTATGAAAGATTTTACAAACGTTCAAATGGGACTTACTTTTTACAATAATCTTACAACTAGCAATGCGCAAACATACCTTCAGTAGTCTTGAGTTTCTCAAAAAATTAATTGAATAACATTAGTTCCTCTTATTATAATAGTTAGCTAATATCTCTGTACATCCGTTTATAATCTCTTGTAAATCATAGCCAATGGCTGGTAGACACACCACTCTTCTCAACTTCTCGCTTCAGACCTGCTACCGACTCGCTTCACTTCTCGCTTACTAGTAACTTCCTACGAATGCTAAAGTGCGGTCTCTCCTGCCAACAATGCTTTCTGGTGCCATTACAAAATATCAATGCTCGGTCTTTCCCTTACTTTTCTTAAAATGTATCCATACGCGGTCTCTCCCGCCCTTTTTAAAATTATATCCATTTGCGGTCTCTCTTGTCCACAATACTTTGGAGCAGACATTCCCTGCTACCACAATTATTTCCAACATGACAAATATTAATTATTCCTACTTAATACTATTAATAAAATATAAACATGTTTCATAAAATGTGATGTGACAATAAACAATAGAAATATACACGTCTTACAACAGTCGTTGTTTCTATACCCCATTTGCAACTGAAACAGGGAAAAGGGGATAATGGTAGTGCTACAGGAGGTATCCTGCCACAGAAATGCTAAGGTGGCTTTCAGATAATACTGTAGCAAGCCAAAACATCATGACCAACTGTTGGTACACGTTTACAACGCAATACAGCAACGGTTCCGAGGGTATGTGACGCTGAATGTCTACGCACGCGTCACGCATTTCATTTTCAACAGTGAGCTGAACGGTGAACGGCAAAACACCTGTGCCTACAGCATTGTAATCTATCGTCAGATCTGCCAAAGACTGCCGCCTGCCCTACTTTACAGAGCGGACGAGCCTCGATCTCGACGCTCTGTGACCGTCCTTCAACCACTTGCTACAGACAGTTTTCATAAAAGTGGTTACGGGATCTAGGCTGTTCAGTACAATGTGTCGACTAAAAATACCTTCGGCCGTATTACTTTCCAGTTGTTATCTTATTTGAGCAACCAGTTCCTGCGCTGCGTTACGCCATTCCCCGATCGAAGTGTGAGAAGAAGCACACCTTTGGTCTAATCAAAATAGAGGCTAGCATGAAGTGACTGGTTTCCGTAGATTTTAGACACAGCGATCCCATAGATCATTACTTGCCGAAACTGGCGCAATACAGCACCGAATCTGGTTGCTCAGATAAAGTAACAACTGGAAACTTAGACGGCAAGTGATGATCGAAGGGAACACTTGCCGAGAATGAAGTAATATAGCGGAGAAACCGGTAGCTCAAATTAAATAACAACTGAAAATTTAGACAGTTGAAAGTGTTTCGATTCGACGTTCCACTTTCTATAAATACTCGCGACAGCACGACGCAAGCAGCCAACCAGGTGAGAACAACCTGTATTTTGTCAAGGTCGAGTAAGTCAGTGGATGTCCCCACATGCTGCCCGTATCATCGTTGGACTAATCCCCCATTCGTCTCTGGTCTGATAACAAAGTCTCCTTTCATCATGATGTACCTTCAACGGCAACGTCCTACATTCGATCTAGCTGCCATTACTTTTTGACTCGTTGGTGTAGATGTAAATATGGAAACAGCAGTACGGGAACCTTACGGCTTCCAGTGGAAAAGATCCGTTGAAAGACAATTAATAAGCCTTTAACCAGAAATAGGCATTAGAGATGCATCAGGAATTTATCAGAAAAAACCAATTGTTAGAAAATATTAAAAATGCATTTAACTTTAGGAAAAAGGGTGTTGAGAAAATAGAGGAGGTTGAAATATTTAAATACCTTGGAGAAAAAATGAAGAAAATGGGTTGGAAAACACTGCTATACCTAAAATAGGAAAGAGAGAGACAGTGTAATTAATCATTTTTGAAATAAATAATGCCTGTCTAAAAATGCAAAAACTAGATATTTCAATACATTAGTGAATCGAAAATGTCCAAATGCAAGTGAATATTTAGCATTAAACTATAATTAGAAATACTACAAAGGAGAACCGTTAGGAAAATATTAGGCTCATGAAACCGTATGGAAAGCTCGAAATTACGAAGTAATGATGAGATTTATCGAAACTGTGGCACTTTCTAAACGCCCTCCGCCAGTTACGCCGCCGCATTTTCTACAGCGGCCACGAACGATTAATGTCGTCGCCAGTGAGACGCAAGTATCCTCTCTCTGGAGCTCCAGCGGCGTGTACTCAACTTCGAACATTCGTGCACTGTCCGCTGTTTCTTTGTTTCACAGTTGAATAACATTCACCGACTTTCATAGTCGCCAGGGCTCGACATCTTCTGAATAGACATTGTATTGAAGAGTCAGAGATTTATAAATCCATTGTGTCTGTACGCATTTCTACATTCCAATCTACTGTTGGCAACTATAACAGAAAATACAGCAACAAATTTATGTATTATGTTTACCATTTGATATCAGACATAGAGTAAATTAATATGTGAAGTCTCTGTCCATGAACAGCATCCGTTCCTCGATTCTGTATCCATTTAAGACTCGCACAAAGTGTATAGGAAGTCAAAACAGAAACATAAAAAATACATCAGAAATAATGATGAAAGGAACACCACTGTTTTTTTGATATTTACATTTAGTGTTAGAAAATATCTTAAAATACTTATAGAATGCAAAAGAAGCAACAAGTAGAACCGTGAAGCACACAAGGCTTCAGGAAGAAACATAATAACTGAAGAAAGAATTGTCAGAGAAGTGTTTTACGGAAAAGTAATAAATATGAAGGATTCCAAGTGAGGAGAGTGAAAAACGTTTGTCTCAAAAGACAGGGAGAAGAAACATACTGAATAGACGGAAGATTGCTGAAACAGTAGAAAATTAAAAGAGTAATTACTTGAAATTGACTCGTGGTCTTTTGTTGCCCTATCCGAGAAGGGGAAATAAATGTCTCAAGAGTGAAAACTACAGGATGGTGCAGTTAAATGTAGTCCACCTGCCCACTGAATGCGAATGCAGTATTTTGTCTTTTGAAATAGACAGCTACAACAGTGGACAGTTGTACGCAGTAATCGATTGTTAGCATTCTTCTGTCAGAATTTTAGACATTTCTCTTTGCGGTCTCCAAAATGACTTCCTCAATTGAAGAAGGAATTGAAACTGAGGAAGAAAATGTGAAAACGGGTTGGGTTAAGGAAACTCGTGAAATTTTCGGGGTCAAGTATCCAGGTAGAGGGCTTGCAGCAAAGAGCAATACAGAGTCTGTATAAAAATTGGCGTACCTATGAATCTGTATAAAATGTAAAACAAGGAAGAATTCCTATAGTTCGCGCACCATAAGTTATTGCAGACATTCACTGAAGTATTACTCAGAGCGCAGAGAAGTCTACAGGTAAATTGGCTCAACAGACGCGTGTAAGTAGGAGGAGTTGCAAGAGGATATTAAAAAGTTTTAATTTGAAGCCATTTCTTGTGTTGGTTGTGCAGCAATTACGTCAGGATGACAGACAGAAGGAGACAAGGTCCTGGCGTAATTGAAGCTCTGAGGACGGGTCGTGAGTCGTGCTTGGTAGAGCACTCGTCCGCGGAAGGAAAAGGTCACGAGTTCGAGTCTCGGGCCGTCACACAGTTCTACTTTGCCAGGAAGAATCAGTCATAAACATGTTGATTGCTGTACGAGGCGTTTTGAATAACATATCAGCAACATCAACGATGGTTTGTTAGACCCTTTCCATTCCATTATGAGTGATGAAACATGGTTTCATCTTTCAAGTCATGTGAATTTACTGAACACGGAGAACCACAGCATTTCGTGTCAGAAACCGCTCCACGATGAAAAATTGGCATTTGGTGCGGTAAAACAGGAACCCTATTACTCGACGGATATTTTTTACGCCTCCCTCAACAGGGTTGCATATATGGAAAGTTCTGGAACAGAATGAGATTTTCACTCTCCAGCGGAGTGTGCGCTGATATGAAACTCCCTGGCAGATTAAAACTGTGTGCCGGACCTAGACTCAAACTCGGGACCTCTGCAGGCAAGTGTTGTACCACTGAGCTACCCAAGCATGACTCACGCCCCATCCTCACACCTTTGCTTCTGCCAGTACCTCGTCTCCTACCTTCCAAACTTTACAGAAGCTCTCCTGAGGAGACGAGGTACTGGCAGAAGTTAAGCTGCGAGGACAGGGCGTGAGTCGTGCTTCGGTGGCTCAGATGGTAGAGCACGCGAAAGGCAAAGGTCGGCCAGGAAGTTTCAGTTCTGATACGGTTTGTGCTGAACTCACTGAAAATGAGAAAAAGATACCGCTTCTTTCAGCAAGATGGGGCAATATACCACACGTCTTAAGTATTCCTGGAACGAACTGTCAGCAAACATTTACGGCCATCACTTGCGCCGGACCTAACAACATGTGATTTTTTTTCTGTGAAACATCTGAAGAGCATGGTCTATGCAATAAGTCCAACCACAAAACAGGATTCCCGGGTTCGATTCCCGGCGGGGTCAGGGATTTTCTCTGCCTCGTGATGACTGGGTGTTGTGTGCTGTCCGTAGGATAGTTAGGTTTAGGTAGTTCTAAGTTCTAGGGGACTGATGAGCATCGATGTTAAGTCCCATAGTGCTCCATTTGAAGCACAACACAGAAACTGAAAGCCTGAGCCGTGAAGCAGCCGCCGTCGATATCCGAACTTTACTCTGGGTATAATTGAATATGGTTAGATTTGCACAGCTGTATGTTGATGTTGCAGTGGGTCACTTTCAACATATTCTATAAATGTGTTTTTTATTGTAAATAAATAAATGGTAAGTCCATTCCAGTTATTCATTTCTGTAATTTCACTGCAGTTCCTTTATACACAAATTTTTAAAAAAAAGTATGCATCACGCCGATTCCCAGAACTCCTGAAGATAGAATTTTTTTTAAATTTTGTGGTAAGGTCTTATGGGACCAAACTACGGAGGTCATCGGCCCCTAAGCTTACCCATACTTAATGTAATTTAAAATAACTTACGCTAAGGACGACACACATACCCATGACCGAGGGAGGATTCGATCCTCTGACGGGGGAGCCGCGCGGACCGTGACAAGACGCGGATATCAGATGCCGCTCCTGAAGATAAACGTTGGCTGTGGATATTGTATCACAGACAAAGTCCCTTTGATGACTCAGAAATGTCGGTAAACCCGCCCAAAGATGTAAACAACCGTGCATGAGCAGCGCCTAATAGACGGAGGGGGTCCGACAGCAGATGAGATCCAGTCATTCCACCAGGAAGGAGGTAAAATGCTTCAAATGGCTCTGAGCACTATGGGACTTAACATCTGAGGTCATCAGTCCCCTAGAAATTAGAACTACTTAAACCTAACTAACCTAAGAACATCACACACGTCCATGCCCGAGGTAGCATTCGAACCTGCAACCGTAGCGGTCGTGCGGTTCCAGACTGAAACCGCTCGGCCATAGCGGCCGGCAGAAAGGAGGTACATGGCTCTTGTTGTCTGTAGTTCAACCATGCCTATGCGGTCAATACCGCGGTTCGATAGCGTCCGCATTGTTAACTTGTGCCAGGAACGGCTCTCAACAAGGGGAAGTTTCCAGGCGTCTCGGAGTGAACCAAAGCGATGTTGTTCGGACATGGAGGATATACTCAAAGACTGGAATTGTCTATGACATGCCTCGATGAGGCCCCCGAAAGGCTACTACTGGAGTGGATGACCGCTGCCTACTGATTATGTCTCGGAGGAACCCTGATAGTAACGCTAGCATGTTGAATAATGCTTTTCGTGCAGCCACAGGTCGTCGTGTTTCGACCCCAGCTCTGCGCACTATGCTGCATGATGTGCAACTTCACTCCCGACGTCCATGGCGAGGTCCATCTTTGCCACCACGACACCATGCAGCGCTGTACAAATGGGTCCAGCAACATGCTGATTGGACCACCCAGGACTGGCATCACATTCTCGTCACCGATGAGTGTCACATATGCCTTCAACCAGACAATCGTTGGAGACGTGTTTGGAGCCAAACCAATCAGGCTCAACGCCTAAGACGCACTGTCTAGCGAGTCCAGCAAGGTGGAGGTTCCCTGCCGTTTTGGGGTGACATTATGTGTGGTCTACGTACGCCTCTGGTGGTCATGAAAGGCGCCGTAACGGCTTTACGATACGTGAATGCCATCCTCCGACCGATAGTGCAACCATATCGGCAGCATATTGGCTAGACATTCGTCTTCATGGACGACCATTCCCGCCCCCATCCCGCACTTCTTGTGAATGACTTCCTTCAGGATAACGACATTGCTCGACTAACGTGGCCAGCATGTTCTCCGGACATTAACGCTATCGAACATGCCTGGGACGGATTGAAAAGGACTGTTTATGGATGACGTGACCCACCAACCACTCTGATGGATCTACGCCGAATCTCCGATGAGGAGTTGGACAACATGAACCAACAGTGTTTTGTGGGTAGTAGGCACGACGAATACAGGCATGCATAAATGCAAGGGGACGTGCTACTGGGTATTAGAGGTAGCGGTGTGTACAGCAATGTGGACCACTGCCTCTGAAGGTCTCGCTTTATGGTGGTACAACATGCACTGTGTAGTATTCATGAGCAATTAAAAAGGCGAAAGAGATGTTTATGTTGATCTGTCTTCCACTTTTCTGTACAGGTTCCGGATCTCTCGAGACCGAGGTGATGCATAACTTTTTTTGATGTGTGTATTTACAGGGATCACTTTTATCTGTGCCGCCCTATTGTTTGGAATCTTAAGGTCCCAATGTTTCAGGTTTGTAGATGTGTTACTTTGTCTCGGAGGTTGTACATTCACAGATGGCCTCTGGCAAGTACAGAAAAGGCAACAGCCTCAAAGAGTGCGGGGCAAAGTCAGGACATGCGGGGACCAAGCAGCAATCGGTATTGGAATTGTAAACTGTCGAAGGTGCGTTGGTAACGTACCGGAACGTCAAGCACTGATAGAAAGCACCGATGCTGACATTGTTATAGGTACGGACAGCTGGCTGAAGCCAGAGATAAATTCTTCCGAAATTTTTACAAAGACACAAACGGTGTTTAGAAAGGATAGACTGCATGCAACCAGTGGTGGCGTGTTCGTCGCTGTTAGTAGTAGTTTATCCTGTAGTGAAATAGAAGTGGGTAGTTCCGGTGAATTATTATGGGTGGAGGCTATACTGAACAACCGAGCTAGGTTACTAATTGGAACCTTTTACCGACCTCCCGACTCTACAGCATTAGTGGCAGAACAACTCACAGAAAATGTGGAATACATTTCACATAAATTTCCTCAGCATGCTATAGCCTTAGGTGGATATTTCAATTACCAGATATAGATTGGGACACTCAGATGTTTAGGACGGATGGTAGGGACAGAGTATCGAGTGACATTATACTGAGTGCACTATCCCAAAGTTACCTCGAGCAATTAAACAGAGAAACGACTCGTGGAGAAAACATTTCGGACATGCTGATAACAAAGAGACCCGAACGTTTTGACTTTGTAAGAGCAGAACAGGGAATCAGTGATCATACGGCCGTTGCAGCATCCCTGAATATGGAAGTGTATAGGGATATAAAAAAAAAGGGAGGAAGGTTTATCTGTTTAGCAAGAGTAATAGAAGGCATACTACAGTAGTACAAGTTTATATGCCAACTAGCTCTGCAGATGACGAAGAAATTGAAGAAATGTACGATGAAATAAAAGAAATTATTCAGATAGTGAAGGGAGACATTTAATAGTCATGGGTGACTGGAATTCGAGTGTAGGAAAAGGGAGAGAAGGAAACATAGTAGGTGAATATGGATTGGGGCTAAGAAATGAAAGAGGAAGCCGCCTAGTAGAATTTTGCACAGAGCACAACTTAATCATAGCTAACACTTGGTTTAAGAATCATGAAAGAAGGTTGTATACATGGAAGAACCCTGGAGATACTAAAAGGTATCAGATAGATTATATAATGGTAAGACAGAGATTTAGGAACCAGGTTTTAAGTTGTAAGACATTTCCAGGGGCAGATGTGGACTCTGACCACAATCTATTGGTTATGACCTGTAGATTAAAACTGAAGAAACTGCAAAAATGTGGGAAATTAAGGAGATGGGACCTGGATATACTGAAAGAACCAGAGGTTGTACAGAGTTTCAGGGAGAGCATAAGGGAACAATTGACAGGAATGGGGGAAAGAAATACAGTAGAAGAAGAATGGGTAGCTCTGAGGGATCAAGTAGTGAAGGCAGCAGAGGATAAAGTAGGTAAAAAGAAGAGGGCTGCTAGAAATCCTTGGGTAACAGAAGTAATATTGAATTTAATTGATGAAAGGAGAAAATATAAAAATGCAGTAAATGAAGCTGGCAAAAAGGAATACAAACGTCTCAAAAATGAGATCGACAGGAAGTGCAAAATGGCTAAACAGCGATGGATAGAGGACAAATGTAAGGATGTAGAAGCTTATCTCACTAGGGGTAAGATAGATACTGCATACAGGAAAATTAAAGAGACCTTTGGAGAGAAGAGAACCACGTGTATGAATATCAAGAGCTCAGATGGCAACCCAGTTCTAAGCAAAGAAGGGAAGGCAGAAAGGTGGAAGGAGTATATAGAAGGTTTATACAAGGGTGATGTACTTGAGGACAATATTATGGAAATGGAAGAGGATGTAGATGAAGACGAAATTGGTGATACGATACTGCGTGAAGAGTTTGACAGAGCACTGAAAGACCTGAGTCGAAACAAGGCCCCCGGAGTAGACAACATTGCATTAGAACTACTGACGGCCTTGGGAGAGCCAGTCATGACAAAACTCTACCAGCTGGTGAGCAAGATGTATGATACAGGCGAAATACCCTCAGACTTCAAGAAGAATATAATAATTCCAATCCCAAAGAAAGCAGGTGCTGACAGATGTGAAAATTACCGAACTATCAGTTTAATAAGTCACAGCTGCAAAATACTAACGCGAATTCTTTACAGACGAGTGGAAAAACTGGTAGATGCGGACCTTGGGGAGGATCAGTTTGGATTTCGTAGAAATGTTGGAACACGTGAGGCAATACTGACTTTACGACTAATCTTAGAAGAAAGATTAAGAAAAGGCAAACCTACGTTTCTAGCATTTGTAGACTTAGAGAAAGCTTTTGACAATGTTGACTGGAATACTCTTTTTCAGATTCTAAAGGTGGCAGGGGTAAAATACAGGGAGAGAAAGACTATTTACAATTTGTACAGAAACCAGATGGCAGTCATAAGAATCGAGGGGCATGAAAGGGAAGCAGTGGTTGGGAAAGGAGTGAGACAGGGTTGTAGCCTCTCCCCGATGTTATTCAATCTGTATATTGAGCAAGCTGTAAAGGAAACAAAAGAAAAATTCGGAGAAGGTATTAAAATTCATGGAGAAGAAGTAAAAACATTGAGGTTCGCCGATGACATTGTAATTCTGTCAGAGACGGCAAAGGACTTGGAAGAGCAGTTGAACGGAATGGACAGTGTCTTGAAAGGAGGATATAAGATGAACATCAACAAAAGCAAAACGAGGATAATGGAATGTAGTCAAATTAAATCGGGTGATGCTAAGGGAATTAGATTAGGAAATGAGACACTTAAAGTAGTAAAGGAGTTTTGCTATTTAGGAAGTAAAATAACTGATGATGGTCGAAGTAGAGAGGATATAAAATGTAGACTGGCAATGACAAGGAAAGCGTTTCTGAAGAAGAGAAATTTGTTAACATCGAATATAGATTTATGTATCAGGAAGTCGTTTCTGAAAGTATTTGTTTGGAGTGTAGCCATGTATGGAAGTGAAACATGGACGATAACTAGTTTGGACAAGAAGAGAATAGAAGCTTTCAAAATGTGGTGCTACAGAAGAATACTGAAGATAAGGTGGATAGATCACGTAACTAATGAGGAGGTATTGAATAGGATTGGGGAGAAGAGAAGTTTGTGGCACAACTTGACTAGAAGAAGGGATCGGTTGGTAGGACATGTTTTGAGGCATCAAGGGATCACAAATTTAGCATTGGAGGGCAGCGTGGAGGGTAAAAATCGTAGAGGGAGACCGAGAGATGAGTACACTAAGCAGATTCAGAAGGATGTAGGTTGCAGTAGGTACTGGGAGATGAAGCAGCTTTTTCCAAAGCTGTTTCACAGAGGAAGACCGCACTGGAGTTCCTTCTCTAAATCCTCCCACGAAGGAGAATTGGCTGACATCGAAATAAGTGTCCAAGGAATAGAAAAGCAACAGAAATCACTCAACAGAGGAAAGTCCAATGGACCTGACGAGATACCAATTCGATTCTACACAGAGTACGCGAAAGAACTTGTCCCCCCTTCTAACAGCGGTGTACAGCAAGTCTCTAAAGGAACGGAAGGTTCCAAATGATTGGGAAAGAGCATAGGTGGTTCCAGTTTTCAAGAAGGGTCGTCGAGCAGATGCGCAAAACTATAGGCCTATATCTATGACATCGATCAGTTGTAGAATTTTAGAACATGTTTTTTGCTCGCGTATCATGTCGTTTCTGGAAACCCAGACTCTACTCCGTAGGAATCAACATGCATTTCTGAAACAGCTTATCGTGTAAGACCCAACTCGCTTTATTTGCTCATGAGACCCAGGAAATATTAGATACAGGCTTCAACGCAGATGCTATTTTCCTTGACTGCCGGAAGGCGTTCGATACAGTTGCGCACTGTCGCCTGATAAACAAAATAAGAGCCTACAGAATGTCAGACCAGTTGTGTGGCTGGATTGAAGAGTTTTTAGCAAACAGAACACAGCAAGTTGTTCTAAATGGAGAGACGTCTACAGTCGTTAAAGTAACCTCTGGTGTGCCACAAGAGATTGTCATGGGACCACTGTTTTCACAATATATATAAATGACCTAGTAGATTGTGTCGGAAGCTCCATGTTGCTTTTCGGGGATGGTGCTGTAGTACACAGGGAAGTTTCAGCATTAGAAAATTGCAACGAAATGCAGGAAGATCTGCAGCGGATAGGCACTTGATGCAGGGAGTGGCAACTGACCCTTAACATAGTCAAATGTAATGTATTTCGAATACATAGAAAGAAGGATACTTTATTGTATGATTATATGATAGCGGAACAAACACTGGTAGCAGTTACTTCTGTAAAATATCTGGCAGTATGCGTGCTGAACGATATGAAATGGAATGATCATATAAAATTAATTGTTGGTAATGAGGGTACCAGATTGAGATTCATTGAGAGAGTCCTTAGAAAATGTAGTCCATCAACAAAGGAGGTGGCTTACAAAACACTCGTTGGACCTATACTTGAGTATTGCTCATCAGTGTAAGATCCGTACCAGATCGGTTTGACGGAGGAGATAGAGAAGATCCAAAGAAGGGCGGCGCGTTTCGTCACAGGGTTATTTGGTAACCGTGATAGCGTTACGGAGATGTTTGACAAACTCAAGTGGCAGACTCTGCAAGAGAGGCGGTCTGCATCGCGGTGTAAGGTGCTGTCCAGGTTTCGAGAGGGTGCGTTTCTGGATGAGGTATAGAATATATTGCTTCCCCCTACTTATACCTCCCGAGGAGATCACGAATGTAAAATTTGAGAGATTCGAGAGCGCACGGAGGCTTTCAGTCGTTCTTCCCGCAAACCATACGCGACTGCAACAGAAAAGGGAGGTGATGACAGTGGCACGTAAAGTGCCCTCCGCCAGACACCTTTGGGTGGCTTGTGGAGTATAAATGTAGATGTATGTGTAGACGTCCCGCCACCTGTCTGTTCAACAGCCTCCGTGTTTCAGAACTCGGAGGAGGAGCAGCGGCGGTGTTGCAGCGCTGGGTAGAAGGAGCGACGCCCGCTAATCGGGCGTGACGCGTGGGGGCGGAGGGGCAGTGCGTGAGGGCGAGCGTGCTGCGTGCTGCGTGCTGCGCGCCGGTAGCCGCTGTGCCCGCCTCCAGCGATGCTAACGATGCGTGCAGCCCGACAGGTCGCGGCGTGTTTGAGGCCCGCCGCTCCGCCACGCTGCCTGGCTGCAGGCACGTTGGCGACGCGGGGGGTCTGACCGCCTACGCAGGGTGAAGGCCACTACTGAGCTTAGAGCTCAGACTTAAGCAGGAGCCATCAATAATCCACATACTTTGTAGCTCCACAGATAGCAGTCATCCCCGTTGTTGTGGTCTCGAGTCCGAAGATTGCTGTGACGCAGCTCTCCACACTAAATTTTCTTGTACAACCACCTCTGTATAAGCACTGCAAACAGAAATCCACATTGACCTGTTTACAGTAGTCGAACCTAATGTCATGCTATAACTGAGCCGTGAGTCGGCTCTCAAGATATATCGCACTGTAAAGACTGTTCTGAGTCCTTCCATTGCATCGTTAATTGATTCTTTCAAATGTATCGTTATGCTGCGTACGATTTTGTTGAGATTCCCCTCTAACGTTATTCTCCCCTCTGTCTGGTATTCTCGATCTTCGAGTCGTTGCTTCCTGTAAGCCTCGTGTAAGGGAATAAGATCTTTGGGGGGGCGGGGGGGGGGGGGGGGGGTGGCCGGTTGGTTGCCTAGCGGTGACGAGTCGGTCGGTCGGTATTTAAAATTGGGAATTAGAGAATGTCGTACGATGAGACCGCGGCTTGGCGTGGCGGTGGAGAGTTGGCTGTTGTTCCGAGAAGCCGCGTGGTCTGTCATGGCGGTGCGAGACGTGTGGGACGGGTTGACGGGACAAGGCTGTAAGCTCTTGCCGTGAGCATCCGGGGGCCACGGCTGTGGGAGTGGCAACGGATGTATTTAAATTTTCCGTCTGGAGGCGGGAATGACGGATTAGTAACTCGCCTAACCTGAGGAGTGGTATTTCGCCGCCGTGATTGCAGAGAAGACGGGGGCTCCGGTGACAGAGCTCGTGGCTGCGCCATTGTGCCCATTTAGATACGCTGGCGACTTGGGCGCGGTCGGGTGTGAGGAACCTTTGCATCGGAGTTCACCTGCTGTTTCTCTGATAAACTGCAAGTTCAGTTGGTTAAAGGTTTAGATGTTAACTGAAGAATTTTGGTTTGTACAACCAGCGTCTTTTCTGCCATGTGGCCTCCTGTGTTCGCGTTTCCTGTACCTGTTATCGGTAGGAATTGTATTTTTGGACAGTGATTATTGTTTAGATTACTTTTTTTCCGCCTTGTGGCCTCCTGCGTTCGGATTGCCTGTCCCTGTCGCCGGTGTAATTATAGACAGTGATCTTTTGGCTTCTTATTATTACTGCCTGGGAGGGAGTCTATTTTTGGGCAAGGTTTATGGTTCCGGATTTGATTCCTCCTCCTCCCCTGGCCTCGCGTGAGGCCGATGTGATTGCTGAATGTGAGGCGTTGTGGGTCTGTTAATCCGCTTCTAGGCTGAGCATCCTTCGGGAGACATTCTGACCGCCCTTACACCCGGTCGGTTAATTATTTATATCCCAGGACAATTCGGTGGCAGGACATGGTATTAAAGTTGTTAGTTGTTGTAAAATGTTAAATGCTTGTATTTTACTCTGCTTGCTTCTTGGCCACTGTTTAAAAAGATTAAGTTTGCCTTTCGTTGCTGGGTTTTTAAAATTACGTAGCTTTAAAATTGTTAGTTATTGTAAAATGTGAATGACTGTGTCTTTACTTTGATTGATTTATTCTACTTGGCATCTTTTGAAAATGCTACTTCTGCCTCCCTGTTAGCGAGCCCTTGTAATTTAATAGCTTGTTGTGACAAAGTTTAAAAGAAGTTGGCTCCCTGCATGTTCGGTAGCGAAATTGTATGCAAATTGGTGGTTTTTTGTTTCATTACTTGGAAAGTTTTAATTTTGTTATTAAATGCTTTATCAAAGTCTGTTTTAAGTGAAATGGGTTGCCTATTAACGGTAAAGTTAAGTTTTTAATTTCATTACCTGGAAAATTTTGATTTGTTGTCAAATGTTTTATCAAAGTCGGTTTTAAGTAAAATGGCTTGGCCGTCAACTGTAAGGTAAATTGTTTTGAAAAGACCCTCATGCCTACTAGCTTTTTGGATCTGTTCCTGGTCAAGTGATAAAGAAATGACTTTTAATGGTTGAAGTAATCAATAAAGAAATTGTAAATAGCAACTCGGTAGTAACCAACTAATTTTGGCCCCGTTTCCCAACTGGGGCTTTTCCTTGATTAATCGTAAAACCCGTCTCAATAACTTTCACAAAAAAAGGAGTTGTTCAAATTGGTCATAAGTTCCGACTAATGCAGGTATCGACTCAAAGTGCAAAATAGTTAACTATGGTGGTTGATGGATAGATTTGTGACGCTGCAGCGCAATTCACTCGCACAGCAGCCAAGGGTGGTAAAAGTCGATACCAGGGCATAAAGTCTTAGCAAATTCCATTCCGTGTACTCAGTTCGACAGCAGCTATGCCTCACAGACAGGAACGCGAAAATTATCAGCAGAGTCATCACTATAGAGGAGGTGTAGTTGGGCTCAAACAAGGCGGTTGGAGTAACCGAAGATACGCTCGACCTTTGAATAGGAAGCAGTGCCACTCTTCGACGATGCTGACAGGAATGGGTAAACCCTGGATGAACATGGTGTCAAGGAGGAAGCAGTGGACCTAGAGAGACAGCAGAACTATACGACAGCAAACGTTAGAGAGGCACTCCGATTCATTACTATCACGAATCAAGATCCTTAGACGCCAGGAAGGCACCTGGCCCAGACAGTATCCCCGTAAGATTTTATGTTGACTATGCTACAAATATAGCACCATTCTTATCCATCATCTATCAGAGATCGCTGGAACAGCGGAAAGTTCCACGGGACTGGAAGAAGGCCCAGGTCATAGCAATCTATAAAAAGGGTAGAAAATCGAATTCCCATAATTACCAGCCAATTTCACAGACATCGATTTGTTGTAGAATCATGGAACATATTTTGTGTTCAGGTATAATGACGTTTCTAAAGTCTGAGTAGCTCATCTGCAGAGAGCAGCACGGTTTTAGGAAACAGCGGACACGCGAGACACAGTTGGCTCTCTTTGTGCATGATATACAACAGGCTCTAGATAACGGCCCCCAGGTTGACGCGATAATTCTTGACTTTCGAAAGACATTCGACTCAGTTCCGCCCTGTCACTTGCTACAAAAAGTGCGCGCTTATGGTCTAACCGATGACATATGCGGTTGGATAGAATTATTTCTAACAGACATGAAGCAGTATGTCGTCCTGAAGGGGGTGACTTCAACAGAAACAGGTGTAACTTCAGGTGTGCCCCCGGGCAGCGTAATAGGTCCATTGCTGTTTACGATTTACATAAACGACTGGTCGATGGTATTGACAGCGGCCTTAGACTGTACGCCGTTAATGCTGTAGTCCACAGGAAAGTAGTATCACACGAAAGTTGTGAACAAATCAGTGAAGATTTGCAGAAAATAAATGCGTGGTGTAACGTTTGGCAGTTATCTCTCAATATTAATAAGTGTAACCTACTGCGTATAACATGGCGAAAATCCCCATTAATGTACGAGTAGAAAATAAATGCACAGTCTTTGGAAGCGGTATCGTCCGTCAAGTATCTAGGAGTGACTATTCGAAATGATCTCTAATGGAATGATCAGATTACACAAGTATCGGGTAAGTCGAACCTTAGATTGCAGTTTATTGGTAGAATCTTGAAGCGATGCAGTCCTTCAACAAAGGAAATACCTTACAATTCGTTAGTTCGTCCAGTCTTGGAATACTGTTGGTCTGTGTGGGACCCTTACCACTTGGGACTGATTCAAGAGATTGAGAAAGTCCAAAGAAGAGCGGCAAGATTTGTGACTGGTACATTTAGCCATCGCGAGAGCGTTACAAATCTCATAGAAAGTTTGAAGTGGGACTCCCTTGAAGATAGACGGCGCGCTAAACAGAAAGAGCTGCTCACTAAATTCCGAAATGCGATCTTCACCGAGGATGTAGAGCATTTACTGTGACCACCAACTTTCAAATCGCGCAAGGATCACCATTCAAAGAAAGGGAAATAAGAGCTCGCATTGAGGCGTTCAGACCGTCGTTTTTCCCTCGCGCGATCCGCGAGTGGTAAAGAGCTGAGGAAATATGACTTTGGCGTGAATTGTGCCCTCCGCCACACACCGCTTGGTGGCTAGAGGAGTATATATGTAGATGTAGAATGCGAAATGCTACTAGAGCTCCTGTAACTACAACGACATTTAATAGGCACTGACAGAGAGCTAATGGCGACCCATATAGCAGAGAGACACCAGCGCGACTGCCGCCTATAATACCGCCCAATGACCAGATGTGGGGGTCGGGGGTGCCATTTCGTGACAGGACTCTTTTGGTTGTCATCCGCGACACCCTGACAGCACAGTTGTGCGTCGACCGTATTCTACGCCCCGTTTTGTTGTCCTTCATGGCAAGCCGTCCTGGGCTTACATTTCAGCAAGATAATACCCGCTTGCACGCGGCCAGAGTTTCAACTAATTGTCTTCGTACTTGTCAAATCTTATCTTGGCCAGCAATGTCTCCGTATCTCTCCGCAGTTGAGAACGTTTGGATCATTACGGGCAGGGTTCTCCTATGAGCTTTAGATTTTAACTAGCTAAAGCGTCAGTTGTAGAATATGGCAGGATACCCCTCGAGAGGACATCCAGCAACAACTATGTCAATAGATTCCAACCCGAATAACTGCTTACATAAGAACCAGAAGTGGACCAACGCGTAACCGACTCGCTCAGTTTCTGAAGCTCTTTCTCGGATACTGTGAATTCACTTAGTCGCATGAAGTGCATAACGCTTACAATGGATATGCATGGATTGAAAATTCATAGAATATAGCCATTATCTCAGTGGTATGGATGAAGGATACTAAATAACGCTAAGAGAGAATTTCAATTGTCATTCTGAATTATTTCGATAATATTTAAGAAAACTATTACTCTCTGAGACAAAACAATTAAGAAAACTATTACTCTCTGTGACAAAACATTTAAGGAAACTATTACTCCTTGTGACGAAACATACACAAAATCTATTATATTTAAGAAAACTACTACTCTCAGTGACAAGAACAACATGAAGCACTAACTATCTGTTGCATCTCGTCATACTGGAAACATAGACAGCACTTCGTCTCCAGTTACATCTACTAATGATTCCAGTGGGTAAAAATTAATGTTACTGAATTGTGGCCTCGTAACACCATTTAGTTATTATCACACCTACTTAACGCTCGGAGTGGGGATGGATTTTACCTTTCACTCTCTCAAACATTACTTGCGTTACTACACATGCAGTACCATGCAGATACGTTCATGTAGAAACCGCGTATTATGCAACCGCAATGCAACGTGAGCAAACCAGCCCAGGCTTCATGACCCCACATTATCCATAGTATGATTAATGAATGGTAAATCCAGTGACTACCGTTATGAATGCTGCCAACAGGTGGCCAAGTTAGACAACAAGGAAACGGGTAAAATAAACCATTGAATCATGAAAAATTTATATTGCTTAAATACAAAATGAAACTATGCAACAAATGAAACATTAATGAACCACCGAGCGAGGTGACGCTGTGGTTAGCACACTGGACTCGCATTCGGGAGGACGACGGTTCAATCCCGTCTCCGGCCATCCTGATTTAGGTTTTCCGTGATTTCCCTAAATCGTTTCAGGCAAATGCCGTGATGGTTCCTTTGAAAGGGCACGGCCGATTTCCTTCTCAATCCTTCCCTACACCGAGCTTGCGCTCCGTCTCTAATGACCTCGTTGTCGACGGGACGTTAAACACTAACCACCACCATTAATGAACCTATCCGCTATTGACCTAATATCAAGAACTGTTGGTTCATGCCCTCATTCATCTCGCGCCTAAGTCCGCTAGTTCAAATAAATTTATCTGCAAAATTTCTATAAGTAAAATATCACTGAACGTTTCCCGGTATTAATTCACACCAGAACATGCTTCATAATCAATGTTACCCCAAGAAACCTACATTATGAGTAACTTTTCTCACCATAAATGACGAGCGACGCACCCCTACGTCCGTCTCGTTCAATCGGCGGCCCCAGAGTTTCCTATCATGGCGCGTACCACGACCAACCGCCAGCCGTTAAAAATAAAAACTGGTGATGGAGGTAGGACCTCAGTGAGAACCAACCTCACAAACTCTGCCCTGCTCATCCCCACTATCTTTGTAATCACGAACTCTCTGCCGAATCTGCTCAAGTCGTACGTTGGTGGTAAACTACCCTACTGCTACCACCTTTGACTAACCCAGATTATTATATATTCCATACATAATTACGTTTATCCATCCACACACATCATGGTATCAAAGGATGAGAGAGGAGGTGTGACACCAACAGAAGAAAAAATATACACAGAAGCATTCTTGAATCCAGAGGTTAATTAGCTAGACGAAACACTGAAAGGACGCTCTCGGCGTAAAATGAATTATTAAACATGTAGAAATTAATCAGTCAGTTAAATGAAGCGTAAACCTGTGACGTTTCAAGGTGTGCCGGTCTGTTGCATGCAGTTAACGCAGTGAGATGAGTCGACACGGAGACGTGACTGAAAGGGACAAAGGGACTGTTGTTTCTTGACTTACTCTTGGTCATACCGTGAATAAGGTTGTCAAAAATTTTGCTGCATTAACGAGGAATATACAAGGTGTCTGCAAGGTGTAGTGTATGACTGGCAGCCGTGTAGTGCAGAATAGGAAAAATTAGTTTGTGTAGTTTACTATCAGCTGCAGTCAATATACACTCCTGGAAATGGAAAAAAGAACACATTGACACCGGTGTGTCAGACCCACCATACTTGCTCCGGACACTGCGAGAGGGCTGTACAAGCATTGATCACACACACGGCACAGCGGACACATCAGGAACCGCGGTGTTGGCCGTCGAATGGCGCTAGCTGCGCACCATTTGTGCACCGCCGCCGTCAGTATCAGCCAGTTTGCCGTGGCATACGGAGCTCCATCGCAGTCTTTAACACTGGTAGCAAGCCGCGACAGCGTGGACATGAACCGTATGTGCAGTTGACGGACTTTGAGCGAGGGCGTATAGTGGGCATGCGGGAGGCCGGGTGGACGTAACGCCGAATTTCTCAACACGTGGGGCGTGAGGTCTCCACAGTACATCGATGTTGTCGCCAGTGGTTGGCGGAAGGTGCACGTGCCCGTCGACCTGGGACCGGACCGCAGCGACGCACGGATGCACGCCAAGACCGTTGGATCCTACGCAGTGCCGTAGGGGACCGCACCGCCACTTCCCAGCAAATTAGGGGCACTGTTGCTCCTGGGGTATCGGCGAGGACCATTCGCAACCGTCTCCATGAAGCTGGGCTACGGTCCCGCACACCGTTAGGCCGTCTTCCACTCACGCCCCAACATCGTGCAGCCCGCCTCCAGCGGTGTCGCGACAGGCGGGAATGGAGGGACGAATGGAGACGTGTCGTCTTCAGCGATGAGAGTCGCTTCTGCCTTGGTGCCAATGATGGTCGTATGCGTGTTTGGCGACGTGCAGGTGAGCGCCACAATCAGGACTGCATACGACCGAGGCACACAGGGCCAACACCCGGCATCATGGTGTGGGAAGCGATCTCCTACACTGGCCGTACACCTCTGGTGATCGTCGAGGGGACACTGAATAGTGCACGGTACATCCAAACCGTCATCGAACCCATCGTTCTACCAATCCTAGACCGGCAAGGGAACTTGCTGTTCCAACAGGACAAATCACGTCCGCATGTATCCCGTGCCACCCAACGTGCTCTAGAAGGTGTAAGTCAACTACCCTGGCCAGCAAGATCTCCGGATCTGTCCCCCATTGAGCATGTTTGGGACTGGATGAAGCTTTGTCTTACGCGGTCTGAACGTCCAGCACGAACGCTGGTCCAACTGAGGCGCCAGGTGGAAATGGCATGGCAAGCCGTTCTACAGGACTACATCCAGCATCTCTACGATCGTCTCCATGGGAGAATAGCAGCCTGCCTTGCTGCGAAAGGTGGATATACACTGTACTAGTGCCGACATTGTGCATGGTCTGTTGCCTGTGTCTATGTGCCTGTGGTTCTGTCAGTGTGATCATGTGATGTATCTGACCCCAGGAATGTGTCAATAAAGTTTCCCCTTCCTGGGACAATGAATTCACGGTGTTCTTATTTCAATTTCCAGGAGTGTAAATTCACCAGCAGTTCTCTTCAATTCAACCAGACATGAAAACCTTTCTTTCAATTGAAAAGTTAGAAACGACGCAAAATCATGAACTAGGAATGACCACTTTGAATAGAAACACTTGTAAATTCGTCTTCCATTAAGGAACGGTATTTGTCCAGAGCAACTGTTTTCTCTTGACTATCTAGAACTTCTGCAGTGCAATTTAATAATTCTGAATAGGTATTTTTGCTATCATACGTGGACCTTTCACTTTAATATTTAACCCACTCATCAAGATTAATGTCGCTTTTTGGATCTTACTAATCAGACGTTCGTATGTTTTTATGTGGGAGGTTTCTTACTACTAAGAAAATACTCACTTCAAATTAAAGAAGACATTGTTTGTCGGTTTAACACTCTTTCATTTTCATTTTGCTCAATTATATCCGCATGAGTTGGGACGTTTCGCCTCTGTAATTTACAATGTTCTCATGTTTTTTTGAATTGACGTGTTTTTCTAGTTTTAGCGTCGTTCCAGTATCTTCTCTACATTTAGTGCAACGTACAGAGATCAAAGCGTCCCTATTGTTTTCTTTGTAGAGCCTCGATATCATTTTTAAATTCATTTCACACAATTTTCAGAAAGGCGTACTCCAATCGCGGTCAATCTCCAAGCAATTATTCAGATGCAAACATTTTCACTCGTGCTTAATCACTCGTTCAAGTCTTTGTTTAGTATGACGACTTACGTCTCGGTCAGAAATTACGCTTGAAGACTAAAGAAGATTAACTGAATATTGAGTAAGCAGTTCATTATCACATTCACTACCATTTCTTTCACCGGACTCACACTCATCTATGTCTTCAGCAATACTTATTAATTTATTATAAAAGAAAGCTAATCATGTTTGTTGTTTAGATACAGTACTTCAGCACTAATACTTTCGTCTATACGACAAAATGACGAAGACTACACACGCATTGCATAATCACATCACTCCTCCATACTAAGCTGTTGACTGACTAACCTTAAGAATCGTTGCATGCGAGAAGTTGAAATTTATTACGTTAATGAAAGCTTATTACTGTAGTAGTGTGCAACAGGGGGCAGACTTTTTACTTAGATGGAAACCATTTTGTGTATATTATCAGTATATGCAAAGTTACCACTTGTCCATTGTTGATTCCACACTTCGTAAACAGCGGCTACCATCACAGATGGAATTTGTCAAAACAATATAATATTATCAGCTATTAGTTTACAAAGTCTCAGATGCTAATTTAAACTTTATTTTACTCTCAGTGTTTCCTACAAATAAATGGGTATTTCTCGTGGTTGGTGGGTGTATTTCCCCCTGGGCCCCTCTATTCATCACTGGTACATAGTGAGTGGTAGTAGATGAGCCGACGAAGAAAAAGAAATTAAGCATATCAATTAAAAAGCGACGCATAAAAAATCGTTTGAAACTGGTTCACTGCGTTTCTTAATGCAATATCCATATTGTGTGTAAAAAGCTTTTGAAATATAATGCTGAAGGAAACGCTGAAGACCAAATAGACAGACCAGGTAACTGATGAAAAGATACTGAGTCGAGTGGGGGCGAAAGGGAACTTACGCAACAACCTGAGTGATCGAAGTGATGGGCTAACAGCACACATTTATAGTCAACTAAAGACCCGACCCGGCTTAATTAGGATAGCGTCATCTGTGGCCGGACGACTTGCCTTGTGTAATTTTGGTTAATAACATACAGAAACCTCTTCCTGAGATTACCGTTTACATGTTGACAGAAAATCACGGAGGAGGCTAAACTGTGTATGTACTGGTAAAAGAGACATGTATAGGTGCATACATTTGGTTACTCTTCGATGCTCTCAGGAGCTGGAATAGAATTATACTGTTCTTCTCGCCAGATATCAATTGCTCTATAGCTGACCAGATCGAAGTTCTCATCACTGCCACAAAATGTCAGTAGCAAGTTAATTGTGAACCAGATAAAAACATACATATATGGAACACTCATCATTACCATAACTGTAAACTAATACCCAAAGCTTCCTTGTCAATTACTTCGTTCTTAGTGAAAACCGTAACAAGATCTCTTCAATATTTCCTGAGGTTAACTTTCGCATACTGGCAGAAAAAAATGAAAGGGAATTTTAAAATACTTGAAAAAAAATTACTGTTTGAGAAAATCTGGATGATTATATCTATGGCTTCTTTGATGGGGATGCTGCTATATAAGTCTACTGTATCAAGTGAGATGAGATTTGCACTGTATGGGATATGAAGATCTTTAATACTTTGAATTGCTTGGTAGCCTTCATGCACTGGAAAAGAGATTTTAAATTTATACTGTTTTTCTAAAATTGAATGCAGCTTACTTATAACTTTGTAGCCTGGATGATTTACAGCACTGACAATTGGCTTGATAGGGGTTACTAGGTTTCTGAAACTTAGGCTGCGCTCTTAACTTGGGGACTGTTGGGTTCATAATTGTTAATCTCTTCCCACAAATTTTTCACAAGATTAGTCAATTCCACAAACATTCGTTTCAAAAACGACGAATTGTCTCTACTAAAGAAAGGTCTTAAACATAACCTAAAACCAGAGCTCAATCAGCAGAAAATTAAAGATATCAATTACTCACTCAAAATGGTAGCAGATGTAGCCAAACTAAACAAAAATGAATACATAGGACATAAATCTAACAAATTAATAGAGAAACACCTTAATAATAATCCACTAAAAGAAGTTAAAGAAGAGAAGAAATTACTTAAGAACATCAACAAGAAGCTCATTGACGACAAAGCACTAGCAGTAAAATCTGACAAGGGAAATACAGTACTTCTCATGGTCCAACATGAATATATAAATAAAACACTCCATTTCTTTCAGGGTAAACATATACAAGAAATTATCTCACTCAGAAATTTAACAGACAACTAAAGAAACCGTTGAA
The DNA here is from genome assembly GCF_023897955.1 of Schistocerca gregaria. Taxonomy (NCBI): domain Eukaryota; kingdom Metazoa; phylum Arthropoda; class Insecta; order Orthoptera; family Acrididae; genus Schistocerca; species Schistocerca gregaria. The sequence goes on from NC_064925.1 coordinate 531,521,066, forward strand.
TAAAACATGCTTCTTATTAAAAAGGGAAGAATCACAGAGATTATAAATTACGAACCAAAAGCCCCGAACTTAAGAGCCTAGCCTAAGATCCAGAAACCTAACATCCCTATCAGACCAATTTTTAATGTTATAAATCATACAGGCTACAAAGTTATTAAGCAGCATCCAATTTTACAAAAACAATACAAATTTAAAACCTCTTTTTCAGTGAAAAATGGCTACCAATCAATTCAATGTATTAAACATCCTAATATCCCATCCAATGCAAAGCTCATCTCCCTTGACATAGTAAACTTCTATAGCAGCGTCCCCATCAAAGAAGCTATATATATATAATAAAAAATACTCTATTAAAAGGTCAGACTGTGTCCATAGCTGAAGTAGTTGAAGTAATAGAATAGCTATAGCTTGTTCTTTCACACAATTATTTCACATTCAATGGTGAAAAGTACAAACAAGATGTAGGCATAGCAATGGGAAGTCCTATAAGTGGAATCATTGAAGAAATTTTCAGTAACCACCTTGAAAATAAACTTCTCAACAACAAAGACAACATAAACCAGAAAATAATACACCACTGCAGATATGTTGATGACACATTCATTGTATACTGCGTGTAGCATCGTAAGTTGTTCCGAGCGAACGTTTGTTTTAGGATAGCTTTCTGCATGTAACTTTGGGGGTTGACGTCTATTGGCCTACCCAGGAGACACATGTGCATCTGTCACTGCCTGCCATTGGAAAGCTATTCAAGGTCTCTTACTGAACACGTAAATTCACCACCTATAAAAACCTAAATAAAAGATATTAAATATTATTAAATCATTTTCGAAATCGGTACACTACCTTCGGTACACTAAATTTCAAAATTGTAACTATTATAGTTTCGGAGATAAAGAAACTTACGAAAAAAGCCAAAATCCGACACTTGGGGAGTTAAATTCAGATCGGAACTATATTAGTTTATCTTTTTTGCATCATTTGAAATCATAAAAAGAACGCTCAGTGTGTAGAATAAATTAACTGAGATTTTCATATTAAAAGTTTAATTATTTTTCTTTTTCTTAGTATAAAAATCAGACAAAATTATTATTTGTGTCTAATATTGTTACGTGAGCCTGTGAGTAAACGAGAGTGTGTATGCAGGACATTAGTCAAATTTTAATGTTGCATTATTTACCGTCTTAAGTAACCTGCTAGAGTTACAAAAGCCTGTCGTGGGATTTACCCACTTTGCTGATGACGCATGTCTAGGTGTGATTGCTATTCTAACAGAGCAGCCAGAAAATCAGCTGGACTAACATCAGTATCTAAGGAACATTTCCAGAATTATTATCATTTCGTTTTCGTTTAGTAAACATTACTTTATTATTTACATCTCAGATTGACTTAAATGCAACTCTATATAAGGACTGGTGCAGGCCAGTTTTGGCGCGTGTGTGATCTTGGCGAGTATTCTGTTTGGTAGTGAGTATGGTCTGCCAATCAGAATTGAGACGGTTCCCGCTTGTTACCTGATAGTTATACTGGGAGTCGCTCGCTAGCTTTGGATGTGGACGGTCATGTTACTAGTGCCAGTAAAAATAATGTGTAAGATGAAGAATTACATAGTGTTTGAGTTATTGGTGAGCTAAGTCAATAGCAGTTCTTGTTGAGGACTGGTTGGTGAAATTTCAAAGGTTTTGACTAAACCTGTCGGACAGATATTCACATGTGAAAATTTGGCCTTCATAGTATCTGTGTGATATGTTGCAGTACCACTGAACATTTCTGGCATTAGTTTCTGTTTTGGAAATCCACAAGAATGACCGAATGTAACAACTCATATTAGTGATGAAATTAATGTCTGTGAAAATGTTGTTTAATTCGGGTCGGGTTTGGACAGATTGCTGGCTGTTGTGCATGTGAAATGTGTGTATGAATCATGAACCGGAAGGTAATATCCAATAGTTTAAATGTGGACTAAACAGTACCTTTTCTTTTGTTATCAAGGACAAAATAAACATTATTTTGTGGAAATTTCGGACATTATTTTCCAGTAACCAATCCATATTCTTACTGCCAGATAAAATTGAATTACAGTTTTTCTACAGAACTTTCTTTCATAACTAGAGTTGCGCGGCCTCGGTAATTCTAGATATTAGGTGGTGTTTTTTTATCAACGCTGCTTTTACATCTTCTTGTAAGTGTCTACACTGCCGAGTGAAGGGACATTGAGCACACTCCGTTCTGAGATAGGTGTACCTTAAATTTGAACAGTACGTCGGACGACGAGTAGCAATCAAACCCACCACCACCGCAATTGGTGCTTTATCACCCAGGAAAAACAATAGCAGCAGTGTTTAAATGGATTCGTTAAGTATTCACACACACGGGTGACAAAGGACAATAGACATGTGTGCCAATGAATTTTAGTTGATGCACAGCAGCAAAGAACTCTAGTGCAAAGTTATTAGTGAAGTGTACCATGGAGTGAGAACAATTGATGGTGCGCTGTAGCAGACGATGTGCTGAAACTGACGATTGACAGGCGCTGCGCTACTTCAGTAAACAAACCAGACAAACGGGGAGGTTGGAGCAATGGCAGACACGGTGGCCCTTAAACTGGACTTGAGTTTGCTTAGCCTGCTGTACGGACCCGCGGTTACATCTTGCTGTGAGGGAGATGTCTGAAGACAAAAGTTAAGTAGTGGTTTACTTCATTGTGTGTGTGCTGAAAACCTGTCTGAAATAGCTGAAAGTAAGCAGAAAATTGTAGATGAGGAGCAGAAGATAGAATTAAATAAGGAAAAGGACGAAAATGAGGCAATCACTTTTAGTTTTCATGTATCGCAATATAATGACAGTGGTTTACCTGAGTGAATGTCGTCTAACTATGGTGTAGATATGAACTGAGCATGGTGGAAGCCTATGCTAAATATATAACTGTTAGTGTTAAAGAAATGAAACAGGAAGCACCGTCAGTGGCTTCTGAACCAAAGGATAGTGTTTCAGATATGTCTACAAATATTCTCAAACATATGAAGGAGATGGATTCAGATATAAAAGCTTCATGAAGTCCTGACATTGATACTAAAATGAATAAACTAGGTTTGGATGTAAATGAGTTGTTGAAATGGAATCCAAATTGGAAAATAAAATTTCAAATTTTAGGGATTTGCGGAAAAATTACCTGACTTTGTTTGGCCATAAGATTAAGAGTGATACTAATCAGGTCAGGCAAGAATGTAATGCTGCAGGTATAACAGTGTAAAGTGAACTAACGTCCCAGATTAATCAGGTTGCTGAGGATAGCGAACATTTCAAAGAATATTTATATTCAGAAGTGGATAAATTTCATGAACATGTACAGAGTGTAGAAAATTTGTGTGAAGTTAACCATGCTGCCTTAGAAAGTAAAAACAAAGAATGGAAACACAGGTGTACAAAGTCTGTAGCACAAGTTAATAGTAAAATCACTAACCCAGAAACTAACTTTAATCTGTTAGGTACCAGTGTGAATGAGCAGTTGTGTGAACATGACAGTAGACTAACAAAAGTTGAACAGAATGTTAACAGCAATAATGTTTGTATAATGTCTAATGGTGTTGTCGAATCTACGGAAATTGCGTATGTAACGTATCGTCAGTTTCTGAAATTTGATCCAAATGAGAACGTGCATCCGAAAGAATTCTGGAGTGACTTTGAAGATGTGTTAGCTAAAGTGTGAAGTGGTAAACAAAAGATTGCATTCATAACTACGAATCTAATGGGTGAAGCTAGAATCCGGGGTAATTTAGCTTCAGAAAATACGATAGACTAGTAGTTTTCAAACAGGCCTTTTTCGAAGAATACTGGGGAAAGAGGAAGCAGATGGAAGTTTTGAACAAATTTTGTTCGAGGGAAAGGTATGACACAAAGAAAGGTAACATTAAAAGATTTGTACAAAAGTGGATTACGACTTTGTCATATTTAAATGCAAAGGTAGAAACAGAGGCGATCATTATTGGGATTGAGAACAAGCTGCCGTTATACTGGCGAAAAAAAATCATTTCTGCTCCATTATTTGGAAAGAGTTGAGAACCTTTTAAAAGAAGGAGAGAGCGCTAGGAAAGAGTATAGGCCAGTGGAAACCCAGTGGTCGTCCATATAAAGATGGTTTCAATGCCGCAGGCAAACAGTTACAGAGGAAGGGGAAGTGCCGGGAGGGCAGGTTCATTAACCTGGACCGGCATGCTAACTGCAGTCAGCTGAGAAACAACGACGTAATGGATACGCGACCTCTGTCAGGTAATAGCTGCGTCAGAGACAGTAATATCATATGGCAGGAAAAGTGTTAACGATCTGCGATGAAGCTGACGCTCGCCGACGAAATCATTACAGATTAAGCACACTAGCGACGCCCTTTGTAAAGAAGGCACCTGCTAAACAGTGTTTTGAAAGTAATGTTAACGAAAACAGGAGGGCTAAGGAGAGTGACAATGCTAAAGATTTTGTTTCTTTAGAAAAGGAAGTAGCATTTTGTGAAAGTTCAGACAGATGTCTTCAGAAACATTTTAAAGAGGAACTTATTACAGGGAGTAAATATGCAAATCAGGAGGTGTGGGCGGTTCTGAACCGTATAACAGGTGAGAGGCTACCTGGAGCCTGGATTTAATATTATGGAAACGTAGGAGGAAGAGGATGACAGTGTTAAGGAGTTTTTGAATGAAGTAAGTGGAGTTATTTCAGATAGTGAAGACGAGGAATCAGTAGACGAAGAAGAAGGGCGTAATATAGATAATTCTTCAACACCTTGGAAAGGGTTGCAGAAACATAATATATTTCAGATGGAGAGGAGGGGAAAGGCGGAGATGCTTTTTCCATTATGAGTAATTTAGCGATAGAGGCTAGTGGTAGTAGAAGTAGGGTGAAAGAGGATTCTGTAAGTGTACAGCTAATTTCCACAGGAGGGGTAGGTTTCGACAGACGAGAGGTAGTCTCTGAAACTCAGTGTCTAAATATAAATCCTAGACAGCACATTACTGAAGCCATTGTATTTAATGATAAAGTTACTTGTTTAATTGACAGTGGTTCTCGTATTTGTGCAGTGTCAAAGGAACTTGTGAATATTCTCCTCGAAAGTAAAGCAGCTGTGATAAGTCGGTTAAACATTAATTTCGCCACTGTTAGAAGCAAAAAGGTAGTGAAGCATGGGTTGGGTTCATCTGGAACACAACATTTTGATTATTAAAGGACTTGGTGTTGACGTGCTGGTAGGTGCCGACTTTTTACTGAAATACGAAGGATAATTAGAGTTTGGAAACACTGAGGCAGTAATAAATGTACGAGGCGAAACTATATCCATTCCTTTTGTTAGAGAAAAGGGGTCCATTGCCAAAGACTTACCAATGCGCTTTTGCAGAACCACAGTAAACAGTGAAGAGAATGATGAAGCGGAGAAGGGAAAGAAGTTTGTCCTGTTGAAATAAAATCATTTAATCATCTTGGGAATCAAAAACATACTTGATTTAAAGAGATATTTAATGGAACAGCAAATTAAATAACAGTAACTAAGAAGCCTCAGAGGGCGTTGTACTTTATGCAATGCTACGGTTTGACGGTGCTCGAGCAATTGATAAATATTATTTCTGTTTCTTTTCGTATTGTCAATCTTCCTCATCATCATTCGGAACTAATGTCTATTATCTTTCCCTCTTTCCTATCATTGTAATAGTGTTGAAATAGAATTTGTGGAGTAGTAAGAAGTATGCAGTGAGCTAGTGTCCCAGTATAAACTTAAAGAACTAACCAGAAAGAGAGAGGAATCAAAAGTATGTGTTAAGGTGACTATACAGTAATATGAAGAGTATTTGTAACCTGTAAAGACGTTTAAGTGCAAGAAATGTGTTTAAGGCAAGAGAGGGCCTATTCAAGGAAATAAAGTCTAAAATGTGATATATTTTGAAAGCCACAGAGGTCAGCTTAAGATATCAAATTTTTCTGAAGTTTTGTGTAACTGGTAGATATGTTGTTGTAAAGGTAATGTGTTCAAAGGCAAAAGAGGATTGCCTGCTTAAAAGGTAAAAAGGAGCTTTGTTTTTGAGATGACTTGAAAGCCACCGATAGGTGGACTTAAGTGTATTTAATATTTTCAGTAATCTATGTTTTCTTGAAAGTAGTGAATGAGATGTGTTGGAGAGCCACACGAGTTGGCGTGAGTCGTGCTTAATGTTTATCTACAAGGACCTGTTTTGTATGTACTGTATATGTATTGTAATTTGATCATGAGATGATGAAGAGCCACAGTAATAGGCTAGCAGGTTCAGTACTGTTCTATAAGGATTTCTTTTTATTTTGTTGAATATTGGGTACGATAAGTGCAGACCTGCAGAGGTGGCATGAGCCATGTTCAAATTTTTTATATAATGACTCTTAGCAGTTTTTGCCAATAATTTATGAAAGGTGTATCTAAGGGGTATTTATTGCTAGAGCCACAGAAGCTGGCGGAAAGGATTTTCAGTCTGTTACCACAACATGGTAAATTTTGTATATGGGATAAAAGTTAGGACTTTGCTCAAGCCACAGATTATGGCAAGGATATTTTTCAGAGAGGACTTTCTATAGAATAGGTATTCTTTGTATATAGTAGTAAGTAAGATGTGCCTCAGAGCTACTGTAGGGGACATAAGTAAATTTTAGTAATGTGATAAAGTTGTTTTCTCCTTTTATACGATGTATGTAGGAGGTGTTGCAGGACTGTAACAATTGGGATGAATGATTTTCAGTGCTCAATAATTTTGTATTTATTTACGTAATGTGTAATGATGTTTCTCAGAGCTGCAGATGATTGCGGAAATAACTTTGCAGGATATTTTATGACACTGTATTTTGTTCTTTGTGTACAATATCTTATTTGTGTGAAGGCAAGCAGTAAATTTTGTTTTCTGAAAGAGAGTTAAGAAAAACGATAATTTTGATTCAGCACAATTTGTGTCAGTCACTTGCTTAATGATTAAAACAGATTTCGAAAAAGAATTCAGTGGTGCTGCCAATTCTGGATACTGTTGATTTTTTCTAAGGGAAACAGTTAATTAACTTTTTCTGAGAGGATTAGTATTACGTGAAAGATTAGTAATAAGATGTTAAATTGCCATGAAATATGAATTTGTCTGAGACAGATCGTTTTTGAGTAAAGTGAAAAGAAAAAATTTGAGGCCAGTAAAATTTTGGGAAAACTTTTCATTGAGTTCTTTGCTTTTAAATTGAGAGCAGCAGAGTGGTTGGGCTTACTGAGGTTGTCAGGAGGGAAGTGGTCGTTATGGAGAAGGAGGTAATGGGATGCAGAATGGGAACTAGTAAGGCGATGGAAGGCGCAACAGCAAGTTGAAGAGTTGATAGGGAGGGTGGTGTTGCGTTATGTACTGGTCGGCGTAAGTCCCAGCGTTTCTTTGCCATAATAAGGTTCTGTGCACTGGAAGGAGCGATAGATGCGGCGGGATTTGCAAAGAAGGACAGCCTGCGGAGGGAGAGTGGAATAGTGGGGGCGGATGGTTTTAGTTGCAACATGGGCCACCATGGCATCAGTAATTGTTTTCTGAAGGAAGGATGAGGTGTGAATGATGCCATCAGGAAGGCGGGCGATGGATTCCTGGTGGGCATCCCAGTTGCCATGATAGTAGTCATGGATGACATTGGGAAAGGGTGCATGGAGGGGAGCTGTAAGGGGGTGGTGAGCAGACATTGTAATGAGAAGGACGGGGAAGTGGTCGCTACCTGTGGGGTCAAGGATGTCGACAGTGATACGCCCTAGGAGGTTTGTGGAAGCAATAACAACATCAGGGCTGGTGTCGGTTATGGGACAGACGTGCTGGGGAAGGGGAACGAGGTCACCTTGTGTAGTGGAGACGAATTGATGCCACTGCCGAAGGACAGCAGGGGATCAGCTATGGATGTTGATGTCGGCAGCAATCACATAGGTGGAGAAGGTGTGGCCGGCAGAGATAATAGTGAGGGAGGAGAAGAAGGCTCTGAGTATAAGGTGTTCAGTGGGGTCACTGGGGAGGGGCTGTGGCCAGATGTGGATATGCTTATGGTGGCTGAAGGCGATTCCACCCTGCACTTGAGGACCAGGAGGATCAGTGCAGTGGAGGATATACGGAGAGGTGCAGAGATGATGGTGCGGCTGGAGAAAGGTTTCGTTCAGGGGAAGGTGTTGACCCACTGGTGGGAGAGGATGTTCATGAGTAGGTATTTGCTGGTATTGTGGAACAGAATGTGATATCTGTGCTGCACCATGATGGGAAGAGATGGGAGGTGAGGAGAGGGGAGGCAAAAGGCTTAAACGTGGGTGTCAAGGAGGGTGAAGGTGAAGTAGGCATGGTTGTGGGGATAAGTGGCGAAATTGTTCAGGTGAAAGACAGAGCAAGCGGCGAGTGAAATGTGGCACTGAAATGGGTGAATATGTTGGAGGACTATGGCGAGGAACTGGATGATGTCTTATCTGTGGCTGGTGGATGGAAAGAATTGTTGAGATGGATGGGGAATCAATGGGCCAGGCAGGTACAGTAAGCTCAGGGTTGGCAGGAGGGGATTTTGCTTTACACTTGTGGGAGTAGGTGGGATGCGAGCTGTTGCAGCTATTACTGGAAGGAAGGGTGTCGAGGTTGAAGCGGTTTTTGAGAAAGTGGGAGGCCTTGGAGTGGGGACAGGTGGGAGGGTTTTTGCAGTTTGTGGTTAGGTGGTTGTTGTACATGAGGCAGCACTGGCAATGGTAGGATTGGGGAGAGGGTTTGGAGGATTCAACAGGGTGGCGACAGTGGAAAATCAAGGCCCCCTGGGTGAGGAGGTGGTCAATGGAGGGGACAGACCCTGTAAAGACCTGCATGAGATAGGGGGGACAGGAGGCATTGTGGATACATTGGGCCAGCAGATTTGCACGTCAGGGTGTGAGTTCAGTTCTGCCAACACCTCATCCTCTGTGATCACTGGGCTGAGCTTGTTGATCATGGCTGTTGTAGGTGGGAGCATGATGGGGTGGCTGGGGCTGATGGGGAGTGGAAGAGGAGAGGAAGGGTGTCAGGGATGCATGGAGGCAAAACATTATGTGTGGGAGTTTATGGAAGAGGTCTGTGTGAAAGGAGAGGGAGGCAGATTTGATGAGGACTGAGTCCCTGCAAGGAATCAGCTGGGAGATGGGAGCACCAGGTAGCCACTTTCATATGTCCATGGTGATGGTACAGGCAACAATGAACGTATAGTCTGGGGTTGAGAGGACAAAGGTGTTGAGGGTGGGGGCTGAGGTATGGGTGTCAGGAGGGAGGGTGGTGTCCGTGGAGATGACAGAGCAGAGTTGGCAATGACGAGCTTCTGGTGTTTTTTGGGGACTGTAGGCTGGGAGGAGGGGAGAGGCATTGGGAGAAATGGGAGGTGGAGGGTAGCAGATCATGTAGGCGTGTTGGAGGTGGCGAGAGGAGCAGCTGGGTCAGTGGTGGCGATGGTGGCCCAGCGTGACGTGATGCATGCGGGGATGCAGATGATGAAGTGTTGGGCAGGGGTGTTGGGAGAGAGGAAGCCAACCACCTGAGGGGTGGCATCAGAGGCGGCAGTGGAGGCGTATGTGAGGCTGGGGGCAGGAGTGGGAGCAGTTGTGGGTGTGGAGGTTTTGGAAATGGTGTTTATGTGGGGGTACACAGCAGGGGAGGAGATAGGGGCAATTTGTAGGTGGGGGAGGGGAGGCGAGATATAAGGAGGGAGGCCAGGGGCCGCACTAAAGCAGCTGACAGTGGAAGACGGGCATGTGTAGATGACAGTGGAGGTGGGAAGGCTCGTGATGGACAGACGGCGACGGACGGACGGATGGCAGGCGGCGGCGACGATGGACGGCGTGGACGGATGGACAGCAGGGGCGGCGACAACGGGAGGACGGACAGCAAGCAGTGACGACGATGGAAGGCGGCCAACGGACGGCGATGGACTGACGGACAGCGACGGACACACGGACGGCAGGCGGCGGCGAGCACCAGGCGGTGTCGGCAATGATGGCGAGACCTGGACGGCGGCGAACAGGCAGGCAGGCTGGCAGGCTGCAGCCATGGCCGACTAACGACAGCAGGACACAGCAACAACAACAGCAACAGGGGCTTCGAAACCATAGACTGCACCCTGAGGGTATTCCAGGCGCTATAATCTGTCGTCTTCGAAATGAGGGGATCCAACCCTCGAGATGCTGTAGTAATCGAACTTCAATGGTTTTTATAGGCTTACTAACACTGGGAACGCCTGGTGGTCCGTTGCTAATCAAGTAGTGCCCACGAAATGTCGCCAAATGCCAAGAGAGTTCGATCTAACGTACAGGATACTCCAAAGTGCAGTAATGTAGACAGTGGCGTCAGTATGAACTCAGTTGGGACTATGCGTACGTTTAAGTGCTTATAAGGTTCTTACTTTGATTTATTGGTATGTTTTCTATGACTGACTCACATTTGAAGCTTATACAACTCTACTTATAACAAGGCACGAAATCTGGATACGCAATGAGTATTAGTTGCGATTGATTGGCACGCCCTTTACTACATGTAATACGGTTGCTGAAAGATGTGATTTCGCATGGAATCACGTAAGAGACTGGTATAGGCATGCGTATTCAAATAGTGAAATATGTAAACAGGCAAAATACGGCACTGCTGTCGGCAACACCTATATAATACAATTGTCAGATCGGTTACTGGTGCCACAATGGCAAGTTATCGTGATTTAAGTGAGTTCGAACGTAGTGTTATAGTCGGCGACAGAGGAATTGGATACAGCATCTCCGAGGTAGCGATGAAGTGGGGATTTTCCCATATGACCATTTCCCGAGTGGTCGGTGAATATCAGGAACCCGGTAATACTCTAAATTTGACATCGTGCAAGAATGGGACCAACGACGACCAAAGAGAATCGTTCATTGTGACAGAACAGCAACTGCAAATTTCAACTCTTCGCCATCAACAAGTGACAGTGTGGGAATCATTGAACAGAACATCATCGATATGGGCTTTCGGGATCGAAGGTCCATTCGTACTGTAGCCTCCCCCTCACTTATCGACCTTAATGACAGTGGAAAATTAAACCACGTGTACCTAATGGAAATTTGGGAAAAGCAATCGTCACCGAAGTTAATCTGTCGGTAAAGAGGGAGGAAAGGGTTACATCTAAATGAAAGGAAAAATGGAAATGAAATTGGTGGAAATTAATTTTGGAAAGGGGTAAAGTTGATAAGGAAAGTAAATGTGCGGCCGTTACGTTAACAATTAACTAGCGGTAATTAGATATTTGAGATTTGGGGCAAATTATGGTCGCCAGTCCTATGGACAATTACTATAGTAACTGAAAAAGAAAGGCTATTACACATATAATTAGCTCTAGAAGCGTGGCAACTGAAGGTTGACACGTGTAGTGTGAAAACTGAAAGTTTTCCAGAAGTAATAAATTTCTCTACACTCTGACTTAATTTAGCAAAAGAATTAATGAAACCGGAAAATTGAAAGTTAATTTAGTGACTTAAATTAATAGTGAGCTTTGTTCCTGAAGCACATCGAAATTCAGTAAAATACGGTTAGTCTTGGGCTACCTCAACAATCATTTCAAAAGCTACTTGAATCGACGCAATTTAGAAATAAGAGACTTACCATTGAACTTTAATTAAATGATTCTGAACAATTAACAATAGTAAAATTTAGTACGTACCAAGCTGAGCTGCAGTCACAGGTAAGCTGAAATACGGTAACAAAACTCGCCCTCTTTATTTGTGCTTGTGTAATCTAAATATTGTAGCCAACTATGAATACCTTAACTGAACTTTGAAATTAAGGCAGTGAAATCGAATGATATTACTTTACTGCTCGCGTTTGAATTTCAACGACACTCGGGTTCATTCCGGAAAAGGAAGCGACCGTGCTTGGTAATGCAATTGGGACAATGAGCAACAAATGTTCATGATAAGTTGCTGTAATTTTAGTTATGAAAATGGAACAGTTTGAAAAGCTGAGGTCTGCCATACAGTTCTAAAACTTTACGTGCTTCCAGTCTTCCTTGTTGGTTGATTGAAGGTTTGAAGCCGTCGATCGAGGAGGTGGTGACAGTCACTCATTGTCGGCCGTCGCTGTTGCAGAAGCTGGATGTTGGCGCGCTTTCTTCTCGACACGGTCACCAGACCAAACGGGCTCTTGATGTGCGCCAGCTAATGCTTCCCGTCCGCGACACCGTGTCAGAAACTATCATAGCAAGTCGAGCGCACATGCTGCTAAACCCCGAAAGCGCGGCAACTCGCGGGAGCGTCACACAACACACCTGCTCCACTGCACTACTACAGCCAGACTCCCCTCTGCTCAGCCCGCGCTCCACGCGGCAGAGTTAACACTCTCAAAGATCGTAAACACTTTGGTTCTCCACACAACCTATCGATGTAATTGTTCGATACCATATTTTTCCGTAGGCAAGACCCAGCGAAAAATACAAATAATATTTACAAAACAAACCAATTATACATCGACATAAATTCATATATATACAAATAGTAATACAATTACAATATACAAAGACACAGAAACGACATATCTTCAGGTAACAAAATAAGGAAAAAAATTTATAGTACAATAGATGGAAATAGGAGGATATGCATTTCCAGCGTTGCAGTACCCTTGATGACAGAGCTTTACGCCTCGCCTGGGCCTTTGCACATCGACATTGGACTGTAGATGACTGGAAACTTGTTCCTGGTAGGACAAATTTCGTTTCCAATTGTATCGAGCGACGGACGTGTACGTGAACAATTCATGAAACCATGGATCCTGCATGTCAGCAGGGGACAAGTGGAGGCACTGTAATGGTGTGGGCGTGTGCAGTGATATGGAACCCCTGACACGTCTACATACGACTCTGACAGGTGACACGTACGTAAGCATCCTGTCTGATCAGCTGCATCTGTTCATGTCCATAGTGCATTCGGACGGACTTGGGCCTTTCAGCAGGTCAATGCGATACTTCACGCTTCCAGAAATGCTATAGAGTGGCTCCAGGAACAGTCTTCTGAGTTTAAACAGCTCCGCTGGCAACCAGACTACCCAGTCATGAACATTATTGAGCATATCTGGGATGCCTTGCTACGTGCTTTTTGGAAAAGATATCCACACCCTCGTACTGTTACAGATTTATGGACAGCCCTGTAGGATACATTGCAACGACCTTGCCGCAGTGGATACACCGGTTCCCGTGAGATCACCGGAGTTAAGCGCTGTCGGGCGTGGTAGGCACTTGGATGGGCGACCATTCAGGCCGCCGTGCTTATTTGCTATTTGTCGGGATGCACTCAGCCTCGTGATGCCAGTTGAGGAGCTACTCGACCGAATAGTAGCGGCTTCGGTCAAGAATAGCATCATAACGACCGGGAGAGTGGTCTGCTGACCCCACGTCCCTCCTATCCGCATCCACCTCTGAGGATGACACGGCGGTCGGATGGTACCGGTAAGCCCCTCGTAGCCTGAAGACGGAGTGCCTGTAGGATTCATAGTGTCGGTTCCCTCCAGCGCTACTTCATACATTAGTCGACGTCATGCCACGTCCTGTTGTGGCACTTTCTTGTGCGTGTGGGGGCCCTACATGATCTTAGGCAGGTGTACTACTTTCTTTTGGTCTTCAGTGTGTTATAGCGTTTTTACTTATTTTAAACATTTGAAACGTCCTCTTAGAAGAATTGGTGAATTACTGTGCTGGTAAATCCCTTACGTTATTTGATTTTCAAACAGCTGAGCAGAACTGAACGTACTCAGACATTTCGCTCTTTACCTATTCTGATCAACACTAAACTGACACACAATATTTTTAGCGCAACGCAATCTGACTTTCAATAATCCCTACAAAAGAATGGCCCTGAGCAACATTAACCTATACCTTTCACAAATCACTTACCTCACAAAAATCTTCGTTACTCGAACTACTGCAATACAGCGAGCGCCACTACTGCCAGCTAAATAAAAGATTCAAACTACTGAAGGCACTAACTACTGATAGGCATAGTTAGCAAATGAAAGATTTTGAAAGAGAACAAACAAAGTATTTACCTTAATGGTGTTCAAAAGTCATAATATATATAGCAGATCATGACATACATTCTTACAAATGTACTGTTTCTGATGGACACACGTCCACTTCGTCCGCTCTCAAAAATGCTCCATCTCACTTCCCCACATCCACCACTGCTGGTGGCTTACCTCCAACTGCGCAACGCTACGCGCTTTTAACAGCCAACTGCCCAACACTACAATGGCGAGCATTACAACAATGGCAAACAGCCACAGACCACACACAGCACAGCCAGTGATTTTCATACAGAGCGCTTTGTGGCGGTGGTGTTACCAATATAAGAACCTAAAGAGCCTACTTACACATTGGACACACAAGTTTTATTTTCAGGACGTATGTACTTTTTTTAAACAGATTCTGATGATGACACTATCCCACGCTACGTAGGTTTTGTTTGTGCTCGTTCAGCCGTGTGCAGCCAGGACATTTGCGCTTCAGCGGACTGGGACTGGGTGTCCGGGTCCCTGTGTGACGTGAGCTGCCGCCACGCAGGGAGGTGGGTATTGTGTAAGTTGTAACCGTGTTAGGTGGCGCGCTCTGTATGAAATAACGAAGTTATGCGCGCTGCGCGGCCCGCCAGGAGGGCAGCGCCCGCCGCGCCGCGGAACTTGAGTAACGAGTTGGTAACGCCGCGGCAGCCAGGGGCGCCCTGCTGGCCCAGGGCTGGCTGGATAGACACGGCAGAGGCACTCCTGTCCAGGGCAGCCGGCCGCCGCTCTGAGGAACCATTACCGAGTAAACGCGCAAGATAAAGCACACCTTCCCCTGCATGCAGTAATTTTAGTGGCTTCTAACTCCTCTCCACATGCCCTAAGACATACTGAAATAATTAGCTGAATTAAAATTTCACAATAGCATCCTAAATTAAAGCATTCAGTGTTGTAATCTCTCTGTTTCCCCTCCCCCACTGGGATCCGGTACGACCTCACTCCGTTACCCCACCTCCTCCTTTTCCTTGAACTGATACGGATCTTGTATACCTCCCGAAAACTCGATCCTCCTCACCCGCTTGTCTCGCCCATCCTCTCCCACCCCCGTCCTCTGCCGCGATTGTATTCCCATGTCCCACCCGGTCTCCATCTCTCCACCCTGCTTACCCTCTCCCAAGGTGGCTTCCGCCAGCTCCCTCTCCCTGATTATGCCCTCCTCTCCTCCATCTACCACTCCTACCAATTTTGATCCTCCCTCCATCTTCCTGTGTTTGCTCCTTCGGGCACCCTCCCTCCCTTCTCTCCCCCTTCCCTCCCTCCTCCATTTCTCCCCACTCCTCCCCCGGGCTTCCCCTCCCATGTCCCTCTACTCGTCCTCCCATCTCCTCGGCCATTGGCATCTTTGTTCTCCCCTCCCCCCTCCTCACCCTTCTTCCCCTCTTGGCAGGTCCCCGGACTCGCACACGCTATGTGGACATTCGCGCGCTGGAGATCATCGCCATTAGTGTCTCGTGTGTTCCGTCGTGTTCAGTGTTTAGTGTTCACCGTCGAACTCCATCGTTCACTTGTGCCATCGACATCTTCAGTGTTTGTGTGTCGTGTCAACAGTTTTTAGTGTGGCTTATCGTCGAGTGTGAATGGCTCCGTGTTTGTCTGTATGTGTCTACTGTTTTATTACCCACCGTTATGTAACTTATGTGTATTCTTTCTATTTTTTATTTGTCTATTCTATGGCTTAAGAGCGGTGTAACATGCTGCTGACAGCTTGCCTGTACGGGTTTAAAGATAACAATAAAGAAAAAAAAACTTGTAATCTCATAAAACCAAAGAAATATTTTGGGAACGGATAGTGAAATCTTATTTAGTCTTCAGACTGAGCAATTAGCAAAAATAATCTCAAAGTCTGAAGGCGGCAGTGGTAAAATACAGGGAGCGACAGGGCTATTTACATTTTGTACAGAAACGAGAAGGCAGTTATAAGAGTCGAGGGGTATGAAAGGGAAGCAGTTGTTGAGAAGGGAGTGAGAGAGGGTAGTAGCCTATCCTCGATGTTATTCAATCTGTATATTGAGCTAGCAGTAAAGGAAACAAAAGAAAAATACGGAGTAGGATTTAAAATCCACGGAGAAGAAATAAAAACACTGAGATTCGCCGATGACGTTGTAATTGTGTCAGAGACAGCAAATGACCTGGAAGAGCAGCTGAACGGAGTGGACAGTGTCTTGAAATGAGGATATATGATGAACATCAACAAAGGCAAAACGAAGATAATGGAATGTGGTCGAATTAAATCGGGTGATGCTGAGGAAATTAGATTAGGACATGAGATGCTTAAAGTAGTAAATGAGTTTTGCTATTTGGGGACCAAAATAACTGATGATGGTCGAAGTAGAGAGGATATAAAATGTAGACAGGCAATGGTAAGCCGGCCGGTGTGGCCGTGCGCTTCGAGGCGCTTCAGTCTGGAACCGCATGACTGCTACGGTTGCAGGTTGGAATCCTGCCTCGGGCATGGATGTATGTGATGTCCTTAGGCTAGTTAGGTTTAAGTAGTTCTAAGGGACTGATGACCACAGATATTAAGACCCATAGTGCCCTGAGCCATTTCAACCTGGCAATGGCTAGCAAAGCGTTTTTGTAGAAGAAAAATTTGCTAACATCGAATATAGATTTAAGTGTCAGGAAGCCATTTCTAAAAGTATTTGTATGATGTGTAGCCATGTATGGAAGTGAAATGTGGACGATAAATTGTTTAGATAAGAAGAGAATAGAAACTTTCGAAATGTGGTGCTAGAGAAGAATACTGAGGATTAGATCACATAAATAATGAGGAGGTGTTGAATAGAATTGGAGAGAAGAGAAATTTGTGGCACAACTCGACTAGAATAAGGGATCAGTTGGTAAGGCATATTCTGAGGCATCAAGGGATCACCAGTTTAGTATTGGAGGGCAGCGTGGAGGATAAAATCGTAGAGGAAGACCAAGAAATGAATACACTAAACAGATTTAGGAAGATGTACGTTGTAGTAGGTACTGGAAGATGAAGAAGCTTGCACGGGATAGAGTAGCATGGGGCGCTGCATCAAACCAGTCTCAGGAGTGAGGGCCACAACAACAATAACAATCAAAAAAATTTTTGATGATGAACTGAAGTCCAGGGAGAAGAAATAGAAGCTTTGAGGTTAGCCAAATTCGTCGTAATTCTGTGAGTGGCAGCTAAGGTCGAGAAAGAGCAGTTGAACGAATTGGATACTGTCTCGAAAGGAGGATGAAAGATGAACATCAACTAAAGCGAAATAAGTGTAATGAAATGTAGTCGAATTAAATCAGGCGATGCTCAGGGACTTCCGTTTGTAAACGAAACACTGAATGTATTAGGTGACAGATCTTCCTACTTGGGCAGAAAAAATAAATGATTATGACCGAAGCGGAGAGGATATAAAATGGAGGCTCGCCACACTAAGGAAAGAATTTCTGAAAAAGATCAGATTCTCAACATCAGACAAAAAATTCAAGTGTTTAGAAGTTTTTCTTTTAGTTATTTGTGTAGATAAATTGTCTTTAAGCGGTCAGACGTGCGATCTCTGTAGGGAGGGGGGAGAGGACCAACTGGCTCGTCACAATATGCCAGTCACTACTCTTGATGAACTGTGGTATCGTGTTGAAGCTGCTTGGGCAGCTGTACCTGTGCACGCCATCCAAGCTCTGTTTGACTCAATGCCAAGGCGTATCAAGGCCGTTATTACGGCCAGAGGTGGTTGTTCTGGGTACTGATTTCTAAGGATCTATGCACACAAATTGCGTGAAAATGTAATCACATGTCAGTTCTAGTATGATATATTTATCCAATGAATACTCGTTTATCATCTCCATTTCTTCTTGGTATAGCAATTTTAACCGCCAGTAGTGTATATATTGTGAACAGCAACGGTCCTATCACACTCCGCAGTGGTAATCGCGATATTACCTCTGTCGATTGAGTTCCGTTAAGAGTGACTTCTTGAGTTCTATCTTCAAGAATGTCTTGAATCCAATCGCAGGTCTGCTCCAATACTCCATAAGCTCGTATTTTTTTTCAATAAATGGCAATGCGAGACACTGTCCAATGCCTTACTGAATTCAAGAATCACATCATCAGCCTGAGCACCATTGTCCACTGCGCTGTGGGTCTCATGGAGGAACAGAGCTAGCTGAGTTTCGCAGGATCTCTGTTTGCGGAATCCTTGTTGATTTTTATAGAGCAGCTGATCATTCTCCTAAAACTCCATAATTCTTGAGCATAAAACGTGTTCCTTAATTCTACAACAGATTGAAGTCAACGATACAGGTCTACAATTGTGCGGATATGTCTTACAGTCTTTCTTAAACACGGAAATGGCCTGCGCTTTTTTCCAGTCGTTAGATACCTTTCGTTGCTCAATCCACATACGATGGATTACTGCTAGATAGGGAGCAAGCTCTTTCGAATAATCTTTATAGAATAGTTATAGAATATACTATGCGATTGTAGCTGCTTTTCAATTCCGCGGTCGGTTATCTCAATATCTGCCATTTAGACGTTCGCACGACGATGTCCCTCGACGGTGTTACGATCTTCCGCGGTGAAGTGGGTCGAAGACTTCTTAAGTGACAGAACCCAGTATGTTGTTTTCGACAGCGAGTGTTCAGCAAAGACAACGGTATCGTCAGAAGTAGCCAGGAAAGTGTGAGAGGATCGTTACTTTACATATGCATAAATGACCTGGTCGACAGGGTAAGCAGCAATCTGCAGCTGTTTGCTGATGATGCTGCGATGTATGGCAAGGTGTCGTCGTTGAGAGACTACAGGTGGACCCAAGATGGCTTAGACAAAATTTCTAATTTGTGCGATAAACAGCAGATAGGTACAAATGTATAAAAATCGAAGGAAGGCAGGTGAGTAGCGAAAACAAATCCACTATGCTCGAAAAAAAGAATTTTCAAATGTGTGTGAAATCGAATGGGACTTATCTTCTAAGGTCATCAGTCCCGTTCGAATACAGCGATAATAGTTTGCTGCTTGACAAAGTCAGGTTGATTAAATATCCATACGTACCGTTGAAAAGCAATATGCAAAGGAAGGAGTATTTAAGAACTGTAGTTAGGAAGACGAATGGTCGAATTTATTTACGGGGAGAATTTTAGGAAAAAGTGGTTCATATGTAAACGAAACTGCAAGTAGAGAACTAGTGGGACCCATTGTTGAATACTGTTCGAGTGTTTGGGGCCGACAAATAATCGGACTAAAGAAAGATATCGAAGCAGTTCGGAGATGCGCTGTGAGTTGTTACCAGTAGGTCCAAACAACACGAAAGTATTACGGAGATGCATCGGGAACTCATCCGTCGCATTTACCTTTGTAATTTAAATTTTTTATACATTGTAATCATTGCCGGCTGAATTGTAAATGCTGTTCATGCAATAGCGTTTGAATAAACGATAATGCAATTAAGGTAAAAATATTTGTTCCGTATTTTGATATAATAATACAAGTATGTTTGATGTCTGTTGCGCAAAATCCTTCTTTGTGGAATTTGGTAAAACAGAGAATAGAGCAAAGAAAATGTTTTAAAAAAATGTCTATGTCCGTTAGTAAAATAGGGCGGAATTATGACTGATGCTACATTTTCTCGTGAAGTTTGCGAGGAAATGAAACATGGACGAAGTGCTGTAAGCTGCTCAAACAAGAGGTGAAGAGAAACATTTGAAATGTGCTGATAGAGAAGAATGCTGAAGATTGTAAGGGTAGACTGAGTGACTGTTGTGGAGGTACTGAATCTAACTGGGAAAAAAGGAACTCTTACAGCTCAACTTCACTAAAAGAAAAGATGTGCTGACTGGATTCATACTGAGGCTTCATGGAATAGTCAAGTTGGTGATAGATGGAAGTGATGGAGCTAAGAATTGTATATAATGGCAAGTCCTGAATTCAGTAAGCATATTCAAACGCAAGAAGGTTGCTGTATTTGGCAACTGACGAAGAGGCTGGCACAGGATAGACAAGCGTGGAGAGCTTCATCGAACAAGTCATCGGCCTCAAGACCACAACAACACTGTATAGATTGTAACGGATTTTTATCATTTAGTTTACCCGTTCAACCATCTTGGCTTTGACAAAACAGGCCCTATTGCACGATGAAATTTTCTTTCAACTTTACTGTACTGCACTCAGTGGTAACTTCTGCAACTTTATTAAATTTATGATGTTCTCCGATACAATAAAGATACAATGAAACACGCAGTCTTGCAGTAAATACCACAGAGATTGTTTTTCTTTGTCCTTAATGTAATATCTTAACCAGCCACGCCTGAAGCCTTGAGTCACATGGCAACTACTGTACATTATTACAAATTCTGTAAATACAATGCAAAATTTGAAGTGGTGGCCCATCGTTCAGGCAGTTTTACCAGTAAACCTTTTTTGTTTAAATAATCGAACTTCTATGTATAAAACAGCTTGAATCGTCTGTTTAGTTTACGCATGAATTTGTATATTAAATAATTTACTTTAAGCATACACTACCGGCCATTCAAATTGCTGCACCAAGAAGAAATACAGATGATAAACGGGTAATCACTGGACAAATATATTATACTAGAACTGACATTTGATTTTCACGCAATTTGGGTGCATAGATCTTGTGAAATCAGTACCCAGAACTACCACCTGTGGCTGTAATAACGGCCTTGATACGCCTGGGCATTGAGTCAAACAGAGCTTGGATGGCGTGTACAGGTACAGCTGCCCATGCAGCTTCAACACGATACCACAGTTCATCTAGAGTAGTGACTAGCATATTGTGATGAGCCAGTTGCTCGGCCACCATTGCCAGACGTTTTCAGTTCGTGAGAGATCTGGAGAATGTGCTGGCCAGGGCAGCAGTCGAACATTTTCTGTATCCAGAAAGGCCCGTACAGGGACCTGCAACATGAAGTCGTGCATTATCCTACTGAAATGTAGGGTTTCGCAGGGATCGAATGAAGGGTAGATCCACGGGTCGTAGCACATCTGAAATTTAGCGTTCACTGTTCAAAGTGCCGTCAACGCGAACAAGAGGTGACCGAGACGTGTAACCAATGGCATCCCATACCATCACGCCGGGTGATACGCCAGTATGGCGATGACGAATACACGCTTCCAATGTGCGTTCACCGCGATGTCACCAAACACGGATCCGACCATCATGATGCTGTTATCAGAAGCTGGATTCATCCGGAACAATGACGTTTATCCATTCGTGCACCCAGGTTCGTCGTTGAGTACACCATCGTAGCAATGGTCTCCGAGCTGATAGACCATGTTGCTGCAAACGTCGTCGAACTGTTCGTGCAGATGATTGTTGTCTTACAAACGTCCCCATCTGTTGGCCCAGGGATCGAGAAGTGGCTGCACGATCCGCTACAGCCATGCGGCTGAGATGCCTGTCATCTCGGCTGCTAGTGATACGAGGCCGTCGGGCTCCAGTACGGCGTTCCGTATTACCCCCCTGAACCCACCGATTCCATATTCTCCTAACACTCATTGGATCTCGGCCAACGCGAGCATAAATGTCGCGATACGATAAACCGCAATCGCGATAGGCTACAATCCGACCTTTATCAAATTCGGAAACGTGATGGTACGCATTTCTCCTCCCTACACGAGGCATAACAACAACGTTTCACGAGGCAACGCCGATCAACTGCTGTTTGTGTATGAGAAATTGTTTGGAAACTTTCCTCATGTCAGCACGTTGTAGGTGTCACCACCGGCGCCAACCATGTGTGAATGCTCTGAGAAGTTAATCATTTGCATATCACAGCATCTTCTTCCTCGCGTGAATAGCACGTCATGTTTCTGGAGTAGCAATTTTAATGGCCAGTAGCGTATAAGGAAAAAAATATTTAGGGAAGGTTTTAAATTATACTTGAAGTTTGTTGGAAGACGGTAAGAGCCCTAATTTTCAAAATCTAGATGGATATAGCCTGAGTAACTCGTGCTCCATTTTAAATAATAGCTAGCTTTTCACGCCTCTCTGTGCTTATGACATCATATCTCCTTAACTATGAGTCATTCATATGATATAATATCGCTGGTATCATGATTTAGATACCGTCTGCAAATTGTGTTGCGAATGGAATCAGTAGCGAAGTAGTAACAATTTGAAACGTCATGCCTGATGTTTAAGTTTTAGCGAGCTCCATTTTCAGCAAAATCTTAATTTTGACGCGTCTAAATGTTTATGCCATGATATCTTCTGCACGGTGTGTCGTATAATGATATAATTATGTAAGTACGTCCAGTGGTATATGCGTTACTGTCAGCAAAATGTATTGCGAGCAAAGTCTGTAGCGAAGAAGTAATAAATAAAGATGTCATGCATGATGTTGTAGTTTGACTGCATTATCAGCGAGAATGAGGAAAACGATAAATTATTTTTCTTTCTTTATCTTGCAGTGGTTGTCAGGGTGGCAAATTTTAGTAAAGATTTGAAATCATGTGTAATGTTTGTTGGAAGTGTCTAAGTGCTCTCGTTCTTAAAAACTGGATGGATACAATCCGAGTAATTGCGCCATCGGCTACGCTGCCTCAAATGGTTCAAATGGCTCTAAGCACTATTGGACTTAACTTCTGAGGTCATCAGTCCCCTAGAACTTAGAACTACTTAAACCTAACTAACCTAATGACATCACACACATCCATGGTCGAGGCAGGATTCGAACCTGAGACCGTAGCGGTCGCGCTTTTCTAGACTGTAGCGCCTAGAACCGCTTGGCCAACCCGGCCGGCGATGCCTCAAGGCAAATAGTTTTTAACCACAGTATTGTGTCATTGTGTTAAAATGATAACATAAGACTATACTTCTTAATGAGAAGATTATGACAGCATTTTTTTTTTAAATTTCGTCAATGATTACACCAAAAGTTTAGAAATTGAATATCAAAGTTTTGTTACCCATGGAAGAAGTAATATAAGCAACTTGCAACTGGTTTTGTTTTCCAAGAAAGCGTTTTAGTATTGTTGATGAATGTTCAGTACTGTATAGAAATGAAAATTTTGGAGATTCTTTCTATGCTAGAACGTCACTACTTTTTGTGCCAACGACTGGATCAGGAGCTCCTCAAACAAATGCTAAGGACTTTCGTATTACGGAGTTAAAGGATTCTGCATGTATGCTGACAGCCTTTCTGAGAGCCGTAACGTTGAAGACAAATCCCGCCGACTCGGACACAGGTTTGTGAAAGCCATCCTAGTACGTTCCTCATTCCCAGCCCTCATGAAGCAACTTGCCCATTTTAAATCTCACAGTAAAACTTTCCGGTAGCGCCGTCACAGATGCGGCCACGGTGAAACGTGGTTACGTTTGGGGCAGCTAGTTCCGTTGCTCTCCAGACGTTCCCAGTTCGCCGTGCCTCTGCAAAGAACGCTGATTCCTGTTTGCGTAACGGCAGACGTCCTCTGACGACCGTCGCGCAGCCCGGGAGGAAGCGGTGTGCTTCCGCCGTCCCTGCCCTGAGCACAACTTGGCGAGCAGGCTGCGACAACAGCGGTCCGCGCCTCGCAGCCCGCCTGTTTGTTCTACGGATTTGGGCTGCTGCCTCTATGCCGAACAGCTTCAGGGGAACCCATTCTCCGCTGAGACACAATAGTAGTAGTAGTAGTAGTAGTAGTAGTTTTATTCATCCGTACATCTCTTTTTACAAGGATATAGGACATGTCAAAGTATTTACAAGCTTAGATCAATTTACAATAAGCTAATTCGTATACACATATATTTACAGACTTCTAGTTAGAGACAATCATTAGATTTTACTCCTGGTATACAATAATTTATTTACAAATAACTCATTAAATAATGTAAGGCCACACTATTCACTCATATTTCACTATCAGTCACTGCACACACTATACACACATTGTTTCATAACACTTCACTCACTACATACACACACACACACACACACACACACACACACACAGGTGATCCTTGGGCCAGTTTCTGTACTGCAAGTTCCCATTTGCTATCCTGAAAAACTGAGTCAGCATCCCTTCATAATGAGTGAGATGTTGAGCTCAGAAAGAGGAAGAGGTGTTAGTATTGTGCTATGCATAGCTTGAGGGGAGAGTGTCTCTAGAAAGGAAAAAAGAAGAAAAATAATAAAGTGAAGGTGTTATGTGGAATATTGGATGTTTTATAATGATCATTATTATTATTATTTGTTTGTATAACATTTTTTTATCAAACCCCTATTCTGCTTTATCTAAGTAATCCTTCAATGTATAAAATGTATTGCATAACAGGTACTTTGTAGCTGCCTTCTTAAATAAGTGTATTTTTGAAATTTCTTTAATCTCTTTTGGTAATTTATTGTACAGTTTTATTCCTTGGTAGAAAATGCTGTTTTGAGTTTTATGTTTATTTTTTCTTGGTAAATGTAAGTTGAGTCTATCTCTTGTTGCATGGTCATGGACAGAGCTGTTTGTGCAGTAATTGCCAATGTTACTTTTGATGTGTACAACTGACTGGTAAATGTGTTCACATGGAGCAGTTAAAATTCCCAGTGTTTTGAACAGATCTTTACAATGAGCTCGACTACTATTTCTGGTTATTATTCTTATGGCTCTTTTCTGGAGTTTGAAAATTGTGTTCATATTTTGTGGATTTGTTCCCCAAAAAAGAATGCCATAGCTAAGAATTGAGTGTACATATGAATAATATGGAACTAAAAGACACTGCATGTTACACACAGATGATAGAATTCTAAGGGCATAACATGCTGATGACATTCTGTTTGCAAGTACCTTTGTGTGTTCACACCACTTCAGCTGAGAGTCAATATTCATTCCTAGAAATTTTGCATTTGTTACACAGTCTATAGAGGTGCCATCTACATTTAATTTAACATTGTCATTTTTCCTCTTCAAACTGAAGTTCATGGCATTAGTTTTCTTTATGTTTAATGTCAATAGCACGAATTAAGCACTGGTGGGAGTAATTAGACATTTATTAAGTGCTTAGAATATACTTAACAAATTTGGGGAGATATGGGTAAAGAAAGAAAATCTTTGACTGGAGTGCTATTTTTCAATTACTGTTTACTTTATGGGTCATTAAAGCGATTATTAATTAATACGTGCTTCGACTCTTGCTCCTTCACATAAATAACACAAAACTGTAGCGAATCAGGATCCCACCGAATATTACTTCAACCAGAAATGACGGTATTCACCATAAATTTAAAAAAATAAAAACTATCTTCCCCAGATTCTGTCAAAAACGTTGCTAGAGAGACGTAATCTGGCGCATTATTCTCCTATCGAGCGTAACATTCCATTCTTTGCAGGCAACATTTCATTAAATAAAAAAATAAGAAATATAAAGTGAACAATATAACTGTTTTTTCAAGTGACAGTATGGTACACACTCTATAATTTTTATAACGTTTTTTATAACGTTTGGAGAGAGAGAGAGAGAGAGAGAGAGAGAGAGAGAGAGAGAGAGAGAGATTGGTTTTTGATTGAGATTTTTACTTTAAGTCATAACTGGTACCTGAACTTTGGTTGCTGCCTCCTTGCGTGTTCAGCTTGTGCACCAGTTGGTGACGTATTATAATCTGGAGGAAGTTATTGTTCTTTAAGGTTTAAAATACGACTCTGTTAGTTACCGGGCTGTATTGCGGATAGCTTTGAACCCAAGTTTTGGTAGCTTTTCATACCTAAGGGACCACCGTTGTAAGTAAATAAGATCAAACAGCAATCTGCTTTTCGTGAGAAGAAGAGATTGCTTGGCACAAAAACTTCCTTCAAACTACATGTCCTACGACATCAAAGTTGGTCAATGGAGTTCAGCACCATACTATTGTACAAGAACATAATCCAAATATTGTAATTAAGAAATTATGAGAGGTTGTTACTTATTGAATGAAACTATACAGAAAGCATTTCTTTTCCTGTATTTTGGTGAACTTTGTACACATACAATTCTGTCGACTGATAGGCGGCGACGACAATGAAGTTCACCTCCAAAACAAGATATTTCTATTCTTCACTTCCCGAAAATTTGTATGCATAAATGTTTGGCAACTCTTACACATACTTTAATCGGTTTTATCACTAAAATATCATTTTTCATTAAATGTAACAACACGTTCTGATCGATGTCCTAGAAACACGTCCTATTCCTACAAGATACAGATTAACAGTTCTCTTTTTTTTAATAACTCAATTGCTTTTTTTTAGAATCCGTACTCAAAGATTCACAATTACTATCGTTGCGAGGATTGTTGGTGTCCAGCTGCGTTTCACTTCACTTCAAGTACTTTTTGAATCACATTTACATTTAGGGTACTTACATCAGAGTGTGACGCTCACATAACATTACAATTCTTAAACAGAAACTACTCCTCGCATTCACTTTGTAAGTAGGCTGTTTATGTTTTCTTATTGGTAACACCACGTAGCGCTCTGTATGAAAAATCACTGGCTGTGCCGTGTGCAGTCTGTGGCTGGTTTGCATTCTTGTCTGCCATTGTAGTGTTGGGCAGCTGGATGCTAATAGCGCGAAGCGTTGCGCAGTTGGAGGTGAGCCGCCGGCAGTTGGTGGACGTGGGGAGAGAGATGGCGTAGTAACTACGATATCTATACGCAAAGCATTTCACTTTTGTTTATCATGAGGTAAGTACATTGACTTCGGTAGAACTTAGCTTTCGGAGGAGGATAACTACGACACTTCCACAGAGATTATCTTTCAACAAGACGCACAGTTTAGCGCTACAGTACATGTATTTGAGTGATTAATTTTGTACTTAAAACATTTATTTTTAAAGACATTTGAAGTACAATGATACAAAGGTTTTCCATGATACATTTCATTCCATTGGTGTAATCTGTAACACCTGAGGATATAATTCATTAATCCTCAGGGGGTTACACGCTTACTTTGTGTACCATATGTATGGCAAGCAAAAGGGGCCATAGCTAATACAGTATTTGCTTATACAACTTTAAACATCGGTACCATATTCCTCTAACACAGAATTACACAGGTATATGATTATTTAACAGTGAAAGAAACATTTTTTTTACTACGTCAGTGACACATGTTTATGCAATTACGCAGTTGGATAACTTCAAACTTATGAAATTGTATTTTGTCTGTACTTTGTGAACTGTTCATACCTTTTTGGAACCATTGTGATACTATGAGAGCTTTGAATGACGTATTTGGTATGAGATCATGATTTTTAAAGTACGTTTGAGGTAGATGATACTTTTGAAATGAGCTGAGAATTTCTTTTATGTTTTAAAATTATTGCTGAGAGCTACGACGTTTTTGAGATTTGACTGAGGTGTTACGATATTATTACGACGACGATGTGTATTATGCTGTTGCGGTATGTTTATAATAAATAAGCTGATGCTAAATGAGTTATTTGATTATGCTACATTTCTGTTATGATGAAATATTGAAGAAGTATCGACGAATAAGGTAAGGAATAAAGAGTGGTGGTTAGGGACTCTGGTTTGTCAAAAAGGTTGTTGGAAACCAAGAATCGTACTTTCAGAGTTATGAAATGTATGTCAATGCGTGAATGTATTACAATGCCGACGAAAATTTTTTGGACACTGTTATATTTATAGGATTTTATTTTCTACACATTTGTAACGCAAATTCTCAACCTGTGAAAATATTTTTATATGAGACTGTCACTGTAGCAGAAACTGCTGTCGTAAATTTTTCAGTAAGAAAGGTAAGTGACCACCTGCACGTAATGCGTCGTGGGCACCCAGCTGTGCGACAGTCGCCTGGGATAAAAGCCATTAGTGTGTGCCTTTCAGAGGCACAGGTGGAGAAAAAAAGGGAGGCCATTATCCTCACTATTGTCATTCCTTTGTAGAAAGCATCCTAAATACGACACCCTCAAACTTGAAACAGTAGAGTTCTTAATTTATGTTATTTACTGAAATGAAATGATGAGAATCATTTCATGTCTGTTTTCTTGCTGCATTACTGCATTATGAAATGCCTTATGGCTAGCGAATGACGTTTCACGCCTTGCTTTGCTCATTTTGTTTAATATCTAGTTTCTAGCTGCACTGCAGCATTGGTTAAAGTAAGATTTAATACATGTAGTAATATAAATATTTTCTGTCTACAGATCCAGTAAAGAATAATTTTATGATGTACTTTAGTAAAAAAGGAGAAACACAAATAGACATTTCTCCTCACAGAAAATGTATAGTTAATTTTTAACGATTTGGTAACTTATCTGCTAGCGTATGTTTTCGTGATGCATCACTCTAGTGTTAAGATGTGACATAGGTATTAAACATTTTTACTGTAATGTTTTTTCTGCTTCAGCTTTGTTATGTTTAGGTATAAGTTATTACATTTATTGCTACTTGCTTTCCTTACTTGCACTTTTTTGTCATTTCTGTTAGTATTAATTGTTTTGTGCTGCTGCATTGCCTCGTGCCTTAGTTTAGCATCTGAGCTCAGTAGATTTAAGTTAGCTTAAGAGGGGGTAGACTATATAAGAAAATAACTATGATGAATTGGAAGAAATGCATTGAGAAGCTATAAGAAAATGGTTTGGCCAAAAAAGTAGTGTATAGTGGAGAAAAACTATTTTTGAAAGAGGATGTGAGCATAATACAGAAAGCAGGCTTCGATATGACTTTTTGGAAATAATGAAGAATGGAGGGAGATCTCCGAGAAGTAAAGAAAGTTTTGTTTGCAAAATACTGCAGTAAAACAAACCCTGTTCTTTCTTTGTGTTCCCCCACTATGTGTTTGTGTACCCTTGTGTATTTGTTTTCTTCCTGTCTCTGTGTACTGTTTCATAGAATTTTTTCTCTTATAATACTAAGCTACATTCACTATGATGAGGAATACTGTTATCCTCAAATATAATTTGCATTAATAACATGTTATTTACTTTGTAAAGATGTTTACACATTATTTATTCTGTTTTGTTCTAATGCTCATGTTGATGTTTCAAAGTTATTCTGATCTTTTATGAATGTACTTATGTCATAATTTTTATAACACTGATGTATTTGCTATTTCTTTTGTAAAGCCTGTACTACTACAAATGTTATCTGTATTGTTATGTTCTTTAATGATATATTTTGTACCTTTGTTATTGTATTCTTATGTTATAAAATTGTAATTGACACCAGTTCATCAAATTAAGTAACTTGTAAATTACATTTCACTGCCCACTTCTCTGTTGGTCATAGTATATGCACAATATGTGAGAAGTGGGGACTGATAGTGTTAGCAAGTGTATTGATAATTCAGCAAGGGACTGGTTAACAGCATTGCTGGTTCTAAGGACAATTCCAAAAACTTTGTTAGTGGGCAAGTGGTGGGTTATGGACTTGCTATATTATCCGCAAGACTCTTCAATGGTGATTGTGCACCTGCACAGTCAAACAGATGGCTGCTGGCTATCTCTACAAGGACTGGAGTGGGTCTACACCTTTGATGACTCCCCAATACCATTATTTCTACAAGGACTGCAGTGGGTCTGCACCTCTGATGGCCCACCAATACCGTCATCTCTACTAGAAATACAATGGGTCTACTCTGTGTTGACCTACCTGCCAATATTCTTCAAAACTTCGACTGACTCTGCTGTGGGTTTGCTCTGTTGTGGCCCATTACCTGTCTGCATGTCAAGAGTCAGCACTGTCTTTCCATTGGAAGGACAACACTACTTCTTCAAGACTGTATGGAAATCCACTACTTCCGTGTGCATTTTCATTTATTGCTCAGTCTTTGAGAAAAACAATACTATTTTACTGTGATGAAAGATCAGGACTGTCTATATGGACTGTGAGAAAATTTTAGCTTTTGACCAACATTGCATCACTAAGTGTGTGCATTTGATTTCTTTGCTATTGTAATCATAATTATGAAAAAAATTTTCAAGTCTGTATTGGCTACTGCCCAAAACAATTTGTAAATTTTTTTTGTGAGGAGCATGGGGGCTATGTAAGTAGGCCGTTTATGTTTTCTTATTGGTAACGCCACGTAGCGCTCTGTATGAAAAATCACTGGCTGTGCCTTGTGCAGTCTGTGGCTGGTTTGCATTGTTGTCTCCATTGTAGTGTTGGGCAGCTGGATGCTAACAGCGCGTAGCGTTGCGCAGTTAGAGGTGAGCCGCCGGCAGTGGTGGACGTGGGGAGAGAGATGGCGGAGTTTTGAAATTTGTAAGAATTGATGTCATGAACTGATATATATTTTATGACTATTAAGGTAAATACATTGTTTGTTCTGTATTAAAATCTTTCATTTGCTAACTTTGCCTATCAGTAGTTAGTGCCTTCCATAGTTTGAATCTTTTATTTAGCTGGCAGTAGTGGTGCTCACTGTGATGCAGTATTTCGAGTAACGAAGATTTTTGTGAGGTAAGTGATTTGTGAAACATATAGATTAATGTTAGTCAGGGCCATTCTCTTGTAGGGATTACTGAAAGTCAGATTGCGTTGCGCAAAAAAATATTGTGTGTCAGTTTAAGCACAGTCGTGTATAATTGTTCTAAGGGGACGTTTCAACTTAAGAGGTAAACAAGTTGAGGATTGTTTGGGTGTAAACAAACTGTAGTCAGCTCTAACACGTCTAATTTTTTTTTCCTCGTGGTCCAAACGCTTGACCGATGAAAATACACAAACTTTTTCCAGATTAGTCAAATCCAATTGGCTCCGTAGCGGGTCCTATATAAAACCTGAATTTTACCAACAAATTGTACCAAAAGTCAAAAACAGTGAAATCAAATTTGAATAAACCCTTAAATTATGCTTTAAGTTATTGTTCACAAACGCTACAAGTAAACATTCAATGTAATAAAAATGAACGAAACATTAAACGACAAACTTCTTGTCAGTAATGTGCAACACATGTAAATGCCACAGCAATGGGACGAATTACAGAGCGAAAGTGGTTACACACAGATTTTATATTAATATAAAAGTTATTGAACGCTGAAATTTATGTTAATATCTATAAAACATTTTGTAAATACTGAAAAGTCATTTAAAATATCTGGGAGAAAAGTTGGGTAGGCAATTAAGAATAGCGAGAAGACTTCTACCAAAACCCAGGAAATCACTATACGTTTATTATTCAAAACCGTTTTCTAATGGCTTACGAGAGGATAGCCTCTTCCATTTACCTGTAATAATTGGCGTATCGTCGACCCATCAATCAGATAGGAACTGAAGCTGAAAACCACCTGATACCATATATCCATATTACTATGTTGTAGAATAGAAACAAGAAAGATTTTAGGGGTTCTCGGTAACATATCTAAGGAATAGAGGTAACCAATTCGTAAAGATGGAATATGGCAACTGTATTTTTTGTTCTTGTTGGGGGAATAAGTACAGGGTGGCGATTATAGAACTATATGAATGAAAATCGACATAACTTCTGAACGGTTTGCGTGAACTGCACGATTGGCCGCGGGCATGATAAAAATTAGTGTGGGCAGGCATAGTTTGCTTTGGCTATGAAGCCCACTCTCATTTGGATGGGTTCGTCAATAAGCTAATTTGGCGCGTTGGGGAGACTCAGAATGCGCATTTCGCGATCGAGAAGACTCTTCACTCCCAACGGGTGACTGTGTGGTGTGCAATCTTCAGTCACGGAATAATCAGTGTCATGTTTCTTCTTGTCAAGGCGACTATCGAACGTTACTTGAAGATTTTGGAAGATTAATTCATCCCTGCTGTCCAAAGTAAACCTGATTTCGATAAGATGTGGTTCACGCAAGACGGAGTTGGACGCCATCGAAGCAGGACAGTGTTTGATGTCCTGGAGAAGCACGTTGGGAACCGCACTGTCGTGGGCCTCTATACTCTCGGGATCTGAAAACATGCAACTCCCTTTTGGGTGGTTATATTAAAGACAAGGTGTACGACAATAACCACGAAACCTTTGCTGAGCTGAATACAGCCATTCATGAGGTCGCTATTCATCTGCGCCACGTCATCGCCAGTGATGGCAGGCATATAGAACATATCATAAACTAAATCCCAATTTCTGTAGTGACATATGCGATTGCAGTCTTTCTCGGCGTGTTCCACTGACGAATTCTTCTCGGGTTATCAGCCGAGTGGTGGCGTCGTCTTGTCGCAAAGTTTCGATGAGTTTCGAACACATCATCTTCGCCAGAACCCGAGAAGAATTCATCATCTACTGTGACATTTACTTGTTGACTGAAGTGTGTGCACGCCCTAGTTTTAACACATTTACGCTTTTTTCATATATTTCAACGACTGTCAACCTGTGTGCTCCAAAACTGAGTAGTCATCACATCTTTTTAGTGAAAGATAGGCTTTAACTGGAATAATAATTACTTTTTTGGCTGTCGATTGCGTAAAATTGTTAGTCCTTTGTGTATTGTGATTTAATATGTGACTTTTACTATAATGTTATTAATAAATCTAAAGAACGGAGAAGCGCTGCACCATCCATACGAAGAAATTGTGGGAATTCTCGATGAATGTAAATGAACGCCCTCAGCCTCGAAGCTGGACATTAAAAAAAAAAAAAAAAACTCTAGGTTTTACGGCGTTTTATGTAAATTAGTTTTAATTCCGGCAAGTGGATATTTGCTGAAAGGTTGTTGCCGTTGTGTTGTCCTTCTTTTAGTCTGGTTTCAGCTACTTAAAACTTAAGGCTTATGGTAATATTTTTTTTTCAAATTTTGGAAAATTAATTGTGGGCCTTCAGCCTTGCAACCTTATTCTTACCCCTCAAGCTTAAATATTGCGACTTGGAACCTTATTCTTAAAATTACCTTTCACGCTTAAACATTGCAGCCTTCTGCTTATGAAAGGGTCTAGTAATTTATTTTAAAATCTTGAAAATTTTACTGTGGGGCTTCAGCCGTTTGTATTGCATCTTGTTTATGTTTGTCTATCCACCCTTTCCTTGAGACTTTCAGCCCATATAATTTGTAATTGTAACTGCATGTTTTCAGTTACTTGAAATTGAAATTTGTTTGGAGGCCTTCAGCCGTGTAGGATTTGGAGTTTGAAACTTGTAGTTGTGAAAGTTCGGCTATGTGCCGCTTTGGTTGTAAATGTGTTATTAAATTACAATAAATTACAATTTTAAGGTGAAACCGACCCCAACCTAATTTGTCCCTTTCCACAATCCTAAGCACCTATTCTGCCCTGTACAAACATTATGTGTGTGTGTGTGTGGTTGTGTGTTTGTGTGTTTGTGTGTGTGTGTGTGTGTGTGTGTGTGTGTGTGTGTGTGTCTGTGTGTGTTTGGTATGCGAGGGGAAAGGAAATACAGCTACCATAAAAACACACTATTTTTACTATTACTGGATTATCTGGGAAGAGAGATGACAGATGAGGGTGGCATGGCCTGTGGCACACACACCTTGTTCAAGATTATTTTCGGTACAGGTCCACAGCAACATTACTGTTATTATCTGTCATAATAATAATCCATTCCACAAAAAAATATGTTCATCACTAATTCTGAAAGTGTTGTTGCTGTTGTTATTTTCAGTCCAATGACTGGTTTGATGTAGCTATCCATGCTACTGTACCCTGTGCAAGCCTCTTCATCTCCAAATAACAACTGCAACCTCCATCCTTCTGATCTACTTACAGTATTCATCTCTTAGTCTCCCTCTACGATTGTTACCAAACACACTTCCCTTCTAAACTAAATTGGTGATCCCTCGATACCTCAAAATGCGTCCTACCAACTGATCCCTTCCTCTAGTCGAGTTGTGCCACAAATTCCTCTTCTCCCCAGTTCTCTTCAGTACCCCCTAATTAATTACGTGATCAACCCATCTGATCTTCAGCATTCTTTTGTAACGCCACATTTCAAAAGCTTCAATTTTCTTCTGGACTAAAGTGTATATCGACCATATTTCACTTCCATACATGGCTACACTCCTTACATATACTTTCAGAAAATACTTCCTGACACTTAAACCTACACTCCTTGTTAACAAATCTCTCATCTTCAGGACCGCTTTTCTCGGCATGGCCAGTGTACATTTTATACCCTCTCTACTTCGACCATCATCAGTTATTTTGCTGCCCAAATAAAAATACTCATCTACTACTTTAAGTGTCTCTTTCCTAATTGGATGCCATCAGCATCACCTGATTTAATTGGACTACATTCCAGTACCTTTCTTTTGCTTTTGTTGATGTTTATGTTATGTCCTTTTTTCAAGACACAGTCCATTCCGTGCAGCTGCTCATCCAAGTCCTTTGCTGTTTCCATCAGCAAACCTCATAGTTTTCATTTCTTCTTCCCGGACATTAATTCCTACTCCAAATTTTTTTCTTTTGTTTCTTTTGCTTCTTGCTCAATATACAGATTGAATAACATCGGGGATAGACTACAACACTGGTTAACTCTACCCCACCCACTGCTTCCCTTTCCTACCCCTCGACTCTTACAATTGCGATCCGGTTTCTCTAGAAACTGTAAACGCCCTTTCACTCCCTGTATTTTACCCCTGTCACCTACATAATTCGAAAGAGAGTGTTGTAGTCAACAATATCAAAAGCTTTCTCTAAGTCTACAAATCCTATAAACGTTGATTTACCTGCAGACAAGGGAAATGCCACCGTTGTTATAAACAAACAAGATTATGTACAAAAGATGCAACTTTTATTATCTGTCTCAGCTTATCGGAAAATCGATTCTGACCCCACGGAAAGTTTTGAGAGAAAGACAAACAGTCTCCTCAAGAGACGTGGTTTGCCGCAGTACACTATCAAGAGTCTAAACACATACAGTGCTGTTCACCCTAGGTTATATGACCTCCCGAAGGAGCACAAGGAAGGGGTTCCTTTCCGTCCTATATTGAGCAATATCGGCCGTGCGACACATCGTTAGCCAAGCATCTTGGTTCTCTGTCGAGTCCAGAAGTTGGTCGGTTTGAACATCATATCAGGAACTCAGCCGATTTCTTACGTCGTTTGGAGGGAATGCGGTTGAATGACCTCTATATTTTAGTAAGTTTTGATGTGCTCTCTCTATTTTCACTCGTGTTCCTCCGTCTGATTCGTTGCTGTTAATTGAGATTAGGTTTTGTATTGAATTAACCAATCTCTTTCTGCATGTGTTGACATCCACCTCCGTTTTATTCAACGACCAGTATTACGAGCAGATAGATGGAGTTGCGATGGGTAGTCCGTAGTCTCCTGTGTTCGCAAATTTGTTTACTGAAGACTTTCAGGAACGTGCATTGGGGTCTGTGCCTTTTAAACCCGCCTGTTTCTTCAGATATGCTGATGAAACTTGTGTTGTGTGTCGTCATGGTAGAGAGAATTTGAATGCCTTTTTAGAACATTTGAACTCGGTACACCCGAACATACGTTTTACGATGGAGGTGCAAGAGGACTATTGCCTTCTCTTTCTTGATGTTTTAGTTAGGAGGAAGGTTGATGGATCATTGTGCCTTGCAGTCTACAGGAAACGTACTGACACCGGCATGTACTTACAGGCTAATAGTTGTCACCAACAGGCTCAGCGTGAAGGGGTACTTCTTGCCTCGGTCCACAGGGCAAGTCTCATTTACCAGCTGAGCTGGCCCATCTTGAAGCTACATTTCATCAAAATGGGTATAGTGGAAGACAGATTGCACGTGCGTTGTGCTATCGACCAACTGTGCATAGGGTGACTAATGAGAATACTGAGTCGACACCTGAATATACTGCCTTTTTCCCTCAAGCAGGAACCACTTCCAACAAGAACGGTCGTATTTTACGGAAATACGATGTGAAATGTGTTTTCTGACCTCCATCTAAAATTAGACTGCTTTTGGGCTCTGTTAAGGATGATCTTTGTTAGGGTAAGGTGGGTTGCATATCGCATTCTTTGTAGATGTGGCGTGACATATACTGGTCAGATTATCAGGACCGTGGAGGAACCATGAACTGACCATAAACGCCACACACGATTACAGCAGCAAAGGTGATCTGCTGTTGCCCAACATTGTTTGGATACTGGTCACCATACGTTATGTAACACTGCCGAGATATTGACACGCACGTCCAGCTATTGGGACAGTGTTATTGAGGGGGCTGTTGGGATTAAATTAGTGAGCAACGTTGCAAACAAGGACGGAGGTTTTTGCTTAAAGTCTGCTTCAAATCCTGGTTTCTCCCTTGTCAAAAAACAGAGAGACAGAGTCAACGTTACCTCTCTCGCTAGTTCGTAGTGTTTGACTATCGATACCTCTGAATTCGGTCATCTTTGGTGGCACTGGTGTCCAGTGTGTGTGTGGTATCTTTCCTGAAGTTTTACAAGAACCACGGTTGTAAATTTGCCTGTGCATCGCCTGTCCGTTGCAGTTTGTGCCGAAATATCGGCGGTCGCTGTAAAGATTACCTGGCTGAATTCCCGTAAGCTGTTTGAAGAAAATTATTTGTCTCACAAGACCAATCAGAAATTCGTAAACTCTCAGTCTTTTTTGCTTACGAATGATTGAGCTAAGCCGCACTCGTTCTGACGGCATGGCATCATCCTCAGTACTTCTAGGTTGGCGCGAACCACATCACTGAAAGTCATTCGTTAAGTAAGATGATGATACGTCAAGGGACTTGTGTGATCCTAGTGTATCAGTTGTATAACTAATATAAAAAGTAAAATGAAGGTGTAACTACACTACTGGCCTTTAAAATTGCTACACCATGAAGATGATGTGCTACAGGCGCGAAATTTAACCAACAGGAAGAAGATGCTGCGATATGAAAATGATCAGCTTTTCAGAGTATTCACACAAGGTTGGCGCCGGTGGTGACACCTACAACGTGCTGACATGTGGGAAGTTTCTAACCGATTTCTCATACACAAACAGTAGTTTACCGGCGTTACCTGGTGAAACGTTGTTGTGATGCCTCGTGTAAGGAAGAGAAATACCCTACCATCATGTTTCCGACTTTGGTGAAGGTCGGATTGTAGCCTATCGCGATTGCGGTTTATCGTATCGTGACATTATGCTCACTTTTCGACGAGATCCAATGACTGTTAGCGGAATATGGAATCGATGGTTTCAGGAGGGTAATACGGAACGCCGAGCTGGATCCCAACGGCCTCGTATCACTAGCAGTCGAGATGACAGGCATCTTATCCGCATGGCTGTAACGATTCGTGCAGCCACGTCTCGATCCCTGAGTCAATAGATGGGGACCTTTTCAAGACAACAACCATCTGCACGAACAGTTCGACGACGTTTGCAGCAGCATGGACTATCAGCTCGGAGACCATGGCTGCGGTTACCCTTGACTCTGCATCACAGACAGGAACGCCTGCGATGGTGTACTCAACGACGAACCTGGGTTCACGAATGGCAAAACGTCATTTTTTCAGATGAATCCAGGTGCTGTTTACAGCATCATGATGGTCGCATCCGTGTTTGGCGACATCGCGGTGAACGCACATTGGAAGCGTGTATTCGTCATCGCCATACTGGCGTATCACCCTGCGTGATGGTATGGGGTGCCATTGGTTGCACGTCTCGGTCACCTCTTGTTCGCCCTGACGGCACTTTCAACAGTAGACGTTACATTTCAGATGTGTTACGACCCGTGGCTCTACGCTTCATTAAATCCTTGCAAAATCCTACATTTCAGCAGGATAATGCATGACCGCATGTCGCAGGTCCTGTACGGGCCTTTCTGGATACAGAAAATGTTCGACTGCTGTCCTGGACAGCTCATTCTCCAATTGAAAACGGTTGGTCAATGGTGGCCGAGCAACTGGCTCGTCACAGTACACCATTCACTTCTCTTGATGAACTGTGGTATCGTTTTGAAGCTGCATGGGCAGCTGTACTTGTAAACGCCAACCAAGCTCTGTTTGACTCAATTCCCAGGCGTATGAAGCCCGTTATTACGGCCCGAGGTGGTTGTTCTGGGTACTGATTTCTCAGGATCTATGCCCCAAAATTGCGTGA
The DNA here is from genome assembly GCF_023897955.1 of Schistocerca gregaria. Taxonomy (NCBI): domain Eukaryota; kingdom Metazoa; phylum Arthropoda; class Insecta; order Orthoptera; family Acrididae; genus Schistocerca; species Schistocerca gregaria. The sequence continues at coordinate 531,559,033 of NC_064925.1, forward strand.
AAATGTAATCACATGCCAGTTCTAGTATAATATATTTGTCCAATGAATACCCCTTTATCATCTGCATTTCTTCTTGGTGTAGCAATTTTAATGGCCAGTAGTTTATACTATAATACAAAGCTTGAGAGAATAGTGAAGCACTCAGAAGGGGAGGAGGAGACAAAATATCGGCGGGTGAGAGTCCATATGATGTTATTTCACTGATACAATATCGACCGGAACTTGTAAGGCAGTTGGTAGTAAGATCCCACTTTGTAAAACGACACACCTCCTCTAGGCTGGACACGTGTACTGGTTCGGTTGGGAAGGTAGTAATAAAGCCGTTGTATCCTCAGCTGAGGAAAGCTGATTCGCAAGTGCTCTAAATGGTCCTTGAAATCCTCGATACTGCCATTGGAATGGAGCTGACATCCCGCTGGTCCCACACATTATCTATCAGGCACATATATGGGGACTTTGGTGGCCAGTGGAGTACCTCAATATCACGATGACAGTTCATAGAGACACGTGCCGTATGTGGATGGGCACTGTCCTGCTGAACGATGGCGCTACGATACCGTCACATTGGACGTAGCCAATGAGGACGCATGATGTCTGGAAAGTACTGCTGTGGGGTCAGAACTTCCTCAAACACCACCATCCACGACATGAAATCATATCCTATGGTTCGCCATACCATAACGCCAGAGTAACACAGCTGTGTCTCTTAAACACATTGAAAGAAAGAGCCTCTCCACACCTCACCAGCAAAGTCCTGAACGATGCTCATCTGGGGTAGTTTCAGAAGTAACTCGATTCATCACTGAGCAAAATACGACGACATGCTTTCTGGTCACGGCGCCGCCTCAAACGCGGTCGCTTGTACTGTGGTGTTAATGACAGCCTATGCACGGCGCAAAAATGCCGTATTCCGTCTGCTGCTAATTCCTGACAAATTATGTTGGTGACGAGGTGTGTTGCAGGATGTGCGTTAAGTATTTTCCGATAGCTGGCGCAGATGTGGAGGTGTTAAGATTTGCTTGTTGGACGATAGAGGTCAGCCCTCGTAATGGCCATACGTGGTAACACACAACTTTTGCGATGTGTACAACTGCCCTCACATTCCCATATAGCGCAGCGTAGAGTCGGTATCATTTACGAATAACCCATTAAGTCTGTAGATTGCACACTTCGACCAGCTGACCAAATGGAGAGGCGAGATGAGGTCCCTTTCAAACTCTGTCAGGTACTGATAGTGCTGTCTTCCACGAATACACAGAATCTCCATGTCCACAGCGACCATTCGACATCTGACGCTGTTCAGGCCTCTCACGAACCTTATTCGGCCTGGTAACAACACTAAACAGAAACAACAGCAATGGACTTCGTGACTGTTCTACAGCTCACAGAGAAAATTCATGAACCCGCTGATAACGAGAAAGTGTAACAACTTACACACGGCCCCGTCGACGTTCTTGTCAAACTTTCTAGTACAGTACTGAGAGGATTTTGCAGCATATTGAGAAACATATCTCGACATCAAATTACGATGCTCTCCACAACTTGACGTTGAACTAGACAAAATATCATAACATATTACCTACTAGGTGGAAATGACTAACAGTGCAGGAGCGTGTTGCCTGAGGTCTCCCTGTCGTGAACAGTAGGTAGGAAATGACATGGCGCGAAGTCAACGCCGAGAAGGGCTGCTCCTCAACACGAGGCTCCTAAAGGATCGGGAAGAGGGAGTGTATGTCAATTAGCAGGAGGTTACAGTGCACTGTGGTGGTGTTCTTCATTACCACATGATGTGAAGACAACACTGCGATTATTTCACATGGGGAAGAATAATCGAGAAGCTGGAAAAAGGACAAAGTCTGACGTGTGTGGTCCAGGTATACCTCACAGCACTGTTGTACGGTTATGGAAGCTTGTCAACGAAGCACCGGAACAGATGCCCGAAGGTTACATACCAATGTCCCTAGCATCGAGGTGCTACAGAATCTTTGAACATATTCTCAGCTCGAAAATAATAAATTTTCTTGAGACCGAGAACCATACGTCGACGGACCAGCTTTGTTTTAGAAGGCACCCCTTGTGCGAAATTCAGCTTGCCCATTTCTCACACGACATGTTGTGAACTATTGATGAAGGGCAACAGACTGATTCCATATATTTGGAAAACTTTGACATGGGCCCCATTGCAGATTTTTAAAGGAAGTACGAGCATATGGAATAGGTTCACAGGTATGTGATTCCTAGGCTTCTTAAATTGTAGACCCACTGTGGTGGCCTATACAGCAAATGTTCATGGGAGACACGGGTATTTTCAGAAGTGCCTCAAGAAATATTAAAATAAATAGTCTGCACAGGTTGTGCAGAGATCTGCGGTTGTCTGCTGACGATACTGTGGAGTACAGTAAGTTGTTACTGTTGAGTAATTGTAGGAGAATACAAGATGATTTCTAGTTGGTGCGATGAATGGCAGCTAGGTCAAAATGTAGAAAAATGTAAGTCAATGAAGATGAGTAGGAAAAACAAAACTGTTATGTTCGGATGTAACGTTAGTAGTGCCCTGTTTGACACAGTCAAGTCGTTTAAATATCTCAGCGCAACGTTGCAAAGGGATATGAAATGAAATGAGCAAGTACGGACTGTGGCTTGACTTCGGTTTATTGGGAGAATTCTAGGAAAGTATGGTTTATCTGTAAAGGGGACCGCATGTAGAACGCTAGTTCGACCTATTCTTGAGTACTGTTCATGTGTTTGGAATCCGTACCAGGTCGGATTAAAGGAAGACATCGAAGCAGTGCAGAGGAGGGCTGCTAGGTTTGTTACTGGTAGGTCCGAACAACACGCAACTGATGCAGAGATGCTTCGGGAATTCAACAGGAAATCACTGGAGGTAAGACGACATTGTTTTCCCGGAAATATTGAGAAAATTTAGCGAACCTGAATTTCAAGTTGACTGTTGAACGATTATGTTGCCTCCAAGACACATCGTACGTAAGTACCACGAATGTCGGATACGAGAAAGTATGGCACATACAGAGGCATATAGACTGTCGTTTCTCCGTCGTTGTATTTGCGAGTGGAACAGGAATGGAAATGGCTAGTAGTGGTCGGGCTACCCTCCACCACGCGCCGTATGGTGGATTGCGGAGTATGGATGTAGATGTAAATGTCGATGTAGGAGGAGAGAAGATGGCCGACGACAGTGAGAAACAGCAGCATATGACCGCTGCAACAAGAAAGAGTTGACTCTCGTCAAACAGCTGATTTGCAAGTGCCGGGATGATTCCTTTCAAAAGGCACGGCCGACTTCCTTCCCTGTCCTTCCCTAATCCGATGAGATCTAGGACCTCGCTGTCTGGTCTCCTTCCCCAAACCAACCAAACAGCTGATTCAGTTGAATGTACATTTCACAGAACTGCGGGCCGCGCTGTCACACAGTCCATAGCGCCACAGTGACTGGATGGGGATGGTCCACTTTCTCTACACCCAGTACTCTGTGTTCCCTCGGCGCCGCACATCGGTGGTGCCTTTTACCATAGTGCCAATAGCTTAGGGATTGAATCAACAAAGAGTGGAGCTGCGTGATATTCCCTTATGGGAGTAAATTCAACCTGAGTAGTCTTTTCGGCGTATCCTCATACGGCGAGGGGTGCGAACAGTTAAAGCATGCAGGAACATTGCCGAACAAAACCATTTCAGTGGTTCGGCGGGTGTGGCATGGCGATGATTAATGTGCGTGGGCGTACTGATGCCCTGATCTTTCAACACAGTACAACACCGGTCAGCGTTACTGTGATACTCCACACCGCCTAAAATATCCATTTCTGGGGTGCATATGGCCTTGACTTCATTTTTGTGGATGACAATGCGCGACCACATCGAACGGCTGACGTGGGGAAGCTCTTCGAACCAGATGATATTGGGCGAGTGGACTGGCCTGCCTTTGTAAAATGACATCGAGCAAGTGTGGGATGCGTTGCAAATACGTACACTATGTGATAAAAAGTATCCGCACACCTGGTTGAAAATGATTTACAAGTTCGCGGCGCCCTACAACGGTGGTGCTGGAATTCAGTATGGTGGTGGCACGCCATTAGCTTTGATGACAGCTTCCACTCTCGCAGGCATACGTTCTTACAGGTTCTGGAAGGTTTCTTGGGGAATGGCGGCCCATTCTTGACGGAGTGCTGCATTGAAAGAGGTATCGGTGACGGACGGTAAAGCCCGGCACAAACTCGGCGTGCCGAAACATCCACAAGGTGTTCTATACGATTCAGGTCAGGCCAGTCCATTACAGGGATGTTATTGTCATGTAACCACTCCTACACAGGTGCTCGAACGTATTGAAAGATGCAATCGCCATCCCCGAACTTCTCTGGGAAATACACTCCTGGAAATGGAAAAAAAGAACACATTGACACGGGTGTGTCAGACCCACCATACTTGCTCCGGACACTGCCAGAGGGCTGTACAAGCAATGATCACACGCACGGCACAGCGGACACACCAGGAACCGCGGTGTTGGCCGTCGAATGGCGCTAGCTGCGCAGCGTTTGTGCACCGCCGCCGTCAGTGTCTGCCAGTTTGCCATGGCATACGGAGCTCCATCGCAGTCTTTAACACTGGTAGCATGCCGCGACAGCGTAGACTTGAACCGTATGTGCAGTTGACGGACTTTGAGCGAGGGCGTATAGTGGGCATGCGGGAAGCCGGGTGGTCGTACCGCCGAATTGCTCAACACGTGGAGCGTGAGGTCTCCACAGTACATTGATGTTGTCGCCAGTGGTCGGCGGAAGGTGCACGTGCCCGTCGACCTGGGACCGGACCGCAGCGACGCACGGATGGACGCCAAGACCGTAGGATCCTACGCAGTGCCGTAGGGGACCGCACCGCCACTTCCCAGCAAATTAGGGACACTGTTGCTCCTGGGGTATGGGCGAGGACCATTCGCAACCATCTCCATGAAGCTGGGCTACGGTCCCGCACACCGTTAGGCCGTCTTCCGCTCACGCCCCAACATCGTGCAGTCCGCCTCCAGTGGTGTCGCGACAGGCGTGAATGGAGGGACGAATGGAGACGTGTCGTCTTCAGCGATGACAGTCGCTACTGCCTTGGTGCCAATGATGGTCGTATGCGTGTTTGGCGCCGTGCAGGTGAGCGCCACAATCAGGACTGCATATGACCGAGGCACACAGGGCCAACACCCGGCATCATGGTGTGGGGAGCGATCTCTTACACTGGCCGTACACCTCTGGTGATCGTCGAGGGGACACTGAATAGTGCACGGTACATCCAAACCGTCATCGAACCCATCGTTCTACCATTCCTAGACCGGCAAGGGAACTTGCTGTTCCAACACGACAATGCACGTCCGCATGTATGCCCTGCCACCCAACGTGCTCTAGAAGGTGTAAGTCAACTATCCTGGCCAGCAAGATCTCCGGATCTGTCCCCCATTGAGCTTGTTTGGGACTGGATGAAGCGTCGTCTCACGCGGTCTGCACGTCCAGCACGAACGCTGGTCCAACTGAGGCGCCAGGTGGAAATGGCATGGCAAGCCGTTCCGCAGGACTACATCCAGCATCTCTACGATCGTCTCCATGGGAGAATAGCAGCCTGCATTGCTGCGAAAGATGGATATACACTGTACTAGTGCCGACATTGTGCATGCTCTGTTGCCTGTGTCTATGTGCCTGTGGTTCTGTCAGTGTGATCATGTGATTTATCTGACCCCTGGAATGTGTCAATAAAGTTTCCCCTTCCTGGGACAATGAATTCACGGTGTTCTTATTTCAATTTCCAGGAGTGTAAGAAGGTGCGTAAAACATCAATGTAGGCCTGTAATGTAGGCCTAATCTGTGACAGTGCCAAGCAAAAAACAAGCGGTGCAAGCCCCGTTCGTGAGAAACACGATCACACCATAACACCACCGCCTACGAATTTCACTGTTGGCACTACACACGCTGGCAATGACGTTCACCGGGCATTCGCCATACACTCACCTTGTCGTCGGATCACCACACTGTGTACCGTGATTCGTCACTAGACACAACGTTTTTCCACCGTTCAATAGTGCAATGTTTACGCTCCTTGTACCAAGAGAGGAGTCGTTTGACATTTACAAGCGTGATGTGTGGCTTATGAGCAGCCGCTTAACCATGAAATCTACGTTTTCTCACCTCCCGCCTAACTGTCATCGTACTTGCAGAGGATCCTGATGCAGTTTGGAATTCCTGTATTATGGTCTCGATAGATGTCTGCGTATTACACATATCGACCGTTTTCAAATGTCGGCAATCTCTGTCAGTCAACAGACGAGGTCGGTCTGTACGCTTTTGTACTGTACGTGTCCCTTCATTCTCCCACTTCACTTTCACATCGGAAACAGTGGACCTAGAGATGTTTAGAAGTGTGGAAATATCGCATACAGAACGTATGACGCAAGTGAGACCCAATTACCTGTCCACGTTCGAAGTCCGTGATTTTCGCGGAGCGCCACATTCTGCTCTCTCACGATGTCTAATAACTACTAAAGTAGCTGATATGGAGTACCTGGCAGAAGGTGGCAGGACAATGCACATAATACGAAAAACGTATGTTTTCGGGAGTGTCCGGATAAAAGTGTATTATAGCGCATCCATAGGTACCAAAGACTATCCAGCAGTTGTTAGCCGCTTTGGTAGAGGATTGGAACGACCGGGAACAACATCTCTTAACCAACTTTGTGACGAGTATGGCGGCACATTGAAGAGCGTGCATTGCCTTCCCTGGTGATCACGTATCATACTGAGAACCATGTCGAGCGTTTTGTAATGTCCATGGGCCATCAGAAATGAAAGTGATTTCAGTGTAATTATTGTCACTGAATAATAGTGCCATTTCTGTCCGTCTCACTATGTGTTTCTTTCGGTTAGTATTAAACCGACCGTCTCTGGGAATTTGTAGGACACATCAAAACAAATATTTTACCCTAATGTCGTTTTTTCGTATGAGGATTATTTAAACCGGTGGATACCGTATTACGCTTTTCAGTCGTTAGAGGCCGTATTAAGATCTTCAGTTGTTAGAGGGCGTATTAAAATCTTCAGTTGTAGGCAGCTGCATCCCACAAGTGTAGTAGGGCATTGTCTCTGTTTACTAATGGAGCGATACATCTGGAGTGAGTACACTGATATGGTTGGTGCGTACTACGTAGCACACCACAACGGACGAGCTGCACAGCCGGTTTACCAACAACAATATCCTAATCGCCGTATCCCGCATCATACGACCTTTGCTGCTATGTACCAACGTCTACGCGAGACCGGGTTAATTAGCACATTGCCTGGACAGGGACGTCGTCGCACGGAAAAACGCTGCAATTTGAGGAAGCTGTCTTGCAGCATGTGGAACGGGATCCTTCAATCAGCACTCGTGCAGTTTCACGTAACATGGGGACGAATCGGACGAATGTAAGAACAGTCCTTCGACAGCAATTGTTACGTCCATTTTACTTACAGCGTGTCGACAACCTGCAACCAGTTGAGTATCCACCCACAGCACAATTTTCACAATGGTGCCTGGAACAGTGTGGAATTCATCCTCCATTTCCATCCAATGTGTTGTTTACCGATGAAGCAACGTTCGGGCGTGATGGAGTTTTCAACATGCACAATTCGCATGTTTGGAGTGAGGATAACCCACATACCACAGTTACTAGCGCTCATCAAGTGTGGTTCTTCGTTAATGTGTGAGTCGATGTTGTTGGGGACTGTTTAATTGGGCCGTATCTGCTACTTTGGCCATTAAATGGCAGGCACTATTACAATTTTCTCGCCAGTGCATTGCCACAATTGCTGGAAGACGTCTCGCTCGCTACAACACAACGCATGTGGTTCCAACATGACGGGGCGCCGGCACATTTCAGTCACAGTGTGCGTCGATTCCTGGACCGACGGTTCCCAGAAACGTGGACTGGCAGAGGTGGTCCTGTACCATGGCCTGCTCGATTCCCAGATATGTCCCCCCTGGACTTTTTTGTGTGGGGAGAGATGCGCAACCTTGTTTACGCAACTCCTGTTGCATCAGAAGAGGATCTGGTTGGCCGGATAGTAGCAGCAGCAGGAGCAATTCAGGATACTCCTGCGGTTTTTGAACGTGTCAGGCGGAACATGATCCGACGGTGTAACTTTTGTTTACTTGTCAATGAAGACATTTTTCAAAATCTACTGTAATTGAAATTGGGTTGTGTCAATGTGTTGTCTCTTGTCATAAAAAATATAAAAGTGTTTGTTAGGTTAATTAATTTGCCGCCAGAGAAATCTTCCTATTCCATTATATTAGAACGAATAAGCCCTCGGTTACAAATATTAAGTCAAAATTGACCAGGTTTCGACGTTAATATGAACGTCGTCTTCAGAATTAGACTAACTGTTCTAAAACATTTTAAGTATATAATAGATCAATAAATTTAAGTTTGTACTGACTGGAAAAAGATGCAGTACTTACAAGTAACATATTAAAAAATATCTAAGCTGGAAAGGCGACGTCATTAATAGTTGTGAGATGGCGAGCCGCTAAGTGCTGCTCGTACTGTGAACAAGGGTTGCAGTAAGACTGAGGTGCCCACGTGAGAGAGTGTTAGTTATGACATACAAGAAAACAGCGAAGATGTGACAGGAAAACAACATTTCGGTAAACTGCATGAGGAAATCTGAATCAAAGATCAAGTAATGGCTTTATACAGTAGAAAAAGTTTTTATTTCGCAGCTGCCGCTGTATGTCTTTATACAGTCGAAAAAGTTTCTATTTCGCAGCTGCAGCTGTTCGTTGAGAACGAGGCCAAGTTTATAAGATCATCTGCGATTAGGACAGGAAGGAGACGGCCTCACATCAACAGTCATCTGTGAGCTGGGATGAAGATCTGACAGCCGAAGACTGGCAAGCGGGAGTCCGTTGTTCCAGTCCCGGACACTGGCCTTCCCCCGCCACGCCGCTCCGCTGGCCGACGCACAACACACGCGGCCGCTTAGAGAAGAGAAAAACTGGGACGCCATATCCAAGGTATCACCATCCGGTGCACGACTTCGCTCGCAATAATTTAACGGGCCACCTCGCCTCCAGTCAGCTGGGCGAGACGGCGACACGAGATACACACTACCACGCGTAATCAGACGCCGCCGCTGCCGCAGCAGAAGGCTACGCAAACGACACAGCTGCCGTCCTCCTCCGAGCCAGAACATCGAGTAAGAAAACAGTTGTGCGAAACTTGCAATAAAACTTATCTTATGTAAAAATGGTGTTTCATTCTACCTCATACCCGAGCCAAGGAAGAACCCACCCTGCCCACATATTGTTAAGAGAGAAAAATTAATTTATCTAGTATTTTCACCCTGACATAATGCTTTAGAATGCTCATCCTGACAATTGACTTACATTTAGTATCACAACCGTTACAGATCATCTCTTAATTGCTGGACACGTGCCTAAAGCCACAGGCGAAAACAATATTCTGCAAACCGAAAAGAAGGGGCTTAGAGGAAGTGGAGGTTTTCAAACATCTCTCTCGTCATGATGGCCTCATTCTCAACGAACAGCTGCAGCTGCGAAATAAAAACTTTTTCGACTGTATAAAGCCATTGCTTGATCTTTGATTCGGATTTCCTCATGCAGGTTACCGAAATGTTGTTTTCCTGTCACTTCTATGCTGTTTCCTTGTATGTCATAAATAACGATTTTTATGTTACAAAATTGATCTCTATTTAAAGCAAATAAATGTGTAACTCCATCCTATTATTATTAGTGCTTACGTTATGCCTCAATCAGCTGCATCACAATTTCATGTGTCTAATTTTGAACGTACAGTGGCCTACTTGTTTCTGTAGTTGTTTCTGTGGCTACTAGATGGCGCTCGTAGCAACACCTTGTTTACTTGCCCACACTCTCTCGCGTGGGCACCTCAGTCTTGTTGCAACCCTTGTTCACAGTACGAGCAGCCCTTAGCGGCTCGCCATCTCACAACTATTCATGACGTCGCCTTTCCGGCTTAGATATTTTTTAATATGTGATTTGTAAGTACTGCATCTTTTTCCAGTCAGTACAAACTTAAATTTATTACTGTATTATATACCTAATACGTTTTAGAACAGTTAGTCTAATTCTGAAGACGACGCTCATAGTAACGTCGAAACCTGGTCAATTTTGACTTCACCGAGGGCATATTTGTTCTAATATAATTCTGACACGGTCACTGAACCTTAGCAACTATGTTATAAACTTTCTATCTTCGTATTCCGTTTTAAATACTCCTCATGGGAAAAAATGACATTAGGGGAAAGTATTTGTTTTGATGTCCCTACAACCGCGCTGAGTTTGTCGGTTTAAATACTTTTCACCATGTATACTGCACTGTATCATTTCATTTTGTTCGTAGTACAACTTTCATTGAGCTATATTAGTTGGCAGTGGCTGGCCGCCGGAGTGGCCGTGCGGTTCTAGGCGCTACAGTCTGTAGCCGAGCGACCGCTACGGTTGCAGGTTCGAATCCTGACTCGGGCATGGATGTGTGTGATGTCCTTAGGTTAGTTAGGTTTAATTAGTTCTAAGTTCTAGGCGACTGATGACATCAGCAGTTAAGTCGCATAGTGCTCAGAGCCATTTGAACCATTTGGCACTGACAAATCATGGGATGGTTAATTTCGAATTTCGTTCTTAAGATCTGCACACTAATGGAGTTGTTGTTGTTGTTGTTGTTGTCTTCAGTCCTGAGACTGGTTTGATGCAGCTCTCCATGCTACTCTATCCTGTGCAAGCTTCTTCATCTCCCAGTACCTAGCGCAACCTACATCCTTCTGAATCTGCTCAGTGTATTCATCTATTGGTCTCCCTCTACTATTCTTACACTCCACGCTTCCCTCCAATGCTAAATATGTGACCCCGTGGTGCCTCAGAACATGTCCTACCAACCGGTCCCTTCTTCTTGTCAAGTTGTGCCACGAACGCCTCTTCTTCTCAATTCTATTCAATACCTCCTCATTAGTGATGTGATGTACCCATCTAATCTTTAGCATTCATCTGTAGCACCAAATTTGGAAAGCTCCTATTCTCTTCTTGTCCAAACTATTTATCGTCCATGTTTCACTTTCATACATGGCTACACTCCATAAGATACTTTCAGAAACGACTTCCTGACACTTAAATCTATACTTGATGTTAACAAATTTCTCTTCTTCACAAACGCTTCCCTTCCCATTGCCAGTCTACATTTTATATCCTCTCTACTTCGACCATCATCAGTTATTTTGCTCCCCAAATAGCGAAACTCCTTTACTACTTTAAGTGTATCATTTCCTAATCTAATTACGTCATCATCACCCGACTTGATTCTACTACATTCCATTTTCCTTGTTTTGCTTTTGTTGATGTTCATCTTATATCCTCCTTTCAAGACACTGTCCATTCCGTTCAACGGCTCTTCCAAGTCCTTTGCCGTCTCTGACAGAATTAGAATGTCATCGGCGAACCTCAACGTTTTTATATCTTCTCCATGGCCCTTAATACCTACTCCGAATTTTTCTTTTGTTTCTTTCACTGCTTGTTCAATATACAGATTGAATAACATCGGGGAGAGGCTACAACCTAGTCTCACTCCCTTCCCAACCACTGCTTCTCTTTCATGCCCCTCGACTCTTTTAACTGCCGTGTGGTTTCTGTACAAATTGTAAATAGCCTTTCGGTCCCTGTATTTTTGAAAGAGAGTATTCCAGTCAACATTGTCAAAAGCTTTCTCTAAGTCTACAAACGCTAGAAATGTATGTTTGCCTTTCCTTAATCTATTTTCTAAGATATTACTAATAAATGAAAGTGCTCTGTTTGTCTCGCAGAGAACAGGACAACCCCGTCTATGTTTCAATACAGCTGTCAACTAGAGGGCAAGTAGTTTCTGTTGGCGCAATTTACTACGAGTGCTTCATCAGGATAGCACCTACTGCCGTGGTTGGCTAATCACGCCTCATGACGTCACAAGACTGCTGTTACAGCCTCATTCCACTCAAATTAAAATCTACAGGAATGAAGTAAAGACTGCGGGTGCCAGACGTCCTGCAGAAAGTCGGGTCGAAGTGACGGAGACAAGTCGTTGGTGACGAGCTCTGGCCGCGGCCGCGTGCGGCTGTCGGGGAAGCCCCAAATGGAAAAATGTTTGTTGGTTTAATTAATTTGCCGCCAGAGAATTCTTCCTCTATCGGTTTAAATATTCCTCATAGGAAAATATGTCATTAGGGAAAAATATTTGTTTTGATGTCCACTACAACTACACCCTATCATTTCTTTCTGTTCACGGTCCAACATTCATTGAGCTATATTTGATGGCAGTGACAAATCATGAGAAAGTTAATTTCAAATGTCTGCACACTAATGGAGTTACTATTATTAAACGAAAGTGCGTAGTTTGGCTCGCAGACAACAGGACAACCCCGTCTATGTTTCAATACAGCTGGCAACTAGAGGGCAAGTAGTTTCTGTTGGCGCAATTTCGTACAATTGCACCTAATCCCGTGGTTGGCTCATCACACCTCATGACGTCACAAGACAGCTTCATTCAAGACAAATTTAATCTACAGGAATAAAGTAGTGACTGCAGGTGCCAGACGTCCTGCAAGAAGTCGAGTCGAGGTGACGGAGACGACGGCGGGGAAGCCCCGAACGCCGGCAGGACGGCCACCGCGTCCCCGCAGGGCCGGGCGACCGCGGGATCAGGGCGGACGTTAATCTCGGCCGCGGCCAGCTGCGGCGGATCGCTCGATATATCAGCGCCGCCGGGCCGCCGGCCCGGGAAGAAAGCCGGCCGTCGCGGCGACGGCCGCCGGCCATATATCGTCCGGAGCCGGGCAGGGCCAACGGGCCGGGCCTCGCCGAGACAAAACAGCTTAGGCCGGCGTCCCTCCTCTCAGATTAATGTACGGCCCGCCGGGGCCGCGCTGGCAGAGCACCCGTGTGCGCATAAACACCGTTCAGGCGACCTACACGGCTACACGAAGAGAAACAGAGTACTTGCGTGTGCGAGACGACTTAAAACCTACCTAGTTTGACGGAGCAACGAGATCGCTATCGTAAATGAAAGCTAATGGCATCTTACCAACATGACCACCTATAAATTTACAGGGAATTAGAAATTCCATATTTTAAGACGTCGTAGTACGGCCCAGGTAATTAGAGAAAGAAAAGAAAAACTGTGGAGAGAGTAGGGAATAGGATATATTATCCTCCCTGATAGAGCCCGCGTCTGGAAGCCGCTTCTCCTGCAGTCCCGCGATGTCAACATTCAAACGACGGAGCTCTTTGCCAATTACGGCAGTCTTACGGATGAAATCAACCTCTTGGGCATCGTCAATGTAGCTCGGACACATGGTCCTAACATTCCAGGTGGAAATATGAAATAGTGGTTTCTTTATTCTTTCATTTTTGCTGCTGGTAGGTGTACTATATCAACCCGCTTGTCAAAGATTACTTCAAAGTTCCACACACCCCGTGAAGCAGGAGGGACAGCACCTTATTGGCTGGGGGCTGCCCTGCTTGAGGTGGGCGGTAGCTGTCCAGTGGAATACAATGATCTCTCCCGCCGTCGGAAGTGGCCCCTGGCACTCCAGTCTTACACCAATCAGACAGAGCTTATAACCGGTAACTGCCTCTACCCGTGTTGTGCCGAAGTCCTTGGACGTCGCTGTAGTGTCCTCTCCAGGATGCTACAAGCCTGAGCAATAAATATGAAGACTCGTGAGTTGCCCAATCATCACGGTCTCGCTCTCTACCTAAATGATAATATCCAGAGGCAAGGCAACCATTAGAAAATTGTAGCGAAATGCAGAAAGATCTGCAGCGGATAGACACTTGGTGCAGGGAGTGGCAACTCACCCTTAACATAGACAAATGTAATGTATTGCGAATACATAGAAAGAAGGATCCTTTATTGTATGATTATATGATAGCGGAACAAACACTGGTAGCAGTTACTTCTGTAAAATATCTGGGAGTATGCGTGCGGAACGATTTGAAGTGGAATGATCATATAAAATTAGTTGTTGGTAAGGCGGGTACCAGATTGAGATTTATTGAGAGAGTCCTTAGAAAATGTAGTCCATCAACAAAGGAGGTGGTTTACAAAACACTCGTTCGACCTATACTTGAGTATTGCTCATCAGTGTGGGATCCGTACCAGATCGGGTTGACGGAGGAGATAGAGAAGATCCAAAGAAGAGTGGTGCGTTTCGTCACAGGGTTATTTGGTAACGGTGATAGCGTTACGGATCCAAAGAAGAGCGGCGCTTTTCGTCACAGGGTTATTTGGTAACGGTGATAGCGTTACGGAGATGTTTAGTAAACTCAAGCGGCAGACTCTGCAAGAGAGGCGCTCTGCATCGCGGTGCAGCTTGCTGTCCAGGTTTCGAGAGGCTGCGTTTCTCGATGAGGTATCGAATATATTGCTTCCCGCTGCTTATACCTCCCTAGGAGATCACGAATGTAAAATTAGAGAGGCTTTCAGACAGTCGCTCTTCCCGCGAACCATACGCGACTGGAACAGAAAAGGGAGGTAATGACAGTGGCACGTAAAGTGTCCTCCGCCACACACCGCTGGGTGGCTTGCGGAGTATAAATGTAGAATGTAGACGTAGATGTACGTGTAGTATCACTTCGGTTTCAGGAGCTGCCGGAAGGGGACGTAGTGCGCCTTCCAACCACCTTTGGGGCCCCACTCCAGATTTTCTTTCATGGTTTTCTCCCTTAGCCTTCATCCCTCCCGAGACCAACCACAAGGCAGTGGTGTGTTAGGTAATTAGAGAAAGAAAAGGAAATTGCAGACGACCGTGTCAAGTGGCGAGTAACTGTGCGCAACGGCGTCAAGCTCTCAGAGGACTAACGCACACAGGAACAAATCAGGAAGAGGACAAAGCGAAGAGACAGAGCGGCTTCTGTTCGAAGTCCCTCAAATTGCACATGTCCCAACTGCAGTACGGACTGCCACTTTCGAGTGGGACTTTCTAGCTACAACAGACGCTGCAGACTGTGAACCAAGCATCCTACACCATCATCCCTCAAAGACGGACAGATGCCGTTATTATTAGTGTGGCCCAAAACAAGATAAAAATGCCCAGCTCTAAAATGTGCACCTTAAGAATATTTACTATAAGAAACAGTCTTGATCACAATTTATTTATTACGGTGACAGGTTTCAACCACTATTATGATAATCTTCAGACCTACAAGTAGTATACATAGCTCTAACTAGAAGGCTACATACATTAAAGAAAATGCATAAAGGTATAAAGCTATAAAGCTATAAAACTTCTTTAGAATGTCCATTCTTCTGCCCTTCCTTTTTTTAAATTATTAAGACCTTTAGGAAATATTTCATCTTTACTTTGTAATTTTATTTCATCAAAGTCTATTTTATGACTGACTATCTGTCATTAGGATGTTTGCTTACATGCTTTTAGACTGCATTTGCTAATTCACGTCCTTTTATTTTTGACACTACCGCTCATAGTATTACAGTTTTAAATTCCTTCCATTTTCATTACTGTTATTTGTTCATAAGACTGGCATACAACATAAGACAAGCAATGCCTTTTTAAAAAATTGTCACATTAAGGCGTAGCGCCGTATAACCACCCTGCCTTGGAGGCGGTTAAGTGGTAGATG
This sequence comes from Schistocerca gregaria, assembly GCF_023897955.1. Taxonomy (NCBI): domain Eukaryota; kingdom Metazoa; phylum Arthropoda; class Insecta; order Orthoptera; family Acrididae; genus Schistocerca; species Schistocerca gregaria. Next base: position 531,574,702 of record NC_064925.1, read on the forward strand.
TGTCCCAGAGCTGGATAGTCACAGATGGTGACGCAAGACTGGACGCTCACGTAGTTATGTATTATCCGATAGAGGACAGTATTGGATAGGGTGACTGTGATTTTAGTTTCGATTGTGCCCACTAGAGTGCACTAAAGTAATAGAATGTTTTTCATAAACTGTTCTAGTATTATCATAAAGTGTTATTATGCATTTTTCTGTATGTAAGATGTTATAAATGTGTTTTAGCAGTATGAATGATGCGTGAGTGTGGTTTAAGGTTAATATGAAGATAATTGTTTAACGAGTTATGTAGTAGGATTTAGTGTGGTAACATTTCGAAAAAGTATGCATATGGACAAAGGGGATTTTTGTAGAGTAGATTTGTAAAGTAAGTTTATGGTAATGGGAAAGTTAATCTATGTATAAATAACAATAGTAAATAACTTTATGGATAAGTAAAACTTAAGCATATTAAATAATTATGTCGGTAAAAAGTGCAGTCTTTAGGTTTACTATTTTGCGATTGGCTATTGATGAAAAGCGCGGACTGACGCGGGAGAATGTTGTTTTGCTATTGGCTGTTGAGTAAACTGACCAATGGTAAAGCAATTTTCTTCGCGCGCCTTTCTCTGCTGGTAGAGAAGACTTAAGGTATTCTAGACAGGAGTGGGAGCCTAGCCACGAAACAGTTCGGACGTGTGTAGTAGTAGTTCCGATGGAAACGATAAGTTGCCGGATCTAGCAGTGTTTCATGCATCAAAAGTGTTGGAAAGTAACGGTATAATTATTCCGATGTGTGTGTAGAAATTTCCGAATTTTTAAGTGAATTTTGTGACGAGAAAAGACATATATTTCGAGTGGCGTATTGAGCAGGTCCATGGCTAAAAACTGTGACTGCATTACGTACTGACAGACGTAATATTTGGCGAGCATTCTCAATCAAAAACAATCAGTATTTTGTAGCTGTTACGTTTTCGGGAAATGCAACACCATAAACTTGCTAACGTGACTGAAAGGGATTGTGAGTGACTGTGTTAAGACTAGCGCGGGCTTGGCAGTGATACCTGTTCACCTAAGTTTTAGAATATATTAATTGAGGACAAAATTTCCAACCTTTCATTTGTGTGAAAACTTTCTCCCGAAACGTAGATTAGTGACTTACATTGCAGCTTGGTTCACGTCGAAGTACAGTAGGTTTCACTCGGCTTTCCTACTGATGATCTGCTGAGCCGATGTTCACAGGTAGGTGCAGGTACGTCGTAAAGGGGCGGAAAGAACCGAGCCGCCGCGGTTAAAAAATGGAATCTACATATGAACTTCATCGACAATATTTCACAAATATGCACAACTACTGTGCCCTCTCGATTTCTTTTTAGTATTGATCTTAAAGAACTGTTATGTAATCTATGTAAATGAAAGTCTAAAGTCTCTTATTACACCAGTAAATCGTGTCTGTGGAGCATGTACCATACGCGTCAGTTAAAAATTATTGCAGCCTACTCATTGAAAATGGTTTCAATAGCGACATGTTGCTGCTCAATAGTACATCGTCTGACGTGACAGTCTTTGCCATCCCACCTTCGCAACAACTTCTTTAGAAAGAAGCCTGCTGCTACATCTTTGCAATGGCGTTTATCCTCACCATGGCGACCACTAGTCTGCCTATCGATTTTACTACTTCAGTGGAAAGAAACTTGCTGCCATAGCTTTGGAACGGCGTCCAACTTCACCATGGCAACCAGTGGTTCAAAATAGTTCACTAACAGACCTTGAGAGAGCAACCCATGCTCTGTCAAAACGAAGTTCATTTATCCTACATGTTTAAATGTTTCTAACGCTTTTTAATTGACAATAGGTGTTAAATAAGCTAAGTTTAAATCGTGTTTATTGTCTTTCTTGAGAATGTTCTTTTAACTAAGAAATTTTACATTGTTATTCGACCTATAGGGCATTGGTTAGTAAGGACATCTTTCTGTCAGAAGTGGGCGGAGCCTACACTATATATAGTAAGGCGTGCACTCATTTCTCCAGTAGTAATTCTCCAGCAGAAGGACGTTCTTACTCACTGGTATTTCATCGTTTTATAGTTTTATAACTTCATGTATTTTCTTTAGCCCTCTAATTAAAGCTTTGCATACGACTTGTAGGTCTGAAGATGATCACAGTAGTGGTCGAAATCGGTCACTGTAATAAATAAATTGTGATCAAGACTGTTTTTGATAGTAAATATTTGTAATCCATTGATCACTGTTCACCTCCATAATGTGTTCAAAAGTAATTACGCCTTAAGAGCTACGAGCACTCCTTTACCTTCGCCACTGTGAAATACGTATCTTGTATTGCAAGCTCTTTGCTATTGCTAGCGACATACAGACTGCAGTAAACAAATGAGGACACATTACTCTCGGTATATCGTAGGCTAACGGCCACTCAGCCAGCAACACACATTACATCCAAGTTATCCGTTCATCCAGGTACATCACAGTCGACACACTTCACACACGGCCACCAGCATTCGTCATCGTCGTACTGACCCAGTGCCTGACGTACTATTATGGCATGCGAACACAATCGTCTCTGGTTTACACAGGGAAATCTGCACAGCAAGTGTTAAGAGTTCTTCAGTATTAGGCCAGTGGCTGCGTCTTGCCTTCAGTGCCTCTGCGAAAATATCTTTCAGTGAGGTAAAGTAAGACTGGGCCTTTCCAGGTTTGTCCGACCATCCTCGACACAAAGTTCGACAGTTGCCTTGGGAACACGTTCTCAAGATCTCCTCCACACTGAAAACGTTGCTTATGTTATTAAAGCGAACAGGAATTAAATATTTGTCATCCGGTTTACTTCATAGTCCCGTGCTAGGATATGCCAATGAGCTGGATATCTATTCTTTTAAGAGGCACGTATGAGAAAATACATGAGTATATTATACGCTAATGTAACTTTCGATGTTTGAGGTATAAGTGAACCAGATTTTGCATTTTTTGTCATTATGTTATAAGCTATAATATGAATTTTCGATCATCTTGTCAAATAATTTGATCAGTACGTTGCTACATACTTGTAGTACACAAGCTATCACATGAGAAACACTGTCTTAAAGATAACTTTGTCACTTTAATGTGGTAGGTTATTTCTAGCAATTCGATAAATAAAATCTGTGTTCCAATTTTTCTATACCAGTCTCAGAACTCTCACAACAATTTTGCAAATGCATGTGCATGATACAGAGCAGCTTTTATTTCATAAAATTTAAAAATTTGGACCATAACGTACTTTGAAATATTTTGTACCTCAGCAAGCTATGTACATAGAAAGTCTACAGCAAGTTTCACCTCTTCATCTGCAAGTACTCAGCAGTAGTAATTCTAATACACTGAGAAATGAAAGTTGCGAGAAATACTGAAATGTTGCCGAAATGTTGCCATAATCAAACATTGGCTATGTGAGTCTTCATGTAGCTCTTTTCTTCTATTCTGGTCCTTCTGCCGTGCCCTTTTAGCAATATCCACCCCTGACATTTCAAAATTAGCAATATGCACATCATCAGTATGCTTCAACAAGTCTACACACAAACAATCTCATTAAAATGGAATTGACAATAACTTCACCCAAAGAAATAGAATCCATCATAAAGTCCTTGAAATCAAAGCGTTCTAGTGCTTTTGATACATATCAAGAAAGTTAATAAAAGAGTGTTCATGCGAGTTTAGTCACATCTTTACTTATTTGTAGAATCAGTCACTTAACACAGGAACATTCCCAGACTGGCTTAAATATCCTGAAGTTACACCTCTCCACCAGAAAGGGGACAAAGTAATGCCGTCAAATTACCGACAGGTATCACTTTTGCCAACTTTCTCAAAAATCTTTAAAATTTTATGTTCAAGGGTCTACTTAAGCACCTTAGTGAAAATAACATACTGTCGAAGTAACAGTTTGAGCTCCACATACAGCGAAAATGTCCTTAACTCATTAGACAACAAATTAGAGGCAACCAGCATATTCAGTGACCTGTCAAAATCTTTTGACTGTATGAATCAGCATTTGTTTAAGTAAACTTAAATATTATGGTAACACTGGTAGTGCTGCAAAGTGGTTTGAGCCATATCTTACTGATAGAAAACAAAAGTTGTCATTACATAAAACTTCAGCAGTAGGCAGACATCATCTGACTGGGAAGAAATTACATGTGTTCCCCAAGGTTCCATACTAGGTCCACAGCTTTTCCTTGTGTATATTAATGACCCATCGTATGTTACATTACCAGATTCAAAGTTTGTCTTATTTGCAGATCATACAAACATTGCAGTAAATAGAAAATGAAGGCTTGTCAGTATGTTTATTCCTTAATGAAGTTTGTTGTAAATAATACATCTCTTTTTCCAACTAACTGCTTAGTACATAGTATCAATACTAGGAATAAGAACAATATACATAAGGATTTAATATCACTTACTCTTGCCCAGAAAGGGGTCCAGTATTTAGCAAGGGATAATTCCAGTAAGTTACCAGAAAAAATGTAGAGTTTAGTTTCAGACAAGGCACAATTTAAATATAATTTAAAAGAATTTTTCGTGGCCAACTCCTTCTGTTCCATCCATGAATTTCTCAAGAAGTGCAGTAGACCAATTTAATGAAAATTTATTACACTTCAATTTTTACAATACTTGGTTGTAACAGCCAAATAACTACCTACTGTGTGAATGATGGATGTGTGGAAAGCAAATGTAAGTTTTAAGTCTCTAAATAGCGGAAGTTTAATTTTAAATCTTGTACATAATTCAACTGTTTTTATTTGAGGATCATTTAAATGAATTAATTGCTTTAATTAATGTCAATACTTGGTTGTAATAGCCAAGTAACTAGCTACAATGTGAATTATGGATTTAATGAAAGTAGATGTAAGTATTAAACCTGTAAATATTACAATTTTAATTTTAATTCATGTACATAACTTTACTGTTTATCGACTGATGATCATTAAAATTAATGAAACTCAAGTTTCTCTAATTTCATTTTTGTAATGTGTTCATCTGACATGTTCCACACCCAGGAGGATCCCCTCTTTTGTGGGTCTATGGAATGAATAATTGATCTAATCTAATCTTTAATCTTCAAAGTCTTACAGTGACGCAACCTCTATGAAATCTTAATCTCGTAAGACTGCTGATTCTTCCACTCCTACCACCGTTGAACAGAAGACATGTATCATATAGGAAAATTTCAACAGTACTAAATGACCAAAACGTCCTTGGTCGTCCACTGTAAGTAGAGTTATCAAAGCTTTAGTTCAGGTTTTGTGTTCCACTGTGAGTGCATTTCGCTAATTAACCGTACTTAACCGCATCTTTAATAAACTCACAGTCTTCTGTTCTCTACAGATGAATTCTCTGATGGCAGGAAAAGGCAGCGCGGCAGCGTGCACTGGTAGAAGCAAAATGTCCGTTACATGATTTGCAACACGAATTAAACTCCGAAAGCTGGAAACAATATACCTAACATGTTACAGAACTAGCTGATGAAACTGATCTTCAATATTTTTCACTAATTTTACATACATCCCCTCCTAATATTTGAATTGGGTAGCATCAGGATTGTCCGAAGGTCTTCAATGAGGAAGGGTTCCCTCGTGTACCTGCTGGCCAGGGAACCCTTCCTCATTGGAGACGTTAGGACAATCCTGTTGCTACCCAACAGCAGCGCCTTGGAAAGTCTACTTAAAACATTGAAGGAAAAAAGGGAAGACATACCTCCTGAATTTTACAGCACAGGTGCCATCATTGACCGAACATGGACAAAGGAAAACTTCAAAATGAGACACGTGATCACCAGATTGGCAGTCCATAGTTTCCATCACCTTATTTGTAACAACACGTCATATCATGAACCAAACAAAATGTGTGAGTGTAAACTGTATCACGAAATTTGCCAACGTTACCATTTGGAGCTCTGTACCAAAAGGACACGAACAATAAGTAACTATGCAAATCACAATATGTAAAATTTCTAATTTATCGTATTATTATCACTGTACATTGAATTTGTAATGCTATTTGGCTGAATAAACTTATAATTATATTTGAAGGTAGAATCTTATCGCATCATCTTTCTCTTGAAATTACTGCTTGCAAAGTCGACATTTGAGCGACTCTGCAGGACTTTTCTGTTGTCCCTCTTCGTTGAGCACTGTGCTTACCAGCAAGTCTTTAAGAGTTCTGAAGATGCTCAACACAGGGTTTCAAACGTCGGCGTGTGAAGAAGAAATTTCGCTAGTATCATGACGCGGTCGAACAGCCTAGGAGATCTTACCTTCATTGAAAAGGGCCACGAAATGTTACAGACGTATTAGTTCAAAATGGTTCAAATGGCTCTGAGCACTATGGGACTTAACATCTGTGGTCATCAGTCCCCTAGAACTTAGAACTACTTAAACCTAATTAACCAAAGGACATCACACACATCCATGCCCGAGGCAGGATTCGAACCTGCGACCGTAGTGGTGACGTGGTTCCAGACTGAAGCGCCTAGAACCGCACGGCCACACCGGCCGGCTTACAGATGTATTTTAAAGTTCATTCAGCAAATCAATATTTTTCACTTAACGAACACTACGGGAGGAGAATAACTGTTTAATTTCCTTCAGAAAAAAGTTACCTTTCCGCTGTTTGTGGCAGTGAAACGTAACGGAAAGAAACGAAACTAATGCTTCTCAATCGTAAGCTTTAAGGCGAGCGGCTGCGGCTGCGTCAGTACCTTCCGTCCTCTAATTAAGCGCTCGAAGGGAGCAGAGGGGAAGTGTTTGTACGCCAGCGAGGACGCTGTTTGTCGCGGCGGCCGCATCTCGGTGAGGAGACCACAGCCCGCCCCGTCCCTGGTGGTAGCGGGACAAGCCAGCCGGAGGGCAAGGCAGCGGCTGGGCCACTGTTTGCCCACAGACCCTCCCTCAGCCCTCCACCCACGCCTCCCCGTCCTTCTCCTTGTCTGGCGCTGTCGCTAGGCGGTCGCCTTCATCAGGGCCGCCGCCCCTGATCCCCCGGAACACGCAGCGGGAATAGCAATTACCGGGTCACAGGTCAATGCGGCACAACTGCCCTGCCCTAAGTTCAGTCCATCTGGTGGCTGCGTAAGTCCGCCATTGGTCTCAGCTGGCTTTCGCGCCGGCTGGCGTCTGTGGTACCGGGACCTTGAGTTAACTATATAACTGAAAGACATTATGTAGGAGATGAGGAGGAGCAGGAGAGAAGTTATAATCCAGGCCAGTGTCACCTGGCATAGGGACCGGTGGTGCTGTACTCTGTCAGGTTCTGATTGCACCGATCGATAAGTGTCTTTCATCGTTCCGCATGATACCCCATCTCTGTTTCAGCCGCCCCTATGGCGCACTACTTTACACAAGGTGAAAAGTATTTAAACCGACAAACTGTGGGAGGTTGTATGGTACATCAAAAGAAATACTTTTCCCTAATATCATTTTTTTGTATGAGGATTATTTAAACCGGTTGAGGCCGTATTACGCTCTTCAGTTGTTAAGAGGCCGTATTGCGATCGTCAGTTGTCAGAGGGCGTAAAATGCTCTTACGTTGTAGGCAACTGCTGTCCACCATTGTAATGGTGCATTGTCTCTGTTTACTAATGGAGCAAAACACCTGGAGTGAGTACACTGATATGGTTGGTGCGCTACGAGCTGCACAGCGGGTTTATCAACAAAAATATCGTAATCTCCGTATTCTGCATCATACGACGTTTGCTGCTGTGTACCAACGTCTGCGTGAGACTTGGTGATTTAGCATATTAGCTGGACAGGGACGCTGTCGCACGGCGAGAAAGTTGCAATTTGAGGAAGTTGTTTTGCAGCATGTGGAGCGGGATCCTTCAATCAGCACTCGTGCAATTGCACGTAACATGGGGACGTATCGGACGAATGTAAGAACAGTCCTTCGAGAGCAATTGTCACGTCCATTTCACTTACAGCGTGTACACAACCTGGAACCAGTTGATTATCCACCCAGAGCGCAATTTTCGCAGTGGTTCCGTGAACAGTGTGAAATGCATCCTACATTTCCATCCTCTGTGTTGTTTACCGACGAAGCAACGTGCGGGCCTGATGGAGTCTTCAACATGCACAATACGCATGTCTGGAGTGAGGATAACCCACATGCCACAGTTACTAGCGCTCATCAGGTATGGTTCGTCGTTAATGTGTGCGTCGGTGTTGTTGGTGACTGTTTAATTGGGCCGTATCTGCTACCTAGGCCATTAAATGGCACGCACTGTAACAATTTTCTCGCCAGAGCATTGCCAGAATTGCTGGAAGATGTCCCGCTCCCTACAAGACAACGCATGTGGTTCCAACATGACGGGGCGCCGGCACTTTTCAGTCGTCGTGTGCGTCGATTCCTGGGCCCACGGTTCCCAGAAACGTGGACTGGCAGAGGTGGTCCTGTACCACGACCTGCTCGATCGTCAGATATGTCCCCTCTGGACTTTTTTGTGTTGGGCGAGATGCGCAACCTTGTTTACGCAACTCCTGTTGCATCAGAAGAGAATGTGATTGCCCGGATACTAGCAGCAGCAGGAACAATTCGGGATACTCCTGGTGTTTTTGCTAAAGTCAGAAAGAACATGATCCGACGGTGTAACCTTTGTTTACGTCTCAATGGAGGAATTTTTGAAAATCTACCGTAATTGAAATTTGGTTGTGTTAATGTGTTGTCTCTTGGTCATAAGAAAATGGGAAAGAGTTTGTCGGTTTAATTACTTTACCCCCTGTATAATACTGAATGACGTCGCGCTTTGTATGGCAGTGGATTTGTATTCGGCGGGACGACTGTCCAAATCTTTGTGCGACCACCCAGATTACTATTACGCGTACTTTGCGTTAGCTGCTTAAAGTGAATACGAGAATGATGAACGGACACAGCTCACTTTCTTACCCAATTCGAACTCAGTATCAATCCCTGACGACGCAATACTAAGTACTAGTCTTCCTTTCCGTTGCCATTGTGATACTTTTCTGACTCCTGAATCGTGAAATAAACAAAACATCCCATGCAGTGGTAGCACTGAGAAGCACCCGCTCAATTCTTGCGTTTTCCATTTATCATCTACCGAAAGAGATATAGAATATTTTCCTAACATGAAATTTCAATACAGAAAAGGCGATGTCTTTGAAGATCTTTGAAAATACTGTGACAAGCAGTAAATCTCTGTTATATGAGCAGCTGCCGTTATACAGAGATATGGCTTTACAAAAGCTAAAAGAAGGCTTTCATCTTGCCCCAGTCACGGCCCTGATAGTGAAACATTGTTTTCTTCATATTACTATAATCACTGTGGAGGCATAATTCAATATTATTCATTTTCTCCTTGGTACAAAACTTCCACCTGCAGATAACGTGTGTGAATTGTTCTTACGCATAGACTGTAATGGAGTGCAGTCAAAAAATATTTGGCCTGGGAGTTCTACCGTTACTGGAAATTAATTTATGATTACTGTAGATTGATAAGAATTTTCCTTTTTGATTTGTGCCGTTAATTTCTTATTAAGAACTCTGTAAGTCGGGGTAGCACTATTTCGCCTGTGTTCTTGAACTGCCGGCCGCTGTGGCCGAGCGGTTCTAGGCGCTTCAGTCCGGTGGAACCTCGCTACTGCTACGGAAGCAGTTTCGAATCCTGCCTCGGGCATGGAGGTGTGTGATGTCCTTAGGTTAGTTAGGTTTACCGAGTTCTAAGCGTAGGGGACTGATGACCTCAGATGTTAAGTCCAATAGTGCTTAGAGCAATTTGAACAATTTTGTCCTTCAGCTAGTGAGTCAAAAGAGCTTATAAATAATTGACCAACAGCCGTCGACTTCTCTGATGTTGGACGAAACGCTTTAGGTCCACTTGTGTTGATAAATTCTGTAAGAATGCCTACGTTCCGTAAGAATGTCTATCGAAACCTGCTCTGTCTGTTATGCGGCCTAACACCATTAAAGTCTTGATCCATAAATTTTATTAAAGGCTATCTGACCACATTTTATAAATAAATTCACAATTGCTAAGTTTGCTTTGCTCATCCTGTTGATCTAAGAGGAAAAATGCAAACACAGTGAAATTTCACGGTCAAACTTCATATTAGCACGTTCAAAATTTCCTTTACGATACACGTAATGTTCCATCTTATGGGATAAAGACATAGGCAACGACCTTGCTATATTAACACTTCCCACACAAATCCAGAATTTTTATTGTACTAGATCATACACTGAATGGAGTCTAAGATATCGTCGAAAATCTCGACGCAACTTCTTTTCAAAAGCTTCAAAGAAATCGCAGAGAAGCTAGAAGTAATCATGCTGCTAAAGAAATAAATGTTGATTACGAAAGCAGATCTTATGAACAAACACATTTGCTGAAGTAACATGATCGTAGTAGAGCCTTTACTGCAGTTACGAAGTGTCCGAGAGCAGGGAATGTCACTCTGAGTAGCTGTGTTTCAACGATGACTTCCACGCCCGCCCGGTTATCTGAGCGGTCTAACGCACGGCTTTCCGGACTGGGAAGGAGCGCCTGCTCCCCGGCGGACTTGTGCCGAAGTCCAGTGAGCCGGCCAGTCTGTGGGTGTTTTTAGGCGGTTTTTCATTTACCTCGGCGAATGCGGGTTGGTTTCTCTTATTCCGCCTCAGCTACACTATATCGACGATTGCTGTGCAATCAAGTTTTCCACGTACGCGTACACCACTATATTGTACCATGCAAACATAGGGGTTACACTCGTCTGGTGTGAGACGTTCCCTGGGGCGTCCATCGGGAGCCGAACGCCACAATAACCCTGGGTTCGGTGTGGGGCGGCGGAGGTTTGAAGTGGACTGCGGTAGTCGTCGTGGGGTTGTGGACCACTACAGCTGCGGCGGTGACGGAACTTCTCCGTCGTATCTAGGCCCCCCGGTTAACATACAATACAATCAATTTGACAGTGGCAAGTGAATGCAAATAAATTCGGAGGAACTGTACTCAATTTAATGATGGTTCCGTCTCAAGACAGCTCATAGTACAAGGCAGAATACAATTATTCATAAGGAAGTACGTGACATTATGTCAACACATAATAGAGAATTTTCGCAGAAGTTGTTCAAGAATCCTACGAAGCTACAAAGAAAAGTTAAATAAATGAGAATGTGATTTACGTAGCTAACCTACGATTCGGATGCACTATTGAGAACCAGACTTCTGACCCATGTGAATCGAGACTATCCCACAATACAATGCCCGTTACATCCTACCATTTGTAACGGTTCGTTGCAGTGAAGTTAAACGCTAGGCTGCGTACTGCTGGGTTTCACCTCGCCGTAACTCGTAGCTCGTAACATAAGTGTTCCGGTTTAGCATCAAACGTCGACACGTCGACCGGAAACTATACAGCACAGAAGGCTGTGAGACGTCAGCTAATAGAACGCTGCAAGGACAACACCACGACAGGAGCGGCACCTATATGAAGAGAGTATAAGCACCGCTTGCTTGCGACACCTCCTTGGAAAAAGGCAAAGTTAAGTATTGTCAATTCAATTTATTGTATAAACTCCATTAATAAGATTGGTTCAGATGGCTCGGAGCACTATTAGACTTAACTTCTGACGTCATCAGACCACTAGAACGTAGAACTACTTAAACCTAACTAACCTAAGGACATCACACACATCCATGCCCGAGGCAGGATTCGAACCTCTGATCGTAGCAAGAGCGCGGTTACAGACTGTAGCGCCTAGAACAGCTCGGCCAACCCGGCCGGCTCATTAATAAGATTTGCTTGAATTGCATCCTAGGCGCCCTATATTGGACGAGTGGGCAGAACCCCACAATAAGTTTGCAAAAAACACTCTCATGCAAAAATTTGCCATCACTCTGCTCCATTAAGCGAGTATCAACACAGATCTGCAAACTTAGAGCCATGTATCTCTATCTAACAGCAGCCTCTTGCAGGTCTCTCACGTCTTTCCGTCTCCACTTTGAAGGCGGTCCGTGCCTTTCCGGTACGAAACTGCATTGAGCTCTCGTTGGCCGAGACTCTGTTTGCTCGACAAAAACGTGTCCCTGGTTTCTCTTCAAGACTGGCCAAAGACTGACCTCAATTCAGAATTCGCTTACTGTGTTCACAATATGGACAGTATTGCTTACTGTGCACGTAACAAGGCATTTTAACAGAACCATTTTGCTAATATATTCTTTCAAAGTTCGATTGGTAATTTTATGTAGCGTTTTTCATTCTGTTTGTTTTATGTGTTGGAATTACAAGTCACGAATTGTGACGTCACTAATTGTATCCCTGAGTACTGTATTTCACGTTTTGGTATATGTTAAACACAATGCATGAAGACAGTTTCAGATAGTATTGTGATTCATCTAGTCATATAGCGTTTCCGTAATAATACTACTTGCTTTGTTCAGGGTAACAACACACATACACGGAGTTTAAGATAGGAAAGCTGCGTAGTGAAGATTTAGTTCAAAACAAGCAAATGTTTTTTTAACTTAGAAACGCTACATCTTAATACGTTATTGGACGTATCAGAAGATTACGCCAGTTTCATAAGAATGTTTTGTAGATCTTCCACAGTCACTCTAAGGAGGAGATTACTCATTATAAAAATTCTGAATAAAGTAATTACGCAAAACGTGTACTATGTCGACAACTATGTGTACTGTGAACTAAAAAATCTTATATTCCACTGTCTTTCAGATAAGAATATATTAAAAATTAGGGGCTTTTCTATACTCGTAGTCCATTAATTGAAAATGTACTGTATTAGGATATGCTGTAAATTGTATTTCTTGTAGCCGGCAGGGGTGGCCGAGCGGTTCTGGGCACTACAGTCTGGAACCACGCTATCGCTACGATCGCAGGTTCGAATCCTGCCTCGGGCATGGATGTGTGTGATGTCCTTAGGTTGGTTAGGTTTAAGTAGTTCTAAGTTCTAGGGGACTGATGACCTCAGAAGTTAAGTCCCATGGTGCTTAGATCCATTTGAACTATTTGTATTTCTTAGATCCCACTGAAGAGCTAATTTGGATACTTTGTAAACACGAAATTCTTCAAATTCTGTGTCCTTGTCTGTGGCACCATCAGAACGCCAACACAACATCACGGTAACACAGCAACGTCTAAGTATGCAGCGCATTCATATATCACAGTCAGTTTAGATATTTTAATGTCATTTACTAAGGTATAAACTCCATCCCGGCTCGTCAGTCTAGAAAACAAGATTATTGTTCCTGTGTGTTTCTACACCGTGTCCCATCAGACCAGAATGCGTGGGTACAACAGAGTTGTGATGTTAGCGTCCACCACCATGCTGGCCAGTTTGCTGGTGATAATTGCAATTGGCTTACGTTCACAGAATTATTACTAGAAACAAGTTAAGCCTTCAGAAAGGCGTAAAATCACTTCCTTAGGTTTGGAGATGTCCATTATTTAGGGATACACATTATCAAAGACTTCTGAGCACCGTAAAGCGTTTAGCTACTAATATGGTATAGCTTGAAAAGGGACTATATGATTTACTGATAGTCACCTACTACTCCACTGACGAATTTCTTACGGGAACGAATTGATGTACTTACTGTTAGCTATACGTCGTCACCAAATGTATGTAATGCCTGAATTTTTTCGACAGCTTCAATACAATTATGCAATTTGTGTACATTTACCTTGTAAAAAGTGAAGATTTAGTTTCAATGTGCATCCATAGATGCTAGGAATTTTTTACAGGACTACAACCTTAATTTTTAATTTTGTTATTTTGCTTTATTTCCATGTTAATGTACAATTTTTCCTTTACGCCACTTTCAAGTGCTGCTTTAAAAGTTTTTAACAATCTTAGATCTTCATCACACGATTATTTTTTATTGTTATAAGCCGTGAATAAACAGGATATTAGTTGCTCTAAACGATTATAAAACAATACTAGATTTTCAGTTGACTATTTTTTGGTTAATGTTAAAAGCAGTGACTCAACAAAGTGTTACTTATATTACATGTAATAACTTACAACATACCTGCCTCAAATAGCTGTGGTACTGTCTAACACATTATAATATATATACACTTGAGAGGTGTCAGTCTCGTTTGGGCTCCTGATCTTAGTTTTAATTGAGTGTGTAAGTAAAGTGAAAGCGGTTTTACATGACTTTGCTCTTATTTGCTGTCAGATTAATTTAGAAACAAAGAACAAGTGATTCGAATTTCATTCACTGATGGGCCAGATCATTATAACCAACTGCCCAAAGGCTGGTAACTGCTGTAACGTGTTATGGCATGGAAGTAATGAGGCCTTGATAGGTTGCTGGAGGGATTTGGCACCAATCTGCAAACAACAGTCACTTAATTCTCTTAAATTCCGTGGAGGGGGTGATGAACTCTGTCGCCAGGTTCAATCACATCCCAGGTATGTTCTATAGGGTTCAGATCTGACGAACTGAGGGCCAGAATATGAATTGGAACTCGACACTGTGTTCCTCGAACTATTTCATCACACTTTTGACCTTGTGACATAGCGCATTATCTTGTTGAAAAATGTCACTGCCGTCGGGAAACAAAATCGTCACGAATGGGTGTAAGTTATCTGCAACCAGTGTATGATACTCCTTGGCAGTCATGGTGTCTTGCACGAACTCTACTGGATCCATGGATGGCCACGTGAATGTTTCCCAGATCATAATGGGAGCACCACCAACTTGTCTTTGTCTCGCAGCACAGGTGTCAAGGAGTTGTTCCCCTGGAAGACGGCGGATTCACGCCCTCCCATCAGCATGATGGAGAAGACACCTCCATTCATCAGACCATGCAATGCTCTGCCACTGCGTCAATGTCCAGTATCAATGGTCATGTGTCCATTTCAGTCATAGTTGCCGATGTCGTGGTGTTAAAATTGGTACTGTCACGGGTCGTGGGCTACAGAGGCCCATCGTTAGGAAAATTCGGTGTGTTATGCGTTCAGACACATTTGTACTCTGCCCGTCAATGAAGTCTGATGTTAGCTGCTCTACAGTTCGCCGCCAGTGCTGTGTTAGCAGTCTGTCCAGCCTACAAAGTTCGACATCTGAGATGAGGAATGGTCGCCCAAACCCACGACGTCTGGACATGGTTTTATCTTGGTTTCGGGACGTGTAGAAGACACTCACCAAAGTACTTCTCGAACATGCGAAAAGTCGTCCAGTTTTTGAAATGCTCGTGTCCGAACCATCGCAAACTGGCATCGGTCGGATAGTTCGAGCGCCTTCCCCATTCTACACAAGAACACTACGCTCACTATACTACATGCACCATGCGTTTGTCTGATTAACTGTCATTCCTCACCTGGTGACACAGCTAATACCTGGACTGCTTTATATCGACTGTAGATCAGCGATCAAAATGTTCTGGCATATCACTGTGTGTATCGGGCTCTTCAATTGGTATCATTTTCTTACTTTCTTCCTGCATTTACTGTACCATCAGTGCTTGTGATACAGTTGCCAGCAGACGACTTCTGTTGTCCCACGCTGTTGAAAGGAGAGTAATTTACGACGGGCTTTCGTTTGGGGACCTACCGAACAGCCTGTGAGATGGGCGGCAAGAGACGCCTGGCCAGCACAATCACTGGGGAGGGGAGGGCTGTAGCGACCACCTGTGTCTTAAAACTCCTCGTGATGTCGCACTGCCCATTTTCAGCACACTCACAAGAGACTGCCTCTTCTTTAGAAACATAGAGTGAAAAATGCAGAAAGATCTCGTAACACCCCGCTTCTCCTAACTGGCGTAAAACAAAATAAGAACTCACATCCGCGTCCAGACAGGAGAAACGATTTTCTACGTAACAACGCAACTGGACCAGCTTGGCTCTTTGGTAAGCAATAGCGTTAGAGGAATGAGTGGCAGACCCTGTCTGAGTTGCCTGTACATGACCAACTTAGCAGCCTCCGCACTCTTTCGGCCTGTAAACTACCTGACTTCATCTGCAATGATGTCAATCGTTCATTTTTCACCACCCTGTGAATTCTGTATAAGGCTAATGCAAGCAATTGGGTTTGCCAATACTAAAGAAAGTAATGAAATTCTGGTAAAAGTTGCATACATTCCTCAGACCCGTTGGCCTCTGTGATATTTTCTTTAAATGTTCTACAAACCCCACCACTTTCGTACTGTGCAATTCAGGAGCCATTATGATGCCACCCGTGCGTTTATGCCTGCTCTGTGTGATGCCTGTGCCACTCGTACAATAATCAGTCCGGTTCAGTGCTGCTGTAAATCTTAGCACATATACACTAATCCCCACTGCTCACTCAGTAGTACACTGAAGAGCCGAAGAAACTGGTACACCTGCCTCATATCGTGTAGCGCCCCCGCTTGCGTGCAACACGGCGTGACACGACCTCGGCTAATGGATGAAGTAGTGCTGGAAGCAACTGACTACATGAATCCTGCAGAGTTATCCATATATCCCTAAGATTATAATGGTTGGAGATCTCTTCTGAGCAGCACGTTGCAAGATATCCCAGATGTACTGAATAATGTTCATGTCTGGGGAGATTGGTGGCCAGCAGAAGTGTTTAAGCTCAGAAGAGCGTTCCTACAGCCACTATGTAGCAATTCTGGACGTGTGAGATGTCGCATTGTCCTCCCGGAATTGCCCAAGTCCGTCGGAATACACAGTGGACATGAATGGAAGCAGGTGATAAGACAGGATGCTTACATATGTGTCACCTGTCAGAGTCGTATGCAGACGTATCAGGGGCCCATATCACTCCAACTACACACGTCCTACACCTTTACAGAGCCTCCACCAACTTGAACAGTCCCCTGCTGACATGCCGGGCCCATGGATTCATGAGATTGTTTCCTTATCCGTACACGTCTATCGGCTCGATAAAATTTGATACGAGACTCGTCCGACCATGCAATATGTTTACAGTCATCAACAGTCCAATGTCGGTGTTGACGGGCCCAGGCGACGCGTAAAGCGTTGTGTGTGCTGCAAACAAGGGAACACGAGTTGGCCTTCGTCTCCGAAAGCACATACCGATGATGTTTCGTTGAATGGTTCCACGCTGACACTTGTTGATGGTTTCGCATTGAAATCTGCATGAATTTGCGGAGAGGTGGCACTTCTGTCGCACTGGACGAGTCTCTTCAGTCGTCGTTGGTCCCGATCTTACAGGGTCTTTTCCCAGCCTCAGTGATGTCGGAGGTCTGATGTTTTACCGGATTCGTGATATTCACGGTACACTCGTGAAATGGTCGTACGGGAGAATTCCGACTTCATCGCTAACTCGAAGATGCTGTGTTCCAACGCTCAACGCGGTCTATAACGCCACTTTTAAAGTAACTTAAATCCTGATAATTAGCCATTGTATCAGCAGTAACCGATCTAAGAAGTGCGTGAGACACTTCTTATCTTACACTCCTGGAAATGGAAAAAAGAACACATTGACACCGGTGTGTCAGACCCACCATACTTGCTCCGGACACTGCGAGAGGGCTGTACAAGCAATGATCACACGCACGGCACAGCGGACACACCAGGAACCGCGGTGTTGGCCGTCGAATGGCGCTAGCTGCGCAGCATTTGTGCACCGCCACCGTCAGTGTCATCCAGTTTGCCGTGGCATACGGAGCTCCATCGCATTCTTTAACACTGGTAGCATGCCGCGACAGCGTGGACGTGAACCGTATGTGCAGTTGACGGACTTTGAGCGAGGGCGTATAGTGGGCATGCGGGAGGCCACGTGGACGTACCACCGAATTGCTCAACACGTGGGGCGTGAGGTCTCCACAGTACATCGATGTTGCCAGTGGTCGGCGGAAGGTGCACGTGCCCGTCGACCTGCGACCGGACCGCAGCGACGCACGGATGCACGCCAAGACCGTAGAATCCTACGCAGTGCCGTAGGGGACCGCACCGCCACTTCCCAGCAAATTAGGGACACTGTTGCTCCTGGGGTATCGGCGAGGACCATTCGCAACCGTCTCCATGAAGCTGCGCTACGGTCCGGCACACCGTTAGGCCGTCTTCCGCTCACGCCCCAACATCGTGCAGCCCGCCTTCAGTGGTGTCGCGATAGGCGTGAATGGAGGGAGGAATGGAGACGTGTCGTCTTCAGCGATGAGAGTCGCTTCTGCCTTGGTGCCAATGATGGTCGTATGCGTGTTTGGCGCCGTGCAGGTGAGCGCCACAATCAGGACTGCATACGACCGAGGCACACAGGACCAACACCCGGCATCATGGTGTGGGGAGCGATCTCCTACACTGGCCGTACACCTCTGGTGATCGTCAAGGGGACACTGAATAGTGCACGGTACATCCAAACCGTCATCGAACCCATCGTTCTACCATTCCTAGACTGGCAAGGGAACTTGCTGTTCCAACAGGACAATGCACGTCCGCACGTATCCCGTGCCACCCAACGTGCTCTAGAAGGTGTAAGTCAACTAACCTGGCCAGCAAGATCTCCGGATCTGTCCCCCATTGAGCATGTTTGGGACTGGATGAAGCGTCGTCTCATGCGCTCTGCACGTCCAGCACGAACGCTGGTCCAACTGAGGCGCCAGGTGGAAATGGCATGGCAAGCCGTTCCACAGGACTACATCCAGCATCTCTACGATCGTCTCCATGGGAGAATAGCAGCCTGCATTGCTGCGAAAGGTGGATATACACTGTACTAGTGCCGATATTGTGCATGCTCTGTTGCCTGTGTCTATGTGCCTGTGGTTCTGTCAGTGTGATCATGTGATGTATCTGACCCCAGGAATGTGTCAATAAAGTTTCTCCTTCCTGGGACAATGAATTCACGGTGTTCTTATTTCAATTTCCATTAGTGTATATCTTTCCTCCTTGTCATGAGACTCATTGTTGTCCACTTCCGTTATTGTGAAAACTACCAAATGATAACATCTACGTTCTTAAATGCTGGAATTTATTAATTAAATCAGTCAATTTATAAACATTTATGAACATCAAACACTGTGTGCCATTCTGCCACTCATCTCCGGCCTCGCTACCGAGCAACCTCTCTCTCTAGCTTCTCAAACCCGATTTCCACCCACGGACTCCAACACTCGACTACTGCTTACCCACTCGGACATTGTTGACTGCACTTCAGTCCTTGCTTAAGCCATGTGTGATCTCTGCACAGTGAATAATCGATACTACTTAAGGGTATTGTACCCTTACAAAGTGAACCCACCACCTTAAATTAGCTGTTGCTGATTTATCCATTGTCGGTTAAGTAGGGATTTAGGACCATTCTCCTCACGTGCGGCAGTCTTGTAACCACTATGCTCATGGGCCCCTGCAGCACATTGTTCAGAGTCTCAGTGGTCGGTACGCATCTTGATTCATCAGATCAAGCGATATTCACACACTGAAATGTTTGCGGCGAGCCCTTTGTTAATATGTAACCGAAAAATTGTATGAGTGTTTTGACCATTTCACATTGGTCAGACCATTTCACGTAGCACTTGTGTAACGACAATAATCATATAAAATGAGATTTGTCCCCTGCAGCGGAGCGTGTGCTGATATGAAACTTCCTAGCAGATTAAAAATGTATACCGGACCGAGACTCGAACTCGGGACATTTCCATTTCGCGTGAAAGTGGTCTACCATTTTCTTTATCACAAACGCTACACCCTTTTTTTCTTCAACATAAGTTTTTTTTCAGTTAATGTAACATACCAAATTTTCTTATTGTTTTTTGTTAGATCACATAGGACCCCCTCCCGGCGTAAAATAATGATGTGTAATTAGCATCAATAACAGATAAAACATAAAGGGAATTAAAGAACACGCTCTCCTGCCAGAACAAACAAAACGGCAACCGTGTCCCGCCAACTTGTGGGTAGACGCACTCTGAATCCCAAGGCAGTCAGGCATGTTCCAGCAACGTCTTCTCGAAGAGTGTTCAATTTTACCTGTACATTGGACTGAACCCTGCTATTACACAATCACAATGAAATCATCTTCTCATACCTGGGATACCCCAGCTGCACGTGGGGTGGGGGGGGGGGGGGGGGGAGGGTTGGAATCGAAAAGAAGGCCCTACCGAGAAAGATGTCATAGTACTGACGGTACCGCGCGGATGGTGCACTAAAAAAATAAAGTGATCTTGCAAGAACGTCCAAAACTCAAAAACACTCATATCACCTTCACGGAACAAATAAGTGGTCGAGAGGCCTTTTATCCAGATCACAGCGTTGGACTTCGCAAGTGGGAAAAAAGTCTCATCTGGGAACAGAAATGATTTCGGTGTAATGACATGGGCAGCCGCACGTAGAAAAAAGACAAAGATCTTCTGAATTAGCTGCCACACCTCTGCAGAAGATCCACACATCCTCGATGATCGTCCGTATCAAGGCTGTGACAACGAGGACGCGGCGGCGAATCTGTAATTTTTATGACATGTATTATCCATTACGACCATATACCAACCGGACGATCGCTCGTGTCGAGAAGGACATGGTGCACAGAACGCCAAACCACGGGCCATGCGATAGTTCGATATTGGCCTGGTTAGTTGGTTGGTTTAAAAGAGAGGTGGGAGGGGCTAAATTGCTAGGTCATCGCTCCCTCGTTCCAATTAAAATAATTCCACAAGGGTGGAAGTAAAATAATCGTGACATACAAAACACAGCTGGAAGAAAGGAGAACACCACAAGATAGACAGAAGGGCAACAAACACTAAAATTGACAAATTCGGACAAGAGAACCACAGAGAAACGCAAGAAACTTGAAGAAGAGATCAAACCAAGAGAGCAGATTACCATGGTTGGCTGACCATGAGAATAAAAAGGAGAAGCCAGCCACTCTGCAACACATTAAAACTTCCACCATAAAAACACTAGGGTTGAGGACACATAGGGACAAAGGACATGCGCTAAAACTTACATCAAATGATAAAACCCACCCTCACGAATAAAACATAAAACAAAAGCTGCTGTTGAGGCTTTGTCCCCAACAACGAAGGTACAGAGCTAGGAAAGTTAAACGTCTTCCGCAAAGGGGCCAAAAATTGGGCAGTCTAACAAGAGGTGCCAGACGGTCATTTGTGAGCCACAGCGACACCGAGGTGGGTCCTTTCGATGGAGGAGGTAACCATGCATTAGCCACGTATGGCCAATGTGGAGCGCGCACAGGACAATTGATTCCCTGCTAGAGGACCGCATGGAAGACTTCCACACATTTGTAGTCTCCTTAATGACACACAGTTTTTTGTGCGTACTGATATGTCATTCTGTTTCCCAAAGCCGAAAAACACTGCGGCGTAAGACAGAACGCCGCTCAGTTTCAGAGATGCCCATCTCCAGAAGCGGATTCCGCGTAGCCTGTTTCGCCAGCCTGTTGGCAATTTCTTTACCTGGGATTCCGACGTGTTCTGGGGTCCACACAAACACCACTGAATGACAGGGCCGTTCCCGGGCATAGATGGACTCCCACATGGACGCTACCAAAGGGTAGCACTGGTCGATAGCTTGTAGACTGCTCAAGCAGTCAGTACACAGGAGAAATGTCTCGCCAGAGCATGAGCGGATGTGCTCTTGAGCACAAGATATGGGTGCCAGCTCTGCAGTCAAAACACTGCAGCCTCCTGGCAAGGAGTGCTGTTCAGTATGTCCTCCATGAACATACGCAAAGCCTACATGACCATCAGCCATCTAGCCGTCCCGGTACATGTCGAAAATCGAGAGAAAGTGATATCGGAGAACCACCAGCTTCACGGAGTCCTTAGAGCCATGCGAAGGGTCAACAAGAATCTGTGGCCTAGGTGTACAACATGGAGATGTACGTGAATGGACTTCGAGGAGAGGTGGCAACGGGAAGGACTGCAGTTCAGACAGAGGAGACCAAACGCGAACCACAATCGTAAGCCCTGACCTGGGCCGCCGATGCGGGTAATGAACTGCCGTGGTTGGTAAAAGGAGACGGTAATTAGGATGCGAAGGAGAATTACGAACGTGTGCAACGTAACTCTAGAGCAGTTGTGCACACCTAACCTTCAATTGAGGGACTCGAGCCTTCACCAAGACACTGGTCACCGCACTCGTTCTAAAAGCTCCCGTCGCTAGGCGAACACCACAATGGGGCACTGGGTGGAATAAACGCTACGCTGAGGGCGCCGCTGAACAGTAAAGCACACTCTCATAGTCAAGGCGGGATTGAACAAGGGCTCTGTAGACCTGCAGTAGCGTAGAGCGATCTGCACCCCAGTTGGTGTGGCTCAGGCAGCGGAGGCCATTGAGGAGCTGCCACCACTTCTGCTTAAACTGATGAAGATGAGGTAGCCAAGTCAATCGGAGATCGAAAGCCAGTCTTAATAATCGGTAAGACTCCACTACAGTCAGTGGATCGTCATTATGGTAAAGTTCTGGTTCTGGATGAACGGTACGACGTCGACAGAAATGCGTGACGTACGACTTCCTGGTTGAAAACTGGAAGCCGTGGGCTTGAGCCCATGACTGCGCCTTGTGAATGGATCCCTGTAGGCGCCGCTCAGCAGCACCAGCACTGGAGGAGCAGTACGAAATGCAGAAGTCTGCCGCATACAGAGAAGGTGAGACCGACGGCCCTACAGCTGCTATTACACCGTTAGAAGCCACTAAAAATAGAGAGACACTCAATATGGAGCCCTGTGGAACGACATTCTCCTGAATTTTGGGGAGAACTATGGAAGGCACCGACATAGACACGGAAATTGTGACAAAATAAAACACCTACAGCCATTCTTATGAATTTATTTTATTTTGTTGCAACATTATTTGCTCATCCAGTAATGCTGGCAATTTATATATCTCAACCCATACTACATCAACAACAGCCTGAAGATGATGCATTGAAGGGTTGAAACAGATTGCAACAAAATGAAATAAAATAATAAGGACTGCAGCAGGTGTTTTGTTTTGTCACAATAGTAAACGGCCGTCGTCCCAGAGACCACCAGACAAATGGATGGACATACAAAGTTTGGACACAGAAAATACGGAGTAACAGGTAGTTTTGGATAAAAATCCGGAGCAGATCACAGAGACCTCACTTATACAATGTGGCAAGGATATGAAGTCGCCAGGTCGTATCATATGCTTTGCGTAAGTAAAATAAGATGGGAGCCTGATGTTGGCGTCTGGAAAGGGCTGTTTGGATGGAAGACTCGAGGGACACAAGACTATCAGTAGTAGAGCGACCCTGGCAGAAGCTGCAGCAAGTAGATCACGTGACTCCAGGAACCAACGCAACTGCTGACACACCGTATGTTATAGCAGCTTACAAAGAAACTTGGTGAGCCTGATGGGCCAGTAGCTATCCACATCAAGCAGGTTTTGAATGGGTTTCAGCGCCGGAATGATGTTGCTCTCCCGCCATTGCGAAGGAAAGACGCCATCGCACCAGATCCGGTTGGAGAAGACGAGGACATGTCGCTTGTAGTCAGACGAGAGGTGTTTAATCATTTGACTATGTATCCGATCCGGCTCAGAAGCTGTGTTGGGACAATGTGCATGGGCGCTCAGGACCTCCCACTTCGTAAAGGGGGCGTTATAGGGTTCACTGCAACGTGTAGTGAACGAGAGGACTTTCCTTTCCATCCGCAATTTGAGGGTGCAAAAGCAGGGGATAGTTCTCCGATACAGAGGCTCGAACATAGTGCTCAGCAAAGTGCTCGGCAATCGCGGTAGATAACACGCCATTGATGTTAATGCCAGCACACCTTTTTGGGGTCTCGTATCCAAAAAGACGTCCGATCTTCGTCCGGTCATGGGAAGCTGACGAATGGAACCCAATGGTCGATACGTACTTCTCCCAACACTCCTGTTTCCTTCGTTTTAGCTGGCGAACGGGAGTACGGAGCCGCGTACAGGCTAATAGGTGCTCTAGAGTCGCTGTAGAGTTCGCCGACGCTCTTCAATTGACTCAGTGACTTTCGGCGACCACCAAGGCACTGTCTTTCAGTGGGAACAGCCTAATGAACGAGGGACTGCGTTTTCCGCAGCAGAAACGATCTTTGTAGTGACCTGCTCAACGACAACATCGGTTCAGCGCTGACCGCTAAGGTGAAGGCTTCCCAGTCTGCCTTGTTTAAAGCCCATCTAGGTAGGCGTCTGTGGGCATGACGCCAGTGACAGGAAGATGGGGAAGTGCACACTACCAACACAGGTGGTCATGTGCTCTTCAGTGTATAGGTGGGAGAAAGGCAGGACTGGAAACAGAGATATGAATGGCCGAATATTTGGCTTGTGCCACACTGAAATGTGTGAGGGCACCTGTATTTATAAGGCAGAGGTCGAGCAGTGACAGTAAACTTTCGACCTCTCTATCTCGGCCAGTAAGCACGAGGCCACCCCACAAACGGTTATGCGCGTTAAAATCTTCCAAGAGTAGGAAAGGTTGAGGGAGTTGATCAATCAATGCAGCCAATATGTTCAGGGGTACTGCCCCATCTGGAGGGATATATACACTGCAGTCAGTTATTTCCTGCGTTGTCCTCATCCTGGCAGACACAGTTTCGAGAGGGGTTTGAAGGGGCACAGGTTCACTACATACTGAGTTCAGGACATAGACGCAATCTCCAACTGACACTCTATTATAGTCGCTAAGGTTCCTGTAATACCCCTTATAGCTGCAGAGGGCAGGGGTCCGCATTGGCAGGAACCAGTTTTCCTGGAGGGAAATGCAGAAAGCAGGTGTAAAGCTGAACAGTTGCCATAGCTCAGCCAGGTGATGGAAAAAACCACCGCAATTCCACTGGAGGACTACGTGATCGTGAGCGTGGGAAGGCATGAAATAGTCAGTCAGTCTATGCCTCAGGTTCACCTGCTGCCACCAGATGAGTGCGTTCGACATACATTGTGTCTGAGGGCCCAGCGAGACCTAGGTCTTCAGTGGATGACAGAATCTCCACCTCATCGTCAGACACAGAGCTTGTAGGTAGTGGTGGTGTGGGTACCACCACAGTGCCTTGGTTCTTGGGGGTCTTTTTCTTTTGATGTTTCTCTCGCTGCTCCTTGGATTTGTCTGTCTGGGAGGGCTTCACTGATTCAGTCTCAAGGACTGAGGAGGACCATGAAGTCCTACAACCAGCTACCTGTGGCATGAGCCACTGGCAGGTATCAGCTTTCACACTGGTAGGAACCTGAGAAGCGAGTGACCCAAGCTATCCCTTCTTGGTGAGAGGAGCTGAAGAAGACTTACGCTTATCTGGCTGAGATGTAGGACTGACGTCCCTTATAGTTGGCAGGGCGTTAGCGCTGAAGCAGCTTGTGCATGAGCAACAGGGGGGTAAGTGCCCCCAACGATCAAGGGGAGAGGTGGAGTCTGATAGCTCTGAGAGCCAACTGTATGTGGTGGAATGGAAGATAGTAGAACCATTGACATCATATGCCTCTCATATTTTCCCTTACCCTCAGTGTAGGTCAGTGTGTCCAGGGTCTTGTATTCCATTATATTTCTTTCTTTCTGGAGAATCCTGCAGTCTGGCGAGCAAGGCAACTCGTGCTCTCCACAGTTGACACAGATGGGAGTTGGGGCACAGGAAATATTGGGATGTGAAGGAAGTCCATAATCCCAACAGATGACGCTGGAAGTACAGTGCAAAGACATATGGCGAAACTCCCAGCACTGAAAGCATTACTTTGGGGGAGGGATACATGGCTTTGTGTCACAGTGGTAGACCATCACCTTATCCTTCTTGGGTAACGTGTCACCCTCTAAGGCCAAGATGAGGCACCGGTGGCGACTTGATTATCCCTTGTACCCCAGTGGAAACACCCGACAACACCCGACGAAATGGACTTGTTACCGATGTAAATTGGCGCGCAGTTCATCGTCAGACTGCAAGAGATGGTCCCTGTGAAATATGATACCCTGAACCATATTTAAGCTCTTATGGGGCATGATGGAAACAGAAACCTCCTGCAGCTTGACTTGGCAGAGGATGCTGTTTTGGTGAAGACCAACTCTGACCGCATTTTGGACGAGCCCTTCATCCCCACAAACGCGTCCTCTAGATGCTCCACAAAAAACTGAGGTCTCATTGACAAGAAAGATTCCCCATGAAATCTCATACATACGAGGTACTGGGGCGAATAAGCTTTGCTGCCTTGTGTTCCTTTGATGGTGTGGCCAGGGTGGTGGGGCCACTTTGGGTCGTATTTCATATCATTGAAGTTAGACCTTGACCACTTTGCTGGTGTTTGACCACCAGCAAGAGATAACATACTGCGCTTCATGGCAACTCATCCGCCCTGACGCCGCCCACTCCGACCAGTGGTCCTCCCGATGGGCGCCACCCAGCCGCAACAAAGGCCACCTGGCAGGCTGGCCATTGCCGAGAGTCACAAAGCCCCAGGGTAGCAGGCATCAACTGCTTGGCATACATGAGGAGTTACGGGGTACGTGGTGGCCCACCACAGCTGACTGGCTGAAATGCTGTACATCAGGTGCAAACGAGGTAAGAAGTTCATTATCGTCGACAGTGCAGAAAATGATACTGCACGGGGAATGGAGGAAAACGCACCCAGGAGGGTGACGTCGCTCAACAGCTGGAGAATGAGCGGAAGTGGAGATCCATCTCAACGAAGGATGCGAGAGGTCTCATTACATGATGGACACTAAGCACCATGTAAGACGCCCTTCCACAATTTTCTCGTTCTTTGGGAATATTTTGAAAAATGGAGGTCAAACCCTACAGGTGACCATCACATGAAGGCCAAAACGTATAATGCTCCTTTTAATCGCTTCTTGCGACAGGCGTGAATACATCGGGCCTATTCTAAACCCTGTACCCGCAGGGGGGATATCGGCTTTCCACAACGTTCTGAGCATTTACTGTATTCAAACATTATGAATCACATCGAAGGGAACGATCTATTGATACGTAATCAGCATGGTTTCAGAAAACATCGTTCTTATTCAACGCAGGTAGCTCTTTATTCGCACGAAGTAATGGCCGCTATCGACAGAGGATCTGAAGTCGATTCCGTAGTTCTAGATTTCCGGAAAACTTTTGACACCGTTCCTCACAAGCGACTTCTAATCAAGCTGAGGGCCTATGGGGTATCGTCTCAGTTGTGCGACTGGTTTCGTGATTTCCTGTCAGGAAGGTCGCAGTTCATAGTAATAGACGGCAAATCATCGAGTAAAATAGAAGTGATATCAGGTGTTCCCCAGGGAAGCGTCCTGGGACCTCTGCTGTTCCTGATCTATATAAATGACCTGGGTGACAATCTGAGCAGTTGTTCGCAGATGATGCTGTAATTTACCGTCTAGTAAGGTCATCCGAAGACCAGTATCAGTTGCAAAGCGATTTAGAAAATATTGCTGTATGGTGTGGCAGGTGGCAGGTGACGCTAGATAACGAAAAGTGTGAGGTGATCAACATCAGTTCCAAAAGAAATCCATTGGAATTCGATTACTCGATAAATAGGACAATTCTCAAGGCTGTCAATTCAACTAAGTACCTGGCCGTTAAAATTAGGAAAAACTTCAGTTGAAAAGACCACATAGATAATATTGTGGGGAAGGCTAGCCAAAGGTTGCGTTTCATTGGCAGGGCACTTAGAAGATGCAACAAGTCAACTAAACAGACAGCTTACACTACACTAGTTCGTCCTCTGTTAGAATATTGCTGCGCAGTGTGGGATCCTTACCAGGTGGGATTGACGGAGGACATCGAAAGGGTGCAAAAAAGGACATCTCGTTTTGTTTTATCACGTAATAGGGGAGAGAGTGTGGCAGATATGATACGCGAGTTGGGATGGAAGTCATTAAAGCAAAGACGTTTTTCGTCGCGGCGAGATCTATTTACGAAATTTCAGTCACCAACTTTGTCTTCCGAATGCGAAAATATTTTGTTGAGTCCAACCTACATAGGTAGGAATGATCATCAAAAGAAAATAAGAGAAATCAGAGCTACAACAGAAACGTTTAGGTGTTTGTTTTTCCCGCGCGCTGTTCAGGAATGGAATGGTAGAGAAATAGTATAATTGTGGTTCTATGAACCCTCTGCCAAGCACTTAAATGTGAATTGCAGAGTAATCATGTAGATGTAGATGTATGATTTCCAACCATTAGGCGGTAAACACCACTGTCATAGGGTTCCTGGTACTAGGCAAGTAAGCATGGATGTAACTGTATGCGATGGAAAAGGTCCTGAGATGTGACAGAGAGGAAGAAATATGGACTAATGTAATGGGTGCTGTAACGTAGAAAGTTATAACGAGATGACATTCGTTGCAGTAAGGCACTCAGCCGTTTGGTAGGGCGGCTCCAAGAAGGCAACGTTTTTTTGCGCTTTGCTGACAGCGTAGCTGACGCTGCTGCCATGAGAACTGCATAAAGTAGCATTCAGTCGCTACGAAAATTCGCACCCTCTACGAATCCGAATGATCCAAATTAGTTATTATTCGATTTTGTTAATATTTGGTACACAGCCTTTTGTTGTTAATCAAACGATGTTGTCCAAATTTATTTATTACATTTCCAAAGATAATAAAATTTACATAAAATTCCTAAAACACACACTTATATTTTAAAACCCAGTTAGGAAAAATAACAAATTGGCATTCATTACCATTTGGAGCCATTACAAAGTTATCAGTGTATAAAATCAATTAATTAGAAGTTTCTTTTCAAAACTTTAGTTACTTTACAACACGTAATACAAAAACCGCGCAAAGATATTATTTGATTATATTTGGCCGTGTGAGTGCATGAGAATGATTGAGAGAGTGTATAAGGGATATATGTTAAAAATTAATACGTCATTTTTCATAAAACCTTGTACAAAGAGACCGTGGGAAATTTTATTGACCTTAGTTGCTCTCACATTACTGATTGGATAAGACAAGTTTTGCCGCGAGTATGCTCTGGAAGGAACATTCTGTTTGGTCATTTAGATCAACAGACAATCAGAATTAAGCTGTTGTCGCACGAATATAGTGGAGTGGGCGATGAGTGGAATGGTTCGACACAGTCACTTGTTAACCAGTCTCCGGATTACACCATTTAAGATAGACCATAAAAATACTTTGAAAAATGAAGAAATAATGAGTTAATTGCGGTTCGAATGCCTCGTGACTGAAGCGACTGGAGTTAAGGACATTTCAAGGAAAGTTTGTGTTTCTAAATTAGATAGTTTGAGAGTTATGAGCGTGTGAACTTTCTGGTCGCAGTAACAGATCCGTGTGGCATGTTTCGTGCTATGTACGGAATACTTACTAAGAAGACCACTGAAACGACTGTCTGTTTAACTTGCGAATAGTTGTGGGTCTGCCACTGTTAGAACGAGAAAATTATTCGGGTAGGACTTGAAAAAATTCTGGCTACTTCTCGCGTGAAACTGTGTTGTACAGATAGTGAACTTTGAATTATAGAGTATTACCATAGTAAATACAGATATAATAGCCGTTTCATGTGTTTCCACATGAATAAAAATTTATGAATTGTTAGGTTTGTTAATGAGTTCCTAGCCTTTTTCCGTAATTTTAAACACCACAGGTACACGTAACATAGGAGTAAGGCGTCATAAATACAGTGGCGTCCAAAATTTAAGCAATAAACCGAAATTGCGTTTGTTTTGCCACAAAGATGATAGTAAAGTATAAGAATATAAAGAATGTAGAATGTAACGTGCAAAATGCGTAAAGGTAGACAAAAGTGTTCTTCGTTTTTTCGAGTGAACGGATTTACACCCACATTCCCACTACTGGTTAACGCGCTCAGTTTGGCGTGTGACTACGTTTCCCCGCAATACAGGCTCGACAAACGACGGAGTACACTGCGAATTATGTCATCAGTCTCACGTTTAAGGAATAACCCCCATTCCTTCTGCAGCGCAGCTGGTACGTCATGAAGGGTGGCTGGTGGACGCTGCCTTGGTGCAACCTGTGTCTCCGGTGCTTCCCAGACGTGCTCTACGGGACTTAAATCGAGAGAGTGAGCAGGACACGCTGTGGGGTTGATCTGAGATTCTGTCATACTGTGCAACGGATTAATCTCAGATGTACCTTTTACCCTGTGGCTCCTGCAAGACGCAATTAGCACCCCCACACTACTACAGAAGTCAGACGCTCCTAACGTTCTAAAGAGAAATGCCTGAAAGACATTCAGCAATAAATATCTTCTGGAGTCGTCCACTGTAAGGAAAAAACACAAAAATTCACAAAATTTCTTACGTAAATAGTGGGTTATTTGGGTACTGGAGTAGTGCTCGTTAGTGTAAGAAAAACATCAAACTAACCAAAGTTATTATTTATTTTGCTGAAATTCTGAGGAATCCCAATGGCACATTCAGTTATGAATTGAATAAGTTATATCCTGGTCCTTTTTGGAATGTGAAGTTACCTCTCAAGGATAGGATTCGCTAATGAAATTTCTATACTAAGTTTAAGATTGTTGTTGACTTGGCAGAATGGCTGAGAGGCACGCCTACTCAACTTGAATAATTACCGTTTAGAATGTTTCTAAGGAGGATCGAGGCTGTCGTGTGTGAAATGCAGTGAAGTGTATTCTTGTGGAGGAAATATGGGGCTCGCAATAGCTGTAGCGCACAATACTGTAAGCTGCGATGACTGCTATCTGCGCCGCTCTCTGCTGACAAATAAGATAACTCTCGTTCTATCTGGATTGACCTTCGCCAATCAAACTCTCTCTACGTCTTGATGAAGTCAAGGATTCCTATTCGTTCCTAGTCTAACTATTGGCGTGGTACACCGGTCAGATAACCAGTTCACCCTGATGCCACTCAAAACTTCTCTCGCAGGCGTTTAACTGTAACTCTGTCCGTTTACACCGCACAATACGTGTGTCGGCCAACACAGTGAACAACGCTTAATCGCAAGGACTCAATATAGAGAGTCGCACATCGATTCACTCTCGACAGAGGTGCTCTCCCAGTGAAGTACTGAGGAGTGACTTGTTCCTCGCTCCAAGAGCGAGAGCGGAGCGGCGCCTCTCCACGCCAGACGTGAAGAGGTATATCTTTCGGTGTGTTCCATTACTCCTTCAGCTCAAGGCGTCAGAAATATCGTCTGCCAATCAGCATTGTTCTTCTAAAACGGGACAATGATGTTTCGCTTAAGGCGGCAATCCGGAAATCCGTTGCATTTGCGTTTGCTGTCTCCCTGTGAAAATCTGTGAAATTGACTTTTAAGCCGAACACGGGGTCGTTCCTCCTTTCCCTCGGGCTAACGCTGTCCGCTCCAAGGGCGGCCAACGGCCAACATAGATGGTTTGGAACAGGCCTTCTGGCGTGCAGTTGCCTCTCTCGAATTGAAAGCTCCTGTGACCGTCGTGTATGAAATGTATATGTGTACGCCAGCCTCGATTATTTCAACCACGGGGCGCACTTGCTGTTTATTAGTTATTTGCATATCGTTTACATGAATTCATACAACAATGACTTTATCTTATCGAGTTTGGGTTCGAATGAAGCGTCTTGATGTGCGGAATATGATTGGGAGGGCGGAATATGTAGGCAATGAAGGTCAGGAAAAAACGACGTCTTAGAACGCCATGCGTGCATCATCTTCCATTTCCAGGAAATCATCGTACACCCATGCTCTTTGAGATCGAGCGTTATCGTACAGAAATACGAAGTCTGGGCCCACAGCACTTCGCAGCAACTGCAAATGAGGTCCCAAGTTCTCGTCAAGGTATCTGACAGCAATTAAACCTTGCCAATTTAACCGTACAGTTTGATGAAGAGGTGTTCGAGTGGTCGACATAATCCCTGCCCACACCATTGTAGATCATCGTCATTATCAGTCTCTTTCCACTTTGTTTGAGTCCCGAACTCGTGCACCGAACTCCCCCCTCCCCCCAGGCGCGAATCCGTCGAGAACCATTGTCCACACCAAATCGGGACCCATATGTAGAAAGAACATTGGCCCACTGTTCGACCATGCAGGTTACATGGTGAATACTCCTACTATTCTGTGAAGAGGCATCAGAGATACAGCAGGTCTCCGACATTAAAGGCCAATCTCTGCCGAAGCCTTGTGTGCACCATTTGCCTCGCTACAACACGTCTAGCTAATATTGCGAGGTCAGATGCCAGTCGCTGTACAGTAGCAAGGAGATACCGTCTGGCCCTTACAGCCAAATAACAGTTCTCTCTTTCTGATGTCACACGTCTTTGGCCCCGCCCTAGTCTCCTGGATAGTTTCGATCTCTATAAACTGTTGCCACACCCGAAAAGTAACAGAACGATTCATATTAAGCCATAGGGTCCTATCAGTTTGCGACTGTCCTGCTTCCATTCTTCCTATGGCCCTCACAAGTAGAGAGCCTGGTGCCACACTGCACCGTCCGTGACTGTACATAGCGAATGTGGATGTGGGACTACCCAGCAAACACTATCCGGCTTGATAGGTTAAAAAAATGGTTCAAATGGCTCTGAGCACTATGGGTCTTAACATCTGAGGTCATCATTCCCCTGGAACTTAGAACTACTTAAACCTAACTAACCTAAGGACATCACACACATCCATGCCCGAGGCAGGATTCGAACCTGCGACCGTAGCGGTCGAGCGGATCCAGAATGTAGCGCCTAGAACCGCTCGGCCACCTCGGGCGGCTGATACGTTAAAAAAATGTTCAAATGTGTGTGAAATATTGTTGGACTGAACTGCTAAGGTCATCAGTCCCTAAGCGTACACATTACTTCACCTAAATTATAAGGACTCGAAGTTCCGCCGGGACCAGCTGCCAGTCCATGACTGCAGCGCCCGAGACCGCCCGGCTAATCCCGTGCGGCGTTTGATAGGTACTCTGACTTCATCGTTGGCGTGGTTATTGCCATCGTCCGTGCAGGACACGATCGTAAGGACATCTGTTGACATTTTGTACGATTATATAGTTAATACGACAGAGGCCGCGAAAATAGGGGTTTATTGCTTTAATTTTGGACACCATTGTATATTCTCCTCCACTATTTACAACGTTTGCAACGCTGGGGTAAAAGTGTACAAATGACTTGGTTTTGTGGCGAAAAGCTCGTAGAGTCATGTTCGGAGCTCATTTTCATCCAAAAAGAAAGGTCGTGGATGGTTATTCGATAGAGAGCAGTGAAGATGAAAATTTGGTGATGATGATGATAATGTTTGGTATGTGGGGCACTCAATTCCGCGTTATCAGGGCCCGTACAAATTCCCAACCTTCAATCAGTCAAAAGCTGCCAATTTCCATCAATAACGATGAAATGATGAGGTCAACACAAACACAAAGTCATTTCGAGGCAGGTGAAAATCCGTGACCCCGCCGTGAATCGAATCCGGGACCACGTACTCGGGGAGAGAGAACGTGACCACAATATCACGAGCTACGGACATGAAGACTTTAGTGCGCAAGATCAGGTAAATAAGCTGGACACGAAAAGACTTCCCAACCCACCTCGTAAGTAGTGTTTTTTGATGTGTAGCATAATGCGGACGGGCGCTATGGTGGACTAACATCAGTATACTAAGTCTTCCTGGTCGTTGCTCTTGGACTGCCACTGCGAGAAGCCTCAGTTGTTCATAATTGTCAGCAGCGATGGGTACACGTCGGGGAAAGAATTCGAAGAGCTCCACACCGTCGCCGCACCACCAAATGCATAACATTATCTTTTGTTGATGCGCGCAAAGTCTGTTATGTGGATTTGCCGCTTTGTTTGCGCTCAACCTTTCCTTTCTTTTCCTCATGTTAGCATAAAGACATCACTTTTAGTTACGATCCTCATTGAAACGAGAACACCTTTTTTTTTTTTTGCCCTGCCCTGTCCATTGTCATTACTTCCATACATGGCAGAAATGTTTCTTGCTGTCTCCTCTGCTGTCACCCCGCTACTGCATTTAAGCAGAAGAATGCGTCAGAAATCTTCCGATTCCTCCAATTGGCACTCGATTTTCTAGCGTCCACAGCTACACTCAGTATCTCCAAACGACAACAAAATGACAATATTTCAACTGAAACAGGAAAATGAATTATAGATAAAAAATAGCAATCGATAAATAAACCCAGCGGAACCGGAATATTAACATGCAAAACAAAAATGGTACGAACTTCTGCACCAACCTAATAGGTCAATAATAAAATTCTAAAACTGTAGTGTCTGCTTGTCTGTTTGAACAGGCTTCGCGAAAACTACTACGTGAATTTTTATTGCGTTTTCGCCGGTATCTTGAGCATAGCTTGGGACAACGATTAGAGTTTATTTCATCAGAAATGGTTCCCGAAAAAAAGATGTTATTTAAATGCGAGAACAGCTGCGGATAAAGGTTTGTGCACTATAAATTTCGACACAGTAACTATTTTGCACTTAGCCACTTCTAGTAGAATCTCTACCCATAGTATATTATATTTCGCGCAATAAAGGCTTTGGGAAGAGTATTTAAACGTGCTAAAGCAGTTATGGAAGCTATAAAGGGAGGAAGAGGGAGTTATAGGACGCCATACGTAATTAGGCGACTGATTGCGGAATTAATAAGCACGCATCAGGCCAACTTTACGACCTTGGCAGCTTAAGAAAAAGACGTAATCCAATTCTGCATAAGCTCTTCCGGAAATATTTATCTCTAAGAAGCCCTAGCCGGAGACGACCGCCTCGCCTCTCCTGGCCGCGCGATTCGTCGATTTCCACCCTAAATGCCTTTGTTCCTAATGACCGCCGCCTCGTCTTATTTACGCCAGGGGAGCTGAACTTGGCGAAATATCTGCCCGAACCCGCCGAGACTCCCTGCCTGTCATTACGGCTTTACGTCCAACTGCGCAAATTCCTTGTCCGCCATTTATTCCGTGTCTTAACCACCTTCTCTCTTTCCCTCTCGCTTCCGCAGCCCAATTATCAGCCACACGGCTGAGTTAATGCTCCACGACGTGAATGATAAATAATCCGTTTTCTCGATTTTGTACGGGAGTTCTCGAAACGCTCTACTCCTTAGTTCCAGCGAAATTCACGATTTTCGTTTCAGATGATGAGGGCATGTTCGTTCAAGATTAATTCTTACAGCTCGTCTGAAAGCCATTTTTCTCATTACATGCAATGGTATCGAAAACAGTTTTTATTCATAATGTTGTATATAAATATCCTCTTGTAATAGGTTCTGGTTCTCGTAACTGAATCACAGGGATAACCAAATTCCAGAAAGGCCGAATCATATTGTATTTCTTTAATGCAGAAACTGCTACTACTACAGTCTCTTATGTTTTCATTCCATCGATCAGGTTTGTTACAGAGCATTAAGTGGAAGGGCTGGGGGTGAGGAAGTAGGCGTAATGGAACAGTTTAAGCATAATTTTATCGTAATGATGATCCAGACTTTTAAAAACAACACCAAATAATTGCTTTAAATCAATATGTACAAAAATTACAATCAAGCTTCAATCCTTAATCTTGACCAAGAAAACTTTGCAACGATAAGTGAATATAACACATGCACTCATCCTGCCAAAATTACTGCAGTTCCTGATTCGTCTATTTTTGCTCAATGCAAACTGTTAAAAAGGAAACAACTATCAGAATTTGTGTCTGGTCGGGACACGAAAATAACGATTTAAATACAGTACATATGAATAGCACGTTAAGTTTCCGAACTACCCCTCCCGCAGAGTTCTCTGAGCCACATAGAACATTACCGGTATTCAGAACCCTGGGCGACGACCATTCCAATAACCACAGCTCAGTACAACTCAAAAAGGTTAATGATCGGTACTATCTTCGGTGTCACCGATACCGGAAAACGTGTAGCAGGCTGACGCTGTCCGAGGCTCTGCACCTCCTTCTCGCTGCCTGGTTGCATCCGTCTTCCAAGTAGCACAATGTTATTGCAATGACCATCCAGACTTTTAAAAACAACACCAAATAATTGATTTAAAACAATATGTAAAAAAATTGAAAACGATGCTTTAATCCTTAATCTCAACCAAGAAAACTTTACAACGAGTCGTCCCTCGTGGCAGTCGGCAGAGAGCGACACCTGAGTGGCGCTAGTCGCGCCACACTGTAGTACCGACAAGGGAAGGTTGTGCGCGGCTTTCAAAGGCACGTGACGATGATACGATCGGTACAAGTTTCTGTGCCTACCTGTGTTTCTCTTTCATTCCCTACTGTACTTTATAACGAGGGACGTTCAATAAGAAATACATCTTTTCTTTGTCGGCTGTTTTCAGTTAAAAAGGCAGAACTTGTTGCGTTACTTCATGGAATACACTACTGGACATTAAAATTTCTACTCCAAGAAGAAACGCAGAAGATAAACGGGTATTCATTGGACAAATATTTTATACTAGAAAACACATGTGATTACATTTTCACGCAACTTAGGTGCATAGATCCTGAGAAATCAGTACCCAGAACAACCACCTCTGGCCGTAATAACGGCCTTCATACGCCTGGGCGTTGAGTCAAACAGAGCTTGGATGGTGTGTACATGTACAGCTGTTTATGCAGCTTCAACACGATACCACAGTTCATCAAGAGTAGTGACTGGCGTATTATGACGAGCCAGTTGCTCGGCCACCATTGACCAGACGTTTTCAATTGGTGAGAGATCTGGAGAATGTGCTGCCCAGGGCAGCAGTCGAATATTTTCTGTATCGAAAAAGGCCAGTACAGGACCTGCAACATGTGGTCGTGCATTATCCTACTGAAACGTAGGATTTCGCAAAGATCGAATGAAGCGTAGAGCCACGGGACGTAACACAACTGAAATGTAACGTCCACTGTTCCAAGTACCTTCAATGTGAACAAGAGGTGACCGAGACGTGTAACCAATGGCACCCCATACCATAACGCAGGGTGATACGCCATTATGTCTATAACGAATACACGCTTCCAACGTGCGTTCACAGCGATGTCGCCAAACACGGATGCGACCATCGTGATGCTGTAAACAGAACCTGGATTCATCCGAAAAAATGACATTTTCCCATTCGTGCATCCAGGTTCGTCGTTGAGTACACCATCGCAGGCGCTCCTGTCTGTGATTCAGAGTGAAAGGTAACCGCAGCCATGGTCTCCATGCTGCTGCAAACGTCGTCGAACTCTTCGTGCAGATGGTTCTTGTCTTGCAGACGTCCCGATCTGTTGACTCAGGAATCGAGACGCGGCTGCACGATGCGTTACAGCCATGGGAATAAGATGCCTGTCATCTCGACTGCTACTGATATGAGGCCGTTGGGATCCAGCACGGCGTTCCGTATCACCCTCCTGAACCCACCGATTCCATATTCAGCCAACAGTCATTGGATCTCGACCAACGCGAGCAGCAATGTCGCGATACGATAAACCGCAAACGCAATAGCCTACAATCCGACCTTTATCAAAGACGGAAACGTGATGGTTCGCATTTCTACCCCTTACACGAGGCATCACAACAACATTTCACCAGTAAACGCTGGTCAACTTATTTTTGTGTATGAGAACCCGGTTGGAAACTTTCCTCATGTGACCGCTATGGTCGCAAGCTCGAATCCTGCCTCGGGCTTGGGTGTGTGTGATGTCATTAGGTTGGGTAGGTTTAAGTAGTTCTAAGTACTAGGTGACTGATGACCTCAGGAATTAAGTCCCATAGTGCTCAGAGCCATATTTTTTCCTCATGTCACAACATTGTGGGTGTCGCCACCGGCGCCAACCTTGTCTGAATGCTCCGAAAAGCTAATCATTTGCATATCACAGCATCTCCTTCCTGTCTGTTAAATTTCGCGTCTGTAGCAGGTCATCTTCGTGGTGTAGCAATATTAATGGCCAGTAGTGTATTTCCGCTTCAGAACCTATAGTTCCATGAAGTTGCGATATGTGGCGACGCTAAACGTAGCCTATAAAATGGCGTCTGCGACGGCTGTGCATTCCAAGCACAGAGACACCATTTGTTTCTTTTGGCTGATAACCAGAGAATCTAAGATATTCATAGGCGCTTGCAGAATGTTTGCGGAGTCGGAAAAGAACAAAAGCATGGTAAGCCGTTGGGTGAGGCGTCTATCATCATCCCTCAAACCTTACAATCTCCAGCCTGCCGGCCGGCCGCATGCAACTGTAATTCCTTCAGTTTTGGAAAGTTGGACAGTCTCATTCGAAGTGATCGCCGGAACACTATCAAACACTTCGCTGCACAATTGGACGTCTCTTTTGATAGTACTGATACACTGGTCCACTACTTCGAGCACTCAAACGTGTGTGGCCCTTGCGTTCCTTATCGCCTAACAGTTGACCATAAAGAACATTTATGCGGATTTGCTTGCGCGTTACATGGCCGACCGTGAAGATATTCTGTCAAATATCGCCAAAGGTGCTGAAACATGAATTCATCACTTCGAACCGGAAACAAAACGGAAGTCAGTGGAGGGGCGACACACAACCTCTCAAAATTGTTAAGGCTTTCGGGGCCACTTGTTGACAAACTGCCTATTGGCTTCTGTCTCGGGTTCTTTGGCCGACGTTCATCTAATGCTTTTGCTGACGTTTCGCCAGCACGAGTGACTGGCATTGTCAAAGCTTCAAACTCCACTGCCGGCAATGAAGGGTGAAGCTCTGACAATGCCAGCCACTCGTGCTAGCGAAACGTCAGCAAAAATATTAAATGGACGTCGGCCAAAGAACCCGAGACAGAAGCCAATAGGCAGTCTGACACAACCTCTCCTCCGAACAAAGTGTTTAAAGTCGCACCCTCTGCCGATGAAGCCACAGCGACGGCCTTCTGGGACTCTGAAAGGGTTATTATGTTTCGTGTCCTCCCTCATGGCGCAAATGATCAGATCCGATGTGTATTATGCTACCATCAGGAAACTGGAGAAATAACTTCAACATGTTCGTCGCCGCAATAATGCAAACGCAGATCTTCGTTATGACAATGGAAGGCCTCATTTAAGTCTTGGCACCCGAGAGGAGCCCGCATAACCTGACAGGAGTGTTCTTCCTCATCCATGCTACAGCCCTGTCACTTTCTGACTTCCATCTGTTTGGCCCAATGAAGAATGCACTCAGAGGGAAGCAATACGAGGCTGATGGGGAGCTTCTTGATGCAGGAACACGTTGCTTCCGACGTCGACGAATATTTTGGCACCATGAGGGCAAACAGGCCCTCCGAGTGAAGTGGCTTAAAGCCTTCGCACTGAACTGAGATTATTTTGCAAAACAGAGTTTCGTAGCAAAAAGAGTGCGGAATAACACGGTGCGTTGTAATCCTGAATAAAGCTGTTCTGCCTTCAGAAAAAAAGTGGGTTGCTTTACTTACTGAACGCTCCTCGTGGTGTTTGTCATTAACCGGATATGACACAGTAATATATAAACAAAATTTCTGTAAATACACTCCTGGAAATTGAAATAAGAACACCCTGAATTCATTGTCCCAGGAAGGGGAAACTTTATTGACATATTCCTGGGGTCACATATATCACATGATCACACTGACAGAACCACAGGCACATAGACACAGGCAACAGAGCATGCACAATGTCGGCACTAGTACAGTGTATATCCATCTTTCGCAGCAATGCAGGCTGCTATTCTCCCATGGAGACGATCGTAGAGATGCTGGATGTAGTCCTGTGGAACGGCTTGCCATGCCATTTCCACCTGGCGCCTCAGTTGGACCAGCGTTCGTGCTGGACGTGCCGACCGCGTGAGACGACGCTTCATCCAGTCCCAAACATGCTCAATGGGGGACAGATCCGGAGATCTTGCTGGCCAGGGTAGTTGACTTACACCTTCCAGAGCACGTTGGGTCGCACGAGATACATGCGGACGTGCATTGTCCTGTTGGAACAGCAAGTTCCCTTGCCGGTCTAGGAATGGTAGAACGATGGGTTCGATGACGGTTTGGATGTACCATGCACTATTCAGTGTCCCCTCGACGATCACCAGAGGTGTACGGCCAGTGTAGCAGATCGCTCCCCACACCATGATGCCGGGTGTTGGCCCTGTGTGCCTCTGTCGTGTGCAGTCCTGATTGTGACGCTCACCTGCACGGCGCCAAACACGTATACGACCATCATTGGCACCAAGGCAGAAGCGACTCTCATCGCTGAAGACGACACGTATCCATTCGTCCCTCCATTCACGCCTGTCGCGACACCACTGGAGGCGGGCTGCACGATGTTGGGGCGTGAGCGGAAGACGGCCTAACGGTGTGCGGGACCGTAGCCCAGCTTCATGGAGACGGTTGCGAATGGTCCTCGCCGATACCCCAGGAGCAACAGTGTTCCTAATTTGCTGGGAAGTGGCGGTGCGGTCCCCTACGGCACTGCGTAGGGTCCAACGGTATTGGCGTGCATCCGTGCGTCGCTACGGTCCGGTCCCAGGTCGACGGGCACGTGCACCTTCCGCCGACCACTGGCGACAACACCGATGTACTGTGGAGACCTCACACCCCACGTGTTGAGCAATTCGGCGGTACGTCCACCCGGCCTCCCGCATGCCCACTATACGCCCTCGCTCAAAGTCCGTCAACTGCACATACGGTTCACGTCCACGCTGTCGCGGCATGCTACCAGTGTTAAAGACTGCGATGGAGCTCCGTATGCCACGGCAAACTGGCTGACACTGACGGCGGTGGTGCACAAATGCTGCGCAGCTAGCGCCATTCGACGGCCAACACCGCGGTTGCTGGTGTGTCCGCTGTGCCGTGCGTGTGATCATTGCTTGTACAGCCCTCTCGCACTGTCCGGAGCAAGTATGGTGGGTCAGACACACCGGTGTCAATGTGTTCTTTTTTCCATTTCCAGGAGTGTACATATTTGTGTTGAATAGTCTTTTAACGCTTTCACAACAATTTGAATTCGCTTCGACTAATAACTGGACATCTTCTGATGCCAGGACTGATTCCTGGCGCTTATAAATGTAGAACCAGACATTATTACTCATCCTTTATATTGTAACTTCTAATAATGGGCTTTTTTCGGGGTTATATATCATCTCAATAATAGAATTAATTTTTAACTTTATTGTTATGAAGTAACTTATTTTTTGTGACCTCGGGGTTCAACATGAAGTTCTTCACAAAAATTTCCCTTAGTTTACTACATTTCTTTTCAATCTTCTGTACCTGCTGCTCATGATTAACAATAGTATTGAAATAATGTAGTCATAACATGGATATTTTTTCTTGTCACTCAGAATTATACGAGTATGTAGTGTGTTATAAATTGTCGCGGAGTACTGGGCCATAAGGGTTAAAAGGGTGAAGCAACTGACTGAGCTTGGGTCACACATCTAACATAACAAATTTATTGAAAGCTTTATTAAATTTAACATTAACCCACTTCAGCATGCGAAAACCAACTAATATGTACTCACATACTCAATCTAGGGTTCTGTAATGGACGGACGTCAAATAAGTAATATCGAGGCCAACGAGAAAGACGGGCCGCGCCGCGTACGTCACACAGAGGATGTCACGTGACCGGCAGCGTCCTAACATCTTGTCACTTCAGAGCAGATAGCACCTCTGTCTAAAATAGGTCCATGAAAGCTTTATATGAATTGAAGTTATGCTGGGTGCACATATACTGGATTTCTGAATACTGGTAAACTTCGATGCAAGATATACTTAGAAACCTAGCAATCAAGAACACAGATGTAAGCATACGTATTTAATAGCTGAAAAACTGAAGGTCTGGCATGACAAATAAAACATATGCATCCCAATTAAGAGTTTATTCAATTTGTTTGCTTACTAACTAAGCACAGTTTACGTCTAGTTGTATGTGGTTTTAGACATTTTTTGCTTGTAGTTCATTTTTGTCTCCAGTAACCGGTAAAGTAATTACACCACACAATAATTGCATGAACGAAAGGAAAAAATGTGTTCCGAATTTTTTGTAAAATGCAGTTAAGACAAACTAATTTTCGACAGGATCTCACATATTCCATTCATAACATTATTTGTAAGTGTATGAACATTTCTAACAGTTAGAGAAATATTCAAATCACAGTGATCGAAACAAGTTAAAAGATAGACGTGTCGTAGACATTTCCGTTCTAGATTACATTCATGCAAGGCGCAGAGAAATATAGGTACATCGCCTTTGCTTTCAGTAGGCGGTTTTTTTTTT
Organism: Schistocerca gregaria; assembly: GCF_023897955.1. Taxonomy (NCBI): domain Eukaryota; kingdom Metazoa; phylum Arthropoda; class Insecta; order Orthoptera; family Acrididae; genus Schistocerca; species Schistocerca gregaria. The sequence goes on from NC_064925.1 coordinate 531,616,714, forward strand.
TTCCTCACACGAAAGAAAATGTCAGCAGCCGATATTTTTCCTCTTATATTTCGCCGATTTTTCTCTAAGGTGTTTCATTTTTAAAGAGTGAAAACTTAATTACAGAAGATGCTCATTTCTAAAGAATGATATCGACGAAGTTGTGCATTACGCCACAGTTTTGACAAGACTTGTAGGGCGATCACCTGAACGTAATAGATGTACCTTATTTCCTGTTTTGCACAAATGCCACGTTGTTTCTAAGAGGCATAATAAAATTGCTTCTATTAAATACTTTAAGACAGGAATTATTAAGTTCTTGGATATGAACAAACCTAATGTATCGAATTGTCAGAAGCAAATTTTCACCTGTATTTTTCTTGCATATTTTATTCATTGCAATTAGAAAAAGGCACCTGATAATGAGGAAGAGTTTTCCTCGAAACAGGTTGTGCAAAATAAAGTAACTTTTAAGATATTTATGCAGTTGTTTAGCGGTCAGTTCTACCAAAAACAAAAATCTCATCTGTAGTTTGACAAGAACTTGTCACTTACCTGTCTATTGAGGAAGTCAGTGTTGATGCAGATTTTATGTTTATGGAATAAGGGCTATTAGTTTTTGGGAAGAACAGCTACATAGTTTCAGTGTTCTCCACAATGGAAAAATTTCTACTTGGAGTATTGACTGTGTAGTAATTTTTAATAGACATTCACAAGGCCTCGAAATCAAAAAAGTACATTCTATCAATATATATATTGGTCTGTGTCTGAACTTGACACTACAAAATGCATAATCTATGTTCTGTATTTTTTTCCATTTTATGCTCACTGTATATTCTAAGTAGTTCCAATATAAAATAGAACATTTACCATCTTGAATTACCAGTTTACCTCTCTACTGGCCCCCTAACTGTCATGCAGCACCTACATTTACAAATAGAAGGAACTGATGGAGAAGGAACTGGATAAAAGGAAATGAATTTCCAAACTGAAAGGACAATTTCAATTTATAAGGGGCCCTGCATCCAGGACAGTAGTATTTAAAACTTTTTTGAATGTACCCACATGTCTTTGTTGGCTTACATCTGCAACACCTGAGATAAATTATCATCAAACAGTGTACTACATGTAGTATAGATGTTTTTCACTTTTCACTTCATTCCTAATTGAAGTGTAATATAGCAAGAACCAGGTATCAAGACAATAATGAACAGGGACAAACATTTCACATACATAATTTATTTTAACAACTTTGTAATGCTTTTAAAAACACACATTTTCATTACTCAAAAAAGTTGATATTAATTGAGGTAAGATAATAGGCTGGTAGGTTAGTTCATAAACATTAGGCAGGTAATTTGTGGCATCTTTTAAACTCACTACAGTAGTGTGATAAATTTGTAAATATAATTTTAGATCTTATTGTGAGCTTTCAACTTTCCAATAAAAGTGACTCTATATGCCTCTTTGAAGGTTTTAATGAAACAAGATGTTCCAACATATTGGTGCTATACATTTCATGGCAATATGATACTGCCTAACATCAATTTATTATTCATTTAATGATACTATTCTCAAAAATTTAGAGCCAGTTTACACTTCTAATAAATTCTTTACAGGCATGTAGAAAATATGACAGAATTAGCCAAATGATCACAAAATCTGTTGCTGCCATGGATGTGACACCAAGAAAAACAAAACCATATGCTTAAATCAGACTAAATGCCTGACTATATAAAAGAAATTAGACAGAAAGTTCTCTGAAAATGCTTTACAACCATATTTGCAGTATCACTATTTTATCAAACAATATTTGCAGTAGAATTTGCTTTCTCATACTTTATATATATATATATATATATATATATATATGGACATGCAATATGAGGTATAGATGCCAAGTGTGGAGACATAGGAGCATTTGTACCAAGATTTATTTTCTGCTTCACTCTATATATGCTACCTCATAATGACACATTTGTGTTCAATGTGATTTTAATGTAAACAAACCAGCCACAGAAACAACATATGTATAAGCATTAATGCATTATATTTGTAGATTACCTTTGTAATGTATGCAGTCTGAACAAAAATTTAGAAATGAAAACCCATCAATCAAGTGGGCTACTAGTGTGTCCTGTTGCACTTTTCATTGTCAGTAAAGCATGAATAGACACAAGAAATGTAACAGGAGGAATGAATCTGCTACATTCTATTTCCTACTATGTGAAATGAACTGAATGGGAGGGTGGAGATGCAAGTATGACAAAAGAAAAAATAAACATGCTTCACAGAGGAAATAAACAAATTCCTGACAAACCATGGTGTTGCCATGGCATTATCTGTACGTTACTGAAATAATCATAATCAACAACACCAGAAGCTGCAGCATCACCATCAGCAGCAATAACATCATCAACAGCACTTTTGAAGGATGAGAAGTCAATAGAAGCAACATTCTGTAGTAGTGTGTGGAAACGGAAAATTATGCCTGCTCTTCATCCAAAGGATTTTTTAGTCAAGGACAAAAATAGAGAGAAACCTTCAAGGTAAGGTTTCTTAATCCTCCACCAAAATATTCTGTCCATGAGAAATAAAGTCCAGCAAGTATAAGTGGAACTACAGACTATAGAGAAATCACTCGTTTGCATTACAGAAGATTGATGTCGCACACCTTAAATAAGTCTTAATGGTTTAAACTCTTATAATCTAGCATTTCAGTATAGCAGAACCTTTATGCGGGATGGTGGATCATGCATGTATGTTAAGGAAGACATATGCATGAAGTCAAAAATGACATTTTTTCATTAAGTGGAGAAAAACATATAGAAATATCAGCCATAAACGTATGGGACGCAAATATGTTCCAAAGCCTAACCATATTATACATACATCATTCTACTGGCAGTGATATGGAAATTTTCATCACAAAACTGAACCTTCTGGGAGGTAAATGGGCAGATTATAGAAACACTTGCAACTACAACAAAGGGTTATACATAATATATTAAACAGTAACTAGAATGCTCACTGGAGAGTGCTGTTTAAAAACTTGGGTATCCTGACAGTTCCGTGTGAATACAATTTTCAAACAGTGAGATACATAAAGAAAAATATTGACCAGTACCCAACCAACAGTTGCTTTCACAAACATGGAACCACATCTGGTCACTATTTACACCTCCAAAGGAAAAACAAAGTAAAAATCAAAAATAGTGCGCTACATAATGAAATAAAATTGTACAGTAAGGACAGTAGATATCTGTGAAACTTGATAACATGAGAAAGTACAAAAAAAGAAATGCTATCTGTGTAGAGGGCTTCAAACTTATGTGTCAGTCCTAAGCCAAAATCAGACATGTCCGCTCTGTCGTATGCTGCATATCAAAACCTGCTGCACTGTGGAAAAAGCTGCTCAGTTTCGGTATAGGGAAGCGAAGATCTGACTCTGTTTATCAAGCATCTGCAGAAGAATTAAACGTTTTTTTCTCAACAGCTGTAAACTGCCACGCAGCGACAAATTACCAGCCCCAAGATATCAATCTCTCGAGAGACAAGTTTTTTCTAAAACATGTCACTACCGGCACAGTACACAAGGCAATTATGAGAATCTCATCTGAGGCAGTAGGAAATGATGGAGTGAGCACTGGCATGATTAAAAACGTCGTAGACACTATTATTCCAGTTATCACAGACATCTTCAACCTGTCTCTTGTCAGTAGTACATATCCTACTGAGTGGAAGCAAAGTTTAATTCAGCCTATACCCAAGACTGACAACCCTAAGTCGCCAGGTGACTACAGGCCGATCAGCATACTACCTCCAATATCTAAAGCCCTAGAATACATCGTCCACGAACAGCTGACGGATTACCTCAAAACTCATAATATCCATGACGAATATCAGTGAGGCTTTCGAAAGCATGATAGTACAGCAACTGCATTAATCAAAGTAACTGATGACATTAAACATGCTATGGACAGACATGAAGCTACTATCCTTACACTGCTTGACTTTAGCAAGGCTTTTGACACAGCTGACTTCGATATATTACTAATTAAAATGAAACAGCTGAATTTCTCAAACAGTACAATACACTGGTTCGACAGCTACATCAAAAACAGAAGTCAACAAGTCATTTGTGGGTCGGAAAAGTCATCATGGAAAAGTGTGTGCTCTGGAGTTCCCCAAGGCTCCGTCCTTAGTCCACTACTCTTCTCACTGTACATTAATGATATTTCTTCAGTGATTCACTCCTCCCCCTACCATCTACACTCCTGGAAATGGAAAAAAGAACACATTGACACCAGTGTGTTGGCCGTCGAATGGCGCTAGCTGCGCAGCATTTGTGCACCGCCGCCGTCAGTGTCAGCCAGTTTGCCGTGGCATACGGAGCTCCATCGCAGTCTTTAACACTGGTAGCATGCCGCGACAGCGTGGACGTGAACCGTATGTGCAGTTGACGGACTTTGAGAGAGGGCATATAGTGGGCATGTGGGAGGCCGGGTGGACGTACCGCCTAATTGCTCAACACGTGGGGCGTGAGGTCTCCACAGTACATCGATGTTGTCGCCAGTGGTCGGCGGAAGGTGCACGTGCCCGTCGACCTGGGACCAGACCGTAGCGACGCACGGATGCACGCCAATACCGTTGGACCCTACGCAGTGCCGTAGGGGACCGCACCGCCACTTCCAAGTAAATTAGGGACACTGTTGCTCCTGGGGTATCGGCGAGGACCATTCGCAACCGTCTCCATGAAGCTGGGCTACGGTCCCGCACTCCGTTAGGCCGTCTTCCGCTCACGCCCCAACATCGTGCAGCCCGCCTCCAGTGGTGTCGCGACAGGCGTGAATAGAGGGACGAATGGAGACGTGTCGTCTTCAGCGATGAGAGTCGCTTCTGCCTTGGTGCCAATGATGGTCGTATGCGTGTTTGGCGCCGTGCAGGTGAGCGTCGCAATCAGGACTGCACACGACCGATTCACACAGGGCCAACACCCGGCATCATGGTGTGGGGAGCGATCTCCTACACTGGCCGTACACCTCTGGTGATCGTCGAGGGGACACTGAATAGTGCATGGTACATCCAAACCGTCATCGAATCCATCGTTCTACCATTCCTAGACCGGCAAGGGAACTTGCTGTTCCAACAGGACAATGCACGTCCGCATGTATCCCGTGCCACCCAACGTGTTCTAGAAGGTGTAAGTCAACTACCCTGGCCAGCAAGATCTCCGGATCTATCCCCCATTGAGCATGTTTGGGACTGGATGAAGCGTCGTCTCACGCGGTCGGCACGTACAGCACGAATGCTGGTCCAACTGAGGCGCCAGGTGGAAATGGCATGGCAAGCCGTTCCACAGGACTACATCCAGCATCTCTACGATCGTCTCCATGGGAGAATAGCTGCCTGCATTGCTGCGAAAGGTGGATATACACTGTACTAGTGCTGACGTTGTGTATGCTCTGTTGCTTGTGTCTATGTGCCTGTAGTTCTGTCAGTGTGATCATGTGATGTATCTGACCGCAGGAATGTGTCAATAAAGTTTCCCCTTCCTGGGGCAATTAATTCAAGGTGTTCTTATTTCAATTTCCAGGAGTGTATATGCCGACGACATCCAACTGTACATAAGTGCAAGCCCCAAAAACTTTGCTGGCGCAGTAGCGAGTATGAACGCAGATCTTTGCTCTGTTTCTCGATGGGCACAGAACCTAGGTATGCGCCTAAACCCCAAGAAACCCCAGGTCATACTTATATCTCATCCAAAGTTAATCAGCCGGTACTTTCGCGAAACAGTCCCTACAATACTCCTCAATGGTACCCAACTACCGTACCCAGAAACAGTAAAAGACTTTTGAATAATCTTGGATGAACACCTAAACTGGGAAGAAAAAACAGTCAGAGCTTGCCGGAAATCGCTCTGCTCCCTACATGCAATTCAAAAATTCAGAAAAATATTTCCAACGCATGTTAAACAAAAGTTAGTCCAAACACTAGTCTTGCCTAATCTTTACTACTGCGATGTAGTTCAACACGGCACAAATAGTGAAAATTCTAGATGCCTCGAGCTAGTGATGAATGCTTGCGTTAGATACGTGTGCAATATTCGGTTGTATGATCATATCAGTCCTTCATACTCCCAGCTAGGTTGGATACGCCCACAAAAGGCACGCGATCTCCACACGATGTGCTTACTTCATCAATTTCTTAGCCACTGGTGCCCCCAATACTTATCTTCTCACATTAAACACCTATCATCATTCCACAATCGCAATACCAGATCGGATACGTCTAGCATCTTGGCTGCAACTTTACATAACACTAAATCTTTCTCTGTGTCATTCTCCATCTCAGCCATACGACTATGGAACGCACTCCCCTGTGATCTGCGTCTTATCCATAACTACTCAACATTCAAGAGGGAACTCAAAACTTACATATTAGGGACGGTATAACCACCATTGTTGTGCCCCTCCCATCTCTTTCTTTCTCCTCTCCATCACAGCTTCGAACTTTACCATTCTATTTCTCTTCATGTAACCTATCTACCTCTTATATATCTCTTTCATCTCATTCTATCGTCTTATGTCTCTGCTCGATGAGAATAACTCACAAGCTGCAAGAATATAACGAGAAAATTCCTAACTAACAATGGAACTGACATTCACAAAAGAAAAGTATGTTTACCTTCATATACATAGTCACTATTATTATTATTATTATTATTATTATTATTATTATTATAATCATTATTATTCTTGATTGTTATAATTATTTTTTATTGTTATAATTATCATTGTACTACTTTTATAATCTCTATTTTTTCTTTAACATCAATACCGCACAATACATTATATGTCCTTAATGTTATGTAGAAACTGTAACTCGTTCAATCTGAGTATGCCTGGTTAGGTGTAAGAGATGGCCTGAAGGCCCTAATCTTGTCAGGTAAAATAAATGCATAAATAAATAAATAAGTAAATAAGCCTCTTCACTTTCCATGAATATACTTTTGACTTACTTGCCTTATCATTACGCATTTTCTCAAAATGGTTAATGAGTATCCTGTTGGCACAGAGAGAAACATTTTCCAGTTTGCTTAACAATGTGTTGTGAAGCAAACACACACATTCAGCATTATCCACTGCTTTCACAACTTTTGACATGCATATCTTCTGAGAAATGGAAAGCTGTTTACCACATGACATAAATTGCTGAAGAAAGTGATTCACAAGCAGAGAGACTGTATGCCACACTATTCCAACTGTGATCACTACTGTCTCTGTAGACAAAGTCAGTTTACCCCTGTCCAGTTCCTTTACAAAGTTGTAAGAAGAATTTACCTCAACTTCTTTGTTCAGCTGCAACCATTCAGTACATTTGTCACACTTAGATTTGTGAAGGGCTTTCCTAGCTGCATAACCTCCTATGTATGTCAAAATAGGTAACATGTTAGGTGGAAGATCATTCATACCAAAGGTGATATCCATAATACCAGAAAAAAAGCTAATGTCAATATTACAGTCTAGCTGCTGTTGGGCAGGAATTATGTGTTTCAAGTGTACATTATCGTTTTGAGCTGGAAACAGTACATCATTTTTGAACCTTAATTTTCTTTCATTTTCTAGGACTTGGATGTAACTAATGTAGTAATTTGCCCCACTCAACTGTCGGTAGCACTCAAAGCGGCTCTCTAAATCATCACTTTGAAATTTTCCTAGCAATATGTAGTCAATGTCATATTTCTCAAATAAGTATGGAATTATCTGCAGAAAAGATTCAGTTGTTATTGTTAAAGACTGGAATGTCTGTGATGTTAAAGCACCACTTACTGGTACAGATACTCTCCAAACTTTTAGCCAATGACACAGATTATTTAGAAACGTGACCTAATTGTCTGATGTCTTCCTGATGGCTTCTCTGTAAGGATCATTGAATCATTGTGCTTCAAATACACTTCTAACATTCACAATCTTCCACCAGTTCACAATCACCTCAAGGAAAGTTACTGTCTGATTTATGTGCTCAGTAACATTAGGCATATCCTTTGTTGCATGTTTCAAACCTACTATGTTATTATCATTGAAAATTTTAAAAACTAATTTCACATTTTGTTTTTGAATAGACGATGGATACAGTACTCTAGCTGACAGTGTGTGGCCATATTTGACTAAAGAGTTTCTTTGTTTCTTATATACCAGCTCCAAATGCTTATACTGTGCTGTCAATATTACTGAATGATCAGTCATGTCAGGAAACTGTAACACTTTATTAACATTTCTTTTTGTCTGCCAATTGTTCCTGATACATTTCAGAATGTGTACAGTGTCAAACATAAAAAAAGTTTCCTGGAAGGATCTAGAGGGTGTTCAATACTGGGTTGGAGAATTCTACTCGGGGTGAATAGTTCATATGCCTCCCTGTTTGCACTGTTGTTATCTGCCATGAGACTAACAACTTTGAAGCCCACTCTTTCAAACATGCACAGAACATTACTGATCAAAGATTTCAGCTCTTCACTTGTCATATTAGCTACTGGTATAATTGCTACAACATCAACATATTTAGACAAAAGAGAAGAGACCATAAGAACCTGTGCTGTTTTGGCACATGTCACAGGATGAAAAAAGCTACTCCCATGTATTGATCCAGATTTAAATGAAAGTTGTGGCTGCACATAAATCTCAGCTAACAACAGAGACACTAACTACTCATGTTTTTCTAAATATTTCACTCTGTTTTCTAAATAAGGACTCGTTTGAACTGATGAAGTGACTAGCTGGTAATTACAAATTAGTTTCTGCAGGGTTCGTGGGTAGGGTAACAAAATTAAATCACACTTCCTCAAGGCATTGTATGCACTGACAGAATGTACATACAAGCAGCATGCCAATATCATGGTGTTGTTGCCATAGTGTCTGTTGTTTATTGAGATTTGTGATACATGGAGTTGATCTACAATAAATTTCAGTTGTGCATTTTCATCATAATTTGGGATAGTCTGCAAACAATTGACAGCACAGTTTAATTTATCTGTAACACTAGGCAAAATTTACCCTTTCTCAACCACTGACATTACATTTTCTAAAACGTTTATGGAAGTTAATTTCTTCACATCATTGATGGCTGCATTAATTGCAAAATTAATTCCTTCACTAATATTTACTCTAAAGCTCAAATCACTATTAACAGTTATGAATGCAATAACACAAGGTATTCCCTGTCTAATCCCAAAAGACAGATATGCAATTTTCCATCATCTCTAATCACAGACCACTTGTTGCTGCAAATTTTCTGGCCTTCTAGAAATACGGAAATATCATTGAAACACGAAAGTGAATTTTGTTGGAGGTGTAAGTTGTTTGACTCAATACTGTCTTGAATAGGTTTTTTAAGATTACCGTCTTCAACATCAGCAAGACGTCTCACTTTTGTAGTTGATTTAAAACAGTATGAGGGAGTGTTGGAAAAAATAATTGGCACAGCATTTTCGGTGAGTTTTGGGATTATTCTGGGAAATTCTTTGAGTTGTCCTCTGTCCATAATTATGTCCACTCGAATTACACATGATTCATCAAAGTGTTTTACACAAATATTTGGCCGTTTTAATTTGGTTAAGTCTGTTGGGATATTTCGAAGCCACAGTGCACGTTGACTCTCTTCAGATGGCAAAGAAAATGTAGTCGTTCTCTCTGTTTCAGAATCATAATACGACCGACAGCCGAACACACTACATCGGCGTGGCATTTCAAGGGTTCCAGATCTAGAAATAAAATGAAAACGTATTTCAATACATTACCTCGTAGTTACAGTGAGGTGTAAGATCTCGAAATCACGTCAGGATAAACACACACAGACGGTTAGAATCTTCTAAAGTAGTAAACGAAGATGCATTTGAGGTTAACATACCTTGCTTACAATTAACAATGTTTCGCACACAACACCGTAATTGTAACAAATTGTGGATGCATCACCACCACACATACACATATACACACGTATTCTGTTGATGCACTTAGTTAAACTCCACTTTTGTAGTACGAAAAACAACGCAGCAAATTGCAATGCTCTTTAACACACATTGCTTCCACTAACGAATCAAGACGCCGAGTGTGACATCACGTTCACGGGCCGGGGCCCGTATTTCTCGTTGGCATAGAGTAATATTGGTCTGGAGCTCTGCTCGTCCAATCTTTTATCTATTTTCCAAAGGCGAGCGCCGTTGTAACAATTTAGTTACTCAGGCCTATGTAAATACTTCTTCGTCTTTTCTTTTCCTTTATTTTATTTTATGATTTTTGGTTATGTGTACTACTGTTGATATTAACTGGAAACATTTCACATATGTGATTCTGTGCAGCCCTTAGATACAGGTGCAGCAGTAGCCGTCTGTGTAAATAAATTCTAAATGAGGAATTTGTTATTTCTACATTCTGTCTGGCGTCTTCAGTTTCTAAAAGTGACGGATCGACGAGGGATTGAGTGCAAGATTTGGGCTATTTCACTGACTTGTGTTAAGAACAGAACTTCATAGGATTTTTGATAGTTATTTCGACTGTATCAGAACGTGAAAATAATTTTTGGCTTCACGGATAGACCCTCTTATGAATGTACAAGTTACTATCAAGATCCTCTATAGTTTCTACTGGAGTTTATTTTGTAAGGTGGGTGTGGAAGTATGTTAACTTTAGTACATTTACACTAATGTATTGTAAGGTGTCAGGCAAAACCAACACCTTCCATGAAAACCCTGACATGATAAGCAAATCCAATAGTATGTCACATAACTCCAAATAAATCGTGACATTAAATTAACCAAATTAATAAAACTAACGCGTGAGCAAATGGAATACCACAGACTAACGCAAGAGTTCCTAAATGCATGTCATACCTTCCCACCGTGAGACAGACGCAGTTCCGAGGGGAACAGAAGCCGACAGCAGAACAGTGTTAAGCTAGAAGGCCCTACGATAAGGGACGGACTGGACACCCACGTCGCCAGTTAACCACTAGGACAACGCCAGCTGCAAGTTTAAGTGTGAGACTTTTTTGCATCTCTGTTACATCAAGGACCACCCTCCAGCCCATGTTAAAAGCTAGAGCCCTCCAGAAAAACAGTATACATCTTACGATAGCACAAAAACGGCCACACCATCCCCAAATTTTAGCGTGACACTTTTTCGCGTCTCTGTTACGTCAAGGACCACCCCCCAGCCCATGTTGAAAGATAGAGCCCTCCAGAAGAACAGTATAGATCTTACGATAACGCTAAAAGGACCACACTAGCTTCAAGTTTTAGCGTGAGACTTTTTCGCGTCTCTGTTACGTTGCAAACTTTGAAAACACTGCCCCACCACGAAGAGTATAACGTTTCTCATTGGATAGACAGAAAGTTTGTAGGCGGAGCTTAAGGTTAACATTGAGACCCGGATTGGTCTGATGAAAACACAGCCAGATAGTTTATTTTAAACCAACTTCGGTACATGGGAGTAAGGAGAAGTTAGGAGCGGTTAGTTAGTTTCGAGATGGCGAGCTGGATGGCTGCTGCGCCGGCCGCTGCCCCCCTGAAGCTGCCTAACCTACGACAAGGTAATAAACGCACGCGATGCCGCATAACAGCGCATAAAGCTTCACTCATAACTGTAGAAGTCTCATCTATTACACCACCTTTTTGCGTAATACTAGTGTCGATCGTCAATTGAAGCTCATGGTGTTCACATTTGCCACTTGAAGTAAAAATCTGAAAAGCGATGATTTTTCTGTTATATAGTTATTGATAAGCCGCATCAGGCACTGTAATTTACGACTAGTTAGATAAGTAATTAAAGATAATTGAGGGTCACTGTAGACCTAGATTATAGATGTGATATGGCATAGGTCATCCTTCGATCCACTGTAGAACTTGGAAACCCATTCAGGGAATATTCGTTCACATTTTTGTTGAACACAGTTGGCTTTTACCATCCTGTATTGAAACACTTCCTTTTACCAATATTGTAATTCATAAACAATGTTTTTTGAGTAGAATAAAATTTCCAGTGGTAAACTTAACCGGTTTTTCGACGTTATTTTACCAGCTAACTAAAAATAAGAAAGCCTTGAACCACTTCCACTATATTTAGTTAGTATTAAGATTCTTTTACATGGAGTACAGTGGAGCTGACGCCGAAATCCTTAAGTATTTGGTTATATCATCGCTAGTCTCACTGAATACTTCTGAAATCTACATGCCATGTGTGGTGTGGCGTCTCCTTACCAGCAACAGGTCCCAGGTTCAAACTAGTCAATTCCCTAAAACACACGCTCAGAGCATCATTGGGCGAAAGTGGTAGGGAGACACAATATAGAACACACAGACACCACCCAGAATGATAGAAAATGGCGACCCTGCCAGGATGGTAAAATAAAATGATTCAAGGTCGACCACATGCCTAACTAGGTCAGAAAAATACATGCTGAAAAATTTTCGTAGTTAAAAAATTTGTTCAGAAAGTTATACATAGTCGAAAACAGTAGCTGCAGCGATAGATACTAAGAAAGTATTCAATAAATAGTGAGACATTCTAGCAGAGACAATAACATAATTAACTTATGAATTATAATATCGTTAGAATTAAGTTTTCTCTCCAATGCAAGCGCACAGGTGGCGGATACATCGTTGACAAGTTGGTTCTGACCCAACAAGTAAGTCAATGGTTTGTCAAGTCGTGTGATCAAAAAGTTAATCAAATGCGTGAGATCGTATGCGCCCATCTTGACGCGAAGTAGGGCACGTGAATTGCTTTTAAAACAGAAAGTAAGGGATTCGGAAAGATTAGCAATGGCAGATCGAGACCTTGACCGAATTGAGGTAGAGACCCAGCATGAAAATGGACAGAGAATAGTGGACAGTAAAACAGACGATGCAGTATCGCGATAAATAGGACAGATAACGCACCATAACGAGGATAATGTACGCCAAGGTACAGGAAACCTAGGTCAGCATACGACAGAGGGGAAGGAAAGTAGAGAGACAGTCGATGAGGATTCTAACTTGCGTTCTCGAATACGTAGAACCCATAGTACAACTAATCAGAGCTCCCTCAACACAGAGTACAAGGAATGCGAGCATAAACGTGTCACAGCACAGTTAAATGCAATCGGTTGCAAACCTACAATTGGGCGAAAACACAGAGCGTCGGACGTCCGAAGAAAATGCAATAGGACCCACCAATCCGGCGGAAATATTACAATTAATAACGGAAACCACTACAAGACAAAATGAAGAAATTGCGAACCAAATTAAAATTCAGAATGCAGAAATGACGAACCAAAATGCAGAAACCACGACACAAATGCGTGCAATTAAAGAACAAAACAAAAATATTCAGTTACACCTAAGTCATATTGAAGACGAGGCAAAAGAATATCGAGAAGTGATAGGAAACTTAATAACAGGTAACAATCAATTGAGAACAGACAATGACGAGGTATAAGCGGACGTACAAACATTGCCTAATGACGTTCAGGACGAGATCAAAACATTACGTAACAACACTCAGGGCGAAGTCAAGAAAGTAGAGAAACTAATAAACGAAATTACTAGACAAGCAGCAGGTACAGCGCGTGAAATTGTTGAAAACAGTGTGTTACCCAAACGTATCACAAAAGCAGCGCTGAAAAGATATGATAACCGCACAGTCAAAATAGAAGCGCAAACGAAGCGACAGTTTCAGAAATTGCGAACAGAGTTGTTGCAAACCATTGAAGAACGTAGTGAACAGGATAGAACAAGCACAGAGTCTGCAACCACATCCGTATCTGTGCCAGCACCGGAAAAACAAGCAATTAACTAAGATATTACGCATTTGCGATTCAATCACAGGCGGAAAGTAACATACGTGAAATAAGACGGCCTGCACAGCAACAAACACGTTTCGAAATTCTTGATGAACAAACGTCATCACAAACCCATGCGGAACTACAAATGTATGTTTCAAGACAGTCTGGATCGTGCAATGAAGCGTCAAGGTTAGCCAGACAAGATACCCAACCAATACATGACAATGGAAAGCCAGGTCGCGAAGACTACAGTGCAATGCATTCAGCTACACGTTCACAACCGATGGAAGAAAATTATTGCGTACCACTCCAACGATACTACGCAAGGGTAGGCGAAAGTTACAGTGGACAATATCCAATGGATCTACCACATCCGGAAAGAACGACGGGAGAAATGATCAGAAACAAAAGTGACGAAGAATCCCGATTTTCATATGGAACTTTGACGCAGTACGACAACGATCATTTCCTCACAGTCAGAAAATTTCAACACTTCACGAAGGAAACTCATTACATCCACGAACTTTTATTGATCAATTCCGAGTAGTATTACCAGAACACTGGACGCTAGCACACAAATTAGACTTTATATGTGCACACATGTCAGGAACAGTCGCAGAAACCATGCAGAATGTTGCAGCGACATGCCGATCGTACGAAGACTTCTGAGAGAAGTTTCTCTCACGATATTGGTCCAGCGAAGCACAGAACACAGTGAAGTACGAATTATTACAGAACCCATATTTTGAAAATTCAAAAGAGAAGAGTACCGTGAAATTTTTCGAATTAATGGCAAAGAAAAATCGATGCTTAGATGTACCATACAGTGACGGAGAGTTGATTAAATTATGCGTGATGAAGCTACGATTGAAATACCAGCAATCATTAGTAGGTCGCGGAGGCAATGACGTTAAGCATTTAAAGGTATTCTAAGGGAACTAGAGTTCATATTTTCGGAAGATGACGCCAGAAAAAGACGAAGCGCACGTAAAAACGAAAGCAAAAAGCAGTGGAATCCACAAGACATAGTACGAAGATACAGTAATTACGAAGCATGTTATAACTTTGCACCAAGAAGCGACCATAGATTTCAACAAAGAACCGGTTATGGATTTAGAAGAGAATATGGCAATAACTATAATTCACCCAGGAACGGCAACAACTATTACAGAGAGAATAACAACAACTGCAACGGGTACTGGAGAACCAATAAACCGACAAATTATCCACAAAGTCAGTCAGTGTGCTCCCTGCCGCCGTTGGATAAGCAGCTGCAGCAGCAAGTCGCATAACCCTAGCTTACTTATTTGGTAGATAGTTTAATTAATTTCTTTGCGTGTTTTTGGGTACTTGTATTGTTTAATTCATGTATTTCGGGCGTATTATAGTATTTGAGGGTTGTAGCATCGCGCCTTTGTACCTGAATAGTGTAAAGTCGCGTAGTCGTCTGTCTTCTGTTTTTGTTTTGAACAGCCAGTGTCGGTTGGTCACAGCCATTGTGCTCCCTGCCGCCGTTGGATAAGCAGCTGCAGCAGCAAGTTGTATAACCCTAGCTTACTTATTTGTTAGATAGTTTAATTAATTTCTTTGCGTGTTTTTGGGTACTTGCATTGTTTAATTCATATATTTCGGGCGTATTATAGTATTTGACAGTTGTAGCATCACGCTTTAGTGTTTACTTCGTAGATTCTTATTTAAATTGCGTGTGAGTTTCGTATAGGAGGTGCAATTTCGAGTTTTAGTTAATGTAATCGTAAATTCAGCAGATTGTAGCGCAGTCGTTAGGCATTTGTACAGGTTAGTTGATACATTCTTTGCGTGTTTCACTTGCGTTATCTAGGCACGGACTCGTGTTTCAGTAACTGTTGTTCAACATCGATTAGAATGGACAGGGACTGCGATTGCTGTGTTCGGATGAGGGCTGACTTGGCATCCCTTCGCTCACAGCTGCAATCGGCACTGACTTCTGTCGCGCAGCTTGAGGCTCTTGCCAATGGGCACCACTGTGGGGAGCCGGACTTGGGTATCACGGGGATGTCAACCTCGTCCCGTCTGTCCCCAGATCGGTCCACCGCTGTGGTTGCCCCGGTTGCTGCCCGCAGTGGGGCTGAGCCCTCGCCTGTGGTTGATTGGGAGGTCGTTCCAGGGCGTGGCAGGCAGCGAAAGGCGTCCCCGGAGGCTGATCAGAAAGCCTCCCCGGTGCGTCTGACAAACCGGTTTCAGGCACTGTCTCTGGCTGAGCCAGATGCAGCTGCCTGCCCTGTTTCAGAGGATCATTCTCGGCCTTCAAGGTCCGGGCAATCGCAGAGGGTGGGCTTACTGGTAGTTGGGAGCTCCAATGTTAGGCGCGTAATGGGGCCCCTTAGTGATACGGCGGCTAAGGAGGGGAAGAAATCCAGTGTGCACTCCGTGTGCATTCCGGGAGGAGTCATTACTGATGTGGAAAGGGTCCTTCCGGATGCCATGAAGAGCACAGGGTGCAGCCAGCTGCAGGTGGTGGCACATGTCGGCACTAATGTCGTGTGTCGCTTTAAATCTGAGGAAATTCTCTCTGGATTCCAGCGGCTATCTGATTTGGTGAAGGCTGCCGGTCTTGCTTACGAGATGAAGGCAGAGCTCACCATCTGCAGCATTGTTGACAGAACCGACTGCGGACCTTTGGTGCAGAGCCGGGTGGAGGGTCTGAATCAGAGGCTCAGACGGTTTTGCGACCGTATTGGCTGCAGATTCCTTGACTTGCGCCATAGGGTGGTGGGGTTTCGGGTTCCACTGAGTAGGTCAGGAGTTCACTACACTCAGCTGGCGGCTACACGGGTAGCGGAGGCTGTGTGGCGTGGACTGGGCGGTTTTTTAGGTTAGAAGGCCTCGGGAAAGTGCGGGATGGGCTGCAATGTCAAAGGGTGCTTGGCAATTACAGGACGTGCTTGGATCAAGGAACAGTCGGAATTATAGTTGTAAATTGTTGTAGTTGCGCTGGAAAAGTCCCTGAGCTTCAAGCGCTAATAGAAAGCACAGAAGTTGATATCGTTATAGATACAGAAAGCTGGCTAAAGCCTGATATAAGTTCTGCAGAAATTTTTACGAAGTCTCAGACGGTGTTCAGGAAAGATAGATTAGGCAGAATTGGTGGTGCAGTGTTTGTGTCTGTCAGTAGTGGTTTATCTTGTAGTGAAGTCGAAGTAGATACTCCGTGCGAATTGGTGTGGGTGGAGGTTATACTTAACAGCCGAATTAAGTAAATAATTTGCTCCTTCTACCGACCCCCAGACTCCGATGATACAGTTGCGGAACAATTCAAGGAAAGTTTGAGTCTCGTAACAAATAAATACCCCACTCATACGGTTATAATTGGTGGGGACTTCAACCTACCCTCGGTATGTTGGCAAAAATACTTGTTCAAAACCGGTGGTAGGCAGAAAACGTCTTCCGAGACAGTCCTAAATGCTTTCTCCGAAAATTATTTCGAGCAGTTAGTCCACGAACCCACGAGAATTGTAAATGGTTGTGAAAACACACTTGACCTCTTAGCCACAAACAATCCAGAGCTGATAGAGAGCATCATGACTGATACAGGGATTAGTGATCACAAGTTCATTGTAGCTAGGCTCAATACCATTTCTTCCAAATCCATCAGAAACAAACGCAAAATAATTTTATTTAAAAAAGCGGATAAAGTGCCACTAGAAGCCTTCCTAAAAGACAATTTCCATTCCTTCCGGACTTACTATGCGAATGTAGACGAGATGTGGCTCAAATTCAAAGATATAGTAGCAACAGCAATTGAGATATTCATACCTCACAAATTGGTAAGAGATGGAAAGGATCCCCAGTGGTACACAAAAAAGGTCCGAACGCTGTTGCAGAGGCAACGGAAAAAGCATGCGAAGTTCAGAAGAACGCGAAGTCCCGAAGATGGGCTAAAATTTACAGACGCGCGAAATTTGGCACGTACTTCGATGCGAGATGCCTTTAATATGTTCCAAAACGAAACATTGTCTCGAAATTTGTTAGAAAATCCGAAGAAATTCTGGTCGTATGTAAAGTACACAAGCGGCAAGACGCAGTCAATACCTTCGCTGCGCAGTGCCGATGGTACTGCGCCGCTAAAGCGGAGTTATTGATCGCAGTTTTCCGAAATTACTTCACCAGGGAAGACGAATGGAATATTCCAGAATTTGAAACACGAACATCTGCTAGCATGAGTTTCTTAGAAGTAGATACCTTAGGGGTTGCGAAGCAACTCAAATCGCTTGATACGGGCAAGTCTTCAGGTCCACATTGTATACCGATTAGGTTCCTTTCAGATTACGCTGATACTATAGCTCCGTACTTAGCACTCATATACAACCGCTCGCTCACCGATAGATCTGTACCTACAGATTGGAAAATTGCGCAGGTCGCACCAGTGTTCAAGAAGGGTAGTAGGAGTGATCCATTTATCTACAGACCTATATCATTGACGTCGGTTTGCAGTAGGGTTTTGGAGCATATACTGTATTCAAACATTATGAATCACCTCGAAGGGAACGATCTATTGACACGTAATCAGCATGGCTTCAGAAAACATCGCTCTTGTGCAACGCAGCTAGCTCTTTATTCGCACGAAGTAATGGCCGCTATCGACAGGGCATCTCAAGTTGATTCCGTATTTCTAGATTTCCGGAAAGCTTTTCACACCGTTCCTCACAAGCGACTTCTAATCAAGCTGCGGAGCTGTGGGGTATCGTCTCAGTTGTGCGACTGGATTCGTGATTTCCTGTCAGGAAGGTCGCAGTTCGTAGTAATAGACGGCAAATCATCGAGTAAAACTGAAGTGATATCAGGTGTTCCCCAGGGAAGCGTCCTGGGACCTCTACTGTTCCTGATCTATATAAATGACCTGGGTGACAATCTGAGCAGTTCTCTTAGAGTGTTCCCAGATGATGCTGTAATTTACCGTCTAGTAAGGTCATCCAAAGACCAGTATCAGTTGCAAAGCGATTTAGAAAAGATTGCTGTATGGTGTGTCAGGTGGCAGTTGACGGGCTAAATAACGAAAAGTGTGAGATGATCCACATGAGTTCCAAAAGAAATCCGTTGGAATTCGATTACTCGATAAATAGTACAATTCTCAAGGCTGTCAATTCAACTAAGTAACTGGGTGTTAAAATTACGAACAACTTCAGTTGGAAGGACCACATAGATAATATTGTCGGGAAGGCGAGCCAAAGGTTGCGTTTCATTGGCAGGACACTTAGAAGATGCAACAAGTCCACGAAAGAGACAGCTTACACTACACTCGTTCGTCCTCTGTTAGAATATTGCTGCGCGGTGTGGGATCCTTACCAGGTGGGATTGACGGAGGACATCGAAATGGGTGCAAAAAAGGGCAGCTCGTTTTGTATTATCACGTTATAGGGGAGAGAGTGTGGCAGATATGATACACGAGTTGGGATGGAAGTCATTACAGCATAGACGTTTTTCGTCGCGGCGAGACCTTTTTACGAAATTTCAGTCACCAACTTTCTCTTCCGAATGCGAAAATATTTTGTTGAGCCCAACCTACATAGGTAGGAATGATCATCAAAATAAAATAAGAGAAATCAGAGCTCGAACAGAAAGGTTTAGGTGTTCGTTTTTCCCGCTCGCTGTTCGGGAGTGGAATAGTAGAGAGATAGTATGATTGTGGTTCGATGAACCCTCTGCCAAGCACTTAAATGTGAATTTCAGAGTAGTCATGTAGATGTAGACTATCAACAAGCTGAACAAGAAAAGCGAATACAGATAGAAGAGTTGGAGGTAAGACCACCAAACCCCGATAAACGTTCGAATTGACATCTAAGTGCCCATGCCAAAGAGAATGACGCACCGCCACGGGACAATTGCCGCACTTTGAACAGAGAATTAAAAATCTGATCACTAGAAGAGAAGGATGAAACAAATCCGCAGGGACCAGATGAAAACGAAGACAAACAAATAACAATATCACGTTGGGACGAAATTTATTGGGAGAATACTGACGAGGAAGATGAATTACCAGAGGTATGCACAACGAATGTAGGAGGAAAGGACGAAGTAATCATTATTGCAGAGCTATTTGAGATGGAAACCAGGGAAAGCGAATTCAATGAGGGTGATGCGCAGTCGACAGAAGTTGAAAATAAGTTACAAGTGGGCACACAACCCAACGAATATAATGAAGGCAGCTATCGAGCGATAATTAGAGCATTTAAATGTGATTATGTGGAAGTAGCCACGAAGAAGGAGAAGATAGAAGAGGTCAAGGAAAAAGTAGAGGATGTAGAAGAAAGCGTAAATTAAGGAAGAAATAGAGAAGTGGAAATAAATGAAAGAAAAGTAGCAGTAGAAGATTATCCTACAGAAAGTTCGAATTCACAAGGTAAATTCCTAAGGCTCGTGTACGATTCAGTGGAGGATTCTTTGATGCAAGGAGAAGAAGAACAGAACCAACTCTTTCAAAGTAAACCAATTGTGAAGGCCATGGTAAAGCATATCTCAGTCAATATTGTAATTGATAGCGGAAGTGAACTGACTGCGATCTCAGAAAATTTATTCATCCAGTGTAATGCCAATGAGGAATTGCCAGTTCTGAAAACACGGAAGATTAAAGTTAGAGGTCCTATTACAAACAATGCTGCGGAAGTTACGAGACAAACAAGGTTAACTCTTTCGTGCCAAGGTCAAAAGATCGAAGCCAACTTCGTGATTATACCTAAACTAACTGTAGATTTGATTATAGGTGCAGATTTTTTAAATGAGAGGCGAGCGATAATAGATATTTGGATAGGTAGCATAACATTCGGGAATGTCACACTTCTCTTTGAGAAAAAGCTAAAATTAGAAGAAATACCAGTTATAAGCAAACAATTAAGAATGACGCGAGATAATGATGATGAAGAATTAGAATGGTATGCAGAAAAGAAGGAATCGCCACAACTCATGTTAGAAGTCCACAAAAAAAAAAATCGACGAAAAATTGCAAGAAGTTGAAGGTATTTCGGAACACAGTGAAAGAGAATTTGAGGTCATTTTACGAGATAAAGCAGAGGTATTTTTATCTAAGACTGGCATTACTAAACATTTTGAGTACAAGTTAGAAAGTAAAACAGCACAAACCATTTAGAGTGCCACTCTATACAATCCCATTAAGTATTCCAGGATTTATCTAAAATGTTAGATGACGAAATTATTGAACCAGCTACCTCCACATATAACAGCCCGATCCATATTGTACAAAAACGAGATGGGAGCATCAGGTTAGTGCTTGATTCCAGACAGATCAACACAATCATAATCACTGAGATCGCCCAGAAAAATTAGAGGAATTGATACAAAACTTCCACGGTGCTAAGATATCTTCATCAATTGACTTATGGAGTAGTTTCTGGCAAATAGAATTGGCCCCAGAATGTGAAAATTTACAGCATTCATCGTATTCGGTAGATGTTACCAGTTTAAACGATTGCCATTTGGTTTAAACATATCATCAGCAGCGTTTATTAGGGGATTTAATACTATACTCAGTCCTGAAATTTTACAAAATATTACTTGTTATGTTGATGAAGTGATTATAGCAGAACCTTCTTGGAAACATCACAACGATACATTAAATCAGTTTTTACAGATCATGAAAGAGCATGGGGTCACAGTAAATATAACAAAATCCAAATTTGGAAGGCGAGAGGTCAGATTTCTAGGACACATAATTTCCGAGAAAGGGGTAATGCCCGACTCAGACAAACTAACAGCAATCAAAGAATTCTGTACTCCATATAATAAGAAAACTCACAGAGAATTTGTAGGTCTCACCGGATTCTATAAAAAATTTATTTGGTTCGATTCTCCCACAACACCACGCCTATGTGCATTGACTGCAAAAAACACGCCATGGGTATGGGATAAACAAGTCAATGAAGAATTTTTAATAGTGAAAAACGCACTAACTACAGCACCGATTTTAGCACATCCTGATCTAACAAAAATTTTGTATAGCCATTGATAGCGCGAAAACAGGTTTATGAGTTGTTTTATTCCAAGAATACGAACAGGCAGGGCTAAGATCATATAGAACAATTGCATTTGCCAGTCAGGTACTCACAAAAACCGAGAAAAACTATTCAGTCAAGGAGCTGGAAGCATTGGCCATTGTACGGGGCTTCCAACGTTTTCGATACTTCCTTTCGGAAGAAAAACAGAAGTATACAGTGACCACAAAGTATTAGAATTTCTGTTATTCGTTAAAACTAACTCATGGGAGGTTAGCCAGATGGATGTTAATATTACAAGAATTTGACTTCACTATTACACGCATACCAGGACTAGCGAATGTATTAGCAGATGCTATATCACGATTTCCACAGAGTGCATCCAGTACACTGGTTTGGAAGCAGCAGAAGACCAGTGTACAATGTACTATATGAAACAAGTACCTTTCGAAAACTACATTACGACAGCATTGAAAAACATAGGCAAATGACAGGTCAAGGATCCCAAAATACTAGGAATCAAATACAAGGGGAGTAAGGATTTTCCAGACATTCGACAGCACTATCTCGTAAAAAACAATGTTTAATTTTTTATACGAAATGTTGCAACGAATGAATGGTTAATTTATTTCCCAGATGAACTAATTAAAAAGTACATATGGTATACACCTTTAAGTAATGGTCACTTTGGACCAAGGAAATGCTTTCTAAAAATAAAACAAACAAGCCATTTTACTAATATGGAAAGACGAATTAAAACAATATTAGTCAAATGCAGATAATATGTGAGGGCTAAACAGGTCACTTTCCAAACCAAACCACCTATGTTTCCAATAATCCCTAAAAGATTAAAAGAAATAGCTGCAACAGAATTGATGGGGTCCCACCCATCCACAAAAAATGGATATATTTTCATATTTGTCGTTTTGGAACTTACTTCTAAATATGTTACCTTGACACCATTAAAATAGGCAACAGGTCTTACTATAAGTACAACATTTAGACAAGATTTTCTCAGACAAGTAGGTTGAGTGGAACGAATAATTTCTGATAATGGCCCACAATACAAATCAGTGCAATGGCAGAATATGTTAAAACAACACAGAATAAAACCCATCTACATATCAAAATACAAACCTAGCGTAAATCCAGCAGAACGATCTATGAAGGACATAGGCACTTTATGCCGATTATATGCAGGCAAAAGACACAACACTTGGTATATATACCTTAAAGATTTTCAAGAAGTAATAAATAAAATGCCACATAGCACTACACTACTACCTCCTGTAACTGTACTTAAAAATATTAAACCCCCAAACATAACCAGAGAAAATGTTAGATTTCCTATTGTACCATGTAGACAGCACAAACAAGTCATAGCAACAGCACTCTCCAACATCAGAAAGGCAGCCTTTAAAAGAAAAGCAAGAGGAGATAGGACAGCAATTAAAAGAACATTCTCAGTAGGCCAGAAAGTATTTGTAAAAATACACCATCTCTCCAGGAAACAGAAACACAAAATACATAAGTTTAACGCTGCATACAAAGGACCTGTCATAATTAGCTGAATTTATCATGATAATATTGTGGAACTAATGTGTAAAAGTCACACTACTGCTATTAAACGTCACGCTGATGCACGAAACTGAAGAAAACTTATACAAAGTAAAAATGACATGCCCAAACAATTTATCAAACTGTTACTAGGAAGAGAACTTCAAAGCGACTACTTATCAATAAATATTTCCATATCCTGCATAGAGAAGAACCAAGAAGCAAGTAAGAAGCAGAGAAAAAACAGGAAGCACAGAAGTTGAAGATTCGCAAGATTGAGATCAAGAAAGAAGATGGGTGAAGAATAGACGACATACCTTCCCAAATCCCTATCCTATTGTAAACTAGTCGTCTGTGAAGTATTACAACGAAAAACGACCGCTTTCAGCGACACATAACGATGACTTTCATGCATACAAAGCCTGTAATCCACGAGATTCTGCACTCACAGCTCCATTCTACTATGGAACCTCCACAACAGTAACACACACTTGCAAAGCCAACAAGGAACGACGAACGAAGCTGTACATCAAATACTTGCCCACATCCATCTCTCTCAAGTACATCACCTTCGTGCAAAAACATTCGCCAACCTCATGCTTAAACATTCATAGGATTGTGTGAGAGTGTGAAATCAAATTATGTGATGTAGGAATTTTGCAAAAGAAACGTGTGAAAAACTAAATAAGTTAAGCACACCAGACAGCTAATAAACTACAAAATAACAGTCATTGACTATGGACTTCAGTAAAAAAGTAGATTATCGATAAAAATAAGACATTAGTTCTGAAATGGACAGTATATAAAGAACTAAAGTAAGGCATAATAAATACTGAAACAATATGCTCTTATTTTCTCCTCATGAAAATAAAAGTATAACTATATTTTGCTTATTTTCTCCTTATATGAACAAAGAATAAAAAATTATCTTGTTGGATGTTTTCCCTTTTTTAACATTTGTACCATTTGTTAGGATAATATCTCAATACTTGTTTATGTATATTTCTTTGTCAAAGCAATTCTTGGAAATAATTCTTATTTGTTAGTGTAACAATGTTGAAATGAGTGTCTAGAAACAAAACATATTACTTGTACGTTATAATTAGAAAATATGTTAGGAAAAGATTTTACTTAATTACTGCATTTATAAAAACAATATTTCTTAGAAAATCGATGTGGAGGACTCCTCACTTTCGATAACAAACCTTTTAAGAAACAAACTTCAAACTTAAATAAAGAAGGGAAATAATTAAAAAATAATAATAGCATAAAATAGTCTTCTCTTGTCATTTTAATTATAAAGTGGAAGAATGTAAAAATATAAATTAGTAATACAAACTAGCATAGAACAGAATAATGAAATGGAACAGTACGCAACGAAATTTAGATAAATTAGAAAATTTTTGACTGACTTAGACAACGATTTAATCATTGCCTAAATTCAGTGCAAAATTTAAGTTCGAGGGGTGGTGATATGTAAGGTGTCAGGCAAATCCAACACCTTCCCAGAAAACCCTGACATGATAAGCAAATCCAGTAGTATGTCACATAGCTCCGAATAAATCGTGATATTAAATTAACCAAAGTAATACGAGTAACAAGTGAGCAAATGGAATATCATAGACTAACAAAGAATGCCTAAATGCATGTCATATCTTCCCATTCCAACCGTGAGACAGTCGCAGTTCCAGGGGGAGAAACAGGAACAGAAGCTTAGAGCGGAACTGTGTTAAGCTAGAAGGCCCTACGGTTATGGACGGACTGGACACCCACGTCGCCAGTTAACCACTAGGACAACGCCAGCTGCAAGTTTTAGTGTGAGACTTTTTTGCGTCTCTGTTACGTCAAGGACCACCCCCCAGCCCATGTTAAAGGCTAGAGCCCTCCAGAAAAACAGTATAGACCTTATGATAACACAAAAGCGGCCAACCACAGCCAAGTTTTAACGTGACACTTTTTCGCGTCCTGTTACGTCAAGGAGCACCCCCCAGCCCATGTTAAATGATAGAGCCCTCCAGAAGGACAGTACAGATCTTACGATAACGCATAAAGGACCACACTAGCTTCAAGTTTTAGCGTGAGACTTTTTCGCATCTCTGTTACATTGCAAATTTTAAAAACATTGCCCCACCACGAAGAGTATAACGTTTCTCATTGAAAAGACAGAATTTTTGTAGGCGGAGCTTAAGGTTAACGTTGAGACTCTGATTGGTCAGATGAAAACCGAGCAAGATCGTTTATTTTAAACCAACTTCGGTAAATGGTAGTGAGGAGAAGTTAGGAGAGTTGGTTCCGAGACGGCGAGCTGGATGGCTGCTGCGCCGGCCGCTGCCCCCCTAAAGCTGCCTATCCAACGACAAGGTAATGAACGCACGCGGTGCCGCATAACAGCGCATAAAGCTTCTCTCAGAAATGTTGAAGTCTCATCTGTTACACCCCCTTTTTGCGTAATACTAGTGTCGATAGTCAATTGAAGCTCATGGTGTTCACATTTGCCACTTGAAATAAAAATCTGAAACGGGATGATTTTTCTGTTATATAGTTATAGATAATTTACGACAAGTTAGATAAGTAATAAAGATAATTGAGAGTCACTGTAGACCATTTTGATAGTTTTTTCTTAATTTAAACCTAGATTATAGATGTGATATGGCGTAGGTCATCCCCTGTAGACCTTGGAAACCCGTTCAGGGAATATTCGTTCACATTTTTGTTGAACGTAGTTGGTTTTTACCATCCTGTATTGAAACACATCCTTTTACCAATTGTGCAGTTTATAAAAAATGTTTTGTGAGTAGAATAAAATTTCCAATGGTAAACTTAACTGCTTTTTCGACGTTGTTTTACCAGCTAACTAAAAGTAGGAAAGACTTGAACCCCTTCCACTAAATTTAGTCAGTATTAAGATTCTTTTACAGGGAGTGCAGTGGAGCTGACGCCGAAATCCTTAAGTATTTGGTTATATCATCACTAGTCTCACTGAAGTCTTCTGAATTCTACATGTCATGTGTGGTCTGGCGTCTCCTTACCAGTGACAGGTCCCAGGATCAAACTAGTTAATTCCCTAAACAACACGCTCAGAGCGTCGTTGCGCGAAAGTGGTAGGGAGACACGATATAGAACAAACAGACACAACCCAGAATGATAGAGTATCTAGGCTAACAAAACTTGCTACCTTACGGGGAGCAGTAGACAATTTTTCAGACCTCCTGGAGCCTACAAAAAAAAAAAAACCCTGTGGAACATACCACAATTAATGTGAAGAAACTGGACGTTAAAGAGCTAAAAGAAACTAAAAAGGAAAAAGAAAAGGCAGCATTCTGATCAGTGTCAAAAGGTAGATTCCACAGTGGAAACTGGCAGGATAATTAATCGGCTGACACAGTCTGTCGAGGAATGCAGGGAGAATAAACCGCTCAACTAGAAGAGGTATAAATCCCCTCATATTGATACACTGACCATATTTTACATTTGTACGCAGTCTGATAATAAATATCAATATAACGCTTCTGGTAACCTACACAGACGAGTGGGAGAAAAATGGTTCAAATGGCTCCGAGCACTATGGAACTTAACTGCTGTGGTCATCAGTCTCCTACAACTTAGAACTACTTAAACCTAACTAACCTAAGGATATCACACACATCCATGCCCGAGGCAGGATTCGAGCTTGCGACCGTAGCGGTCGTGCGGTTCCAGACTGTAGCGCCCAGAACCGCTCGGCCACTCCGGCCGGCAGACGAGTGGGAGAAAGATGACGGGACTGACGAAGTGATGTTCAAACTTACAGGAATGAATATGTACCTTGTGTTTACAAATAACGTCTCACGTGTTGGTGTACGAGATTTCTTTATAATCAGTGAGTTAGGAATGTGCTTCAAGCGCACGAGACGCAGCATGCAAAAGAGCATTAAGCATGACATAGAAAAGACGTAAATGTATATTTTAGTTGCAGGAAAGGAAGTACTGTGTAGAAAGGCACTTGAAATACACTGTACGTAACCACAGAAAGGTACAGCTTTACAATGTTTCTGTCTTTATTTACCAAGAAAAATTGCCAAACAGCCGTACCTTTTTGGAAGATACTTTATTTTATTTTGACAACCAGTTTCGGTATTTCAATTGCCCACCTTCAAGCGTCATATAAACATCATGTACAGACAATCACACGTGTCGATATTGGCTTACAGGAGGCAGAAGTATCTGCTTACCGTGAATCGTACAACTAAAGCACTAACGCCTACATAAAATTTTCACTTTCCAGTGGCGTTTACACTGATATGAAACTTACTGGCAGAGTAAAACTTGAGTGCCGCATCGAGACTTCAAGTTG
Organism: Schistocerca gregaria; assembly: GCF_023897955.1. Taxonomy (NCBI): domain Eukaryota; kingdom Metazoa; phylum Arthropoda; class Insecta; order Orthoptera; family Acrididae; genus Schistocerca; species Schistocerca gregaria. Next base: position 531,644,389 of record NC_064925.1, read on the forward strand.
GGACCCCTGCCTTTCGCGGGCAGTTGTTCTACGATTTTTTTATAATTAACACCCGCTTTACGCGAGTTGCCACCTTAAGGGTTTTTTGTTTCGACAGTGAATTTTTGTTTTTGTTGTTTACTGAGTATGGAAGGGAGAAACGCCAGCCGGGATGGCCGAGCGGTTCTAAGCGCTACTGTCTGGAACCGCGCAACCGCTACGGTCGCAGGTTCGAAACCTGCCTCGGACATGGATGTGTGTGATGTCCTTAGGTTAGTTAGGGTTAAGTACACTACTGGCCATTAAAACTGCTACACCACGAAGATGACATGCTACGGGCGCGAAATTTAACCGACAGGAAAAAGATATTGTGATGTGCAAATGATTAGCTTTTCAGAGCATTCACCCAAGATGGCGCCGGTGGCGACAGCTACTACGTGCTGACATGAGTAAAGTTTCCAACCGATTTCTCATGCACAAACTGTAGTTGACCGGCGTTGCCTGGTGAGATGTTGTTGTGATGCCTCCTATAAAAAGGAGAAATGGCGTACCATCACTTTTCCGACTTTGATAAATGTCGGATTGTAGCCTATCGCGATTGCAGTTTATCGTATCGCGACCTTGCTGCTCGCGTTGGTCCAAATCCACTGACTATTAGCAGAATATGGAATCAGTGGGTTCAGCAGGGTTCCCAACGACCTCGCATCACTAGCAGCCGAGATGACAGTCATCTCATCCGCATGGTTGTAGCGTATCGTGCAGCCACGTCTCGATCCCTGAATCAGCAGATGGGGACGTTTGAAAGACAACAACGATCTGCACGAACACTTCGATAACGTTTGCAGCAGCATGGACTATAAGCTCGGAGACAATGGCTGCGGATACTCTTTACGCTGCATCATAGACAGGTGCGCTTGCGATGGTGCACTCAGCGACGAACCAGGGTGCACGAATGGAAAACGTAATTTTTTCAGATGAATCCAGGCTCTGTTTACAGCATCATGATCGTCGCATCCGTGTTTGGCGACATTGCAGTGAACGCACATTGACGGCACTTTGAACAGTGGACGTTACATTTTAGATGTGTTACGACCCGTGGCTCTACCCTTCATTTGATCTTCGCGAAACCCTACATTTCAGCAGGATAATGTACCACCGCATGTTGCAGGCCTTGTACCGGCCTTTCTGGATACAGAAAGTTTTAGATTGCTGTCTTGGCTAGCACATTCTACGGATCTCTCACCAATTGAAAACGTCTGGTCGATGGTGGCCAAGCAACTGGCTCGTCACAATACATCAGTCACTACTCTTGATGAACTGTGTTATCGTTTAGAAGGTTCATAGGCAGCTGTACCGGTACACGCCATCCAAGCTCTGTTTGACTGAATGCCTAGGCGTATCAAGGCCGTTATTACGGCCGGAAGTGGTTCTTCCGGATACTGATTTCTCAAGGTATAGGCACCCAAGTTGCATGAAAATATAATCACATGTCAGTTCTTGTATAATATATTTGTCCAATGAATACCCGATTATCATCTGCGTTTCTTCTTGGTGTAGCAGTTTTAATGGCCAGTAGTGGAGTTCAAAGATCTAGGGGACTGATGACCTCAGATGTGAAGCCCCATAGTGCTCAGAGCCATTTGAACCATTTTTTGAACCGCAGGAGTTTCTGGGGCCGCTGTTAACGTATGGGGTTCATGGAAACATCACGTCTGCAGTTCAAATTCTTCTCACAGCCTTCACACCCCAGCTAGACGGTGGATCCGTGAACGACGTCCATAAATTGTTAGCAAAAAGGATCCGGTATTGCGTTCTGTTCGTTAAGACCATGAACTCGTCCATCAAGCGTTGATACATATCGAGGACTTCCTTTTCGCCGTCGGGGTTCATGCAGTGTATCGCCATTCTTTTACCCAGTTGACTCCATTAATCCGTGTTGTCGTGAAGCAGACGGCACCCGGATGAAAGAGGTCCACGAGCACAATCGAAGTAAAGGTGTGGCGTAGGAGGAAAGCCAGTATCTGGCGTATCAGTTTTCAGCATCAGCGTGCGATTCCCAGTTCATATTGTCTTCGTCTGTACAAACGTCGCTCAACTGGGGCACACAGGATAGTCAATTAGGTGGAGGCATGTAGCTTTCGGCCGGTCATTTCTCGTTAATGACTACATGCCACGTCGACCGCACTAAAGGGGACTGGAAGGTCGCGTGGATGGCTCGACAGACCCAGGTACATTCGGCCGTGGGGTGTCGCTGTACAATGTCTTTAGCCGGGTTCCAGTGTTGGAGGACACTGTAATAAATCTTTGCTGTAAGAGTCCTTATCTCCTGTATAACTCTAACATATAGCTGTGTTTCACGAAAAACTCGTAATATGAGATAGAAAGGGTAATAAACTACTGGCCATTAAGGAATGGCCAAGAAGGAATGCAGATGATAAACGGGTATTCACTGGACAAATATATTGTACTACAAATGACATGTGATTCCATTTTCACGCAACTTGGGTGCATAGGTCCTGAGAAATCAGTACCCAGAACAACCACCTCTGGCCGTAATAACGGCCTTGATACGCCTGGGCATTGAGTCAAACAGAGCTTGGATGTCGTTTCCAGGTACAGCTGTACATGCAGCTTTAACACGATACCACAGTTCATCAAGAGTAGTGACTGGTGTATTGTGACGAGCCAGTTGCTCGGCCAACATTGACCAGACGTTTTCAACTGGTGAGAGAACTGGAGAATGCGCTGGCCAAGCAGCAGTCGAATATTTTCTGTATCCAGAAAGGCCCGTACATGACCTGCTGAAACGTCCCCTCAGAAAAATTAATGAATTACTGTGCTTAAACTGACACACAATATTTCTTAGAACAACGCAATCTGACTTTCAATAATCCCTAAAAAAGAATGGCCCTGACTAACATTAACCTATACCTTTTACAAATCACTTACCTCACAAAAATCTTCGTTACACGAGTTACTGCAATACAGCGAGCGCCACTACTGCCAGCTAAATAAAAGGTTCAAACTACTGATAGGCATAGTTAGCAAATGAAAGATTTTGATAGAGAACAAACAATTTATTTACCTTAATAGTGTTCAAAAGTCATAATATATATAGTAGTTCATGACATCCATTCTTACAAATGTACTGTTTCTGATGGACACACATACAGATCATCCGCTCTCAAAAATCCGCCATCTCACCTCCCCACATCCACCACTGCTGGCGGCTCACCTCCAACTGCGCAACGCTATGGCTGTTCACATCCAGCTGCCCAACACTACAGTGGCAGACAACAATGCAAACTAGCCACAGACTGCACACAGCACAGTCAGTGATTTTCATATAGAGCGCTACATGGCGTTACCAATAAAAAACCTAAACAGCCTACTTACGTTGCAACATGCGGTCGTGCATTATCCTGCTGAAATTTAGGGTTTCGCAGGGATCGAATGATTGATAGAGCCACGGGTCGTAACACAGCTGAAATGTAATTTCAATGTACTGTCAATGCGAACAAGAGGTGCCTGAGACGGGTAACCAATTGCTACCCATACCATCACGCCTGGTGATACGCCAGTATGGCGATGACGGATACATGCCTCCAGCCGGCCGTGGTGGCCGAGCGGTTCTAGGCGCTTCAGTCTGGTGCCGCTCGACCGCTACGGTCGCAGGTTCGAATCCTGCCTCGGACATGGATGTGTGTGATGTCCTTAGGTTAGTTAGGTTTAAGTAGTTCTAAGTTCTAGGGGACTGATGACCACAGATGTTAAGTCTCTAAGTGCTAAAAAAATGGCTCTAATGGCTCTGAGCACCATGGGACTTAACATCTATGGTCATCAGTCCCCTAGAACTTAGAACTACATAAACCAAACTAACCTAAGGACATCACACACATCCATGTCCGAGGCAGGATGCGAACCTGTGACCGTAGTGGTCGCGTGGTTGCAGACTGTAACGCCTAGAAACGCTTGGCCACCTCAGCCGGCCATTGACTCAAGTTCGCGTCTGTAATTTACCTCATCACGAAGGACGACATTGAGGCGCCTGGGACCTTACTACGTCGGACGCGTTGGCCGTTGAGGGTGTGAGTACTCACATATGCTAAATGGTCCGAGAACGGTGCTGGCCACATCTCAGCGTCAACAACTGCCGTGTGTGACTTAAACTCGATCCAAACGGCTCGAGGAATGGCCAGCAAAGTGGTTGTATGCCTGTCGATTTGAGTGTTGTGTGATCCATTTGTCCAACAAAGGCAAGTCCATTACAAGCATCTGAAGTGCGGGGTAGGTGGTATTGCGCGGCATCTGATCGGATGGTCTGAGCGCACAATTCAAATCACAGCTTGGTACCAAGTGGTCGGCGTTGCTCTGGAAGAGCTTTGCTATGTCTTTGGCGTAAAAGGAGCGGCGTTGTCTCCTTCTGACGGTTCCTGAAGGAGCGCAGATGTTCACCAGACGAACTGTTGAGTGCGACCCCACGGTCCGACGGTAAATAGGATACCTGAGTTGCCGTATCCCTTCCCTGAGCAGAATAGCCGTACCTCCTCCGCCCACATCTGAAGGCATGGCGTAGGCGTCATATCCGTAGGTATCGAGACAGAGTCCCAGTCGGATTTCTTGAAGAAAAACAACATCCAGATCCGCAGCTCGTAAAGTATCTTGCAGCATACGGGTTTTGAGAGCAGAAGTAATGCCGTCGTCGCTGACTGTGGTGAGCAGGTATGGATGTTCCACCAAGTCGCGGGGGCGCTCCTTGGTATTACAGGTGGGCGGGATTCACTGTGTGTTCCGGAGGAAGAGGTAGGCAGAGGTAGGTGTAGGTTATGCCGGCCTATCCCAACGGTATCGGTGTATTGTCACGGTCCTCAAACGAATTATGCATCTCCATCTACGGCTCCAGTCTCCGAGGGGGTCAATAACATTGGATCTCGAAAGGCAGACGTAATTGTGGGTGCATCCCCGGGGGCGGGGACTCCATGATCTCCAGCATCTTAGCACTGCGCGGTCCCACTGGTATCTGGGGAAGACATCGAACCGTGTGGACCGCCATGGTCGGCCGTGTCGGATCGGTGGTATCGACTGACGCACCTCATCATCCACCGTTGCTTTCTCAGGCCGTTCTACTGCCAGGGTCGTTACGTGCCGTGTCTTATGTAGCCTCGGATATTTCTGTTCGCGCTGTCTCGCCTTTGTGTCCGGCGCAGGGCAGGAAGTGGATTCGGCGTCCTGATTTTCAACTTCCATCGCAACGTTGTCTTGTGGATGCAGCGGTGCGTAAGTTCCCTTGGCTCGACGAGAGGCCATCAGAGGCACCGGCGCTAGGAGACGCAGGGGGCTCCTCAAGAACTCTTGCAGGGGCCTCCAAGGCTTGTACCCACATAAAGCTGTCGTCATAGATAGCTGGCGTCTCCCGTCTAGCTGCCGCAACATACGTAATGGGTACAGAGGTCGCTATCGACTGTCGAATCTGATCGTCTGAGGGCGTCCGCACGAGACGGCGTTACAGGCATTCCATGCGTACATGGAAGGCCTATCCATGTCCGGAACAGGTCCTCGGTGACCGTCGTAAATAATTGTCGCCAGGCAACCAACGATCGTGAGGTAAGAGTATTTGACAGTGCAGTTCAATACGGACCTGTCGCACCCCGTTAAGGACAAGGTAAGTTTCGAAGATCTTCAATTTTTCGGCCGTAAGAATGAGAACTGTTCCATAACGTCGAAGAGCAGGGGTGACTAAATCCGATGGAATATAAAGGAATATAAATGGTACCTCTAACACGTGCAAATTTTGTAGTCCCAGTCCAGTACGTAAAGATGTTAACACGACCACATTTCCGCCAGAGTGGCAGAATCTGTAAACTTAAGTCGAGTATCTGAGACGTTTCTCACAGGCCTCATCGTCAGTGAACTTACGATATACACCATGTGATCAAAAGTATCCGGACACCACAAAAAACATACGTTTCTCATATTAGGTGCATTGTGCTGCCACCTACTGCCAGGTACTCCACATCAGCGACCTCAGTAGTCATTACACATCATGAGAGAGCAGAATGGGCTGCTCCGCGGAACTCACGGACTGCGAACGTGCTCAGGTGATTGGGTGTCACTTGCGTCATAGGTCTGTACTCGAGATTTCCCCACTTATAAACGTCCCTAGGTCCACTGGTTCCCATGTGATAGTGAAGTGGAAATTTGAAGGGACACGTACATCAAAAAAGCGTACACGCCGACCTCGTCTGTTGACTGTCAGAAACCGCCGACTGTTGAAGAGGTTCGTAATATGTAATAGGCAGACATTTATCCAGACGATCACACAGGAATTCCCAACTGCATCAGGATCCACTGCAAGTACTATAACAGTTACGCAGGAGGTGAGAAAATTTGGATTTCATAATCGAGCGACTGCTCATAAGCCATACATTACGCCTGTAAGTGCCAAACAACGACTCGCTTGGGTTAATGAGCGAAACAATGGACGACAGAAGAGTGGAAAAACGTTATGTGGAGTGACGAATCACGGTACACAATGTGGCGATATGATGGCAGGATGTGGGTATGGTGGATGCCCGCTGAAAGTCATCTGTCAGCGTGTGTAGTGCCAACAGTAAAATTCGGAGTCGGTAGTGTTATGGTGTGATCGTGTTTTTCACGGAGGGGGCTTGCATCGTTTGTTTTTTTGCTTGGCACTATCACAGCACAGGCCTACATTGATGTTTTAAGCTCCTTCTTGCTTCCGACTGTTGAAGAACAATTCGGGAATGGCAACTGCATCTTTCAACACGATCGAGCTACTTTTGATAATGCACGGCCTGTGGCGGAGTGGTTATACGACAATAACTTCCCTGTAATGCACTGGCCTGCACAGAGTCCTGACCTGAATCCTATAGAACGCGTTTGGGATACATTGGAATACCGACTTCGTGCATCTTTACCTCTCCTCAGTGCAGCACTCCGTGAGAATGGGCTGCCATTCCCCAAGAAACCTTCCAGCACCTGATTGAGCGTATGCCTGCGAAAGTGGAAGCTGTCATCAAGGCTAAGGGTGAGCCAACATCACATTGAATTCCAGAATTACCAACGGAGGGCGCCACGAACATGTAAGTAATTTTCAGCAAGGTGTCAGGATACTTTTGATCACATAGTGTACAATGCTGGAGACGATAGACAAGTGGCCTCCCACCACCTCTTTCAGGTCAGCATGTATCACGTCTCGTAGAAGTCTCTCCCCTTCGTTGGCCTTGAGTCTAGAGTAAGTTGCGTCAAACTGTAGCTTTATCGTGGTTTTTCGATACGAAGCAGCCACTGAGTGTGAGAAACGTGCCTATGACACTGAACACTATTGTGGTGGCGCGGTAAACAACAAACACACGAAGCGTCACGGACGTACCGCACTTCTCCACAGCCAAAGGCCGACAACCCAAACACGAGGACGGGTTGTGAGTCGTGGTTGGGTAGTTCAGTCGGTAGAGCACCTGTCCGTAAAAGGCAAAGATCTAGACTTCGAATCTCGGCCCGGCACGCAGTTTTAATTTGCCAGGAAGTTTCAGTCAAGCCTGAAGTACCAAGTCGAGATGAACATCCAATCCAAACATGCCAGCATGTATTGATTGGCGAAGATGGCATATTGAAATGCCGAAACCGGTTGCCATCTAGACTTCGAATCTCGGACCGGCACGTAGTTTTAATTTGCCAGGAAGTTTCAGTCAAGCCTGAAGTACCAAGTCGAGATGAACATCCAATCCAAACATGCCAGCGTGTATTGATTGGCGAAGACGGCATACTGAAATGCCGAAACCGGTTGCCAAATAAAATAACTTCTCATAAACTACTGATGTTTGGCGATTCTGCCTGGTAAGTATTTGACTACCCATGTTCCCGAGTCCACAGTGAAATATTAGACACTTTTGTTTCTTTCTCTGTATTCCAGGTTTTCCTTTCCACTCTGCATACCGCCTGATAGCTGCAGTATGACTTACCTTATGTAACGCGTAATTCCGATAGTACTACCATCATCTGGTCGAACATATTAACGAAAACTTCAAAATAAGAGACTGTGCAATGCCTATTTAAAGGACAATATGTAAAGATAAATATCAAAACGTGATAAATAAAATTTGCGTAATTGAGTCATCCGCTTGAAGTTTCGGGAGCCATTGTCATCAAGTGCCATGAATCACTTAACATTTGCTTATGTATCTACAAGCACATGTATAAAGCTTTTATTTTTATCATTTAGGTCATATAATAATTTATCTGTATGAAATAATTTCACGATATATATCAAAACCTGTGTAAATAGAAATGTCTATGGTTTCTCGAACTATAGTCCCAATAGTTCAAAAAAATTGCACTAAGTCGCTAATTTCATATACCATGCAAGTTACATAGAAATATGGAATGAACATGAGATTATTTATACATATCCTTGAACACTCCCTAAATCAAGACATTTTGTTAAAAGGTTCGACTAGATACTGATAATACAATTGGCACTACTCTTGTGCTTATCTGCATTATCCCCTTCAATACTGATTTCAGAAGTAAATAAATAAAATAAAACCTGAATTGATTGTCACATTACGTATCGTAGTAACTAGGAAGGATAACTGCTAATAAATGGCCATTAACGTCAGAGGTCTTAAACTGAAATTCGTCCATTTTTAAATAGATATGTTTCTCAGCCAGAACAAATGGTGTATGACAGTGTCGGATATTGTTTGATTCAGAACTGGTATGTACCTCTGGAGTTAACATTTTAGAGGAACACATGTAGCGACACATTTTCATTATATCAATAAGTGAATATGTTTTTTGTTATGAACTAGAGCAGGCGTCCCTAAGAATCATGTCTTAATCTGCAGTTCGATATCGTCCTCGTTCCTGTTATAACTTATGATGATCTTTTATTTCTTTATGTATTCGACGTTCTCACCGGCCGGAGTGGCCGAGCGGTTCTAGGCGCTACAGTCTGGAACTGCGCGACCGCTGCGATCGCAGGTTCGAATCCTGCCTTGGGCATGGATGTGTGTGATGTCGTTAAGTTTGTTAGGTTTAAGTAGTTCTAAGTTCTAGGAGACTGATGACCTCAGAAGTTAAGTCCCATAGTGCTCAGAGCCATTTTTTCGACTTTCTCGATGGCCTGTGTTGCATTTTTTGATCTTTGTGTGCTTCTACAAACTTACAACTCTAATGCTTCTTACAGTTGTGACGTATACTATCAGCAATGACACATTTTCGTGCAGAAATGGAAATATGTCACGTAAAACCACAAGTGTGGGAGTGTAATTCTAGACAGTACCTTAAAGTACTTATATCCAGGGTTAGAAAACTGCAGATCAACTGAAAAAAATACAGAAGATCTGTTAAATTGTTACGTATTTATTTTGTAAGTTGAAAGCAAAATATTATTGTTATGGACAAATGAACATGGCTAAAATGTTGTCCAACCAAAGTATTAATAAAATATCATCAGCTAGGCAATAATAAATGACACACATCTGGTTTATAGCATAGTTTACTAATAACCTCCCTTATGTTTGAAGCTATTGTACTGAAAAACTGAGATATCATGTCATCATTTGTAGTTAACATTCTTGTCTGAGAACAAAATTCTATTATAAACAAATATTTTAAAATTTTAGGTCGTTCTCTTGCAGGAATTGCGCGTATTTCATTATCAATCGCTGATAATATTGTCTCATTGAATTGTACGCTTGCGAAATTTCAATATAAAACGACAAAGTAACGTAAAAGGCCTCTGTTATGGCCTCCAAGACTAGGTGCCACCGTGACACTTTTGCGTGTACCAAATGAACTTGAGGCGAAATTTAAGTGTCTTCTTTGGTTCACCTGTATTTCCTCTATCAGTCTATTTTGGTACGGGTCCCAGACACGAGCAATAGCGATGTGTCGGTCGAACGAGGATTGTATAAGTTATTTATAGCATGTATTACACTTTCTGAGGGTTCTTAGAGTGAATCTCAGTCTGGCACCTACCTTTCCCGTGATTTGGTTTATGCAAAAATAAGAAAAAATAGCTGCGTTTTAAAATAAATATTAATTTTACCATAAAATTTAAGTCACAAAATAATTTCTTGGTGCCTTTAATTTACTAGCGTTTTGTGTTTAAATTGTGTTGTGAATTCATATCTCTCTATAATAGATGTCCACAAATTTTCTGGTTTTGTTATATTAACTAATTCGTTGTTATCTTAAGCACAGCCTCTTACTTGCGTTCCACAGTTAAGTACCGCAGTAGTTTGAATCTGTAATAGTACAATCACTCTGATTCGCGATTTTATCCAAATGGACCACTTCACCATTTATGAGGTATTTCAAATCACTTTAATGAAGCAGTCCCCAAAAAGACTACAAGCTACTAGTACTTCTAATTTTCAACTGCCATTTATCTGTCACTTATCGACCCTGTATACTTAACAGATACACTGCGCCTCAAAGTCGACATATTTTTGGGAAATATGTCACACAGTGGTCAGTTAACTATTGGCGAACTTTTCTGCGGATATGATGTTAGTATTTCCCTTCTGCTGATGAGGGTTTTCCAAGCGTTGTTCTTTTATTGTCCGTTCTTTCACTTACTTTACCTTTAAGTGTTACTGAAATCAGCATTTACTACTATTGATTCTGTCGTAGCGAAATGAAACTTTTTTGCAAATGGTAAGTAAATTGAGGAAATTGGGGGTGTCTATCAACGCCTTGAAGCTAAACCTCATTGGGAATAGGTTTGTCGTATCCCTGTTTTTCCCAAAAAGTGTGATAGCGTTGGTAACGTTATGACTGGCCTATCTTGAGGGAAACGTTGTAACTGTCTTCACACAGTGAGCTTCTGGAACGTGTTAACTTGAATGACGTAGTGAGCAAACGAAAGTTACATTTTCGTGTAGAAGCACTGGAGGTAGGGGTGGCGGTCCGAGAGCTGGACGCTAAGTAAACCGTCGTGCTACAACTTTGCGCAGACGTTTCCCAGCCAGACCAGACCAGCAGCGCCATCCACGAGGCGGAGCGGGTTTTTATACTCAAAGAAATTCATGCTTTTACAGCCTGCAACTCTTCAAGTAAATTAACTTAAGTAATAATTGTACGAATAAATACTGTGTCGCAGTTACGTTAATTTTATTTTCGAAAGGCTCGCTACAATCAAGTTTTCGGTGTCACATGTTAAAATATCTCGTTTCTGAAAAAATCACCGAATGCTTGTAATTTACGTATGGCGTACCTAAATTATATTAACCGTGTATCTAAAGAAACAACCTCGTGCGGACATCATTTCACAGACAGCGTGACCTCCTTCTCCGGGACACAACAAATAAGAAGACATTTTAAACTAATAAATGTGTTCTAACGTATTTCTAGTTGCAAGGCTAGTGGTATCATGTGTGATAACACTTTTATTATTGGTGAGTTCAACCGCATTATAATTTTGTAATTGTATAAGGTCACAAGGAGATTTCATTCTTATTAACCCAAGGAGTGACTCTGAAAATTACTAAATTTACCAAATACTGCTGATTTTTAAATTTATGAAGAGATTGTTCTACGTTATATTAATTTAGCGGCCCAAAATGCCTCAGCTGGATTAAACGGATATTTTTGTACCAGGTTTAGCTTTATAATCTGTCTGACATGAGATACACAAGGAGTGACATTAGCTGTATTCTATTTCCCCACATTTGGTTTCAGAAGATAACACTGTAAAATTGTATGTAAATTCATGAGTATCTGCTAGGCTTTGCTGCTTCGTGGAGGACTGGCAACGGACCCTCAACATAAAGAAATGAAACTAGTCGCTTATAAACAGACAGAAATACCCATCACTGGATTGTTACGGGTGTGCTATAGTGATGCTAGAAGCCGTGGCATCCATTACGTACGTGGGGGTATTGCTCGTGTCTGGGACCCGTACTAAAATAGACTGATAGAGAAAATGCAGATGAACCATAGAGGACCAGCAAATTTCGCCTCAAGTTCATTTGGTACACGCGAAAGTGTCACGGTGGCACCTAGTGGCAGAGGCAACAACAGAGGCCTTTTGCGTCACTTTATGGTTTCATTTTGAAATTTCGCAAGCGTACATTCCTTAAAGAGCGTGTCAATATATTCTTTTTCCCTCGTACGTCTTGCGATTGGACCATGAAGGTAAAATTAGAGAGATTAAAACTTGAGGAAAGTGGTGTAGGAATCGACAGTGGTAGACAAAGTGGCCTCTGCTATCCACTATACGATGACTTGTGGAGTATGGATGTAGATGTCGTAGGCGTAGATGTCATTGTGCTAGGACAAAAGCTGGGCTGAGTCTTAACGAAATGCGTCTTTGTACCAACGTTTTATATCTCCTTGAAGGTAATGTACAAAACAGTGCTATGTAGAAAGCGTTAGATAACCCTCTGGAAAGGCGTCTTAGCTACAACTTTCTTCAGGGTTGTTAAAGGATAAAAGCTTCATACTCCTAGATGTGTTTCGTACGTGAAACAGGGACAATAGACTTCGGTAGGTACGAGTTTCATGAGCAGAAATTGTGGCGTAGGGAATGTAGTGTAACACCTGTTTAAAAATTTTCGAACTTCCGAATACGATCGATACAGATTCATAAAAGCTTTAACTCACCTTGTCAATAACATCTATTGTTACGATATGAATAATGGTTCACAACATTTGTGTGTTCCTTTTTGTAAAACCCTTGGAGTAATTCTGTTTGATTACTGTTATTGTAAATTTTAAAACTCCTGATTCCACAATGAAAATAACGATTTACAAACTAAAATGAAAAAGAACAGCAATAAAAATAATTACTAAGAACTCACTTGTAAGCACGTTATCTTGCAGCCGATTTCATGCAGTGTAGCTCACTGGGGATAAGACTGTGTGAACAAGGACATGAGATTAGTGTACCTGTCATGAAATTGACTTCCTTTTGCTTTTCTTTCTCTCTCTCTCTCTTTTCTTTATTTTTGAGTCATCAGTCTTCTCACTTGTTTGATGTGGCCCCAGCCTCTTCATTTCACAATAATACTAGCACCCTACGTCCTCAATTATTTTCTCTGTCTTACCCATCAGCGTTTGCCCTCCACAGCTCCCTGTAGTACCACGGACGTTATTCCCCGATACCTTAACAAATGTTCCGTCATGTTGTCCTTTATTCCTGTAATGTTTTCCATGTGTTCCTTCCGACGTCGATTCTGTGAAGAACCTCCTCATTCCTTATTTTATCAGTTCATCTAGTTCTCAACATTCTTCTCTGGCACCACGTATCAAACGCTTCGATTCTTCCCCGTCCCAGTTTTCCCCCCGTTAATGATACAGTACCAAACAACGTAGTGCTCTAAACTTACGCTGTCAGAAGTTTATTTTTCAAATTAAGATTTAATGTTGATAGCAGTAAATTCTTCTGAGCCAGCGCTGCCCCCTTTGCCTTCGCTATTCTGTTTCTTATGCCTTCCCTGCTTCTTCCATCTTGAGTTATTTTGTTAACAAGGTAGCAGAATTCCTTAACTTCGTCTATTTCGTGACCACTAATTTTGATGTTCAGTTTCTCACTATTCTCATTTCTCGTACTTCTCATGCACGCATGTCCCAAGCAGCACTACATTGTAATTCCAAATAACACAGGCGCTGCAATATTATGCTTATTACTGAACTGTTCACGGTAGCTCATTCTTGCCCTGCCATCCTATTCTTAACGAATAAGTCCCCCATTATATTATTTTCTGTTGCTGTTGATATTACCGTGTTTGCATCTGATTATACATGCCTACCTGCTTTCCGTTTCACTTCAGTGACCACCTCTACATCTAGATTCAACCTTTGCATTTCCCTTTTCAAACTTGCAAGCTTTCCTACTACTTTCAGACTTCTGAAACACTATGCCCCGACTCGTAGTATGTTATGACATAGTTGATCTTTTCCAGCCGTTTGTCATTCTCAGCTCATTCTTGGCTGTCCCCTCCCAGAGATCGGAGTGGAGGACTAATCCGAAATATTTTGTAGTAGTAGTAGTAGTAGTAGCGGGGTTTTGGGCGCACGACAGCAAGGTCTTCAGCGCCCGTTCAGTAACTCTGTGAGACGGGTGTCAAGAACAATCCCAGAACAGGAATATAAAACGGAACAGAAAACATGGGTAACAATAATCGAAAAACATGTGCTCACCCACACCAAAGCGTGGGATGAAGCAGAGCGTCAGCAGTAAAACATGGACAACACAGGAAGAAAATGATAGAGGAAGCTAAAACAATGTAGCAGATGGAAGTGGTTGGCTGACAGCAAGGAAAAAAGGGGAGGACTCAGCCACTCTGCAATACACTAAAACCTACAGCCTAAAATCTTAGACCAGAGTCCAGAGACATCACAAAACTTAAAAACCCTATACACACACGTCTCATCATTAGCTAGAACAGAAGGGAGATCCCCATCAACTTGTGCTTCTGCCCGTGCATCACGGTATAAAATGCAGTCTGTTAAAATGTGCCGGACAGAGATGTGCACACCACAAGCATCACAAAACGGTGGATCCTCCCGCCGTAATAAAAAGCTATGTGTGAGAGGACAGTGCCCGATCCGAAGATGTGTGAGGGCCACCTCCTCCCGCCTGAGCAACCGGCAGGAGGAACGCCAAGGCCGAATGGTTGACTTTATCAACCGCAGTTTATAGGCCGTCACCGCCAGCCATTCGTCCTCCCACAACTCCATGCACTTCCTGTGGAGTGTAGCGATGACTGACTGCAAGGGAATAGGACACTGGACCACATCCTGCTCTCTGCAGGCCTCCTTGGCAGCCTGATCGGCCTGTTCATTGCTCCAGATGCCGACATGACCAGGCACCCAGCAGAAGGTACCCCGCCGTTGGAGCAAGTACAGTTGGTTATGTATCAGCTGGACCATCTCCTCAGTCCCCCGAAATATTTTCCCAACGGAAGTATCATCATGACACTTTCTCAATTACACGCCGCTTATCCTGTGCATGCACTTTGTAAATCATTGATTCAGTGGTTCGCATATCCTTCTGCATCACCGTGCCTTTGATCACTACTGATTCGTCCGCCTTTTAGGAGCAGTTTTCAATCCAACGTTAGGAGAACGCCCTGAAAATCTACTCGCCCCTCCGCCCTCCCTTATTGCAGCGTTAACAGCACCAAGTGCGACGCTCAGGCTCTTCTTTCATTCTCGTCATGTGGCATCAATAGCCATCCCACTGCCCTCCCCCCTCCCTTCTCCCTCTCCAGAACCCACTACTCCAAGTCACTGCGTAATAATAAAATAATGTGTGCGTGTGTGTGTTTGGATCATATGCGCTCCCAACGGCGAGGTCATCAGCGCCCTTACACTTATTAAAACAAACGAATGTGGAGATGAACCAAAATTGTTGTACACGCATGCACTTGAATTGATGACACAGTCACTCACATACACTTTCACATGCACGAACACCAGTTAGAAGGGAAAGTAGCTACTCAAGAAATTAAAACACAGAGAAAACAAAACACAGACGAGCTAAAAGAAAAGCACAGAGAAATGTGACTTGTTGCCCACATTAGAAAACTTGGGAGAACGAGCCACCCTGTTGACACATTAACAACATCTCCCTAAAATCTTGTTGAAAATGTTGGGCACTATACAAAACTTTAAAACGCGTGCAACATTCGTTAGATCATTACATGAAATAGACTGATGATCCGCCAGTCCAATGAAATGTGGCTCACTGTGATTGGCACGCCACAAGCTCCACACATTGGAGTGCCCTCTCGCTAGAGTAAGAATCCATGCGTCATACGGCAGTGGCCTATAAGAAGGCGAGTAAGGAGGACCTAATCCCGTCGACGTTCACAGCTTGCTTGTTCTCAGTCATTTTCAGCCACTCATCTTCCCATGACACATGACTTTATACCTCAACAGCGGGGTGAGAGCATGCAGGGGGTTAGCACACCTAAATACTTGGGGGTCACGACACGCCTCCTTGGCTGCTCGATCCGTCCTTTCGGTGCCCGCATTTCCCACGTGCCCTGGTACCCAGCAGAAAGACACCTCCTTCCCCAGTGGTTGTAGTTGGAGGATGGCATCTTGGATATTCTGGATTACCTTATCTGCTGCGTGCAAACGCTGAACGTCTCATCGACTCCAGTACCCGCAAGATCGCATATAATTCGGCGTCAAAGACAGTAAATTGTGGAGGCAGTCTAACTTTGAGGACACGATCTGGAACGACGACAGAGCAACCAGTGGAGTCCACCTACTTAGACCCAGTTTTAATAACAGCTACATCGTTGTGGTGCTCAGATAAAATGTCAGAGATATAACATTAGAAATGGAAGCAGGAGTGCTATCTCTCCTGTACCGCACCAAATCTTAAATCACTCTGGGCCTCTCCAGTAACCAGGGTGGGAGTCGTTTAAGAACCTGGATTTGGAGTCGGAATGGCTCCACCTCGAGTGATTCCAGCACACGCAAAATGCGGATCTCAAATGGCTTCGTGGCTCCTTGATGGTTGAAAAAAAAAAAAAAAAAAAAAAAAACACTCCAGAGGCAGACGAGCAACAGCACGGTGTGCTGCTGAAGTTGGAGCTTTGAGGAACTTACATGCTTGACTCTCCATGAGGAGCTGGAGCCTGAGCCTGGGACTGGTCTGATAAGCACCTGTGGCCAGCCGAATACCCTCATGGTCGACAGCCGCAAGGATTCGCAAATAAGATGACCTCGTCAACCCATACACTGTGCAACCATAGTCCAACCACGAACGCACGAAAGACTGATAAAACACAACTTTTCCGCCCCCCCCCCCCCCTCTGGCTGAGGCACTTGATGATGTTCAGTACCTTCAGGGTTATGGCTTTCAGGTTTCACCGGTGTGGCAAACATGACAATTTGGAGTAAAAAATGAGATCCAGAAACCGCACTGTGTCTCTGAAATGTAAGATGGTTTCCCCCATATTCATGGCAGGCAAACTGACAAGATGACGAGAATGACTAAAGGAATACAAACCCACTTATCTGGAGAAAACTGAAAACCCGTCTTTGCAGCCTACTTCTCTCACATCTGCACTGTAAGTTGCAACTGATGGCTCACTTTTGCAACACTGGAGGAGTAACAGAAGACAGCAAAAATGTCCACAAATAAGGAGCACTGTACAAGACTCCTTACCGTAGACGTGATACTGTTGATGGCTATGGCAAAGAGTGCAGCACATAAAACACTACCCTTGGGGTCACCATTCTTCTGCTCAAAACGATCAGATAGCATGTCGTCAACTCGGGTTCTAAGAAACCGCTGAGACAGGAAAGACTGTAGGAAGATGGGGATGTGGCCACGAAAGGCCCATTGATGTAGTTGTGTGAGAATGCAGTGTCTCTAAGTATTATCATATGCCTTACTTATATCGAACAAATGCCGATACTTTGATGCTGATGGAGGAAAGCCTGCTGAATAGTCGCCTCTAGAAGGGTCAGGTCGTTGACAGTGGGCTGAAATCTTTGGAATCCACACTGAGACTAGGTAAGGAGTTGCCTAGTCTCCAACAGGCAGACCAGATTATGGTTAACCATTCGCTGCATGGTCTTTCTTACACAGCTTATTAGGACGATAATCCAATAACTACTGGAATATGTACGGTCCTTCCCTGGTTTGAAGACAGGAATCAGAATTCCCTCCCTCCACGAGTTGGGGTAGTTGCCTCTGTGCCATATCAGATTAAAACATTCGAGGAGGTTCTGTTTTGAAGCCGCTGACAAATGCCAAAACATGCAGTACCAGATGTGGTCGTGAATGGGTACAGTGTCATAAGTTTCAGTCAGTGCCGATTCGAACTCCTACATGGAAAAAGGGGAGTTTTAGGCCTCAGAACAATAGAAAATGAGGTCCAATTTCTCCCTCTCTCCAGTCGCACAGTAGTGACGAAACGCCGGATCCTGGGTGTCATTGACAGTAGTTTGTACAAATTGCTGGGCCAGTGTCTGAGCAATGTCTCTGGGTGTTGTTTGGAGGCACCCCCGTTTCAGCACTGCAGCTATGAGTAAACGGCTACATTTACTATAAATCCTCTGGATGGCTTCTTATACTTTTGTGGAACAAGTGGAACGCTTAATGGCGTCCAGGAACTCTTCCCATGAGTATTTTTTGCTCTCTTTAATGAAATGGCGAGCCTTGACTCTCACGAGTCGAAAGTAAGTGATATTGTCCGTTGTTGGGCGGCATTTAAACCGTCAAAAAGCTCCTATCCCAGATAGCTGAATGGTGCTCGTCTGTCCACCAAGTTACACGTCGCCTCTTAAGAGGGCCTAACGACTTTGGAATGGATAGGTCAGCAGCATGATGGATCACATATGTAATGTGTTCCACGTGGACGGCTTCCAGTTAGCCCTGCCAATCGTCATGTTGGTGGCTTCTGTTCCAGCAACACAGTATCCAGTAGGTGAATGTGGATGTGAAAGTGGTCGGTGGAATGAAGGTAGTCAGTGACCTCCCAGTTCACAGATTCGGTGAGGGCCATAGAGCAGACTGATAGGTTGATGGCTGAGAATGACCCAGTAACAGCACAGAAATGACACAGAGTACCAATGTTGAGGGCGCACAACTCTTGAGATATCAGAAGGAACTAAAACATCGAGCGCGAGGGTAAGTAGAGCTTGAGCCCCACAGGGTATGACAGATATAGAAGTCTGCCAGGAGGGGAGTTGTTCCATAAGATCTATGAGAGCCTCGAAGTTTACTTCATCCAGCGGAGGTAAATAAAGAGAGCAAATTGTAGGCGTCCTTTGTGCATTAATTTCAACTGTAACTGCTCGCAGGTCGGTAACCAGGGGGAAAGCAGAGGAGTGGTGCTCATTACTGACAAACACCGCGACCTCTCCTTGGGCCCTTTCCCCAGTAGATCATCCTTGGGATGTAGCATACATCCCCACAGTATAGGAGCATCAGATGCTTTTAAATGTGTTCGCTGTAAATACAATCACAAGGGGGGGGGGGTGCTGTAGTGGGAGTTTCAGTTCCTCCACATGTAGCCAGCCACCAAGGGAGGCATCTATGAGGGTGGTAGTACCTTCATCCTGATTTTCTGCTGTGGAGGAGAGCCCATGTTGCGCGGAAGCTCAGTTTCGTGGCGACATGACAGCCCCAGTCCTGTATCAACCTCCATTGCCTCGGAGGAAGATTTGAGAGAGACATAAGAGAGAATGACATCGACATCATCGGACTGTGTAGCTCCTGTCTCCTTCAGCTGACGAGTCTTTGCCTTTGATTTCGATACTTTGGTCTGAGGCGGCTTTGGAGCCACAACTTCAGAAGTAGTAGGTGGTGTAGCAGCGCTTGGCGGTGCACAAGACTTGATCTGTGTAGGGTCAGGAAAGTTCACGATGTCAGCAAACACGGCCTTTTCTGAAGTTTGGGAGGGGGAGGGCAAGCCTCAAAGGAACTGTGGCAGCACGTGTGCACTGAAAAATGCAGGTGTTAGTGCTGACAGTATGAACCTCCGTTTGTGTAGCGGCATCAGTTTTCTGAACTGGCTGCTTCAGAATAGAAAATAAAAGGCAACGAACGTGGATGCCTGCATGGACTTGTATAACTTCTTGGCTTGACCCTACGGGATGAGCTTGGTGGTTTTCATCTGCTGGATCATCCGCTTCTCAAGGAAAACTCTACAATCCCTGCTCCACACAGAGTAATCCTCAGAGCAGTTGAGACACTTCGGAAGAGAGGAGCAACCGAATCCCTCATGGGCGGCTTTGCGACACATCCCGTAAGTGGCTTCTTCTCTTTGGCAGCCGAGAGTAGTGTATCCAAAGTGCTGGCATTTAAAGCACCACATAAGATTTGGTTAATAAGGCCGTACACTGAGGTGTAGAAAACCTGCCTTACATGCTCTGGTAGTTCGGTGCTGTTAAAAATAAACATTGTATTGATGGTTTATTCGTCTACGATGTTACTGCGGAATCTGAGCGATGAAGGGTAGTGGTTAGCATACTGGACTCGTATTTGGGAGGCTTAATGTTCAAACACGTTACAGTCATCCTGATTTAGGTTCTCCGTGATTTCCCTTAATTGCTTAAGACAAATACCGGGATGGTTTCTTTGAAAGGGCAGGGCCGATTTTCTGCTCCATACTTCCAGAAACGGAGCTTATGCTCCGCCTTAAATGACCTCGTCGTCGACAGGAGTTAAACACTAGTCTCCTCCTCCTTCAGAATCTGAATCTCCGAAAATTTGTAATTCTGTCCAGTTGCAAATTAAAAGTATGTTACCATCCTCGCAGATTCAGCAACTGAATGTACAGTACTGGCCATTAAAATTGCTACACCAAGAAGAAGTGCAGATGTTAAACGAGTATTTATGGGACAGATATATTATACTAGAACTGATGTGTGATTACATTTTCACGCAATCTGGCTGCATAGATCCTGAGAAATCATTACCCAGAACGACCACCTCTGACCGTAATAACGGCCTTGATACTCCTGGGTATTCAGTCAAACATAGCGTGGATGGCGAGTACAGGTACAGCTGCCCATGAAGCTTCAAAACGATACCACAGTTCATCAAGAGTAGTGCCTGGCGCATTATGACGAGGCAGTTGCTTGGCCACCATTGACCAGACGTTTTCAATTGGTGAGAGATCAGGAGAATGTGCTGGCCAGGGCAGCAGTCAAGCATTTTCCAGAAAGGCCCGTACAGGACCTGCAGCATGCGGTCGTGCATTATCCTGCTGAAATATAGGGTTTCGCAGGGATAGAATGAAGGATAGAGAAACTGGTCGTAACACATCTGAAATGTAACGTCCGAGACTTGTAACCAATGGGACCCCATACCATCACGCCGGGTGATACGTCAGTATTGCGACGACGAATACACGCTTCCAATGTGCGTTCACCGCGATGTCAACAAACACGGATGCGACCATCATGATACTATAAAAAGAACCTGAATTCATCCGAAAAAATCACGTTTTGCCATTCGTGCACCCAGGTTCGTCATCGAGTACACTATCGCAGGCGCTCCTGTCTGTGATGCAGCGTCAAGGGTAACAGCAGCCATGGTCTCCGAGCTGATAGTCCATGCTGCTGCAAACGTCGTCGAATTGTTGGTGGAGATGGTTGTTGTCTTCCAAACGTCCCCATCAGTTGACTCAGGGATCGAGACGTTGCTGCACGATCCCTTACAGCCATGCGGATAAGATGCCTGTCATCTCGTCTGCTTGTCATACGAGGCCGTTGGGATCCAGAACGGCGTTCCGTATTACCCTCCTGAACCCACCGATTCCATATTCTGTTAACAGTCATTGGATATCGACCAACGCGAGAAGCAATGTCGCGATACGATAAACCGCCGTCGCAATAGGCTCGAATCCGACCATTATCAAAGTCTGAAACGTGATGGTTCGCATTTCTGCTCCTTACACGAGGCATCACAACAACGTTTCACCAGGCAACGCCGGTCAACTGCTGTTTGTGTATGAGAAATCGGTTGGAAACTTTCATCATGTCAGCACGTTGTAGGTGTCGCCACCGGCGCCAACCTTCTATGAATGCTCTGAAAAGCTGATCATCTGCGTATGACAGCATCTTCTTACTGTCTGTTAAATTTTGCTTCTTTAGCACGTCATCTTCGTGGTGTAGCAATTTTAATGGCCAGTAGTGTATGTCTCGCTCACTACCTTATACCGATGAACGCAAAACGCAATCGATTTAAGTATTAATTTAAGCGCCTTCAATTCCTAATGAAGGTTTTGTTTGCAATAGCGATGATGAAGCCTCATGACAGGGGTAAGAGGGCGGTTGGGGGAGTGGTAGGAGGGGTGGATGAAATAGACAACGATAGGTGAGTAGGAGACGCCAGAGAGGAGGAGGAGGAGGAGGAGGAGGAAGAGGAGATGATAAGAGATAGAGGAGAGGAGGAGATGGGCAAAGGAGCAGGTGAGAAGGAGTTTATATCGAATTCCCGTGCATATTTGGCAATTGCCCTGTATTGCCGTGTTCGTTAGTTAATGGAAAAATTTTGGAACTTGTCTCATCGATGTTGGCTGTGAGCACTCTGGGACTTAACATCTGTGGTCATCACTCCCCTATTACTTAGAACTACTTAAACCTAACTAACCTAACGATATCACACACATCCATGCCCGAGGCAGGATTCGAACCTGCGACTGTAGTGGTCCCGCGGTTCCAGACTGAAGCGCCTAGAACCGCACGGCCACACCGGGCATC
Organism: Schistocerca gregaria; assembly: GCF_023897955.1. NCBI lineage: Eukaryota > Metazoa > Arthropoda > Insecta > Orthoptera > Acrididae > Schistocerca > Schistocerca gregaria. The sequence goes on from NC_064925.1 coordinate 531,666,574, forward strand.
GATGTTGGGAGCACATAGTCATCCCAAGCGCTGTGTGACCAGGAGCAATGAACGGTGCTTTGAAGAGCATTATTTATTATTCATTTAAACGCTGCTTTACTATACAACTTGTCACGAGACATCAGGAAAAGAAAAGAGCGTTTCAAGGTGTTGCGCTTGGCCAGCGGCAAAAGGACTGCGCACAAGGCAGCGCGCGGCACTGCAGCGGCAGTCGGAGCCGTGTTCATTAGGCCCCGATGGTCAGCCAGGCAGCTGGGGCCGGCAGACAAGTTCGCCGGAATAGCACACGCGAGACTCAATTATGGACGGACGCGGCGGCTAACTTTTCCCCCCAGTCCCGCTCTTGCCACTGCCTCCTGAGCCGCGTTTATCCTCAAGTTGCTCCCGCGCCAGACGCTAAATCCTGGTTACGCGTCAGCTCTTGTTTCCAGTGTCCCTTCCCTCACCCCCGCCGCCCCCGCAAGGTTGCTCCCTCCCGCACTCGGCGCAGCAGCGGCGCCCACCCCCCACCCCAAACACCGCCGGTGTTCCCAACTTGCCTTCCAAGTCCGCGCCTGAAGTATGTCGCTAATTAATTCGGTTTACACACACGGCCACGCGTGCACTAGCAGCCGACGATCGGCGGTAATGAGGCAAAGACTGTCGCCCGCTTTGAGTGTGCGGCGCGCTGCGGCTTGTCTCGACGCGCCGTGTCGGAGGCGAGTTCCCAGCCGCTGCTCCGCCCGCCTCACAGCCCCCGCGGAATATGTTTAAATACGGAACGAGGCTGCTTTCAGAGCGTCGCCCGGGAAAACTGCGTCACAAGTGCCTGCCTGTTATACGAGAAAGTCATTCAATTTACGAACGCCTCGCTCTGGACTGCCAACAGCCAAATTAAGCACATCTATATCAACGTCAGCAGCAATAGTCTGGAAACGAAATTAATGCTCATGCAGAAGAATTAGACATTATAATTTTGTCACAGAGAGTAAAATACTTGAAAGATCAGTGCCCTGCAATTGTTAATTTGTTGAAAAGAGGTTATAAGATGAATACCAATAAAAGTAAATCAAGTGAACTGGACTGTAAAGAAAATCAAATCAGACGATGCTGAAGCTATCAGGGCCGGCCGGTGTGGCCGTGAGGTTCTAGGCGCTTCAGTCTGGAACCGCGTGACCGCTACGGTCGCAGGTTCGAATCCTTCCTTGGGCATGGATGTGTGTGGTGTCCTTAGGTTAGTTAGGTTTAAGTAGTTCTTAGTTAAAGGGGACTGATGACCACAGATGATAAGTCCCATAGTGCTCAGAGCCATCTGAACCATTTTTGAAGGTATGAGATTAGGAACTGAGACACCGAAAGTAGTCGGTGAACTGCTTATTCGGGAAATGAAACGTCGAAATATAGATGATGTAAAATGCTGACAAGCGTAAGCAAATTAAGAATTTCAGGTTCAAATGGTTCAAATGGCTCTGAGCACTATGAACATCTGAGGTCATCATTCCCCTACAATTTAGAACTACTTGAACCTAACTATCCTAAGGACCTCACACACATCAATGCCCAAGGCAGGATTCGAACCTGCGACCGTAGCCGTCGCGCGGTTCAAGACTGAAGCGCCTAGAACCGCTGAGCCAGACCGGCCGGCTAAGAATTTCAGGAAAAGAGAAATTTTTTATCGGTGAATGTACAATGAAGCTATACTGATGCTACCTCACGCACCAGTATCTAAAACACTGACAGTTTGATATCGTACCTGTATGACACTGTCCAACAAATGCCAGGCTTTTATTGAAGATCTTATGAAAATTTAAATGTTAGGGAGTCTTGTCTAAAGGTGTTTGTATTGACAGTTGCCTTGCCCGAAATTGAAATATGGATGACAAACAGTTCAAACAAGATGATAGTATAAGGTTTTGGATTTTGTTGCCACGTAACAAACCTAGGTTTCAATAACCAATTAAGAGATGCTGCTGATTCGAATTTGGGAGGATTCAGTCAGTCCAGAAGATGGCAGTTTTAAATACATTGGTACAAAGAGAAAAGGAACTTTTTCTGACGAGGAATACTTGGATTGCGAAATTAATAATGTGAAGTTCGTGTTCCTAAGCGACAGCTATGGTTCTTATTATATGAAAACAGTGTTTCCCAAGAAAAGAAACGTGAAGATTTGGAACATTCTACATCTATATCTACATCCATACTCCGCAAGCCACCTGACTGTGTGTGGCGGAGCGTACCTTGAGTACCTCTGTCGGTTCTCCCTTCTATTCCAGTCTCGTATAGTTTGTGGAAAGAAAGATTGTCGGTATGCCTCTGTGTGGGCTTTAATCTCTCTGATTTTATCCTCATGGTCGCTTCGCGAGATATACGTAGGAGGGAGCAATATATTGCTTGACACGTCGGTGAAGGTATATTCTCCAAACTTCCACAAAAGCCCGTACCGAGCTACTGAGCGTCTCTCTTGCAATGTCTTCCACTGGAGTTTATCTATCATCTCCGTAACGCTTTGGCGATTACTAAATGATCCTGTAACGAAGCGCGCTGCTCTCCGTTGGATCCTCTCTATCTCTTCTACCAATCATATCTGGTACGGATCCCACACCGTTGAGCAGCATTCAAGCAGTGGGCGAACAAGTGTACTGTAACCTACTTCGTTTGTTTTCGGTCTGAATATCCTTAGGATTCTTCCAATGAATCTCAGTCTGGCATCTGCTTTACCGACGATTAATTTTATATGGCCAATCGACTTTAAATCACTCCTAATGCCCTCTCCCAGGTAATTTAGGAAATTAAGTGCTTCCAGTTGCAGACCTGCTATACTGTAGCTAAATGACAAGGGATCTTTCTTTCTGCGTTTTCGCAGCACATTACACTTGTCTACATTGAGATTCAGCTGCCATTCCCTGCACCATGAGTCAATTCGCTGCAGATCCTCCTGCATTTCAGTACAATTTTCCATTGTTACAACCTCTCGATATACCACAGCATCATCCGCAAAAGGTCTCAGTGAACTTCCGATGTTATCCACAAGGTCATTTATGTATATTGTGAATATCAACGGTCCTACGACACCCCCCTGCGGAACACCTGAAATCACTCTTACTTCGGAAGACTTCTCTCCATTGAAAATGACATGCTGCATTCTGTTCCCTAGGAACTCTTCAATCCAAAACACAATTGGCCTGATAGTCCACATGCTCTTACTTTGTTCATTAAACGACTGTGGGGAACTGTATCGAACGCCTTGCGAACATTCACCTTATCAACCATACATTGTAATCCTTTCTTTCTGCGGTGCCTTTCTCAACACCTGGAAAGACGAGGTAGACCTCTTAAGAAGATAAAGGAGATGCTACGTCTTGTTAAGGACAATCTCAGCCTCAGGTTCATGTATTGTTTGATGAAAAAAAAGTTTTAGTCTGGGACTCTACTAGGTTTCTTTAACTAAAGAAGGATGTAGACAGCAGATGTAATCGTAGCGGTGCATGGAAGCCAGTTCTCGATGCAGACGACAGGCAGATATATACGTCCCAATGATGGCGCTACTCCGGGAGCGGTGGAGCCAGCAGCTCAGACACTGAAGACATCTGCGTCTGCATTACGTAACAGCCGACCATCACAAGCCGTCCATAGCTACGTATAAGGCCAGCACCGAGGCAGTTTAGATAGCTGCTCCTGACGATGACAATGGAAGTAATCGCAGAAAGCTCGAGGATTTACACTGAACTGACGTCGCAAGAAGTCCGAGAATTTTTATACAACACTGTCGTCGGGAAAAACTTTCTTCAGAAAACTAAACTCCTCTTCATTTTGAATGAAATGCGACATTTCTTCATACTACTCAGCTGCATTTGTAGAGAAATGAGGAAAGAAATCACACCTCCTAATTTAGAAAGCAATACAAACTACACTTAAGTTGGACTGATTTAACTAGTACCTAACAACACAACTCTTAGTTTGCGGAATAAGCAGCAGAGTAACTCCTCTTAATTTGGAGGAAAACTAACATCCTGCAGTCGTTTATATACATCAGTTTTATTGAATCTGTCATGGGCATGATACAGAATTTTCTTTTCACTAAATAATTAACACCTTATCCTAGAAGGAAATTGACTCTACAGCCAGCCCACTTACTAAATGATTTTTTCGTCACAGTGAGAAAAGTGCTTCTTTATAACAATTCATTTCTGGTCTTCCTAACCGCAACATAGTCTTTGACGTAATTCCTCAACGTACTCTTTGACTTAACTACAGTCATTGTTTCATTTGATTGTTGGTACATTCACACTATTCTTTACCGTCAGTTACAAGAAACGAATACTATCCCCCATGTTGGATGTACATAGAAATTCGATCTTTGGTATAACCAGATATTATAATTTGAAGCGAAAAAACAGAAAGACTTGTTTAGTTTGTAGTTTACAATACTATATTAGGTAAGCAGTTCTTAGCTTACCATCCAGTCTATTGACTACTACGAATGATGGAAGTTGCTATTATGGACAGAATATAAAAGCCATCTAAATTATTTACGGTCTCTCGTTATGGGCTACTTGACCCAGGAACTGGAAAAGCAATCGATGAACAACGTCGATATCTCTTACCACGTTAATTCGAGCAGTGGCCGATCTTTCTGTCTGCTCTGTAATTGATGACTTTTTTCACTGGTATGATTTCAGATCATACTCACTGTAGCAATGGTTAGCACACTGGATTCGCATTCGGGAGGATGACGCTTCAAACCGCGTCCGTCCATCCACATTTAGTTTTTCCGTAAATTCCCGAAATCACTCCAGGCAATGTGCTCCTTTTATAATGACCTCGATGTTGTGGGGACGTTAAACCCGATCTTCCTTCTTATAGTCATTGTACCTATGACAAGTAACTGTTACTCCAGGGGTATTTCAGATGGATCAAAAGCTTCATTCGATAGAGTAATGAAGATTTCGTAATGCTTTTCCTTAGGTTTTCTCCTTCCATCTACGTGCTTCCCATTCACGGTCTGTATCCCAACTGCGAGTACCGTATCCATATTCCATTTATTTAATGCAGCTCAGCTTACCTCGTTAAGTTACCGTCCGACGTTCTCGTTTATTTCATCACAACTTATCATTTCAAATTATTTTTCAAGAGGATCTCCTTTCTTCCATCTTCATTTATTTTTCTCTGTACCTTATATTCCTCACGTAATATCTTTTGAGTCACACTGTATCTTTTCTCACTTTGATTCTTATGTACAATGCAGTGCCTTATGATTTTCATTTGTTAAGAGAGTCCCGCTTTTTTGTACTTTCATTTCAAATAACCTTCCCATATTGTTTTCCAACTTCATTCTTACTTCCATGGCACACCTTTATTTTGGATTGAAACCTCTATTGTCCCTATAGCGTTCATAAAGTAACTGAAATGTTCTTCACACCTCAGATTCTTCTCTATGTCCAGATCTCGCTTAACTCTTATTTTATTCTTACTTGACCATTACAACACCTACACATTTTTGATCTTCTATCAGTTTCCACTCCTCGTTTTTTTCTTTCGTCAAAGCGTAGGACGGACACAAATATTCGATAGAAATAACCATTTACAGAATACTACGCAATTAGAAAAAATTTATACGAAATAAATCTGCAACCAGCTTAGAAAGGCGTAGTACGCTTCGCTCGTGATCACGTAAATTAAGTGGTGAACTTCCTGATTCCTTATTCTACTCTTTACCTCTCACCCGACAAATAGCCCTCAATCTTGACGATTTTAGGGATTTCAGCCTCTGCCTTGCAAAACTTCTCTTACGATTCGTCCAAACGCTTTTCTCTTGACCAAATTTCAGCTAATTTTCTCCTTTCATCGCCTCTTTATTTCCTAATTTGAGAGCTATTTTAACTTTTTTCTGTTTCAGTTCTATTAATGATTTAACAGCTTCTCATTGCAATGTGACAAGCCCTTTTAGAGTAGAGAAACAGCTAGTTCAGGCCGTGGGTGCTAAAGTGAAAGGCGGTGTAACGGTATAAAAGGATTACAAAGGAGTGAGAAGCTGTCAGCAACACAGTGCCAGGTCCCTGTGGAAACAGAGTTAACAGACTGCTACAGAGCATGCTTCCTTACCACTAGAAGTACGTTGTTAAGCGCCTGAATTCAAAACGGACTATTAACAGGACGGCACTTTAGTTTTCGATGTTCTCCTTAGTACAAATGGGTTGTTAACTTCTTTACATCTAGATAAAGGTGCTACGTTCCGCCGGCCGCGGTGGTCTCGCGGTTCTAGGCGCGCAGTCCGGAACCGTGCGACTGCTACGGTCGCAGTTTCGAATCCTGCCTCGGGCATGGATCTGTGTGATGTCCTTAGGTTAGTTAGGTTTAAGTAGTTCTAAGTTCTAGGGGACTAATGACAACAGCAGTTGAGTCCCATAGTGCTCAGAGCCATTTTTTTTGCTACGTTCCAGTATGTTATCTGGGGAGATGTTTAACGCTTTTCCAACATACAGTTGATGTAAAAATAATGCTAAAGGTATGAGTAAGGTAGAGGCAGGTAACGGCTCCTGTTTGGCTAGCGCAGTCACAGTCTGTTCACGCTAACGAAAAAAAAAAAAAAAACACTTGTTGCTGGGGTGCAGGTGAGCAGAGAACATCCGATTTGGGTGACTTGGTACACCAGTGAGATGTGACACATCCAACACTTCGCTCGAACACCGTTATGTCTACCTCTTAACTAGCAATTCGATGCTAACTTAATTTAGAAGGAGTGGATTAGCATCGGATGGAACTTGTGTTTCTTGATAGTCATTTAGTGGTTTAGCCGCGTTATGCTATTAGCCTTACAATTAGCACATGCATCTTGTATGATTAGAATAGAACTCTTGCGGGTAATTTCCTAAAGCAGGTGTAAATAGGGAAAGCTTACAGCAATAAAATTCTAGGTTACACGACTTTCCTGTATTTATTTCCGGGTGGTTATCTAGTGCTGACATAGGCATTTTAGTAATTCCTGCTGATGTGGTGTAGATATTAAAATAACTGTTTAATATTCAAAACAGTATGTTTGATGTACTTGGGATAATTTTGGTAATTAGTTTTAGGGCTATTTAATCTAATCAAGTATAACTCACGGAAGATCATAAATGTTAAGATTACTAAATTGCAGTTCATTGACGTCTGTTGAATAGATCTGTTCAAGTTCCTATAGTGAACTGAGAGCAATCGAATTAAAGATATAGATTTACCTTCCAGACAGGTTGCGATTGTTGGAACGCTGCTCGGTATCTCGTAGAGCTGAAAATGCGAGACGCGTTTAATAAGCAATGCAACACCTTTTTTTTCTGAAAGCAGGTTGGTATTCAGGATTCCAATACACCATCTTATTCCCCATTTTTTGACTACACAACACTGTTTTTCAACATATCGTTCAGTGCGACGGCCTTAGGCCACCCTACTGGCAGGTTCAGTATGTTCCCATGGTACCACTCTACTAATCAACTCGGAGCCAATGCTTTACTGCATCAGTAACCTCCATCATCCACGTACTGCGGTCTGTGGGATGCATCTTTCATTGGAAAGTCGGAAGGTGAGAGATCTGGGCTATAAGGTGCAAGAGGAGGAACAGACAATGAAGTTCTGTGAGCTCCTCTCCGGTGCACAGAGTTGTGCGAGGCATTGGGTCGGGCATGGGGAGGGAGGACTTTGTTTGCAATGTCGATCACCTCGAATGAAAGTGTATTGAATCAGCGAAACCAGTAGCCATATGATAAATACACTACTGCCTATTAAAATTGCTACACCAAGAAGAAATGCAGATGATAAACGGGTATTCATTGGACAAATATATTATACTAGAACTGACATGTGATAACAAAAAAAAGGTTCAAATGGCTCAGAGCACTATGGGACTATACATCTGAGGTCATCGGTTCCCTAGAAATTAGAACTAGTTAAACCTAACTAACCTAAGGACATCACACACATCCATGCCCAAGGCAGCCTTCGAACCTGCGACCGGAGCGGTCGCGCGGTTGCACATTGAAGCGCCTAGAACCGCTTGGCCACTTCGGCCGGACATGTGACTACATTTTCACTCAATTTGGGTGCATATATCCTGAGAAATCAGTACCCAGAACAACCACCTCTCGCCATTATAACGGCCTTGATACGCCTGGGCACTGAATCAAACAGACCTTGGATAGCGTGTACAGGTACAGCTGCCCATGGAGCTTGAGCACGATACCACAGTTCATCAAGAGAGGTGACTGGCGTATTGTGACAAGCAAGTTGCTCGGCCACCATTGAACAGACGTTTTCAGTTGGTGAGAGATCTGGAGGATGTGCTGGCCAGGGCAGCACCAGCCCAAGGTAGAAGTCGAACATTTTCAGGATCCAGAAAGGCCCGTATAGGACCTGCAACATGCGGTGGTGCATTATCCTGCTGAAACGCAGGGTTTCGCAGGAATCGAATGAAGGGTAGAGCCAAGGGTCGTAACACATCTGAAATGTAACGTCCACTGTTCAAAGTGCCGTCAATGTCAACAAGACGTGACCGAGACTTGTAACCAATGGCACCCCATACCATAACACCGGGTGATACGCCAGCATGGCGATGACTAATGCACGACTCCAATGTGCGTTCACCGTGATGTCGCCAAACACGGATGCGACTATCATTGATGCTGTAAACAGGATCTGGATTCGTCTGAAAAAATTACGTTTTGTCATTCGTGCACCCGGGTTCGTCGTCGCAGGCGCTCCTGTCTGTTTTGCAGCGACAAGGGTAACCGCAGCCATGGTCTCCAAGCTTATAGTCCTTACTCCTGCAAATGTCATCGAACAGTTCGTGCAGATGATTGTTGTCTTGCAAACGTCCCCATCTGTTGACACAGGGACCGAGACGTGGCTGCACGATCCGTTACAGCCATGCGGATAAGATACCTGTCATCTCGACTGCTAGTGGTACGAGGCCGTTGGGACCCAGCCCGTCATTCCGTATTACCCTCCTGAACCCACCGATTCCATATTCTGCTAACAGTCATTTGACCCCGACCAACGCGAGCAGCAATGCCACGATACGATAAACCGCAATCGCGATAGGGTACAATCAGACCTTTATCAAAGTCGGAAACGTGATGGTAGGCATTTCTCCTTCTTACACGAGGCATCACCACAATGTTCCACCAGGGACCACCGGTCAACTGCTGTTTTTGTATGAAAAATCTGTTGGAAACTTTCCTCAGTCAGCACTTTGTAGGTGTCGCCACCGGTGCCATCCTAGTTTGAATGCTCTGAAAAGCTAATCATTTGCATATCGCATCATCTTCTTCCTGTCGATTAAATTTCGCGTCTGTAGCACGTCATCTTGGTTGTGTAGCACTTTTAATGGCCAGTAGTGTGACATCGAAATGACGGCTGTAGGTGGTCCATTTCATTACATCGAATAAGAGTGTCCACATGTTCCGACGCTGCACGAGTCACAGCTGTGTCGGCGGGCAGGAAAGTTTGCATAACCTTGTTGTGATGTTAATAGTTGGGTGTCCCAATAGCTCACGTTCCTTTTGTTCGGTGCTAGGTATCTGTAGACATTCTGCAAGCGTCCATGAATATCTGTGATGCTTGGGTTTCCGCCAAACGAAAGTCAACAATTCTCTGCTTCGAACGGTCCTCCGTTACACACACAACTGTGAAGACAACTTACAGCGCCGTGGCCTAGCGGAACTTCATGAAACTATCGAGGGTCAAGCGGGAATACCCAGAAACAGATTCCGCACATTTTTGTCAACAAAAGTTTACCTAAAACAACTGTGTTACATTATTTATTGAATGCCGTAGAATTCCAATGTGGCATGCCACTGCAGCTGTCATTTCTTGTGACGCTGGAAGTTTTGGAAGGATTCAGAAGAGCAACGTAGCACTCTCCATCGACTAACGATCAATTGTCTGCATATATTTGATGAACCGGCTTTGATGGAGAAAGTTGTAATGTTGATGAATTAATTTGTTCTGAAAGCGGTGCTGATATTCAAGATAATGAAAGCGGGTTAAAAGCTGTGAGTTATCTGGGGAAGTTAACCTTGTATTACTGAGCAACTGTTTTACCAGGTATCCAGTCTAGCGTACCAAATTCCCAACCAGACTAACATTAATTATAATCTTTTAGTAATTATCTTACGGTAACCGGTGATATATATATATATATATATATATATATATATATATATATATACAATTTAAATATAAAAAAAATAAATCAGTTTATATTTGTACACTTTACCAGGTATCCAGTCTAGCGTACCAAATTCCCAACCAGACTAACATTAATTATAATCTTTTAGTAAATATCTTACGATAACCAGTGATATATATATATATATATATATATATATATATATATATATATATATATATATATATTTAATTTAAATAAAAAGAAATAAATCAGTTTATATTTGGACATTTATTTTAACATTGATCATTGTTCTGTTAAAATTTCAGCATATTAAACTTAATTCATAACTAAACTGGTGCCTTATTTAGGATTGCGAAAATTTTAGTTTTTGTAATCTTATGGAAAACATCAAATATGGAGCCAATATTGGGAGACTGCATACAACACTGGATTCATAAAATAACACACGAAGAACGTTGAAACGTGTGCAAGAGGAAATTAACCACAACCAACCGATTCAATTTTCACCCAAAGAAGTAACGTTCGTAGCGCAATCATGTCCGTCATGAAATTACCACACACTGGTATACTAAATTCATACTAATTCTCTGTGAAATCTTCCTGAAAATAATAGCTGAGGGCTACTTTGATGATTACACTACATGCTTTACGTGGTCAACGTGGTTTACACAAAGAGAGTAACTCCACAATAATTTCGATAATTAAAATAAATTACATCGAAACACAAATTACAAAAGAGAAACGGCGAACAGGTTACTATCGTCTTACTGTTAACCTGATGGGTCAAACGATTGTATAAGCACGGTGGTACTGGTATCACAAAGTACACCCCACGTGGTTTGAACATAAAGAAAAGTTGCTATATTGAAAAGTATTGTCAAGGCGAGACGTTATAATCTCACCCACATTCGCGTTTAAGATTAATTATCTTAGTTTGATTTACGGATCGTCCACACGTGGTTCCACTTTACTCACAAAGTAGTGACAAAGCAACTACTGGAAGATATTCTGAACTTCACACTCCAATTACACTGCGTTGCAATTTAATATAACATTAGATGTTTTAGATCTAAACCTGAAATAAAGGTGATTAAATTTTCAGTAAGGCTGAACTTAAGAAATCCATTGTCCTACGGACTTAGCAGAGACGCACTTAGCCGGAGATGTTACCACTTCCGACGCTCGCTGCGACAGACTTCCGTGGGCCTCTACCAAGGGTGCTTCCAGATACAAAACGGAAGTGACCAGAGAGGCAGCTTCCTATACCATCATGACAAGGGACGGAGAGGACCATACTAAGAATAGAAACCTCTTTGCTTTTAGAAAGCGTAGCTACCTGTTCCGACGTTGGTCCTACTGTTCTCTAGCAGACAGGCGTATCTGCTACCATCAAGCATGCAACTAGAAATACATTTGCTCATTCATCCTTTCACACAGAATGGGAGGGGGATGACAGTATCTTCTGATATGCAGTATATAAAAGAAGGCGGATGTAGGTTCCGTATGAGAGCGTGCGACATATAAACTGTGTTTTAAAGCGTAGTAGTGTGACAGATCGTTCTTGATTATGTGTAAAAGTAACACGTTCCACTGCTCAGTCTCCTCCCAGATAGTCAGAAACACCGCAGTAAATTTAGAAGTGGAATGTATGCCGTAAATGACAACAGTTTTAATAAATTAACATGAAAGGAATCCAACAGAGATCTTTCAAAGTTCTTCCATGTATAAAGACAGACCACATCAGGCTCCAACCCACGATCACTGCTCATGGATTCCAGTTGCCTGAATGCCGTGTATCTGTAGTATAATTATCTCAACACGTTTTGTCGACGAAAAGTATTTTACATTGACCAATATCTTGAATTTATTCACAAAAAACCGGTTGCTAACTGAATGAACGCTTGTACGGCGTCAGAACGCCGTAGGAGAATCCAGAACAAAAGGATAACCATATGTAATTCTTCTGGTTATATACAATGAATCATAGATAACCTATAGTCCGATTAAAATTACTTGAAAGCCAATACTTCACGCGTTGGAGTTGGTTTCTTCCAAGCAGAGCACTCAATGTCACATAATAACCAATCGCCGTTGCCAGACTACGACAACAACTGATCATTTACTTTCAATTCTTAACCCAGCATACATTCTTGATGTACTTCGATCCCAAATCATTGCACTTTTATTTCGTATTTCATCACACGTGATAACCACACCAAAAACAATGCACACACACACACACACGCACACACACACAGAATGACCTAATGAAATACACGTTTCACAGACATCGACTTTACACAACATTGCGTGATGCCGAATCTCTTAAGGCTCCAAGATATCGTTGCAACTGGATCACTGCAGTCATAAATAGAGCTCCGGTGAACCTGGATTTTTTCTGTTTTGAATTTCTTCTTAAAGGTTAGCTTTATTCGCCGTGAACAAAGCAAACAGGATTATACTTCTGCTGCAGATTGCTGATCGCCGTTTTCTCGAATATTTTGCACATCACGAGTTCATGGTCAGCTTAGGACATTACTTTAGATTCAGAGATACAAAACCCGTCATCCTCCACAGTTCAGTCATTGATCACTCAAAATCAGCATTTACATCATACCTCGTGACGACCTCTTCCCACATAACTCTGTGTTACACATTAACAGCATTTGTTAACTGACCCACCATGTTTGTGTGTCACCTACAAAGCGAGCATCGCCCGGCAGCCGATGTAGAAACACTTGAGTGGCTAGTTACAGACGTCAACTATCAAGTAGCATTAATCAGACTATAGCTTCTCCCAGTAACGCAATTAACGTAAGAGCTTATATATTGTGATCACTGGTTCATAATCGTTCAAATGGCTTTGAGCACTATGGGACATAACATCTAAAGTCATCAGTCACCTAGAACTTTGAACTACTTAAACCTAACTAACCTAATGACATAACACACATCCGTGCCCGAGGCAGGATTCGAGCTTGCGACCGTAGCGGTCGAGCGGCACCAGACTGAAGCGCCTAGAACCGCTTGGCCACACCGCCCGGCTTGTCGCTGCTTGCGTCTATCTCGCAGTTGGAAGAAACGTTTATTTACGATGGTTACATTAAAGACACTGAAAATCACATTTCAATTGTCTTTCAAATTTGCGACTTGTTTTAAAGTTGTTTCATGTCAATCGTTTTAACTTGTGACATATTAATACACACACATGGCATCATTTTACTTGATCCCTTATAAATCGCAGTGTTCTGTGTATCTGATTTTCGACAGGGTACAGAGATAACCATTTTGTCCTTCGCATTGAGGGGTTATTGGAACTTTAACGATTTTGACAGTTGTCTTACATGTGAAGATCCGCTTGTAACACTAAAATACATTAAGTCATATTAAACAGCATTTATTGTTGACATCTTGGATATTCGGGAATCCAGCCGGATGTTCACGTCGTTCTCGCACGATATTTCAACAGCGTGCCTTGCTGTCTTCTTCAGGTGCTACCTGAAACTGGTCAACAGATCCCCGGGAAAGCGTAAAGAATTACATCAGAAGACTCTACGGGGAATGTCAACAGAAAACCGTGAAGAATTACAGCATTTTTTGTTGCTTTCATTTCTCATAAGTGCAAATATTTCACCTATTTTCTCGTCAGTCCAAAGCTATTGCAATATTATAAAACAACTTTTGCAGAAACTGTTGAAATCAATTTCGTAAATGCAAGCAGGCACGCTGGATATGTCAGCGACCTTGCATTGCGTGAAATCAGAGACGTACACTATACGGTAACAGCACCTCTGGGCGACACTACAGAGCGAGGCGGAAGTTGAAGTTAATGGTGAAAGGGGTTGGTATCTGTGTGACTGCGAGATATGTGCACGCAAAGGATGTACGTCGTACGTGGGTTGTAAATATATGTCTTTTGTATGTGAACAGTATACAGCGTGTGTGAAACTTTAATTCTATCTCCATGTTAATTATTTACCTATGTCAATATTACCGTTGGCATTATCAATTTCCAATCATCGTTACAATGGATAACAAATGTAAGGGAGAAATAACCCGATAAAAAGTATTCCATTGAAAAGGTCAGTTTTACTGGCTTACTGAAATTAAGCCTGCTGAATTAATTCCGTATTACAACTATAGTAATTTCCTATTACAGAAAAGGAGTTCACTGAGTAAAAATGTCTTCAGTTCTGGCAAATTACAATTACTTCTATTATTCGACTCACGCATATTATTTAATTCTGTGTATTTCAAAATTTTATATACTGATTTTGCCTTTCCTATTTTCGGCGTGGCCTTTGAACTTGCTGCTAACTGTGTCGCCATTTACACTTAGCAATTATGCCCTTTGCTAATGAAGTTCAACTGTTTCAAACAAAGTGGTTAGTTAAAAGTTAACGACAGTGAACATTATTGGGAGGCTACGCTTCTTAATCATTAACGCGTCACATGAGGCAATAAATCAATCAATTTGAATTCAAATGATTCTAAAGTATTGAATGTAATAGTAACTTACTACACAAAATTTGTGATAGCTTGCAGAGTACAATTTCTTTACTACTGGGGACAATGTTTGTTAAATTTAGGCCGGCCGGAGTGGCCGACCGGTTCTAGGCGCTACAGTCTGGAACTGCGCGACCGCTACGGTCGCAGGTTCGAATTCTGCCTTGGGTACGGATGTGTCTGATGTCCTTAGATTAGTTACGTTTAAGTAGTTCTAAGTTCTAGGGGACTGATGACCTCAGCAGTTAAGTCCCATGGTGCTCAGAGCCATTTGAACCATTTTGTAAAATTTAGTCATTAATTTTCCACTAAATTAGAGTTTCATAATTTGTAACAAATTCGGCTAAATAATCAGCTTTAATCTTTGTAATAACACATGTTCGTATCCGATCGTTGTTAGGGCAGCTTATTTCATTGTCATAGTAACGATCAGTTGTACACTTTTCTACATTCTTTTGGTTTGCCTACATCGAAATTGATGTCTCACCCGATGATTAGGTACATATAATAACGATTGACTACTCCTGTATCGAATGGTGTATGGAGGTTATATTACCCTTGACTGTTTTATAGGAGAGCATGTTTCCAGGCTCGATAGAGACTTCACTATTAATTTATCCTAATGGTAGAACAATTAATTTCGTCACACTCTCTATCTGTGAACGTTTATCATTATTTTGCGATTTATATAGATTTTATCTTCTTTCATTCTCTTCCATGTTGGAACTCTATGTGACTCGTGTTTACAGAGCACTGATATTACCTGTGTTACTGTGATTTAATTGCGTTTGAGAGCACTCTACATGAACTTACACTCAGAGATTCTATCAAAATAATTTATCCTTGCCAGTCTTTTTCCTGTTTATATGTGTTTCTGTTCAAATGATTTTATGCAGACTTACATTGAGCAGTTAGCACGCGATCATTGAAACACAAATGTGCTAGTTGTCATCAGCAGTATCAGAAATAGCAGCTTTTATGTGTTGTAATCGTGAGCTACTATAACGGACTGGGTGCACATGTCCACAGCACTGCATAGGGTTGTAAGGCATTATGCTCTACCCGATTTTCAAAAATGTTGATAAGCCTGTTACGATTATTCCTGTTCATGTAAATTAAGTTTCCTTTTGCTATATTATGCTATATTAAAAACCGTTTCGCAACGAAGTTACCGGTTTGATTCAGGGGACTAATATAGTATATCGGAATGCATACCTTCTATTTCAAGGAGAATCCCGAGTTATTTCCAAAGGTAATTTGTTTTAAAAAAACCTTGGCAAAAATTTTACAATCTCATATGTTAATCTTTTCCTTTCTGGAGTCTAATCTCTTTTGCAATTGAAAGGTGTTTGCCTGTCATTCTCGTCTTTATTTCTACTGTTGTCATTTCCAATTTGGACTGTTCTACATAGTAGCAGCTGCATATCTGGTTCCATCAATTATAACATACTGTTGTCTCCCTTTACTCCCGTCTATAACTTTAGGAATTCTGACTTTATCAGAATATTTACACAAATCGCTTATCTTCGGGGACTGTATACCTTCATATGCTGCAATATTTACTTGTATTTACTTTCATCGCGATCTTGGGCGATTTGTGGGTAGCTGTATCCAGTGTAAGCCCGATGTGGGACCGCGAAAAGGCCTCCTACAGTCGGTTGGGGAGCAGCATCGTCTTGACCGCATTTTCATCGTTTATATCGGACCACAACCCCATACCAATAGGGGAAATAGGTACATATATGTAGCTGTCGACGCCTTTTCCTGCGTTACGTGGCCCCAACCTACCCGAGGACTTAACATCTGTGGTCATCAGTCCCCTAGAACTACTTAAACCTGTCTAACCTAAGGACATAACATACATCCATGCCCGAGGCAGGATTCGAACCTGCGACCTTAGTGGTCGCGCGGTTCGAGACTTTAGTGCCTAGATCCGCTCGGCCACCAAGACCGGTAACCCACCCAAGTCATAACGACTGAAATTGTGGTACAGCACCTGTCCAGATCGTTTCGGAGTTTGGTCCTCCGAAGAGTTTGGTGAGTGATAATGCTCCCGCATTATTGTCTAGGATCTTCAAAGGTTTCTGTTTTACTAACGGGATTTAGCATATAAGTAACACTTCCTATTATCCCATGGCTTCCTTCGCGCAGCGCGTCAGCCGCAGTCTTAAGGCCGCTCTCTGTGTATACCATTCCAGCACACCTACTCGATGGGACAATACATTGCCTTGCCTCAATCAGGCGTTTAATTCTGCCAGACACTAGTGCACTGGCATTGTAGCTAGTCGATTGATGTTTTCTCGCATTGCCAACTCCCCTCTCTCTAATTTGTGGGAGATTAGTGACATTCTCCCACTTCAGGTCACCGCTGTTAGATTTCGATAGAATTGGCAAACATAACAAGGGTGTTGCCCACTAACGTGAAACAGCTCGGTACAATAAGGGTAGATGCTTCTTTCAGGGGTGGATTGGCGATGTGGTGTTTGTGAGGGATGTCGCCAGTAACACAGGGTTCGGTCTTAAGGGGAAACATAGGCTACGATTCCGAGGTTCTTGCCGGATCGTGAAGATTCTGGGTCCCGTCAATCAAGGATCTCGTAACTGGTCGTAAATCTCGAGTCCACCTGAGTCAGCTTAAGCTCAGGGACCGGGGCACCTCCTAGTCTAATCCACCGTTTTCTTGTCGGCCCCCGTGTTCATCTTTGTGGTGTGGAGGTTTAGCTGGTGCGCTGCCGGCTCCAGTCTACATCGATTGTCATTCTGATCGTTGTGAGTCTTTCTTCGATGCCTGCCTGTCTTCTTCGCATCTTTGGCGGATGGCTGTTTAACTGAGGCACGAGCGGTCTGCTGGGGGCTTGCATTCGTATATCAGCTGCTTGAGCGACAGTGACGTGTGGCGCCGTGGACGTATGCAGCGTGGCGAGTGGCCGAGTCGGTACGACGCCGGAGCGTGGGCAGCTGCTGCGGCTCGTTTAGCCTTTGGAATGCAGATGCAGATCCACTGCTGACGGTAATTGGGATTTCCTTGCGATCTGAAGGACAGATTTCCTTCGCGTCTGTTACATGTTACTCAATGTGAGTGAACTGGAGTCGTCGAATTATTCCTTGGTGGGTCCTGTTCATGTTAATTGAATACCCGAGTACACTGAAAACTATCTTGATTGTTTCAGTTACTTGTGTATTTGGTCTGGCCGCCTGATATGTTGACGGCATTTAAGGGAGTTCTAGTTACGCCCAACAGAAAGACATGAGGCCGTGCTTAATGTGTAGCCATCGGTCATATCAAGTAGTGCGTAAGTCTGTGACTGTCGTTCGAGAGCGGGACGAAATAATTTTCCCTATTTCCTTTTTCTGTGTTATTATTTTATTTGTTTGTTGTAGAGAACTGGCTAATCAAATTTTAAGAGCCGTTACTGGGCAAATGGTCACGTAGGTTGATTTCTTCTTGGGTTCATTTTGTGCAGTGTATAATTAAAGGTTTATTATAACCAGTTGGGCAGATATGTTTTGTGTGTCTGATGCACCAGAATGTTGTCTGTCGCTGATGTGTTTATGTTTCAGATAATTGGCAGTGGTCGACGCGAGCAAACTCCGATTGTGGTATCACGGTGGAAGAGGGAAATTTAAGGACCTGTATCGGTGTCTATGGTTACGTTGTTAGTGTCCTGCAATTCCATCTTGCCGGTGGAGCGATGTGGTATTCCGGAAGCTTAATTGTAGCTCAAAGTTGAGTATAGTTCTATTTCACCTTCTGGTCCGTGAATCTCCTGTATCTGTTTGAACCTTTCGGTCTGCTCGCTTCCATCACTAATTTTCTACGTAAAATTGAAACGGCCTATTTTAAGACTATTTAATATGCTATTATTATAGTCTGCAGATCAAATGTACGTGAACCTCGTACCTGTAAGTAATACTAAAGAGAAGGCTAGATGAGTGTATTAATCTGATAATACTTTTGATTTGTTAGAATTGCTTAAGATCATTCCACGGAGGATGGCTTAGTTGTTGGAAGTAGTTTCTGAATTTGATATGATTTATGTGAAAGCCGGTTTCTGTGTAATCATGAAGCATGTTTAAAAGGTTTCTGTGCTACAGTTATGTCGGTTAAATTTGGTTAATGGTGGGTTTATGAATATTGTTTTAATTAGTGAAAATTGATTGAGTAAAATTTGGAAGATCTGTGTCTATCGGACTTAAATGCATTAGTGTTTTAATCTGAGTCCTGTTGGTGGTTGTTACAGTTAATTTCATTAATAGCATATCTTTGTAATAAGGAAGTGTATGCAACTACAAACTGGTTATGTGTTTAATTTCGGTGTGTCGAAAGGAATATCACGTCATAGTTTTCCTTCAGACTTTATCACACACGGCGGCACTTGTGACCATTGCTGATACTTAAGATATTGAAATCAAGGCCTCTAATGCAGCAAGCCTGTCACAAAAAACCCTCCATTCCTTCAATTCACTAAAATTATTTGGCTGTCAGATTTTGCTTTCGCTTACAGTATAGAGTCGAATTAAGTTTTACCACATTTGAATGGACCAAGGAAAAGTTACTGACGACTGAAATGCACATTCCACACAGAAAGCTGACAGGCTCTGTTTTCGAGTTAAGAGCTGAATTGGCCCTTTATTTAGTATGGAGATCAGAAAATGGGAGAAAATGCTTCGCTTACGGTGTCAGTGCCTAATGGAGCTAGGTGCGGTATCCTTCCTCAACAGACCAAGCTGAAGACCCCCTTTCAGATCCTTCGGTCGTTCTGTATCATATCCACACACAGTAGTGAGGCTACACCTTCTGCCTACATCTCTCGCGAAAAACCTACTCTCATGTCTCTTCCACCACATTTCTGCATAGCTATCCTTCGCAGTATATCTAAGAGAAATGTGGGGCATTTGTAGCGTAGCTGTACTGGTGTCATGCACATAGCAAATGCGCATTTGCATTTGCTTTATCATTGGATATTTTATTTTTCTGATCCTGCTTCCTATATTTTTAATATTATATTATTCTTGTAACTTGATTACTTTATTATTTATCTATTCAGAACTGTATTTATAGAATTATGTAGCAACTACTTCAAAGAATTTGTAATTGTCAAAAAGAGGTTACAATCTCACCTTGGTTAAGCAAATAGTTTGTATATCTTTGGACTGGATCACCTCCTGTGACATGGAGATGTAATGTAGATTCACACATGAGTGCACATTTTAGGACAGTTCGTAGTGTCGTGCGTCCCTGTAAATGTGTAGATGTTTTCCGTTGCATTCAAGGCATGAAGCGGTCTTAGGGCACACAAAACTGGATGCAGGGAAATGACGTGGGCGTGGGAGCAGATCCTTCGCTCACGTAGATCGCATGGCCTGCTGAGATTTTTTGTCGTTTTTCTTATTTTATCGAATTTTTATGTTGTACCAGAACTGCAACAACTGCTAAGTTTTTCTCGCTAATGAAGGCCATTTAAGCATGGCCTTTTCTGAATGTACTTCTGACCAAAAAGCGATTCTGGTAGCTGAACTCCTAAATTCTTGTTAATCATGACTTTTTCGTTCTTGTGGAGATTTTTCCATAGCAATTTTCATCCCCTAACAAATATTTCTTTGTACCTAACCGAGAAGTGAAACACCAAGTTTCATAAATTTAGCTTCACACTTTTTTAATGTAGGACAATATTTTCTTAAAAGTTTTCATCCCATTTGGCACTCCTTTAGAGGTTGAATTTCCAGAAACAGTGAAATACGTTTCTTTTGTTTTTTTTTCTGGCCGAGAAGTCAAATACCATTCATCATCCAGAACGAGATTTTCATTCCGCAGCAAAGTGGGCACTGATATAAAACTTCCTGGTAGATTAAAACTGTGTGCCGGACGGAGACTCGAACTCGGGACCTTTGCGATTCGCAGGCTAGTGCTCTAACTACTTTTTTATTGTTTTCAAAATGTCTGGGTACTATCATGACACTTTGGAAGGCCATAGTCAAGTCATCATGTACTATAAGCTGCAAATGAGAAAAAAATTAATTATAACAGGATAGTAAATAGAAGGAGAAACGGAAAAATATCGAGAAGGCAGCCGACAAACTACTCACGAGATATGTATCAACAAATATTTTATACAGTTTTTAGTAAATTTTTATTATATATATATAATAAAAATTTACTAAAAACCGTATATAGTTTGCAATGGAATATAAAAGTAGAAGGAAAAACGAAACTAGATGACATTCGAAATAGCAAACTAAGAAAAATCCCTATTTGATCGCTAGGATTGCATACCCTCATGTGTATCTATACTTCATCCACACACATTTTACAATGGAACTGGAGCGATGCTGAGTCAAAATACAAAACAAAACTAACAGGGAAATCAGGAGAAGACAACCCGAAGCAATCAGATGGTAACATACATAACAAAGAAAAACACTTAGGAGAAAAATTAAATTAACCAACGCCTTGCCAACGGAAAACAAGATCCAACATGTTGGACAAGAGGTCTAGATATCGACGCATTATCAAGCATGTCCAATAGGCTGTGATCATCTACTGCATGAAGTTCATGTGATCTTCCGCCTCGCCTTCTACAACATAGTGAACGAGGTGTCTCAGCAATCACATAACGGTATGGGTTTTCGAGCGTGGAAAGAAAGCAGAATCTGGGTGCAATATTTTGTCCGTAGTGTATGCAGTCTCAGAATACCGAGTAAGGAGGGCCAATTGTATCCTGATCCAAGACCAGTTTGCCATATGACCTTCACAAGTAGAGCGATGTCGCATCGTATCTGGGGACTTGCAATGACTACATAAACCCGTGTCACTAAGCCCAATACGGAAGAGTCGCTCGTTCGTTGGCATCAAGTTATTTGCTTCCTTATATCACGAGGACGCCACGCCAATCCGGATAATCGGAAGACTGATATTTAACCAAACTAATGTCCAGGTTCTTTGCGGCGATTCTCATCAATGAGGTTCGGACAAGTGACTGCTTCCCAACGACTCTATAGGAATATCATTGTGAGGACAGCTCTCCATAAGATGTCAGCCCCTAAATAGTTCACCGCAAGACAGAAGTTACGGATGTGTTTGAACTTGTAATTTATGCGACCAATATCAATAGGGGGTTCAAGACTAGCAGGACGGACACAGAGAAATAAATGAAACGTGAATGTGTGAGTTTCTTGAGTCATTGTCAAAATAGTACGACGCACATAAGCATTTGCGACTACCTTCATGTATCACTCAGGTCCAGCCGCCCAAAGGAGCGATGCTTCGTTATCACCTCATACCGTAACCGAAATATATGTCTTTTCCATAAGAAACGATCAGACAATTGTAATTTCTTCGCCATCATCCAGGGAAGCGTATAAACTTGAACCACGTAATAAGATTTGCGCAAAACTTATTCCAGTATTCATACAATCTGGAGCAGAGTATGAGAACACCTTGGATGCTCTAGTATTGCGCCCTGAATTTTTTGCGTAGCTGAATTTCAGATGAGCTTCGGCAGTTTGAGTGGACAACGATCAACGACGATACCGAGAGATGTATGCCGATCCACCGCAGTAACCCATGGAATAAACGAGTCACCAAAACCTCGCAAGGGAAGAAACTTGCATTTACCTTCATCAAGTTTGAATTAAATTGAATTCCGACAAAAATCATCGATTACTGCCTTCAGTCGAGGTATCTGTGCAGAACTGCGAAGTAGAACCATCACGTCATCCGCGTATGCACGAACAGCTACAGTCCCACCGGGACAACACAAACAAAGTCATTGACAGCGGGCTTCCTTGAGGCACTCCCCTACGGGTATTGATTGGGGCCATTAAAAAGTACCGAAACCGAAATACCCGTAAACAGATTTGAGAGCACTCACCGTGTGTCAACAGCAAAGCCAACTTCCTCCAAAATTCGAAGCAGAAAGTCATGATTAACACGATCAAATGCCCTATCGAAGTCCTGAAAAGCAAGGGCACAAGTGACAGACGCTACGGCAGCTAACGAAACTACGTCACGACACTCGACTATGGGGATAAGAATGGTACGACCAGGTACGCAGCTTTGATGTTTTGCAACAATCGTCTCCATCAGAGCTGACATCGTAGTATTAGCTGCCCTCGCCAAAGTCTTATAACCAAAGTTTAACAAAGTAAGTGCGCCAAAGCTACCAGAGGCAGCCGGTCCAGTACGTTTCGGGATTAAAACAACATTCCCCACTTCGAACTAGGTCGGCATTACTCTTATTTTGGAATACTTCAGTCAAAAGAGAGATAAAAGTAACACCTAGCAACGGCCAAAGGCGCAAGTAAAATTCCTAGGAAAAGCCATCTAGTCCCGGGGACTTTTGAGAAGGCGATCCCACACTAAGTTTGTACATTTCCTCAGGCTGAAAGGCAGCTAAGAGCGTTGCGTTATGTTCAGATGTAATTGTCGTATCCAAGATGCTGAGAAGTGGGTCGTAAAAAGTTTCAGTGGAATCGTCGATGTCGTAGTTGTGGCTCTGAGCACTATGGGACATAACATCTGAGGTCACCAGTCCCCTAGAACATAGAACTACTTAAACCTAACTAACTTAAGGACATCACACATATCCACGCCCGAGACAGGATTCGAACCTGCAACCGTAGCAGTCGCGCGGTTCCGGACTGCGTGCCTAGACCCGCTCGGCCACAGCGACCGGCGATATCATAGTTGTCTGCATAGTACTGGTGCAAGATACGCACTATATTAGCTTGCGCCATTAGGACACGTGCATCATCTGTCGTAAGAGAATGAACACAAGCGCCTCGGCAGCGGGTCTGATGACGAAGCAAATGATATTAGGAAGTGAGTTCTTCCGTTACCAATGAAAGCGGCTTCGATCGAATTTTCAACCGTTCAGTTTGTAATCTTTTCAAGGTCAACAAATTTGCCTTTACACTCCTAATATCCGCAATTCGCAGTGGGGTATCATCCGAAGGAGCATAAAGTTCACGCGGGGTGGAATAGTAATATTCGTAAGTTCTCCGAAAGTCTCGCGCTTTGGCAGCACAGAAGAGTATCAAAGTTTGGATGAGGCTCGGTTTTGCTAGCTGCGTCTACCATTTAAGGGTAGAAGAGTATTTCCCAGTGGACCTTAGAGTACGCTCCCACACGACTCGCATCACGTCATCGGGTGTGGGGTCAGCTAGGTGAACGACGTTTAACATCCACGAAGGGCGAAACAATTTGACTGGTTGCCGTTGAAGGAAGCTGGGATGACTTAAACATTAAGAATACTATCGCTAAGGCCGTCTGATAAACAAAACCTATCTAATCTACTACTAGAAGTCACAGTAAGGTAAGTAAATTTAGCTAACGTCGGGTATTTACATATCCAGACGTCTTTTAAGCTTAAGGAGCGGACCAATTCATGTAATTCACGAGAGAAATTATAATTTGGGGACTGATTAGCAGGACGCAATAGACAGTTAAAATCACCACCCAACAGAATACCCGGAGGACTCTTAAGCAACAGATAAACATTATCCTCTTTATGAAAATGCGAACGATGCACTGTGCGACCAGTGCCAGAAGCGGCATATAAAAGAACCAAGGTAAGATTTAAAAGTTGACGACCTATACCCCTGCCAGAATCCACCATTTCCACCTTAGCAATAGGAATGCCTTCACGAAAGAAGAAGGGGATCCCCGTAGAATGTTTGGGTGCTACATTAAAGATCATACGAAAACCAGGTAAGGATAAATTAATAAATAATACCTCCTGTAAGAAGACTATGTCCGCACATGAATGAGAAATGAACTGATGCAGCGAAGCCAATCGCAATTCTGCTTCCACACGATTAACATTTACGGAAAGGAACGTGTAGGCTCGGGTCATTGATCACATCTGTACAGGGATTTGCGGAAGGTATTGAGCAGAATTAGGTAGACAGCTGAGCGTGTAGGTCCATTACGGAGTCTACAGATGAATCAGACATCGGGGGACTAGAACCCCAAAAAACACAACCTTTTTTCTTAGATTTATTACAAGCCACCGCTCGGTCAGGTTTTGTACGCTGTTTCTGTCGGCTACGTAGCATTGCGTCCCCTGCAGACATAGTTATGGGAGGGATTTAGGCATAGCCTCCTGCCCCTCGGAACAAGGGTCACGAACTGCAGCTCCAGTCACTAAGGCGAAAGCATACTTTAATAATAAGAATACAAAAGGGTGATACTTGGTCGATAAGTTTATTCTCCTCAGGAATTCGGGAAACCGTCGGCGTCTCAGGACGAACCAGCAGGAGGACACTGCGTTGTCTCAGACTGTGACGGAGGGCACACAAACTAAATGGGAGAGGTGGGGGGGGGGGGGCGACTACGCTCCTTCTCCACACACAGGCTGCTCAGGAGGAGTCACTTCGCGACCAAGAGTGGTGCTGGAGAAAACTTCTGCGCCACTCACAGTACCACGGATGGGAGGTACCGTAGCATCGAGAGGAGCAGGGAATTCATTCAAGCGCAACTTGCACACACGGCTGTAGTCTCAGAGAGCTACTACACTACTGGCCATTAAAACTGCTACACCACGAAGATGGCGTGCTACAGACGCGAAATTTAACCGACAGGAAGAAGATGCTGTGATATGCAAATGATTAGCTTTTCAGAGCATTCACACAAGGTTGGCGCCGGTGGCGACACCTACAACGTGCTGACATGAGGAAAGTTTGCAACCGATTTCTCATACACAAACAGCAGTTGACCGGCCTTGCCTGGTGAAACGTTGTTGTGATGCCTCGTGTAAGAAGGACAAATGCCTACCATCACGTTTCCGACTTTTATATAGGTCGGATTGCAGCCTATCGCGATTGCGCTTCATCGTATCGCGACATTGCTGCTCGCGTTGGTTGAGATCCAATGACTGTTAGCAGAATATGGAATCGGTGGGTTCAGGAGGGTAATACGAAACGCCGTGCTGGATCCCAGCGGACTCGTATCACTAGCAGGCGAGATGACAGACATCTTACCCGCATGGCTGTAACGGATCGTGCAACCACGTCTCGATCCCCGAGTCAACAGATCGGGACGTCTGCAAGACAAGAACCATCTGTACGAAGAGTTCGACGACGTTTGCAGCAGCATGGAGACCATGGCTGCGGTTACCTTTCACTCTGAATCACAGACAGGAGCGCCTGCGATGGTGTACTCAACGACGAACCTGGATGCACGAATGGGAAAATGTCATTTTTTCGGATGAATCCAGGTTCTGTTTACAGCATCACGATGGTCGCATCCGTGTTTGGCGACATCGCGGTTAACGCACTTTGGAAGAGTCTATCCGTCATCGCCATACTGGCTCATCACCCGGCGTGATGCTATGTGGTGCCATTGGTTACACCGTAACATAATCATAGCTAACACTTGGTTCCAGAGTCATGAAAGAAGGTTGTATACATGGAAGAAGCCTGGAGATACTGAAAGGTTTCAGATAGATTATATAATGGTAAGACAGAGATTTAGGAACCAAGTTTTAAATTGTATGACATTTTCAGCTTAAGATGTGGACTCTGAAAGCAGTTTATTGGTTATGAACTGTGGATTAAAACTTAAAAAACTGCAATAACTTGGGAATTTAAGGAGATAGGACCTGGAATAACTGACAGAACCAGAGGTTGTAGAGAGTTTCAGGGAGAGCATTAGGGAACGATTGACAAAAATGGGGAAAGAAATACTGTAGAAGAAGAATGAATAGCTTTGACAGATGAAATAGTGAAGGCAGCAGAGGATAAAGTAGGTAAAAAGATGAGGGCCAGTAGAAACCCTTGGGTAACAGAAGATATACGGAATTTAATTGATTAAAGGAGAAAATATAAAAATGCAATAAATGAAGCAGGCAAAAAGGAATACAAACGTCTAAAAAATGAGATCGACAGGAAGTGCAGAATGGCTAAGCAGGGTTGGCTTGAGGACAAATGTAGGGATGTACAGTCATATATCACAAGGGGTAAGTTAGATACTGTCTACAGGAAAATTAAAGAGACCTTTGGAGAAAAGAGAACCACTTGTATGAATATCAAGAGCCCAATGGATACCCAGCTCTAAGCAAAGAAGTAAAAGCAGAAAGGTGAAAGGAGTAAATAGAGGTTCTATACACGGGTGATGTACTGGAGGACAATATTATGGAAATGGAAGAGGCTGTAGATGAAGATGAAATGGGATACTGCGGGAACAGTCTGACAGAGCGCTGAAAGACCTAAGTCGAAACAAGGCCCCAGGAGTACAGAACATTTCATTAGAACTACTGATAGCCTTGGTAGAGCCAGCTCTGACAAAACTCGACCATCTTGTGCGATGAGACAGTCGAAGTACCCTCAGACTTCTAGAAGAATATAATAATTCCAATCCCAAAGAAAGCAGGCGTGAAAATTACCGAACCATCTGTTTAATTAGTCACGGCTGCAAAATACGAACACGAATTCTTTAATGACGAAAGGAGAAACTGGTAGAAGCCAACCTCGGGGAAGGTCAGTTTGAATTCCGTAGAAATGTTGGAGCACGTGAGGCAGTACTGACCCTACGACTCATGTTAGAAGATAGATTAAGGAAAGGCAAACCTACGTTTCTAGCATTTTTAGACTTAGAGAACGCTTTTGACAAATTTGCCTGGAATATCCTCTTTCAAATTCTGAAGGTGGCAGGGGTAAAATACAGGGAGCGTAAGCCTATTTAACATTTGTATAGACACCAGATATGGCAGTTACAAGAATGAAGGGGCAAGAAAGGGAAGCATTGCTTGGGAAGGGAGTGAGACAGGGTTGTTGCCTGTCACTGATGTTATTCAATCTGTATATAGAGCAAGCAGTAAAGGAAATAAAAGTAAAATTCTTAGTAGGAATTAAAATCCATGGAGGGGAAATAAAAACTTTGAGGTTCGTCGATGAGACTGTAATTCTGTCTGAGACAGCAAAGGACCTGGAAGTACAGTTGAACGGAATAGACAGTATCTTGAATGGAGGAGATAAATGAACACCAAGAAAAGCAAAACGAGGATAATGGAAAGTAATATAATTAAATCGGGAGATGCTGAAGGTAATAGATTAGGAAATGAGACACTTAAAACAGTAAATGAGTTTTGCTATTTGAACTGATGATGGTCGAAGTAGAGAGGATATAAAATGTAGACTGACAATGGCAAGGAAAACATCTTTGAAGAAGAGAAGTTTGTTAACAATGAGCATAGATTTAAGTGTCAGGAAGCCATTTCGTAAAGTATTTGTATGTAGTGTAGCCACGTATAGAAGTGAAACGTGGGTGATAAATAGTTTAGACAAGAAAAGAATAGATGCTTTCGAAATGTGATGCTACAGAAGAATGCTGAAGATTAGATGGTCAGGTCAAATAACTAATGGAGAGGTACTGAATAGAATTGCATGGAAGAGAAATTTGTGGCATAACTTAACTATAAGAAGGGATCGGTTGGTAGGACACTTTCTGAGGCATCAAGGGATCATCGATTTAGTATTGGAGGGCAGCGTGGAGGGTAAAAATCGTAGAGGGACACCAAAAGATGAATACACTAAGCAGATTCAGAAGGATGTAGTTTGCAGTACGTATTGGGAGATGAAGAAGCTTGCACAGAATAGAGTAACATGGAGAGCTGCGTCTAACCAGACTCTTGACGGAAGACTACAACGACAACAACAGCAATGAATGCAATGTGTAGTACGATTTTTATTTGACGGAACAAATCCTTTGCGGTTTCTGTGCTAAATCGATGCTATGATTCATTCGAGTACACCTTTCACGCCTGGCAGCCGCTGACTGAAACAATATTTTCATGAAAAATCAAATCTCCTTTTTCACCGTCTTAGGGAATTGGTTTCTACATAGATGTAGGTTTTAAAATACTGTAGTAGTCCTTTAATAATAATATATTAAAAAAAACACTTTCACCCAATGTTTCATTTCCATAGGGCTAAATTTCCAAAAATTCTGAAACAAGTATTTCTTTATTTCTGATGAGAAATCAAATACCAGTTTTGGTTGCCTTAATAGCGACATTTTTTAAAAAAGACCTTTCATCCCCGGTTTCATTCCCTTATAGTTGGAATTTCGAAAAATATCTATTTTAACGTTGCCATCTGTGTAGGACCCTCAGCTTCTTCAAGTTTCAAGTTTCCGTCCTTAGCGGTTTGGGCTGGTCTGTGATGAGTCAATAAGCCAGTGAGTCAGGACTTTGCCTTTTATGTTCAGAGATTTCGATCGGAACGCACAGTACGGTCTGTGAATTCACAATATGTATGAATCAAAGTTCTTCCTGACATAAATTAACATTTAAGGAATAAATGACATTGTACCAAGGTCTGATAAGTGGTCTGCTCTTAGTGTGAAACATTTCAATTAGTGTGTGCTTATTGTGCACAGCACTGGCTATAAAATTTAAAATGTATGTGTAATGTAAGAATAGGAGACTTTTTTTTAAAAAATCACCAGTCCTCTGACTGGTTTGATGCAACTCGCCACGATTTCCTCGCTTTTGCCAGCCTTTTCATCTCAGTACGTACTGCAAATTACTCTATGCTGAATGAACATTTCTCACCACTGTCCACACATTGTTTGTTTTATATTTTGTAGTTTGTCGCTTAGCACTTGTTTCAGATATTAATATATGATGAGAGGCACTAAACGTGCTTCATAGTAACATTAAATGTATGTTTGTACGTTTCCTTTTCGACAACGCTTCCATTCTCTTCGCATTTACGTGTGTTACACACTACTAAAAGTACTTCAGCAATACGTTACTTCCCCATTTCATGAACGTTTTCGTCTTTCAATAGACATAAATGGATATTTTCAGTGTTGTTTAGTGTTAACGTGTTATTTACGTGTTTTCACAAAATTAATGTCGACTTTGTGTTCTTTAGTGAAATGAGTCGGTAATTCACATCTGATGTGCAGAATCCCCCATAATGCAACACGCTTCACACAGCCAGGAAAGAGTAGGTGGGTTTCCTCGATGGAACGTTTATAATGCATGAAAACTTGAAATCT
Organism: Schistocerca gregaria; assembly: GCF_023897955.1. Taxonomy (NCBI): domain Eukaryota; kingdom Metazoa; phylum Arthropoda; class Insecta; order Orthoptera; family Acrididae; genus Schistocerca; species Schistocerca gregaria. Next base: position 531,696,228 of record NC_064925.1, read on the forward strand.
GGTAGGTTCGCATTGGTTTCTGGGATGTAGTCTTAGTGCAACGTTCAAACGAAAATGTGGGAACATGGTCAACTTTTTTGATGAATAAAGGCTATTGCTCCAGGTAAAGTTTGTGAAATATTTCTTGAAATGTAGGGCAGCCTTTTTAGTACCTTTTTTTTTATTTTTTCTGAGACTATGTACAGTAGAAATCATGCTCACTCCATTAGAAATGCACTTGGTTTCCTGGACATATTAATACTTTTTATTTGATTTACTTTTAATTTTAAAGGTTTTTGAATTTTTAGTGAACATATGATTTTACTTGGAATTACTATTAAGGGAAATGTGTTTCATTACACATCCTGAGGTGATAATGACATCATTAACAACATGGAAGAGGTAGCGATTAATACAGAAATTGTGAATAATTAGTAAGTGGCTGCTCAAACTAAAAGTTTGGCGACATCAATAAGACACCAAAACTTAAGAATTACAAGCAGGGAAACGCAACACAAACGGCGAAAAAATTTTAGTAAATCAAGAACCAGTCGACAAATTTAATTCTTAAGAACGGGTACCGATTAGACACGGGCAATTTGAAATGCTGATAATAATGAATGCATGGAGTAGTACGATTTTTATTGGACGGAACAAATCCTTTGCGATTTCTGTGCTAAATCCATGCTATGATTCATCCAAGTACATATTTCACGCCTGGCAGCCTTTGATTGATAGGCGTGATGCACCCACATATCATCAAAATTGTCATCCTCCCAATATCATAATTTTTGCCAGCAAATTGTCAGAATATAAATTAAATATTTTAAATGCATGACCCATTCATAAACTTAAAAAAGAATTGTTATTTGTGATAGGGATCACTAGGTTTCTAAAACTTGTTTTTCTATTGGTACAGAAACATTGTTCCCCACAGAATTATTTTGAAACGTTGTCACCTTTCTACTACTTTCGAGAGATCTCTTCGTAACTGAATTTAAAAGGGTTAAAGTATTAATTTAAATTCATGATGATACTTATCGTGTGCCGTATAATCTGTCCAAGGTGGGACTCTTTCCTTCAGGGGGCAACTGTTCTACCGACTAACGTATCTGAAAACTACTCACAACGCACCTACACAACATCACTTCCCAAACCGCCTCCTCCTCTGCCATCCATACTTCACGGAATTCCTGCTACATTATTGTCAGGCTAACACTCGTTGGGATCCTTTGCAACTGACCGAGGTGGCTTAACGTTACTGAACTGGACTTATATTCGGGAGGACGGCGGTTCAGATTGATATCCGCCCATACAGGTATACGTTTCACACGGTTTCCCTCAGAAGCATAAAGTAAATGACGGAAAGGTTACATTGGGAAGGTTACCACCGAATTCGTTCTACATGTTGTTCAATGTGAGCTTATATTCTGTCTCCAGTTATTTCTCCGTGGAAGGAGATATAACAGTAATCTTCACTCTTTCCTTTCCCTCTTCCTTGAAAGTGTGAAACTGTTTCCCACTGCGGTTCAACATTATCGGATTGAACTATTGGGGTTAAGTAGAAATGAAAACGTTCATTCGTTTGTGAAAAATCATTGAGATATTTTCAAATATTTCCATCTACATCTACATCTACATAATTCTACTTAAGGGACTGACAGAGATCTCTTCGTAACACTTTAACACTATTTCTGTGCCGTTCGACTCTCAAACTGTACGCGAGAAAAACGAACACATACATACTTCCGTTCGAGCTTTGATTTCCCTTATTTCACTGTCATTGTCATTCATTTTTATGAAGGCAGACGTCAAGAAAATATTTTCACTTTCTGGAGAGAAAGCTGGAGATTGTAATATCGTGACAATATCTCGGCACCACAATAATCGTCTTTTTTGTAATGACTGCCACCCGAAATCGCTTATCATACCCGTAACACTCTGTACCCTGTTTCGCAGTAATACAAAGCGAGCTACCATTCTTTCAAGTTTTTGGGTATCCTCCATCAATCCTATCTGCGACCTGATACCAAGGAAGGCAGGATTGGGTTGCGATTGTGGACGGTGTGTAAAGAATTACTGTTGGTTAGTTTATTTTTCAATCACGTACACTTTATTTGGAAACAACAACAAATAATAGGTGACAATAAATTAATAAGTGTTCCACAGCTACATCCATTAATGACAACAAATTCAAACTGTTTCTCGGATGAAGGCCCAATAGATATAATTTAAAACTGTTTCACGGCTCAAGGCCTGAATGTCAATCTTAAGAAACAGTTAAACTGCTTCATCCAGCAACTATAGCCACTATTTTTAAAAGAACAGTCATCAAAATATCACTGCTAGAATACAATTGTCTAATTAAAATATTAAGAGAAGTAGCACCCACGGTTGGAGGCCTTAATAACAACAAATTCAAACTATTTCTCAGCTGGAGCCCCCTATAGTAATAATTTAAAAACTGTTTCACGGCTGAAGGCCTGAATAGCAATCTTTTAAGAACTAGTTAACTTCTTGAATTTGCAATTACAATTATTAAAATATTTTTAGAGAGAAATCATCAACATCTCACTGCTAGAATACAATTAATTATTACAATTCTAAGACAAGTAACACTCACGTCTGAAGGCCTTAATGACAACAAATTAAACTATTTCTCGGCTTAAGGCCCAGGTACTAATAATTTAAAAACTGTTTCAGGGCTGAAGGCCTGAACAGCAATCTTCTAAGAAGCAGTTAACTTATTCAAACTTGAAATTACAGTCAGTAACATAAATGTAAAAAAATAATCATTACATTTGACCAAACCAAGAGGAAGGGGGGGGGGGCAGAGGATGCTCCAAGGGTCGACCTGGGAAAGTCCCTCAAAACTTCGCAATCGATGAGACAGGCAGCCAAGAGTTGCATTCACTACACAAGATGGTAACTCAGACTAGTGGCAGTTCAAACGCATGACCAATAATCATTTGCCGAATCTACCTACCGTCTGATGACCAATGCAACGACGGAATAACTCACCCAAGCCGGAACCGGCGGTAAGCACTACGTCTTCAGACTTCGGTGTCTACGACATCTGGCAGCAGAAAGGAACCACTACTACCAGAGTAGGAAACAAAAAACATCACCCGGCCCACAAATCAAGGAAGCTCTCGAAGTACACGCATTACCGGACAGCAGTGGCAAGGCGAGGAAAAGTACACTACCATAACATATGCTAAGCTCCATGGCAGTAACTGGGGCATTAGCGGCCATTGGGTAGGAAAAAAACCACTGGTTGAACTTCACAAATAATAACATACAGAATGCAACATTTAATAACAAGAAGTGGAGGAAGGCCAATTCGGTTCGCCTTCCCCAAACGCTCCACTCGCTGCCGTTCGCCTCGGCGACACTGCGAACAGCAACGCACAAGCAAATGATGAGATCTCACAATGGTTGAGGTTTCACTACTTGTATTAAGGCCCACTCACCTTAAACTCCCTTGGTCCGGTTGACAAAGAGGTTGCACCCCTCGCGACTGCAGCCCTTCCATCCGGCAGTGCATGAGTGACGCCAGTGGTCGCGGGGTGTCTGCGCGCTGCGCTGACCTGGCAGCTCTTCCGTCTCCAACCGAACTGCTGACTCACACGACCCTGAAACATCACAACGTCGCCCCAAAGATTGTACCACCGTTACTACATATCGACAACCGCCGCTGCTGCCACCAGCAGACAGACAATGCTTACAAAAGAGTAGCGCCAAGGAACACAAGAAGATGATGACAAACGTAACTATACCAAGTAAATGATGCCGACCTTGCAACGCCATCAACACGAGCCGCAGCATGGATCACTGTCTAATATGGATCCCATACCACACAGCAATACTCCGCCAGCAGACGGACAAGTTTGGTGTGGGCAGTCTCTTTAGAAGACCTGTTTGCATGTTCTAAGTGATCTGCCTGCATAAGAGTCTTTGGTTCGCCTTCCCCACAACATTATCTATGTGATCGTTCCTTATTAAGTCATTTGTAATTCTTATCCTCTGGTATTTAACTGGACAGACAACCTTTAGGTCACTGTGATGTACCGTGTATCCAAAATTTAATGGCTTCCTTTTAGTACTTACATGGATGACCTAACACTTCTCATTATATAGGGTCAGTCGCCACTTTTCGCACCATACACATATTTTGCTTAAATCTTTCTGCAGTTTATTTTGGCCTTTTGATGGCTTTGGTTGACAGTGAATAACACCATCATCTGCAAACAATCTAAAATAGGTGCTCAGACTGCCTCCTAAATCGTTTATATGGAGTAGTAACAACAGAGAGCGTAGTGAACGCCAGATACCATATTTCCCCCTTAAGGCTGCTTCGATGGAACTGTGCATGCTGGTCAACCCTGTGCAGATCTGTTCATCACTGTATAATTTTTGTATCAATTAGAACCTCCTCATTTACTCGATCCTTCCTCTCCCCCTACTATTTTTGCACACCACGCTTGCTACCATTACCAAACGACGATTCCCTGACGCCTCAGTATCAGGCATACCCACTGATGTCGCCGTCTGGCCAGGTTGTGCCATAAGTTTCTTTCTTGTCCGTTGGATTCACAACTACCACATTAGTCATTTAATCTCACCACCTAATCTTCAGTATTCCTATGTAGCACTACATTTCAAAATATTCTTTTCTCTTCTTTACTGCAATGCATACTGTCCTTATTTCACTTACGTACACGGCTAGACACTAGGATCTTCATGAAAGATTTCCTACATTTTAAAGCGTTCGAAAGATAAATAAATGGCAATTTGACGAACTAAGAAGAGTTGGGAAGGGAGTGAGACAGGGTTGTAGCCTCTCCCCGATGTTATTCGATCTGTATTTGAGCAAGCAATAAAGGAAACAAAAGAAAAATTCATAGTAGGTATTAAACTCCATTGAGAAGAAATAAAAATTTTGTGGTTCGCCGATGACATTGTAATTCTGTCAGAGACGGCAAAAGACTTGGAAGAGCAGTCGAACGGAATGGGCAGTGTCTTGAAAGGAGGATATAACATGAACATCAACAAAAACAAAACGAGGATAATGGAATGTAGCCGAATTAAGTCAGATGATGCTGAGGGAATTAGATTAGGAAATGAGACAAAATAGTAAAGGAGTTTTGCTATTTGGGGGGAGAGGATATAAAATGTAGACTGGCTATGGCAGGGAAAGCGTTTCTGAAGAAGAGAAATTTGTTAACATCGCGTATAGATTTAAGTGTCAGGAAGTCATTTCTAAGAGTATTTGTATGGAGTGTAGCCATGTATGGAAGTGAAACTTGGACAAGAAGAGAATTTAAGCTTTCGTAATGTGGTGCTACAGAAGAATGCTGAATATTAGATGAGTCGATGACATAACTAATGAGGAGGTATTGAATAGGATTGGGAAGAAGAGGAGTTTGTGGCACAACTTGACTAGAAGAATGGATCGACTGGTAGGACATGTTCTGAGGCATCAAGGGATTACCAATTTAGGATTGAAGGATTGCGTGAAGGGTAAAAATCGTAGAGGGAGACCAGGAGATGAATACACCAAGCAGATACAGAAGGATGTAGGTTGCAGTAGGTACTGGGGAGATGAAGAAGCTTGCACAGGATAGAGTAGCATGGAGAGATGCATCAAACCAATCTCATGACTGAAGACCACAACAAGGAGATATCATAGAAAAGGGAAAAAGTTTCTGTTGTTTTGAAAGGCGAGGGACGTTCAATGAGAACGCAACACTTTATTTTGTGAAAGCAGGTTGGCTTTTGTTCAGCATTCCAATACGCCATATTATTCCCTACTCTTTCAGCTACAAATCTCTAGTTTTCAGAAATTGTGCTTGGAATGCACCTCTGGTACAGCCGCTATTTTGAAGGCTGTGTGTAGCCTCACCTTCTATTGAAACTTCAAGAAAATGTAAGGGCAGAAACACAGTTTGCATTTTTCCAACCGCAAGTGGACGAGACAAAGACGTGTTCAAAAATGGTTCAAATCGCTCTGAGCACTATGGGACTTAAAAGTTGAGGTCATTAGTCCCCTAGAACTTAGAACTACTTAAACCTAACTGACCTAAGGACGACACACACATCCACGCCCGAGGCCGGATTCGAACCTGCGACCGTAGCTGTCGAGCGTTTCCATACTGAAGCGCCTAGAATCGCTCGGCCACTCTGGCCGGAAAAAAAGTGTTTCATTACCTCTTGTTCGCCCTTTGTACTCTGAAAATTATGTACACATCTGAACTTAATCCAAGCAAATGACTTTCAGCATGCAGTGCATTAAACAATTTGCGAGAAAAAAAGACATGAGAAAATTTAGGATTTCTCTGGGAGATAGTAGAATTAAGTTCAGAACACTAGATAGTGTCGTGGTTGTGAACTTAGCAGTCCATATTTAGTACAGCATTGTTGTAAGCAGTAAATACCGTTGGGAGTATATGTATCGGTAATTAAATACGAGAACTGTAAGAGCCCTGAAGAAGTTTCTGCACTTTGTCTGTTTACCAGTTCTAAACAATAAATTTCCGTCACACTCCTGAAGAATATATTTTTTTTTTATCTTAGCAGCATTACTACAGAAGACTATTGTAGAACTGAATGACATTATACAAAGAAAAAACGTTCATCTAATGAAAAAGTCTACAAAATTGCCATGAAAGGGGCTACTGACATACATCCACATCCGTTACCCTATGTCTAAAATTTCACGATAAATGCATTATGAATTATTTAAGAACATGTGAAACTAATTTGTCCCTAGACGAAACAGATTATTATTATAATCATTTACTTGAAAGGCTCAAACATTTCTAAGCTTTTGACGTCTGTCAGAGAGCCCTTCATTAGCTTCTACGAAGCACAGCAGTAAGTTTATTCTCCCAGCGTTAATACTGACACGGAGAAAGACATTCTACCAAAGAGAACGTAATTTGTGAAATTAGGTTATTACTCATAGAAAAGAATTCTAAACTTGAAAGTAAGCGCAGAGAGAAAGAAAGAAATTTATATATATAAATCTGAGGAACGGTTAGCAAAAGAAACGCGGCCGGCGGCAATATATTCATAGTGGTGGCGCCGGCTATTGTCCTTTGCTGCTGGCTGCAAAACATTTTCGCTCGCCAGCCAACACAATTGTTGGGGTGGCCCTCTCAGGAGGGAAGGGAAGGGAAGGGGCGGAATAGGCTTTGAATGGCCACTTTGCATAATTCACGCCATTTGCAGGGCGCTTTCAGGCGCCGGTCTGCCAGCCAGCCCGCTCCGGGTGTAGGGTGCTGGTGGTGGTGGCCTGTGGGTGTGGGGAGGGGGGAGGGGAGGAGTGCGAGATGGGGGAGGGGGGAGAAAGGTGTGTCGTGGCGCTCGCTCAACGTACTCTCACTTTCAGCCCGCCTAACCGGTCACCAGCGATTAAGAGTCCGTACACACAGAGGGTTAGCTGCCAACGTAATTGTAGGGCGTAGGGTGAACCATGTTGACATAGCGAACCGAGAAGTTACGCCAGTGAAACTGTACTAAGACCAACATCAGCGGTGGTGTATGCCCATCTCTCAGTGGCGCTTTTGATGTTGTTGTGGTCTTCAGTCCTGAGACTGGTTTGATGCAGCTCTCCATGCTACTCTATCCTATTCAAGCTTCTTCATCTCCCAGTACTTACTGCAACCTACATCGGTGTTGACGGGTCCAGACGAGGCGTAAAGCTTTGTGTCGTGCAGTCATCAAGGGTGCATGAGTGGGCCTTCGGCTCCTAAGGCCCATATCGATGATGTTTCGTTGAATCATTTGGAAGCTGACATTTGTTGATGTCCCAGCACTGAACTCTGCAGCAATTTGGGTAAGTGTTGCACTTGTTACGTTGAACGATTATCTTCAGTCGTCGTTGGTTCCGTTCTTGAAGGATATTTTTCCGGCCGCAGTGATGTCGGAGATTTGATGTTCTGCCGGATTCCTGATATGCACGGTAAATTGGTGAAATAATCGAACAGGACAACCCCCTTTAATTGCTACCTCGGAGTTGTTGTGTCCCATTTCTCGTGCACCGACTATAACTCCACGTTCAGACTAACTTAAATCTTGATAACCTGTCATTGTGGCAGCACTAACCGATCTGACATAATGCCAGACCCTTGTTGTCTTGTACAGGCGTTGCTGACCGAAATGCCTAATTCTGCCTGTTTACTTATCTCCGTATTGGAATACGCATGCCTATACCAGTTTCTTTGGCACTTCAGTATAATACGAGTGCTATTCCGAAACTAACGTTCGACGGAGTGTGAAATGGAAACAATTGAGAAAATTCGATGAAGCATTGCATTGCACAGCTGTGTTTGGTTGTGTCTATAGTATGCCCCCTGATCGTGTGATGAGGCTTTTCTCAGTTCTGAGTGCACAGTCAGCACTTAAAGACACCTAAATCGATAGTGCCTCCTGCCAAGTGTGACCACCTAGGGAGACATTTCACCTTAAGTCAAGCAGCCCATATCATGCGTTTCCTTCTTCGTGACAATTCTCGGCCGCACTTCACAGGGGCAAAGATCGTGTTCCTTCAGCGTTTTCGATGGGAAATGTTTGGTCGCCCACAAAATAGCCGGTAACTGGCTCTCTCTTTCATCTCAGCTCAAATGGACCCCTGGCCATGAAGACATCTTGACAACTACCTGTAGATCACAGTAGAGAATTGTCAAAAATCGCTGGCAGTTGATTCCTATGACGAAGGTATTGACAAGCTGGTACAACACTACAACAAATAATTAAGTCGGAGCAGCGAGTATGTAGAAAGGTAGCTGGAAGGTGTTGCAAATAAGATATTTTTGATTTACGCAGTCGTTTCCATTTTATGATCGATGGGACCTTATTTTCCAAACAGCCGTAGTAGAATACGAAAATTGTCCTAAGCTATTAAGCACAAAATTACACACATGTTTTTCGTATTGACGGAGAACTGCCGCGCTGAGTGGTTGCAAGGTTTTAGGCGCCATGTGGCGGACTGCGCGGCCTCTCCCCCTGGAGGTTCCGATCCTCCTTCGGGGATGGGTGTGTGTTCTTAGCAAAGCTTAGTTTAAGTCAGCTGAAATAGTGTGTAAGTCTATGGTCCGATGGCCTTAGCAGTTTGGTCCATTAGGAATTCACACATACACATTTGATGGATTTCTCCCCACTTCCTCGAATTTTTTTTCCATTTTTACTGTCTCTTTTCACTTGGCCTATCGGAATTTCTTGCCTGTGACAATGTATTTATCTCAGAGTAGCATTTACATTCACCGTCATCAGCTACGTGCGTTTATGCCACTACAACGTTGTCTTTGTTTTCACAAGACGTACCCCGATGTCGGTTCTTAACGGACAACCGTAAAAGGTGGAGATTTGCAAATCCGTCACACTAACAAAAGCTCTCTAGAGGACAACTACAAGGTATCTTCTACATCCCTCATTCTCGCAGCAGTTCGTCGACTCGCTGAGGTGTTGATACACTGTTGAGATAAAACTGTAGAAAAGTGTGGAGCTAAATCTGCAATCTGCAGCAAGAGCATGTCATGCGTCTTATGGCATGCCTTGTTATATTACTATCTGAAAGTCCTACCGCATAATCATGTTCAAATAAAATTATATCTACACTTTCTGATTACAGTAACACGTATCACGTCCTGGTGAATGGATCCAATAGTGACTAACCATGCTTCATAATAATAAAATCATCCTTGGCCATACTTAAGTGAAAAAGTATTCAGCACAGGGGCGAATTTGGCCATCACATTTGTGTCCGATGGTGACATGTTCAGTACTGTAATTTTCCATAACAGTTAGAAACACCCCCATTATGTCCTTTATTGGGTTTTGTGTGATTTTACGAAGCCTCCAAACAGTTAATTGTTATGAATATATGACCATGTGCTTAATGGATTAAAGGCCATCGGTTTTTCTGCTGTGGTTTCGGAAGTCTTTTAGCAGAGTGCGGCTGTTCTGAGACAGAATAGTTAATGACTGAAAGTTTTTCTATTATCAAAGGCAGCAAAGGTTGCGATATACAAACCGATATGTATTTTCTATTAACACATAAATTCTGTGGCAGTTGTTACTTTCGCCTTACACGTTTCATTACGGCTAATCTTTTATTGGTTGCTGATTTTAAGTACTTCGTAAGATGCAATGATGGTTTCTAGCATTCACAACCATCCCCATTGCAATCCATGTTTGTTTCTTGCGGATGCGGTTGACGCAAAACACGTTATTCGCCACTTGTCAATTTTAATTTTATATCACTCACGAATTGGTATTGATGAGGATCAATCCTACGACGACAAGGGGACAAGCTCATTTGTCACACTCCGGTGAATTTACAATTTACTCCTCACTCGGCACATCCGCAAGTGACACCGTACTCAGCTCGAACGCCATTTTTTTAATTTTTGTGCCAGTTTTCCCAGTACTGCTTTCACTCGACACTAATGTCACTCCCTAATACAGCGCTCGACAATCGACACCTGTCTGCTATCGACATGGGTGTCGGATACTAACGTCTATGTTCGTGGGATCACGGATCCCTTAGAAGATGTATGTTGCCATTACTATCCCAACAGTCTGCTTTCCCCGGCGCGCCGATATTCCAATACACCCCACACCCCAACATTCTTTATAATAAGCAATTAATACTACACTCCTGGAAATTGAAATAAGAACACGGTGAATTCATTGTCCCAGGAAGGGGAATCTTTATTGACACATTCCTGGGGTCAGATACATCACATGATCACACTGACAGAACCACAGGCACGTAGACACAGGCAACAGAGCATGCACAATGTCGGCACTAGTACAGTGTATATCCACCTTCCGCAGCAATGCAGGCTGCTATTCTCCCATGGAGGCGATCGTAGAGATGCTGGATGTAGTCCTGTGGAACGGCTTGCCATGCCATTTCCACCTGGCGCCTCAGTTGGACCAGCATTCGTGCTGGACGTGCAGACCGCCTGAGACGACGCTTCATCCAGTCCCAAACATGCTCAATGGGGGACAGATCCGGAGATCTTGCTGGCCAGGGTAGTTGACTTACACCTTCTAGAGCACGTTGGGTGGCACGGGATACATGCGGACGTACATTGTACTGTTGGAACAGCAAGTTCCCTTGCCGGTCTAGGAATGGTAGAACGATGGGTTCGATGACGGTTTGGATGCACCGTGCACTATTCAGTGTACCCTCGACGATCACCAGAGGTGTACGGCCAGTGTAGGAGATCGCTCCCCACACCATGATGCCGGGTGTTGGCCCTGTGTGCCTCGGTCGTATGCAGTCCTGATTGTGGCGCTCACCTGCACGGCGCCAAACACGCATACGTCCATCATTGGCACCAAGGCAGAAGCGACTCTCATCGCTGAAGACGACACGTCTCCATTCGTTCCTCCATTCACGCCTGTCGTGACACCACTGGAGGCGGGCTGCACGATGTTGGGGCGTGAGCGGAAGACGGCCTAACGGTGTGCGGGACCGTAGCCCAGCTTCATGGAGACGGTTGCGAATGGTCCTCGCCGATACCCCAGGAGCAACAGTGGTCCTAATTTGCTGGGAAGTGGCGGTGCGGTCCCCTACGGCACTGCGTAGGATCCTACGGTCTTGGCGTGCATCCGTGCGTCGCTGCGGTCTGGTCCCAGGTCGACGGGCACGTGCACCTTCCGGCGACCACTGACGACAACATCGATGACTGTGGAGACCTCACGCCCCACGTGTTCAGCAATTCGCAATTCGGCGGTACGTCCACCCGGCCTCCCGCATGCCCACTATACGCCCTCGCTCAAAGTCCGTCAACTGCACATACGGTTCACGTCCACGTTGTCGCGGCATGCTACCAGTGTTAAAGACTGCGATGTAGCTCCGTATGCCACGGCAAACTGGCTGACACTGACGGCGGCGGTGCACAAATGCTGCGCAGCTAGCGCCATTCGACGGCCAACACCGCGGTTCCTGGTGTGTCCGCTGTGCCGTGCGTGTGATCATTTCTTGTACAGTCCTCTCGCAGTGTCCGGAGCAAGTAGGGTGGGTCTGACACACCGGTGTCAATGTGTTCTTTTTTCTATTTCCAGGAGTGTATTTTAAATGCTGACGATAGCTACCACAGATACGACTGCTCACTGTCGGTCCTGCTACCAGACTCTCAATAAGCAACATTTTCCATGATAAATCTCAACAAGTGACGAGAGCTACCACCAATCCGACCACCTTCCATGGCCGCCTCTGCCCAGCTGACGCCCCCGCCCTGCCTAACCACTGAGTTCCTGCCGACGCAAAGCAGTATCTGTCTCGAGCCAATTAGCCAATCACAGCGAAGGAGTTTCGTGCTACAAAATATAGTGGAGCGTTCCTTGGCCTGCAGCAAGTGAAGACATTCTTTCTTCGTGGATGATGCCATGCCATGTCAGCAAAGTGTCCTGTTGGAACCTCCACGTATCCTCCTGCCCAGACTGTACGTCTTGTGGGATAATGCACCGTATTACAAATATTTGGCACGTGTTTTAACGAAGACGATATACAATTAGGGCAACATATCTTACCTTCTAAAACTTCACCAATGGAGGTGAACGTTAGTTTAGTTCAATGTTTATTTGCCGACCGGTGTGACCGAGCGGTTCTAGGCGCTTCACTTTAGAACAGCGCAACCGCTACGGTCGCAGGTTCGAATCCTGCCTCGGGCATCGACGTGTGTGATGTCCTTTGCTTAGTTAGGTTTAAGTAGTTCTAAGCCTATGGAACTGGTGACCTAAGATGTTAAGTCCCATGGTGCTTAGAGCCATTTGAAACATTTTTTAAAAAGAAAATCTGAAAATGATTTTGATGCCAGTATCCTGTAGCTTGAAACGAAGATGTCATGTTTTGAATGAGCAATATATATATATATATATATATATATATATATATATATATATATATATATATATATATATATATATATATATATGGGGCGGACATTTGAACGTAACCTACGTATGTTTCGTTACGTAAAACAGCCTCCGGTATCGACAACGATGACACTCCCTTTGAAAATACTAAGCAAAAGATTGTGATGTGTCATGGATGAAGTTAACGCCTGTGGAAGGTGGACTGTTAGTCACTACAGGAACTCGCGGACATACGTTTTATGTATGCTGCAATAGAACGTAGTACCCGCAAAGCGGAACGAATGCACAAAGAAATGTTTCGAAAGAGGCGGCATTAAAACTGGAATAAGTTTATCGCCGTGGACAGAATCTTAGAAGGATGTTGTTCACTCAAATCATACAGTAAATCATTCTTAGCAGAATACAGTTGGAGGACAGTGTATCGGAACATTCATCAGTCCTACTCGGTCAACTTCCTTATGAGATACACATTTCGAAAATACAGTGTGGGAACTGCTGGTGCAGCAGCAACTACACGCATTTCATAAGCAACGTCTGCTAGAAATAAGGCCAAAATGATTATGAGCACAGAATTCAGTTCCGCAAATGATTACATTGCAACACGTAAATGGAGGCTGTCAGAACTTGAATATGTAAAGCTGCCATAAGGATGCGATTTAGCTACAAGACTGTGTCGTCTATATCCGAAAAAAATAACTGTTCATAGAGTCAGCTACGAATTTAACAGTAGGATCACCCATAATTTTAATGCCATGCCTGCTACTTTCTCTATTTCTTTTATGCTTCTTCGATTTGTAGAAAGATCAGCGCAGGAAGAAGACTGTTTCCATGCCCTGCGCTCTCCTATAACATCTTTTTTTTATTTAATCATTTTTTATTTGAGCACTTCTCTGTTATCCCCCCATTATTATTACATTCGTTTCTCTACATGTTATGGATCAGCCTTCTCTTCTTGCAAAGAATACCTATTCTTTACGAGGATTTGCAACATTTTGCACCACATTAAGTTTTCGGATGCTCTTTTTAGAGTACCCTACATTACCCGAATATATTTATTCATTACCCATTCAATATCAATAGCACGAAGAAGTGTCGGCGCTATCTTTTGGCAGAAGGCCAACCTTTCTTAATGCCAAATTGATCGTCATCCTGTCAATCTTTGAATCTCCTTCCCTCCTTCTGCAGGCTATTATCGTCGATATTTTGGGTCTATGAGTTGTCAGGTTCTCACATCTATGCACGGTCCAGTCGCATTAATGTGTTTACCGCGTATATTCGACGTCAGCGTGCAACAAACATTATATGAAACAACACATTTCTATAATCCCTAATTCAAAAGATAATACGAAACTCTACAGTATTTATTATTAGTTGTAAGCTAATAATGTGCGATTTAACGTAAATAGCTTTGTAAAATGTTTCAAGATCACCTACAGTAGCCTCGCGAGGTATCCACGCTGTCTCAGGAGCCTTGCCACGGTTCGCGTGGCTCTCCCCGTCGGAGGTTCGAGTCCTCCCTCGAGTGTGGCTATGTGTGTTGTCCTTAGCGTAGGTTACTTTAAGTTACATTAGGTAGTGTGTAAGCCTAGGGAACGATGGCCTCAGCAGTTTGGTCGCGTAGGAACTTACCACCATTTTCACCAACAGTAATGGCAATCTTCGGAGATCTGACATGTATTTTCCTTATAGGCATGTTCTTGCTACGTTCGGCCTTCTGTAAATTGTGTTCTTCTGCATGCATCGTGCTGTGTTTTCAATCTCATATACGTTGCATACTAACTTGAATAATTATTTGTTCCTCGCAGTCGATAATGTTATAAATTCCTAAGATATTTTACCTCTCCATTCAACCCTGCCCCGAATACTTAATTCCCTAGCCATACAGATACCCATTTATTCTCCAGTCAGGATCGCGAGTACATGGTGAGACTAATTGCTGCAAAGACAGAGGCGTTTATGCAGTTATTCTTTCCGCCCTTCATATGTGAATTCGACAGGAGTAAGCCCTAATAAAGTCTGTAATGGAAACTGCCCTCCACCATGCACTTCACAGAGATTTGCGTTGTGTGTGAAGATGAACATATCTAACAGTTCCTATTCCTTCTCCCATATGCGTCCAATGGCCTCTCTTCACATACCCCTCTGTCCTTTGCGTTTAACAACGGAATTTTTTTGCTCTCTTTTTTCGACGGCAGCGCGTTTAGGTTTTCGGAAAGACATTCAGACTTTTAGATATGGACGTGCAGGTGACGCTCAACAATAAATGAAAGAACATGGCGCCGGTTTTACTGCAGGTCCGACAATTAACCTCAGTAATAGAAATATAATCTACAAAGGAGATGTCGAAAATAATAATACCAATTAAGTGTTGCAGAAGTCTACGACTGATTGGGAAACGCAGTGCGGGATTAGTCGAGCAGTCTAGGGCGCTGCAGTCATAGACTGCGTGGAGATTCGAGTCCTCCCTCGGGCACGGGTATGTGTGTTTGTCCTTAGGATAATTTAGGTTAAGTAGTGTGTAAGCTTAGAGACTGATGACCTTAGCAGTTAAGTCTAATAAGATTTTCACACATTTGAACATTTGATTGGGAAACGTAAGAAACGTACAGAAGAGTGGGAAACTTTGTTGGGTTTCCTGTCTATGTTTCAATGCGTCTGCAAATGTATGTTTACAGCATCGTGTACTGGCAGTTTTCACAGAAGACAGTAACACAGAAATTTTAAAACAAACAACAAAGAAAAACTGATATTTGATCCGTGAGGAATGTTGATATGCATGGTAGGTAATATATGGAGAGACACGAAGGGTACTGGGTTGGTAATGGTGCAAACTGTACTAGACTACGTAATTATGAGTGTACAGAACATTAAATTTAGTTACATGAGATATATATTCTATTGTGTGGGTGGAATTTGACCAACATACCTCTCTGGCCGACTCCAGGAGGTAGGGTACTCGTACGCCTGCTCACCTCCTAAATTATTTATTTCTCACTACTGATTATAAATGTAAATCAGGAATGGAGTAGTTGTAAGAGGGGTGTTTAAAGAGGACGCTGCGGTAATCACCAGACCGCAGTGAGCGACGGGTTCGGAATGGGAGCGCGATGCTACCTGCTTTGGCTCTTAGACTCTCTAAATTAGTCTGCGAGACCGCATTCTGCCGACACCGCAAACACATTTCTGGACTGCATCCTGTCTGCCTTTATTAGAGGCTGTCAGTTATCTCTAGGATTTCGGCAGCCAGACTGCCACGGCAGATGCACTTCCAGGGACTGGTCGAATGCTATAAGAAAACACTTCTGAGGTAAAGGCTGACAGAACTGGGCCTTAGTCCTTTCTTCGTCGACAGTTTAGTGCTACCACTGTAACACACCAGTCATTGTAGTTGAACTGCACCAGAAGCAATTATCAAAATTTCCTCCAATTTCGCATTTGATTGTCACCCTTGTTTCCAGTACTGTCGATTCCTAATTTGACCACAGAGTAATTTAAAGGGCAAAATTTTGTGTCTAGGATCAATTCAAAAGGTTCAAATATTTTCTAGCCAATTAAAACATTTTTATGACACATTTCAGTGTAATTTCCTCTCAACGGCTCCGGCTCCCATAGCTGAATCGTTAGAGTGGCAGACTGCCAAGCGGGTGACTCACGTTCACATCCTCTTTCAAAATAATTATTCTTCATTGTACACAACTTGTTTGGCCAAATCTTTTTCTTATAGCTTCTCAATGCATTTCTTCCAATTAATCGCAACTCATTCTCTTACATAACTTAACCCCTCTTAAGCTAACTTAAATCTATTGAGCTTCGATATCTATACTAGAGAATGAGGCAATGCAGCAGCACAAAACAATTAACACAAACAGCAAGGACAAAAAAATACAAATTGGCAAAGCAAGCAGCAGTATATCTAAATTAGCAAATCAAATGCAACATTACAACTAATAAGAGACAATGTGCAGCAACAAGAAAAATAAATCAGTAGTGAAACTGGATTAATACAACGTAAAATTCAGTAGAACTATGCCTGGCAAATGCAATAACTTATACCTAAACATGATGAAGCTCAAGCAAAAGAAATACTACAGTAAAGATATAAAATGTCTAATACCTATGACAGATTTTAACACTAGAGTGATGCATCACAATAACTTACTCTACCAAACAAGTTATCAAATCGTTGAAAAAATTATGTATGCAATTCCTGTGGCGGGAAATGTCTATTTGTGCTCCCCTTTTCTTTTTAAGGAAGTAGATCATAAAATTATTATTTAATGCATCTGTAGAAAAAAACATTTCTGTAGTACATCTATTAAATTTTATTTTAACCAATGCTGCAGCGAAGCTAGGACCTAGATATTAAACAAAACAAGCAAATATATACATAAAGCAAGGCATGAAACGTCATTCACTAGGTATATGGCACCTCCTAAGGCAGTAAAAAAATCTCTCAACCAGAGAGACAGTAGAAATGAAATGTTTCTCATCATTTCATTAGGCTTTTCAGTAAATTTCAGAAATGACGAGCTCCATAGTGTAATCTTCTATCTTCAAGCATGAGTATGTCGTATTTGCGATCCTTTCTACAAAGAAATGTCAATAGAGATGTTCAGGGCCTCTTTTTTCTCCAAGTGTGCCGCTGAAAGGCCCACACTAGTGGCTTTTATTTTTTCCAGGTGGCTGTCGTGCAGCTCGGCGCCCACAACGCATTTTATCAAGGTCACCTACCTTCCTTACCGAAATTTGTACAACAGCAATTTCCGTTACAGTGACAGTTTGATACAAATAAAATATCACAGGACGAGAAATTACAATAGAAATGTATAGAAACGAAATCTCATAAATAGCATTGTTGTGATACTCATATTCATGCACGTACACACGTTTCATAACTCTTAAAGTTGGATTCTTGGTTTACAACATACTTTTTCATTCATATACATATAAACACATAATCACATTCCTCCAATAGCATCATCTCATTGATCATAAGCATATCTCAACACATCATCGTCGCAATACTATCATAACACCTCAGTCACATTTCAAAAAGTCATAGCTTTCTGCAATAATTTCAAAGCCTAAAAAAATATCTGCTCATTTCAATGCTGTCATCTACCTGGAAAATACTTAAAAAATCATGATCCCATACTAAATACATCATTCAAAGCTCTCATAGTATCACAATGGTTCCAAAAATATATGAACAGTTTACAAAGTACACACAAAGAACTATTTGATAAGGGTGAAGTTATGCAGCTGTGTAATTACGTAAACACGTGTCACTGAGATAGTTAAAAAAATGTTTGTTTCTCTGTTACATAATCAGATAGCTGTGTAATTCTGTGTTGGATAAATATGGTAGCAATGTGTAAAGTTGTATAAGCGGATACCATTTTAGCTAGGGCTCATAGCGCTTGCCGTGTGCTTAGTACACAAAGTAGGCGTGTACCCCTCAGTATAAATGTAGTTATACCCTCTGGTGCTACAAATTACAGCAATGGAATGAAATGTATCACCTAAAATCTTCTTTGTATCTTCGTAATTCAAATATCTTTAAAAAATATTTTAAGTACAAAAACTAATCACTCAATTCCGTGTCCTGTAGCGCCAAAGTGTGCATCTTGCTGTAAGATAATTTCTGACATTACTTGACGGTAAAAATGTGCCACGTATAGTAGTTATCATCCTCTGGAAGCAAAGTTCTGCAGAAGTCAATGTACTTACCTTGTGATAAAAAAGTGAAATGCTTTGCGTATAGATATTGTAGTTATTACGCTTATTGCCATGATCAAGAAAGTACTGTACTGTAACGTATTGTTGTGCTATGGAAAAGGCTGTCCCATTGTAGCTGAGCCACAAAAGTTTGTACTAAAAATTTTTAATTTTCATAAGAATGTAGAAAAACTGTGCAGATATAAAACAGATACAGCACAAAAGCAATAATATAAACTGGGTCGCTTATTAATAGCGTCATGATATAATCGTGTAGGTGTCAAACAAACGAAATACTAAATAATCTGTAATCTCTCACAAAGTACTTTAAATAAAGAATGTCTTTTCAAGTAAAGCAAAATGTTGCATTACTGTCTCATTAGCAGTATATGTACCAAATATGTAAGCCTTATAGTCTTCATGTAACTGTGCAACTAACAAGCAATAATGTGCACACAATAACACTGTGTCGTCTGTTCGCTATAAAAATGCATTCGTAATTACTGTCTAAATAAGTGCCATAGGTTATTGCCTGGATAGTTAACTTCAAAACATTGTTGCATGTTAACAGTTTCTGAGTGAAAAATTTTATGGCAAAGAGTATCTCTCAATAAACGGTTTTACATGTGAAATGTGGTGTAAACCTTTACTCTTCCTAGTACGCAGAGTTTCAACTTCAACGCAATTGTCATGTGGTATACATCGGATTCTGTAATGTCCATTGTAAATCAGAAAGAATTCGTGACTGAAGTGTTTCTTCTTACGTGGCAGTGAATGAGCTTTAATGAGAACATTCTGACCAATATATAGTTTCTCTGCATTTGCTTTACCGTGTAGTTTTCTCCTTTTGTCTGCAGCAAAATTTATACTTTTAATAGCCAAATCAATTATGTCTTTCTGTCGAAGTTTACAAGTATTCGCAAAAGGTACAAGCTCTTCATTCTTCAGTGCAAGAATTGGTGGTAAAGCAGTGGCGTCATGAGTAATTTCATTGAGCAGATTTTGAAACAGGTGTAAATATCTGTCCCAATACTGATGCTTTCTGTCAAAATGAAGTCTGCAAAGCTGATTGATTTCTTTCATAATCTGTTCAGACGGGTTACAATGTGGTGAGTACAATAAAATAAAAACAGGTTTGATTTTACGATTCTGAAGCATGCATGACCAAACGGCAGATCTGGATTGAGGTCCATTACCTGAAATGAATTTACTTACGTGTCCAACTTCACGTACGGAATTTTTCACAAAGTCGTTGGATACAGACCGTCCAGTGGCTTTACGTAACGGCGAGATAGAAACAAATTTTGAAGTAAGTTCAACTGCGACTAAAACGTACGGAAATCCATTCGATGTTTTGACAAGGGGTCTCAAGAGGTCAACAGCAGCAAATTCTTTTAATTTTCGTGGACCAAAATGTGCTTAGCTGAAATGAATGTACCAAATGAGTTTATTAACAAAATCGTCAGGAATGCAAGGTACCCATAGCTTGTCATGATCAGTGCAGCGTTTGAAGAGTATATTGTTTCTAACCAGATAATAATGCCGAATCTGCGTGTTTGTTTTTTCATGCCATTTACCTTTGATCTCTTTCCAAATGGGATCCTTATCTTGTTCATGAGCAATGTCTCTTAGAGATGTAGTGATGAAGTTTTCTAAGGCTATTTTCTGAACTTAAAGAATACCGTAAATTTTTCGAGGTTACCTTCTGTATTGCTTTCCTCAAGCCCAGCCAGTGCACGTGACAGTGCTTCCACAAGAATGTTTTCTTTGCCTGGAAAGTAGACTATTGTGAGGTGTAATTCTTGCAGAAACAATGCCAAAGGATTATCCTGTCATAGATTAATTTTGAAGACATAAGAAATTGTAATCCACGATGATCACCATATACTTTTACGTGTATACCAGAAAGAAAGAAACGGAATTTCTTAAATGGTCAAACGATAGCTAAAGCTTCTAATTCAGTTTGTTGTCGTGGTCTTCAGTCCTGAGACTGGTTTGATGTAGCTCTCCATGCTACTCTATCCTGTGCAAGCTTCTTCATCTCCCAATACGTACAGCAGCCTACATTCTTCTGAATCTGTTTAGTGTATTCATCTCTTGGTCTCCCTCTACGATTTTTACCCACCACGCTGCCCTCCAATACTAAATTGGTGAACCCTTGAGGCCTCAGAACGTGACCTACCAACAGATTCCTTCTTCTTGTCAAGTTGTGCCACAAACTTCTCTTCTCCCCAATCCTATTCTATACTTCCTCATTAGTTACGTGATCTACCCATCTAATCTTCAGCATTCTTCTGTAGCACCACAATTCGTAAGCTTCTACTCTCTTCTTGACTAAACTATTTATCGTCCACGTTTCACTTCCATACATGGCTACACTCCATACAAATACTTTCAGAAACGACTTCCTGACATTTAAATCTATACTCGATATTAACAAATTTCTCTTCTTCAGAAACGCTTTCCTTGCCATTGCCAGTCTACATTATATCCTCTCTACTTCGACCATCATCAGTTACTTTGCTCCCCAAATATCAAAACTCATGTACTACTTTAAGTGTCTCATTTCCTAATCTAATTCCCTCAGCACCACCTGACTTAAGTCGACTACATTCCATTATCCTCGTTCTAATTCAGTAACGGAATAATTTTTTAAAGATTATGTTAGCATGCGGCTAGCAAAAGCAATGGTCTTCTGAACAGTAGTGTCATTTTCTATGGCTTCTTGAAATAAATTAGCACCAAGATCGACTTTAGAAGAATCCGTGCTAAGGCATAAATCTTGTGACAGATCTGGATGAGCTAGTATTGGCGCGTCAAGTAGCGCTTCTTTCAAAGAATTGAATACCAACTGTGCCTGATCGTTCCAGTTCCAAATAGTATTTTTTGTCCAGTGAGGGAACCAAGTTTTGGTGTAACTAGAATTTTCATATTCAGAAAACGACGGTAAAAATTTACGAGACATAGAACACTGAGGACTCTTATTTTTTTGTGTGTGTGTGGATGAAACTGGAATGGCTCTGGTTGCTTCTAACTTTTCAGGGTCTGGCTGAACGCCTTCAGAAGAAATAATGTGTCCCAAGCACTTCACCTTTGACCTATCGAATTCAGACTTTTCCAAGTTAACTGTTATTCCAGATTCTACAAAAATACGTAACACACTGTTGAGGATGCGATTATGTAGTTCCCATGAGATTTCTATTAGAATATCGTCCACATATAAGGTGATGTGACGTTTTAAGAAATCAAGTAATATGGAATTTAGCCCACGAATGAATTCTGCTGAAGAAATTTTCAAACCAAAAGCAAGTTTCCGAAATTGATAGCAAACGCCGAAATAAGGAAAAGTTTTGTATTTTCTACATTCTGGATGAAGTTCGATCTGATAGAAGCTGGATCTGAGGTCAATGGAAGACAACACTTTTACAGCATTTAGATTTTGAAGAAGTTCTTCCAACGTTTGGCGCCTGTCTGTTTCAGGCATGATGATAGTACTGATTTGTCTCGAATCTAATAGAAGCCTGAGCGATCCGTTTTTCTTCTCAACAACATGTAATGGGTAAAATAGTTCATAGTGAATCTGTGGCTTTGACAAAAGAATTCTAAGTTTGTTTGTTGGCGTACATCTACACTTTTTCCAAAAATTGCACCTTGTAATTTAATGTTACGACAAGAAAGTGTGGGGTAATCGTTCGATTTGTTGCATTTGGTAAAACTGTTCACTAATTACTGAAATGGGACTGCCAGGGTCAAGTACTGCCGTAAATTTCAGGTCATTTACTGTAATGTGAATTACGTGATTTGCAATGTCGTTCTGTTCTATGTCATGGTCCTGAAGTAAGATGTCCCTAATGTCTTCCATTTTTACCTAATCACTAGCCACGGCAGCGGCGTCGTCATCATCATATGTAAGTTTTGTGGCTGGCAGCGGTTTGTGTTATTGTCTATTGTCTATTTATTGTCGTGCATCGTTATTGGAATTTGAAGATCTAACCTCTACTGTTTCATCTTGTTTAGGGGGCCCAGCCTTGTTTGAATCCCGCCAGTTCTGATTAAAGTATGGTCTATTGTTAAGATTATATCGTCTGTGGTTATGTCGGTAGTTTCTGTATTTCTTTCTTGTCGGTCACGTGGTAGAGAATTTCTCCATGAGTCGTAACTGCGCAGTGGGCTGATGCGTCTGAAATTGTTCTGTCTCCCTTGACAATAATAGTTTTGGCTCCCATATTATCAGTTTTTATGATTGTCTCTGTCATAGTCATTACTGCGGAGAGGTGATCTTTCCCAGTAATTATTATTACTGTGCCAACGGTTGTCATACGGGTGGCGTCTGTTTTGATCACGACTTGTGTTGTAAGAATAGCCTCGTAGTCTCCAGTCTTTATTTCGGCCGTCAAGGTATTGTGACCGATGTGACATTTCTTGCAGGAGTCCCTGAAAAGCTTCAATGTCGTCTTTGCATCGTCCTGCCAAAATAGTGTGTCGTAAATGTTCAGGCAATTTGATTAAGAAAATGCGGATGAGTTCTGAGCGGCTTTATGGGTTTGACAGGTACAGATTCTTGTGCAACATGTCTTCAAAATATTTGACAAGACAGGAATATTCAGATTGTTCAAACTGTGTCATCATTATGATGCTATGTTTTACTCGGTCTTGAGTAGTTATAAAACCAATATGGTGAAAGGAATGCATGATAAAATTCTCCTTCACTTTGACAATCGCTGCTGACCGATTGCATTCTTATAGCTGGTTCATTCTCTAAGTAGCCACACATAAATTTAGGTGTAGTAATAAACAGCTTATAGTCAAATTCATCGTGTCGGCGAGTCGCATATCGGTCATTGTTACATCGTGTCGGCGGTTCCACCTCATAATTCGGTGTACCATGCCTATTTCTTTCATAGTTTCCAGAATGCCCTGTGTTATTATTTTGTGGCTTTTCCGTATTTCTAAATCCCTCTTCCCATGTTGGAGCTCCAGTCTCCTCCGAAATGTGTAATTTTTGTATTACCTGTGTCAACCGATCTTGTACTTCCCGGATTTCTCTTTTGTAGTGTGCGTTGATGTGATTCTGATTTTGTTTCAAATTCTTAATTTGTTTATACTCTTCTGTGTCAATGAAGGCTACCGGTCTTGTGTCATTCAGATCATCAACTTCCTTTCTAGATAAGTTAGTGAACTGTTTCGATAGTTCGGGTACTTTCTCTAATAATAAACTGACTTCCTCAGAGTGTTTTTCTGAACCACGTTTTAGAGGATCTACTGTGTCCTTTGAATTCTTCTGAGTTTTTGCAAGTTGTGTAACCGAATCTGTAGATGCAACTGAGTCAATTTTAGCTTGCAAGATGTCGTGATTTTAATGAACAATAGTTTGCAGTTCATTTGTAGCTGCTTCGTGATCATGTAATTCATATTCATGGCACAAAAAATAGATTGAAAATGCTCACAAATTGGTGTTTTTACGTCATTACAGACTTTTTGACATTTAGATTCAATATTAAGTAATTTTGCAGTCAAATCTTCACGCGTTTGTTCAAGCGTTTGTTCCATTGAGTCTAACTTTTGAAGCTGTTGCTATGTTTGTCTCTGATTGTGTTCCATCGCGTCTAACGTTTGAAGCTGTTGCTGTGTTTGTCTCTGATTTTGTTCCATTGCGTCTAACTTTTGAAGGTGTTGCTGTATTTGTCTCTGATTTTGTTTCATTTGTTGCATTAATTACAATAATAATGTATTATTGTCTGGAATCTATTCCTCTATGCCTTTCGGTAGTGCATTTGCACCCGCAACATTCGCATTTTGAAAATCAGAAAATGTGTCTTTCCTTAATTGAGAAAAAGCTGAGGACGCCAAACCTGAATTTACGGTATTTGCATGACTGTGTCCTGTCATTTCGAGTGCCTGTGGCAAGCTGTTGCCGACCGATCGATCGACAATACCATCCTGTTCACTAATTGTTTCACTGTCTACACCATTATTTGCAGTCTGGTCCACTTCCCTATGCACAATTACCAAATTACTACTTTGAATGTCTGTTAATTCATTACAAGTGGTGCTGATATGCTACGCTCGTCGTCACTATCATTTCTCAATTTACTCTGGAGTCCTGTGTTACATTTTACACATGCCATAATTATGACATATTTCACACTAACTACTGATAGACATAGTTAGCAAATGAAAGATTTTGATAGAGAACAATGTATTTACCTTAATAATGTTCAAAAGTCATCATATATGTATATCTATCAATTCATGACATCCATCTTTATAAATTTCCGTTTTCTGGCGGTCACGTCCAGATCGTCCGCTTACAGTGACCTCTAAAACTCTGGCATCTCTCTCTCCACATTCACCACTGCTGGCGGCTCACTTTCAACTGCACAGCGCTACGCGCTGTTCCCATCCATCTGCCCAACACAACAATAGCGAATATTCCAACAATGCCAACCAGCCACAGACTGCACACAGCACATGCAGTGATTTTCGTGCAGAGCGCTACGTGACATCACCAATACAAAAACCTAAACAGCTTACTGAAACGCCCCTTAGAAAAAATATACAAGACTGTGCTTAAACTGACACACAATAGTTTTTAGCGCAACGCAATCTGACTTTCAATAATCCCTACGAAAGAATGGCCCTAACTAACATTAACCTATACGTTTCACAAATCACTTACCTCTCAAAAATCTTCGTTACTCAAGCTACTGCAATACAGCGAGCGCTACTACTGCCAGCTAAATAAAAGATTCAAACTACTGAAGGCACTAACTACTGATAGGCATAGTTAGTAAATGAAAGATTTTAATACAGAACAAACAATGTATTTACCTTAATAGTCATAATATATATATCGGTTCATGACACCAATTCTTACAAATTTCAAAACTCCGCCATCTCTCTCCCCACGTCCACCACTGCTGGCGGCTCACCTCCAACTGCCAACGCTACGCGCTGTTAGCATCCAGCTGCCGCTGCCCGACACTACAAAGGCAGAAAACAATGTAAACTAGCCACAGACTGCACACAGCACAGCCAGTGATTTTTCATACAAAGCGCTACGTGGCGTTGGCGTTACCAATAAAAAAACCTAAACATCCTACTTACATAGCCCCCATGCTCCCCACAAAAAGAAATTCCAAATTGTTTTGGGCAGTGGCCAATACAGATTTGAAATTTTTTTTCATAATTACAATAACAAAGCAATGAAATGCACACATTTATCGATACAATGTTGGTTAAAAGCTAAAATTTTCTCACAGTCCATAAAGACAGTCCTGATCATTCATCAAAGTAAAATTGCAGTGTTTTTCTCAAAGTCTGAGTAGTAAAAGAAAATGCACATGGAAGTAGTTGATTTCCATGCAGTCTTGAAGAAGTAGTGTTGTCCTTCCAACGGAAAGACAGTGCTGACTCTTGACATGCAGACAGGTAATGGGCCACAACAGAGCAAACCCACAGCAGAGTCAGTCGAAGGTTTGAAGAATATTGGTAGGAAGGTCATCACAGAGTAGACCCCTTGTAGTCCTGGTAGAGATTACTATTGGTGGGCCACCAGAGGTGCAGACCCACTGCAGTCCTTGTAGAAATAATGGTATTGGTGGGACATCAAAGGCGTAGACCCACTGTAGTCCTTGTAGAGGTAGCCAGCAGCCATCTGTTTGACTGTGCAGGCGCACAATCAACATTGAAGAGTCTTGCGGATAATATAGCAAGTCCATAACCACCACTTGTGCACTCACAAAAACTGTTTTTAAATTTCCTTACAACCAGAAATGCTGTTATCCAGTCCGTTACTGAATTATTAACACACGTGCAAACGCTATCAGTCCCTACTTCTCACATATTGTCCATATACTATGACCAACAGAAACGTTTGCAGTGAAACGTAATTTACAAGTTACTTAATTTGACGAACTGTTGTCAATTACAATTTTATAACATAAGAATACAATAACAAAGGTACAAAATACATCGTTAAGGAACATAACAATACAGATAACATTTGCAGTAGTACAGGATTTACAAAAGAATCGAAATACCAAAATACGTCAGTGTTACAAAAATTACGACATAAGTACATACATAAAGGATCAGAATAACTTTTGAAACATCAACTTCACACATGAGCATTAGAACAAAACAGAATAAATAATGTGTAAACATCTTTACAAAGTAAATAACATGTTATTAATGCAAATTATATTTGAGGATAACAGTATTCCTCATCATAGTGAATGTAGCTTTGTATTAGTAAAATTCTGCAACATAAGTCTTATCAGATAAACATATAAAGACAGGAAGAACATAAATACACAAGAGTACACAAACACATAGCGGAATAACAGAAAGGGAAAGGACAGGGTTTGTTTTCAGTGTAACATTTGGTACTGCAGTCCAACCCAAAACGTCATTCTGTAGATCTTTCGTGATATCTCAACATTTGTTTCCACCAAAAATATCCTATCCAAGCATGATTTCTGTATTTTGTTCACATCCTCTTTCAAAATTAGTCTTCCTCCACTGTACAGTACTTTTTTGGCCAAATCATTTTCTTATAGCTTCTCAATGCATTTCTTCCAATTCCTCATAGTTACTTTCTTATATAGTCTACCCCCTCTTAAGCTAACTTAAAATCTACTGAGCTCAGATGCTCAACTAAGGGACGAGGCAATGCAGCAGCACAAAACAATTAACACAAACAGCAATGACTAAAAATTGCAAGTAAGCATAGCAGGCAGCAATAAATGTAGTAACTTATACCTAAACATAACAAAGCTGAAGCAGAAAAAATATTACAATAAAAATGTTTAATACCTATGTCACATCCTAACACTAGAGTGATGCATCACGAGAACATACACTAGCAGATAAGTTACCAAATCGTAAAACAATTATTTTTGCAATTCCTGTGAAAGGAAATGCCTATTTGTGCTCTCTTTCCCAAGAAAGTACATCATAAAATGATTCTTTACTGGGCCTGTAGACAGAAAATAGTGATATTAGTACATCTATTAAATTTTGTTTTAGCCAATGCTGCAGTGCAAATAGAAACTGGACATTAAACGAAATGAGCAAATCTCTCAGCTAGAAAGACAATACATATAAAATGTTTCTCATTATTTAATTTCAGTAAATATCATAAATTAAGAGCTTCACAGTGTAATCATATGTTTTCAAGTTTGGGCGTGTCGTATTTGCGATGCTTTCTACAAAGGAATGTCAATAGCGACAATAATGGTCTTTTTTTTCCTGTGCCTCTTAAAGGCACACACTAATGGCTTGTTTCCAGGTGGCTGTCGCGCAGCTGGGTGCCCAGGACGCATTACGTGCAGGTGGTCACTTAACTGTCTTACCGAAATATTTACGACACCAGTTTCCGCTACAGTGGCAGTCTCATATAAAAAATTTCACAGGTCAAGAATTTGCGTTACACATCTCTAGAAACAAAATCCTATTGATATAACAGTGTCCAAAAAATTTTCGTCGGCATTGTAATACATTCACGCATTTACGTACATTTCATAACTCTTAAAGTACGATTCTTGGTTTCCAACAACCTTTCTCACAAACCAGAGTACCTAACCACTACTCATTATTCCTTACCTTATTCTTCGACACTTCTTCAATATTTCATCATAACAGATACGTAGCATAACCAAATAACTCATATAGCATCAGCTTATTGATCATAAACATACCGCAACAGCATATTACACATTGTCATCGTCATTATAACATCATAAAAACTCAGCTAAATCTCAAAACCATTGTAGCTTTCTGCAATAACTTCAAAACCTAAAAAATATTCTCAGCTCATTTCAATAGTGTCATCTACCTCAAATATACTTTAAAAATCATGATCTCATACCAAATACATCATTCAAAGCTCTCATAGTATCACAATGGTTCCAAAAAATATGAACATTTCACAAAGTAAGGACAAAATACTATTTCATAAGTGTGAAGTTATCCAACTGTGTAATTACGTAAACATCTGTCATTGATGTAGTAAAAAAAAATGTTTCTCGCTCAGTTAAATGATCAGATAGCTGTGTAATTTATGTGTTTGAGAAATATGGTACTGATGTGTAAAGTTGTATAACTAAATACCATATTAGCTAGGGCTCCTTGTGCTTGCCAAACACATGATACACAAAGTAAGCGTATACCCCCCTGAGGATTAAAGGTAATTATATCCTCAGGTGTTACAGATTACGGCATTGGAATGAAATGTGCCCAGAAAACTTTTGTATCGTTGTAGTTCAAATCTCTTTAAAAATAAATATTTTAAATACAAAATTAATCACTCAAATACGTGTACTGTAGCGCTAAACTGTGCGCCTTGTTGTAAGATAATCTCTGTGAAAGTGTCGTAGTTATCGTCCCCCGAAAGCTAAGTTCTGCAGAAGTCAATGTACTTACCTCATGATAAACAAAAGTGAAATGCTTTGCGTATAGATATCGTAGTTACTACGGTTATTGCTGTGATGAAGTAAGTACTGTACTGTAACGTATTGTTGTGCTACAGTAAAGGTTGTCCCATTGTAGCTATACCACAAAGTTACTACTAAAACATGTTTTACTTTCCAGAATAATACAGAAAAACTCTGCAGATATAAAACAGATACAGTGCAAAAGCAACATTGTAAATTGTCACTCATTAGTAGCGTCGTGATAAAATCGTGTAGCTGTCACATAAACTAACCACTGAGTCATGTGGCATCTCACAGAAAGTACTTTAAATCCAGAATTTATTTTCAAGTAAACAAAAATGT
Organism: Schistocerca gregaria; assembly: GCF_023897955.1. NCBI lineage: Eukaryota > Metazoa > Arthropoda > Insecta > Orthoptera > Acrididae > Schistocerca > Schistocerca gregaria. The sequence continues at coordinate 531,725,597 of NC_064925.1, forward strand.
TGCATTAAAATCTCATTAGCAGTGCTGGTAAATGTTCTAAGTATGTCAGCCATATAGTCGTTACGTAATCGTGCAATAAACAAACAAGTATGTACACGCACAATAACACTGTGTCGTCTGTTCACAATATCAATGCATTCGTAATGTCTGTTTAAATAAGTTCTCTTGGTTCTTGACTGGATATTTAACTTCAAACACTGTTGCATGTTAACAATTTCTTAAGTCTGACAAAGCATACTAAATTGTGAAGTGAAAAGTTATATGGCAAAGACAAAGTTAAAAAGCAAATTATCTTTCAATAAACGGTTTTACATGTGAAATGTAGTACAATCTTTTACTCTTCATAGTACTCAGAGTTTCAGCTTGAACGCAATTATCATGCCGTATACGTCGGTAGAGAATACTGGAATTTTTCTCAAGGTTAGCGTCTGTTAATTTTCTCTGAGCCAGCCGGCGCACGCGGTTGCCTGCGGTGTGAGTCATTGTCTGTCTCTTTGTTGGCGCGCGCCGTTATTGGGATTAGGAGACCTAACTTCTACAAATTCACCTTGACGAGAAGGCCCTGCTCTGTTTGAATCCCGCCAGTTCTGCTGCAATTCAGGTCTGTCGTTACGATCATATCGTGTGTCGTCATGTCGGTAGATTCCATAGTTCCTTTCTTGTCGGTCACGTGGTGGAGAATTTCTCCCTAAATCGTAACTGCGCGCTGGACCGTTGCGTCTTAAGTTATTCTGTCTCCCTTGATAATAATTATTTTGGTTTCCATATTGTCTGTTTCTCTGATTGTCTCTGTGATAGTCATTACCGCGGAGAGGTGATCTTTTCCTGTAATAATTACTACACTGCCAACGGTTGTCATGCGGGTGATGTCTGTTTTGGTCACGATTTACGTTGTACGAATAGCCTTGTCGTGTATTATTTCTGTCATCGCGGAATTGTGACAGGTGTGACCTGTAATTGTTGTGCTCCTGTTTTCGCGTTCCGCGATTGTCAGTGTCAATTTCCAGTTCTTGTAACAGTCCCTGAAAAGCTTCAATGTCGTCTTTGCATCGTCCTGCTAAAATAATCTGTCGTAAATGTTCAGGTAATTTGATTAAGCAAATGCGGATGAGTTCTGAGGGGCTGTATGGGTTTGAAAGATACTGATTCTTATGTAATATGTCTTCAAAATATTTGACAAGACTGGAAAATTCAGATGCTTCGAAATGTTTCATCATTATGATGCTATGTTTTACTTGGTCTTGTGTAGCTTGAGACCAATATGCTGAGAGGAAGGCATGATAAAATTCTCCTTCACTATGACAATCGTGAATGACCGATCGCATTCTTACAGCTGGTTCATTCTCCAAGTAGCCACACATAAATTCTAATCTGTGCTCTAATGACGAGTTGGGAGGAAAACAATGAGATAATTGATGGAGCCACGCTTGTGGATGAATGTCGTTGCCAGAATTCTTAAATGTTTTGAATTTACGTGCAGTAATGAACAGCTTATAGTCAAAATCATCGTGTCGGCGGGTAGCATATCGGTCATTGTTACGTCGTGTCGGTGGTTCCATCTCAGAATTCGGTGCACCTTGCCAATTTCTTTCATAATTTCCGAAATGCCCTGTGTTATTATTTTGTGGCTTTTGCGCATTTCTAAGTCCCTCTTCCCGTGTTGGAGCGCGAGTGTCCTCTGAAATACGTAATTCTTGTATTACCTGTGTCAGCTGATCTTGCACTTCCCGGATTTCTCTTTGGTGTTGTGTATTAATTTGATTCTGATTTTGTTTGAATTTCCTAATTTGTTCGCACTCTTCTGTATCATTCAGATCATCATCTACCTTTGTAGATAAGTTAATGAACTGATCTGAAAGTTCAGCTACTTTCTCCGATAATGAACTAATGTCCTCCATGTGTCTTTCTGAACCAATTTTCAGAGTATCTACTGTGTCCTTTAAGTTTTCTTGAGTTTTTGCAAGTTGCGTAACCGAATCGGTAGATGCAACTGAGTCCATTTTAACTTGCAAGGTGTCGTGATTTTCACGAACAATAGTTTGCAGTTCTTTTATGGCTGCTTCTTGATTCTGTAATGCATTTTCATGCCACGAAAAAATAGGTTGAAAATGCTCACAAATTTCTGTTTTTACGTCATTACAGTTTTTTTGGCATTTCGATTCAATGTTATGTAACTCAGTAGTTAAATCGTCATGTGTTTGTTTAAGTGTGCTGTCTAACTTGCGATGATTTTGTTCCATTGTGTCTCACTGTTGTTGTGTTTGTCTCTGGTGTTGTTCCATTGTGTCTAACTGTTGCTGTGTTTGTCTCTGGTGTTGTTCCATTGTGTCCAACTTTTGAAGATTTTCTCCCATTGTGTCTAACTTTTGAAGATTTTGTCCCATTTGTTTCTGATTTTGTTCAAGCATTGTGTCTAACTTTTGTAGCCTTTGTCCCATTTGTTGCATTAACTCTAATAACAGTGCACTGGATCTGAAACATGTTCCTCAGTGCTTTTCGGCAGTGCATTTGAACCTGCAATATTCGCATTTTGAAAAGCAGAAAATGTGTCTTGATTTATTTGAGAAAACGGTGAGGACGCAAAATCTGAATCTACAGTATTTGCTAGATTGTGTCCTGTCATTTCGGAATCCTGAGGCGAGCTGTTGCCGACCGATCGATCGATAATGCTTCCCTGTTCACTAATTGTTTCACTGCCTACACCATTATTTGTAGCCCGCTCCATTTCCCTATGCGCTATTACCAAATTACTACTTTGAACGTTAGTGAATTCATTACATGGTGACGCGAACACACTGCTTTCGTCTTCACTGTCATTTCTCAGTTTACTTTGGAGCCTAGTGTTACGTTTACGCCATTACTGTCACAATTTTTCACACGACAACACAGTATAACACAATTTGAAGAACAAAAATAAGAGAACACATTAACATAGCTCTGAAAATAATATCTAGTTAATTGCAAGCGCAGCTGCGAAATACTTCGTGCAAAACTACATGCATGCCAAAACTATTTTACTGTACAACAATGAAAGACTGGAACTACAAAGGAAATTCTCTCTATGATTATGCGCTAGCAATAAACAAAAGCTACACTAATTACACAAACTACAAGGAAAAAATCAGAAGATTCCAGTGAGGTATCCTGGCAGGGTCGCCATATGAAACGCCCCTTAGAAAAATTATACAAGACTGTGCTTAAACTGACACACAATAGTTTTTAGCGCAATGCAATCTGACTTTCAATAATCCCTACGAAAGAATGTCCCTGACTAACATTAACCTATACGTTTCACAAATCACTTACCTCTCAAAAATCTTCGTTACTCAAGCTACTGCAATACAGCGAGCGCTACTACTGCCAGCTAAATAAAAGATTCAAACTACTGAAGGCACTAACTACTGATAGGCATAGTTAGCAAATGAAAGATTTTAATACAGAACAAACAATGTATTTACCTTAATAGTCATTATATATATATATATATATATATATATATATATATATATATATATATATATATATATTTCAAAACTCCGCCATCTCTCTCCCCACGTCCACCACTGCTGGCGGCTCACCTCCAACTGCCAACACTACGCGCTGTTAGCATCCAGCTGCCGCTGCCCGACACTACAATGGCAGACAACAATGCAAACTAGCCACAGACTGCACACAGCACAGCCAGTGATTTTTCTTACAGAGCGCTACGTGGCATTGGCGTTACCAATAAAACAACCTAAACATCCTACTTACACTACTTACAAACGGTGACACTCTGCTGCATTTCATCTTTATATCCTGAAAACCACAAGAGATAGATTTTTTTTTTCATGTGTGAGTTGTACTGAATCAAAGCAGTGTGCTGTATAATAAATATATAGGCACATGTTTTACGCTGGCGCATCTGAGATTCTCTCAAATTCTTTATTAAGTAGGATGCTACACGAATAAAACTCCTCTTTTCTTATAAAGGCCGGCCGCAGTGGCCGAGCGGATCTAAGCACTTCTGTCTGGAGCCGCGCGACCGCTACGGTGCAGGTTCGAGTCCTGCCTTGGACACGGATGCGTGTGACGTCCTTAGGTTAGTTAGGATTAAGTAGTTCTAAGTTCTAGGGGGCTGATGACCTCCGATGTTACGTCCTATAGTGCTCAGAGCCGTTTTTCTATCACGACAAAACGCCTCCATTACCTGCTGCTATGATTTCTCCTTTGAGTCAGATGCAATGTCGTCATTGGGGGCGGCGGAAAAGCTTGGTGACATTGGACTGTGAAAATATGATGTACAATGAAACGGAACTTTGCGTTAATTCGACTTCTAATGAATGTAAATGTGCACATAGTGGCGCGCGGATGGTGAATAGTAGACAGGTCACGAAAACCAGTCGCTTCCCAATGTTACTGAAATGCTGAAGCATAGACTTCTGCGTTGGCACCTTTTCTCAGAAATGAAACCCAGTTCACTTTAAATAACATTATTATTATTCTAATGTTACAGATAGCACGATAAATTGCTTGCTTACATGATGAAAGAAGTAAGAAAATGACTAAAGAACACTAGGCGTTTCGTGCCTGATTTATGAAAATGAGTGCTAAACATCAGTAGAGGTACAGAGTATTGTTTAGGTAGTTAACTGAAGATTTCTTTACTTATCACGACGTTTTGGCTACTCCCATCAACAGATATCTATACTTATGAAAGGAACGTAGAGAGAGACAAGCGTTTCTCATAGAACAACATGCTAAGCTCAAGACAATACTTTAATAGGTTAAAAATATTTGTAAGTTACATTCACCAAGAAGCTATGCTTAATAGAAGCGTCAATTAGCAGTGTGGGTAAATTTTTTTACATAGATGCAAATTAAGCAGATATCACTGCGTAGCGGATTAGACAAATACTTGCTGCTAGTTTGGAGAACTCCACATGGTCTAATTCACGCCGGTGGAATCACTAACTTGACGAGCATGGAATTATACTCGTTTATATCGTGTTTCATAATTTATTTTTGAAGGTTTATGTTTTAAAGACGACATGTCTTCTTATAACTATAAAATCCTAGTTTTTGATGTAGTTGCGTGAGTAGGAGTATAATGATAACTTGTTCATTGATGTTAGTAGTAATCACGTACAGATATCCTGTAAACTGACTCATTCCTCATTTCTATAAGAAAATCATTCAAATGGAACATTTAAGTAACTAACTATCTGTAACAAACACCTGTCTCTCTGTATGTTCCTTTCATCTTAATTACCGATGTCTGATGTTGGCAGTAGCCGAAACGTCACAATTAATAACGAAATTTTAAGAAGAGCCTGGACAGTTTAATCCACAACAAGTAATATGCTTTCGTAGTCGAGGTCAAGTTGTCAGTTTCTCATGAAGCCAGGGCATGTGACACTGTAGATGGCGACCTGTCCATCGGATGGGTACGTTAAGCTTGGCGGCCCTCTTGGTGCCATTCGCGAGGAGCAGGCTATGTGCGGCCGCGGCAGTGGGTTTCACCCTCTCCCTTGTCCCATCACCCTACATCATCTGCGTGAGTAACGCTCGTCTACATCACTCGCTATGTTCGCGCACACAGAAGCACGCGGCTGCCAGTTCACGCACTCATCACGAGGCACTCACTCAACGAGTGACGGGTAATAGCGGCATTACCTTGCCACGAGAATAAGGAAACATAAACTCTACCTACACAGCTTCGACAAAACGTGGAGTTCACAGGCATTTCTTTATACCTGTCGATTTTTCATGTTTCCTTTAGAGAAGATCTGTGCTGTATACTTGAGATCCACCAAGTGTTACCAGGGTATAAGGAAAACTTAAGTTATTACGCATAATCAATGTTATGGAAGGTCATTCTTTCAATTGTGGGACTGTATACTTCTGTGAAATAATAGCTAATGAATTAGTGCTCTCTTTCAGTCACCTGCCAAAATCGCACTACCGTTTATACATACTTTGAACAGAACAAATTAAAAAGACTTACATTTAATAGTGTCGGAACAGATTATAATGGTCAACTTTGTTTATAATTAACTAATAAACATCATTCCAGGTACATCATAGGCTTTCGTGAGTAAATCGAGCAAGTGTAACAATAGGACTCGTCGCATTTGGTAATATGAACACAAAGACTATCTGCAGATGATAGTGTCGTATATCGAGAGGTTGTACCAACGGAGAACTCTATCGAAACGCAGGAGGGTCTGCAACCAATTGACGCATGTTGCAGGGAATGACAATTGAATCTCAATGTAGACAAGTGTAATGTGATGCAAATACATAGAAAGAAAGCTCTTTATCATTTAGCTACAATATTTCAGGTCAGCAACTGGAAGCACTTAATTCCATTAATTATCTGGGAGTAGGTATTAGAATTGATTTAAAATGGAATGACCATAAAAATTAATCGTCGGTAAAGCAGATGCCAGAATGAGGATCATTCGAAGAATCCTAAGGAAATGCAATCCAAAAACAAAGGAAGTAGGCTACAGTACACTTGTTCGCCCACTGCTTGGATACTGCTCACCGGTGTGGGGTCTGTACCAGATAGGATTGATAGAAGAGATAGAGAGGATCCAACGGAGAGCAACACGCTTCGTTACAGGATCATTTAGTAATTGCGAAAGCCTTACTCCAGCGTAAGACTTTGTAAGAGAGACGCTCAGTAGCTAGATATGGGCTTTTGTTGAAGTTTCTAGAACATACCTTCACCGAGTCCGTATATTGCTCCCTCCCACCTATATCTGGCGAAGAGAACATGAGGATAAAGTCAGGGAGATTAGAGCCCACACATAGGCATACCGACAATCTTTCTTTCCACGAACAATACGAGACTGGAATAGAAGAGAGAACCGATAGAGGTACTCAAGGTACCCTCCGCCACACACCGTCAGGTGGCTTGCAGAGTACGGATTTAGATGTAGATGTAGAAACAGAATGAAGTCACAAGCAGTGTGGTGAAATGATACGGGCATTACTCGAACAGCTTTTCATCTGGATAATTATTTGTATAAGTAGGTTATTCTAACAAATTTATTCAGTAATTAATTATATGTCAATTAAATAACGAATAACATATAATGCCTCTGTATCTTCATTTTTACTTCTACAGAATTAGTATTTGTTCCCTTGTTTCAGTGCAGTTTCAGTTTTATAAATAACTTATTAATGGCATCTCCATAAATGTCATTTGTGGCACTCTGGCTGAAGTTCTAGACTACACAACTAAAGCACAGGGTTAGTTCTCCGGTTGGTCCCACGATTTTCTTTGTTCTTATCGCTTCTCTGACCTATAAGAATGACAATAACGCTATATCAAGTCGCACCTTAATGCGGAGTCTGTGTTGAAATGGAAATCCCCATCTAACAGGCTGTATGTGTTCAGAAATTGGAGGAAGTCAAGAGAACACCACTAACCCTAGTAAGTTGAGCACAGCTTTGCTTGATTTTCAGCGTAAGAAATGAAACATAAAATTGCTTATAGTCAGATGGGCTCAGGATTTTGGGCTATAACGCACTAGACAGTCACAATGTTAAGCAGCGAATTTAGTCATGCAGCTGACTGTTAGTCGTGACTGGTCAGCTGGGCGAGGTGGACGTGGAATATGTATTGCCTTTTTTCTCATAATAAACTAACTTAATTATAATTAGAAAAATTATTTTTCCGTCTTTTACTTGCTTTATGTACTACGGGTTGCAAGTTTACTTACATAGATCTTGCAGCATACGGAAAATGTAGTCACTTCTATTTGCATGCAATCATTTTGACATGAAAATCTCGTTGGTAAAACATTACAATTATCAGAGAAAACCCCATAACAAAGAATGAGTACCAACGTCGCCCATCATTGTCGCAGACAAGGCATTTGGTGTGTCGGAAAATTTAATATGTGCTTATGGAAGAAGGAGTTTAACGGACAATAAAAGATTCTTTAAAAACCAACTGTCTCGGACTTGGCAGTTTATAGCATACACTCGAAGGAGTTTAATAAACAGTAAAAGATCCTTTACAAACCAATTGTCTTGGACTTGGCGGTTTATAGCATACACTCAGGCAAATGAATGGAAAATGGAGAAATTTTCACCACCCATTGTACCCGTAATAAATGCATGCTATGTTTTACAAAACAATGTCAAAGAAAGAGATGGCTACAAATCTGATGCTGATGATGATGACGATGTTTGGTTTCTGGGGTTCTCAACTGTGCAGTCATGAGCACTCGTACAAAGTCCCAGTTTTGACACTGTGAAATAGTTATCATCCAATCTAAAGGAAACTGGAAATTTAGTCCCATGCTACTTGAAAGAGTATGAGGGAACGATGCAGGACACCCACATCACCATACTAAGAAATGTCCGAATGGAGGGGATTTGCCGTTGCCTTCCTCCGACCATAATGGGGATGAATGATGATGATAAAGAGGACACAACAACATGCAGTCACCTCGAGGCAGATGAAATCCCTGCCCCACCGGGAATCGAAACCGGGACCCTGTTCTCAAGTAGCGAGAATGCCACTACGAGATCACGAGCAGCGGATTCAAGGAAACTATTTGGTGAAAAAATTTGATTCTTTCTAATTTTAAAATTTGATATCTTTCTTTGATAAAGGACTGGATTTCTTTTCGTTTCTCTTTATGGTTACTCGCTGTATCACTACCAAGTAAACCACTACATGTAATTTTGTTCAATGTGCCGAGGTACGCATTGCGTAGACATTACGTGTAGTTCATTTTAGATAACACATGTTGCATACAAAATTTACTCAACATATAGAAATGGTTTTTAGAGTTCACAGAAGAACGATAGCTATCACCGTTCTCGAGATATTGAATGAAATGTCGGCGGATGGGCCTCGCGGTGGTCGAGCGTGGGTCGCCCTGCTCGTCATAAATTATGTCGTTGTAGCAGCATCAAAATTCGTAAACGGTTGGAGATATCGAAACGTAGTTTTTTGCAAACGATTACTCGCTAAGAGTTGCATAATTAGTCATACGGTAAATACGCGAAACTCATTTATGTATTAAGGTATGGAACTAAATATAGTTTCCTACAATTGATTGATGTACTTTTTAAACGTTATGCAATAGCCTGTGAATGAGAAACACAGTTACATGGAGAACGTTAATATTTACAATGTTATGTACAGGATGAGTCAATAAATATTGCCACCTAGAATAACTCCGGAAGTATGACACTAGATGAAAATTTTGAGGGGGAAATGTTGCATGGGACAACGAGGACCATAATATGACGTTGGTTTTTTTGTTGCTAGATGGGGTCGCATCAGAGATATCAAGGTCAAATTTATTTATTTAAATGGGATGCACAGTGTGGTACTTATTTTCTGATTGTGGCTATTGAGACATATTCAATGATGTGTAACAGTAAGGTCTTTGAGGGTCAACGAAGGTCAAAAAGGGGGAATGAACGTCCATTTACGGAAGTTGTTCGGTATCAGTGCTGTCTTGCAATCTTCTTATCATGGATTGATTGGTATTCTTTATCACATCGGCACTTTACGAAGCACGTGCTCTGACAAGTCTCCCTCGTATATCGTGTAAATAGTAAATATTCGCCAAATATGACGTATCCATTTAACATGCCATTGGCATGTAAACACGATTCGACGGTTTTGCAGTAGAACACTACTAAGAATGGTGAAACTAGTATCGTTGAATCCAGTGGATGTGAATGATACATTCCTTCGAAGAACAAGTCGATATCCTTCTCATTTATATTTTATACCAACGAAATTCAGTGACAGCTAGAGACTTATACCCTGAATGATATCCTCATCGCATTGGCAACATATCCAGCAAAGGAAAGTTACTTACAAGGAAATGGAAACTGGTGTTCTTGCCACTGTGGTTCGAGGACCTTGTGTTAGTTTACATCAAATAGCAAGGGAATCTAGCATGAGACAGAGTAGTGTTGCTCGTGTTCTGCATCGCCATAAATATCATCCTTACCATATCAGTCTCTACCAAGAACTAACTGGTAAGGATTGTATGCATCTCACTGAATTCTGCCGATCGGCCCAACTTCAGATTCAGAAGGATGACACATTTATTAATTTGATTTTATTTACTGACGAGGCTGATTTCACGATCCATGGAAATGTTAAGTTTCATAACATGTGTTATTGGGCAACTGAAAATCCATGTTGGGTGCAGCAAGTTGCACACCAAAAACCTTGGTCGATGAATGTATGGTGTGTGGTTCTGGAGGACAGAATATAGGCCCCTACTTCATGTAACGATATCTTAATGGTAGGAAGTACACCACATTTCTGCAAGAAACATTAGGTCTGGTATTGGAAGAAATACCTTTAGGAACAGGGAGCAGAACGTGGTATCAATACGATACGTGTCCGGCGGAATTTTTGCTGATGGCTAGAAATTAGTTGCAGAGATAATTCCCACATCGTTGGATTGGACGCGGAGGAGATGTGTCCTAGCCGGGTCGTTCGCCATACTTGCCGGCCCTGCATTTTTCGTGTGGGGATTCGTTAAAACATTTTTCATAAAGACGCTCCAACTACACCTGAAGGTATGCGAGAGAGAATTTTCAGAGCATGTGCTCCAATAAGTGCTGATGTGATAAGGAATACCACTCAACCAATGACAAGAAGATTATAGCACTGCATTGATACCAATGGTCATCACTTCGAACACCTTCTGTAAATGGACTTTCATGTCACTTTTGTGACCTACGTTGACCTTCAAAGATCTTACTGTTACACATCGTTGGATTCGTCTCGACAACCGCTATCAAAAAATAAGTGCCAAACTACGGAATCCCATTTAAAACTACAAATTTGACCTTGATATCTCTGACCCGCCCCTACCAAGAAACAAAAAATCAACGTCATATTGTGGCCCCCGTTGTCCCATGAAACTTTTGTCCCACAAACTTTTCACCACCTATCATTCTTTTGAAGTTATTCTTGCTGGCAATAATAAATGACACCCTGCATAGACCTACACAGATTAAACAGAAACCAATTTTCTGGTATGTCACATCAACAAGAATTAATTGTTTCATTTGGATAAAGAAACTTCATTTGTCTATTACATTTAGAATAATGTAGAAGTACATGTAATAAAACCATGTTGCCAGTTAGTCCTTACAGCAGCGCTAAAACAGTCCTCATAGTCCAGATATATATCCTCTGATAAGTCAATTTCCTTTACGAAAAGACTGTACATCCCTGATCACTTTCTTGCGAAGTATTTTGCCATAAACTACCGAATTCAATGTTGGGTACACCGTTTTAGTATCTACAGAATCTGTAACTTTCTTCCTAATATAAGACTTTTCGCAATAATAGGAAAATATACACAAATACTTCACAAGTGAGCAAGGGATACATACTAGTTGCTGTATTAAAGGAAATACTCTGGAAATAAATGCACAACTGCCCTAGTTATTCAAAGGAGCTGCTAGCTGCTGCAGGTTTGCGTTAACAAAATACAATTCGTTTATTTGCTTTTTGTAGGCTTCAGCTCGAAGTCTGTGTTGATACAGCGTTACACTGTGGTCTATTCTACGTAAACCTCTTCATCTCTACCTAACTACTATATCTTACATCCATTCGAATCTGCTTGACGTTGTCTCGACAATTTTGCTGCCATTACCAAACTGATGGTTCCTCGATGCCTCCGAATATTTCCTGTCAAGCAACTGCAACTTTTAAACAGGTTGTGCTGTAATTTCATTTTTCTCCTCAGTTTGATTCAGTACCTCTTCATTGGTTATACAATCTACATATCTAATATTTAGCATTCTGATTTAGCACCACATTTCGAAAGCATCCATTGTATTCTTATCGTCCACGTTTCAGTTACATACAAGTCTACACTCCATATTTTAACTTCACAAAATATTTCTAACATTTAAATATATAATTCGAGTGAAAAATAACTTCCTTTTCAGATATGCTTTTCTTACTACTATCAGTTCAAGTCCTTGAAGTTTTACAACCACAGTCTGGATTGTGTACAAGCTGTAAAGAATTCTGGATCTCTGTGTTTTATCACTCTTACCTCCAGAGCTTCTAAGAGTGTATTTCAGTGAAGATTGTCAATATCTCTTATTCTACAAATACCATTAACGTAGTTATGCCATTCTTCTGTCTATCTGCTAAGATAGGTTTTAGGATCAGTACTGCATCGCGTGTTCACACATTTTACAGGATGCTAACATTGTGCTCAGTTTAGTTTGTATAGCCTTCTCCTCCCCACGCAAATATTCCCTCAACCTTTCAGCCTTCCCTGCTCTTAGTTCTGGCTTGCCATGTGAGCTGTTGATATTCGTAAAATTGCTTTTCTGTGCTCCAAAGATTTTTAAAATTTGATTGTCCTATATGCAGCAGCTATCTTTTCCAAGTGCAATTGCAAAGCCTTTGTTGATTTGCGATTTTGCTCTTTCTCCCAGTGTATTTTTTTAGACATCAGTATTTCCTACTGCCTATTTGATTTAATCCTTTTTTATATTTGCTTCTGTTGTCAGTTCAAGTTAATATATCGAGTGTTGTGCAAGGCATTCTACTGCACCTTTTTCCTGTTTTTATGTTCTGATGCGCTCAATACCTGTTCTCGCAAAGGTACCCATTCGTCTTGTAGTGTATTCCTTCCTCTAATTCAGTCAATCGTTGGCTAATGTTCCCTTAAAGATTATCGACAAGCTATGGTCTCAACTCATTCATATGTCATCTCTTATTTCGCTACATTTAGCTGTTTCTTTTGTTGTAATCAGCAATAAATTACCCTCAGTCTGCATCTCCACCTGGAAATGTCTTAGAATTTAAAATCTTGTTTCGCAAAGGCTAATGTTTTCACGTATTTCTTTCAGGATTCTTCAACAAAGATTTAGCAATTGTTAAACTACGCTATGCAAGAAATTCTATCCAGTGGCCCCGCCTTTTATTCCTTCCCTCCCCCCACCCCCCTTAGCCCATATGCTCCTAATATTTCATCTTCCTGTCCCTGTTATCGAATTCCTCTCTTTCATTATATTTAAAATTTTTTGTCTCCTTGAACAATCTGAATAATTTTCTTTGTTTTATCGTATGTCTTTCCAAAACGATCATCATCTGTGGTGTTGGTAGACATGTAAACTTGTACTATGGTGGGTGGGTGTTGATTTTATGTCTGTATTTGTTATGGTAATGTTAAAGACAGTTTAGGATGGAATTGAGTACTGTGAAACTATTTTAGTGATTGTTTCACTAACAAATACTTGTAGAGCAAACATTGAGGATGAACTGACAGACGTGTTCAGTTACAGAAAACTGCCTACCATATTATATGTAATTCACTATCATCATAATAACCTGAATGTAGATACTGGAGAATGTAATGTTAAAAACTTTTATTGTGTAATGAGAAGTTATTGTTATGGATTGATCACATTTCTAAATGTTATCGACAGCATTAGAGAACAATCATGGACAGTGTTTAATTGAAAGCACCTGAGCTTGACGTCAGGTGTGACCCTCGAATCTATGAGAATTTTCAGTGATGCGCTCTATCGGACACGCCCGCTTTTATGAAATACTTATCATCGTATTCTAAGAAAATATCCTATGAAAAAAATTATACTGTTTTCCATCTTAGAGCCCTACATCCTCTCTCGATAAAGGGTTGCATTTCTTTTCATTATTCGTCCTTGTTACTGTGCTGCATGAAATCAAGTAAAAGAATGCACGAAATTTTAAGTAAATTCCAGAGATAAAACCTCACTGTGTATACCTATCATTTTATTCGTTTCATTTCTCAGATTAACGCATATGAAATTTAGGGAAAGTATCGAAATTAAATTAAAGCTGAGGGAAGAGCAATACGGCTTTTCGTTCTTGAGATACTGTTCGACATGTTTAGTGGCTAGATGCTGGTCGATATGCTCAGTTGGTGGGTCGCATGCGGGGCGCCCACTTTTGTATGTTACAGCGCAGGTAGGCGACGCTGCCAGTTAGATGTTGAGGGTCTCTACATCAACCTCTTCATCATTTTTTTAAAAAAGTAATGTAGTTCCTGGTGAACAATACAACCTTCCGGATGATCGCTCCAATTGGTCGCAGTCTTTCAAGTAATTGGGAAGGGCCACATTTTTCATAATAATTAATTTCACTGTCTCTACATCAGCCGTTATAGCACGACGGTATAGTCGCCATTTCGTTCCCAAAATGCCGAACGTATTTTCAATTAACATGCGTACCCGACACAGACGGTAATTATAAACAGCCTCACATGGAGATAGTGCGTCATTCGATCGGCTTGCATGTGGTTGCACGATGTTTGGTGGCAGAGGAAAAGCCTCGTCTGCAACAAATACATGTGGCAGGATGACGTCGCTACCAGACAGCATAATTGGCGGAGGTAGCTTTAGTATTTGCTTCATAAGGCGATTTCCAAATTCTGTGTAGCCAAAAATGCTTCCATTGCTCTCTCTTCCTGCAGCTCCAATGTTCACCGAAGTAAACATTTAATTGGCCTCACATGCCGCCATTAAGAATACTTACCTTCTCACATTAAACACCTATCATCATTCCACAACCGCAATACCAGATCGGATACGTCTAGCATCTTGGCTGTACCTTAACATAACACAAAATCTTTCTCCGGGTCATTCTACAACTCAGCCATACGACTATGGAACGCGCTCCCCTGTGATCTGCGTCTTATCCAGAACCACTCAACATTCAAGAGGGGACTCAAAACTTACATATTAGGGACGGTACAGCCACCATTGTTGTGCCCCTCCCATCTCTTTCTTTCTCCTCTCCATCACAGCTTTGAATTATACCATTCCATTTCTCTTCCTCTAACCTTTGTACCTCTTATATATCTCCTTCACCCCATTCTATCGTCTTATGTCTCTGCTTGATGAGAATAACTCACAAGCTGCAAGAACATAACGAGAAAATTCCCAACTAACAATAGGACTGATATTCACAAAAGAAAAGTATGTTTACTTTCATACACATATTCATTACTATTACTATTATTATTATTATTATTATTATTATTATTGTTCTTGATTCTTCTAATTCTTTTTTATTGTTATAATTATCATTGTACTACTGTTATAATCTCTATTTTTTCTTTAACAATAATACTGTATAATACGTGATATGTCCTTAATGTTCTGTAGAAACTGTAACTCGTTCAATCTGAGTATGCCTGGTTAGGTGTAAGAGATGGCCTGAAGGCCCTAATCTTGCCAGGTAAAATAAATGCATAAATAAATAAAATAAATAAATAAACAATACACAGTGGGTCCCTTTATAACTGAAGTAATCTTATCCAGAATTTGAAGGTAACTTCATTACAACATGTTTGCCATCGATAGCCCCTACACAGTTTGGGAAATGTCACTGCGTTCGAAAACGTAAGCAATGCTTAACGAATCGTCCGTCGTTGGTTTAGGAAGAAATTTAGACTGGAGGACGTTCCATAGTGTCTGGCAGGTCTTACGGGTGACCGTGCTTATAGTTGATAGTCCAGCACGGTGACTCTAGCAGTCTTTTGCTGTGTGTCATAATGAGTGTGATATCTGCAAGTAAATGCATTTTCAGTTGACAAGAGTAAGACTGTTCCAGATTATTACATCACATGGGTGCTCAGAAAAGTAATAGTAACCTAAATATGATTTAGATCAAATGCAGAAAATATTGGTACAATATGTTATGAGCAGCAGCTAGTTACACGACGTGGTTCCATGCTCGTTAAAAGCAAAATTAATTTAATCTGTTGACGTGTACTCAACACCGCTTGAGACAGCAGCATCTTAAGTGCTTCTGGAATTAACACAGAATGTACCTTCCGGCTTGAAAAAATCGTTGCAGGCGGAATGCAGCGAGTAAAAATGGTGTGCATGACGTATATAAGTGACGTATGCCAAGCCTACATTCCAAGAAAACTGTTTGCCATAAAATGTCCAAAAACGTAACCGATAATATTTATTATTAGTTTCGGTTAGATTATAGTAAAATGAAAGAAAATTCGTCTCATAATCGTATTTTAAAAATGCAGTGGAGTAGTACACGAGATTACTTAACTGAACTCTCAGGCATACGCTACTGCATACAAAAATAACGGACAGGAATATCAGGTAACTCAATCTATAACAGCTTCAGATATTAGAATTTCCTGTACATGAGTGTCACGGTAAGTTGTTCTACTGAAGTGATTGGTTTTTTAAATTTTGTCGTCTCTTTCATGATCTGCGGAGCAATCATTGACAATAACTCATTGTATCTGTTAATACAAGACAAAACAAGTAATCAAATTGTAAAGGATCCGTGATCCCACGAACATAGATGCTAGTATCCGATGACCAGGTCGATAGTAGACAGGAGTCGATTGTTAAGCGCTGCAGGAGGCAGGGAGACGAGTGTCGAGTGCGCTGTAGTACTCGAGAGTGACAAGCGAGCGGTGCTGGAGAGACGGGCAAGGATGGTGGTCGAGTGGGTTGTAAACGGTAATATTCACCGGAGTATGACGAGTGAGCACGTCCCCCTGATCGTCGTTGGGTTGACGCTCGCTAATACCGATTCGCGAGTGATATGAAACAGAAAGTGACAAGTGCCGAATTACGTGTTTCACGTCAACTTCGTCAGCCACCAACAACCATGGATTGCAGTGAGGATTGTTGTGGATGTTAACCATCATCACTGCGTGTGACGAAGTACTTAAAACAGCAACCAATAAGAGACATAATCGTAATCACGTGTGTAAGGCGACGGTAGCAACTGTCTCAGTATTTGTGTGTTAGTAGGAAATATATATTAGTTTGTACATCGCAGCCTTTGTGGTCCTTAATTATAGACAAACTTTCAATCATTCCACTATTCAGTTGCAAAACAGCCGCAATCGGTTGAAATATCCCTGAAACCACAGCAGAAAAACCGATAGCCTTTCATCCATTAATCACACGGTCATATAATCATAATAATTAACTGTTTGGCGGCTTCGATAAATTACACAAATTCCAATAAGGAATTTAATCGGGGGTGTTTCAAAATACATGAAAGAATATTATGTAAATAAGAAAATAACTAATGAGCCTTAAAATTGGTATGTGTTCAGATAATTCGTCTTCGCATAATACAATATAATTTAGGTCTGTCAGAAATGGGTAATACGACTCTTTAGCTGTTCTACAGATTAGTCTTTCCAAGTTTAAAAATATTGTTGTCTCTTGCATCTTTATCATGGCGTACTACAGCTTGACAGTTCAATCATGACTATCAACTGTAACATATATTTACCTCTATGGTGTCATTCGGAAATATATACAGAACTTCTGTATGTCATTTTCCCTTATCTTCCTTACGAGGGAGTGAAACTCTCCTGCATCTCTGCTACGAAGGAGTGGGCATATCCAGAATCTGCTCCGGGACTTGTCACTGTGGTAAGCTTCCAATGCGTTGCACAGAATGTAGGTGCACCATACTATGTGCCTCATTCTTCTTGCATTTTGCTTGGCAACGGCAGATGCAAGCTCAGTCACAGCTGTTGGAATTGACGCATGTTAGGAACGGGCCACAGTTTTGTTGTGCACACCATACCGCATATTATGGTACTCTATCACAGCAAACCATTCGTAACGATTTCTTTTTGTCCTTCTTTCGAATAATTTTAGAGTTCGTATTTGCAGCAGATTTCATCTCATTTCCGGACTGCATGGAGTTGATGAATGATCCGAATTCCGGACATTTGCCGGGCCGGATATTTGCCATGCCGGACATTTGCCACACTTGCACCTTCGCCAAGTAGCTTGAGTAGCAATCCCTCCCTTCCTCGTACTTCTTCTGTCGGCTTTCTAACCGCCGTCTCTACATCTTACTCGATAAAACCAGTACATAAGGGACCTTCTTCTTCGACATCAAGGCGAAATACAGAGCTTATTTTCCGCAATTGAAATATTTATAACTTTTGGGAAACGAAAACAATACCGACGATTATGTCAGTATGTAATTAGTCCTGCCAGGTATAAATATAGATCCCTCTGTCTGTGCGGTAGCTTCCTTTCACGCCTACTGATTGCGATAGAAACAGTCCATCGCCATGGGAGCAACAAGAAAGGAACGATGTAAAGGGAATGCGAATGGATGCTAATCATTTCTTTTTGATCACTGCATTTGTGCCTGCTTTAGTCGCTACTACTGAATGCCCCAAAAGACAATAACGAAAGAAGAAATGGCTATGTGAATGTTTGAAAAGAATAACGACATACTGAATATTAAGTTGTTGTTGTTGTTGTGGTTTTCAGTCCTGAGACAGGTTTGATGCAGCTCTCCATGCTACTCTGTCCTGTGCAAGCTTCTTCAACTCCCAGTACCTACTGCAACCTACGACCTTCTGAATCTGCTTACTGTATTCATCTCTTGGTCTCCCTCTACGATTTTTATCCTCCACGGTGCCCTCCAATACTAAATTGGTGATCCCTTGATGCCTCAGAACATATCCTACCAACCGATCCCTTCTTCTGGTCAAGTTGTGCCACAAACTTCTCTTCTCCCCAATCCTATTCAATACTTCCTCATTAGTTATGTGATCTACTGATTTAATCTTCAGCATTTTTCTGTAGCAGCACATTTCGAAAGCTTCTATTCTCTTCTTGTCCAAACTATTTATCGCCCATGTTTCACTTCCATACATGGCTACACTCCATACAAATACTTTCAGAAACGACTTCCTGACACTTAAGTCTATACTCGATGTTAACAAATTTCTCTTTTTCAGAAACGCTTTCCTTGCCATTGCCAGTCTACATTTTATATCCTTTCTACTTCGACCATCATCAGTTATTTTGCTCCCCAAATAGCAAAACTCCTTTACTACTTTAAGTGTCTCATTTTCTAATCTAATACCCTCATCATCACCCGACTTAATTCGACTACATTCCATCATCCTTGTTTTGCTTTTGTTGATGTTCATTTTATATCCTCCTTTCAAGACACTATCCATTCTGTTCAACTGCTCTTCCAAGTCCTTTGCTGTCTCTGACAGAATTACGATGTCATCGGCGAACATCAAAGTTTTTATCTCTTCTCCATGGATTTTAATACCTACTCCAAATTTTTCTTTTGTTTCCTTTACTGATTGCTCAATATACAGATTGAATAACAACGGGGAGAGAATACAACCCTGTCTCACTCCCTTCCCAACCACTGCTTCCCTTTCATGCCCCTCGACTCTTATAACTGCCATCTGGTTTCTGTACAAATTGTAAATAGCCTTTCGCTCCCTGTATTTTACCCCTGCCACCTTCAGAATTTGAAGGAGAGTATTCCAGTCAACATTGTCAAAAGCTTTCTCTAAGTCTACAAATGATAGAAACGTAGGTTTGCCTTTCCTTAATCTTTCTTGTAAGATAAGTCGTAGGGTCTGTATTCCCTCACGGGTTCCAACATTTCTACGGAAGCAAAACTGATCTTCCCCGAGGTCAGCTTCAACTAGTTTTTCCATTCGTCTGTAAAGAATTCGTGTTAGTATTTTGCAGCTGTGACTTATTAAACTGATAGTTCGGTAATTTTCACATCTGTCAACAGAGTTCTAGAAGTCTGAGGGTATTTCGCCTGTCTCATACATCTTGCTCACCAGATGGTAGAGTTTTGTAAGGACTGGCTCTCCCGAGGCCGTCAGTAGTTCCAATGGAATGTTGCCTTGTTTCGACTCAGGTCTTTCAGAGCTCTGTCAAACTCTACACGCAGTATCGTAACTCCCATTTCATCTTCATCTACATCCTCTTCCAATTCCATAATATTGTCCTCAAGTATATCGCCCTTGTATAGACCCCTCTATATACTACTTCCACCTTTCTGCTTTATCTTCTTTGCTTAGAACTGGGTTTCCATCCGAGCTCTTGATGTTCATACAAGTGGTTCTGCTATCTCCAAAGGTCTCTTTAATTTTCCTGTAGGCAGTATCTATCTTACCCCTAGTAAGATAAGCCTCTACATCCTTACATTTGTCCTCTAGCCATCCCTGCTTAGCCATTTTGCACTTCCTGTCGATCTCATTTTTGAGACGTCTGTATTCCTTTTTGCTTGCTTCATTTACTGCATTTTTATATTTTCCCTTTCATCAATTAAATTCAATATTTCTTCTGTCACCCAAGGATTTCTACTAGCCCTGGTCTTTTTACCTACTTGATCCTCTGCTGCCTTCACTACTTCATCTCTCAAAGCTGCCCATTCTTCTTCTACTGTATTTCTTTCCCCCATTCCTGTCAATTGCTCCCTTATGCTCTCCCTGAAACACTGTACAACCTCTGGTTCTTTCAGTTTATCCCGGTCTCATCTCCTTAAATTACCACCTTTTAGCAGTTTCTTCAGTTTTAATCTACAGGTCATAACCAATAGATTGTGGTCAGAGTCCACATCTGCCCCTGGAAATGTCTTACAATATAAAACTTGGTTCCTAAATCTCTGTCTTACCATTATATAATCAATCTGATACCTTTTAGTATCTCCAGGGTTCTTCCATGTATACAGCTTTCTTTTATGATTCTTGAACCAAGTGTTACCTATGATTAAGTTGTGCTCTGTGCAAAATTGTACCAGGCGGCTTCCTCTCTCATTTCTTTGCTCCAGTCCATATTCAACTACTACGTTTCCTTCTCTCCCTTTCCCTACTACCGAATTCCAGTCACCCATGACTATTAAATTTTCATCTCCCTTCACTATCTGAATAATTTCTTTTATTTGATCATACATTTCTTCAATTTCTTCATTATCTGCAGAGCTAGTTGGCATATAAACTTGTACTACTGTTGTAGGTGTGGGCTTCGTATCTATCTTTGCCACAATAATGCTTTCACTATGCTGTTTGTAGTAGCTTACCCGTATTCCTATTTTCCTATTCATTATTAAAGCTACTCCTGCATTACCCCTATTTGATTTTGTGTTTATAACCCTGTAGTCACCTTACCAGTAGTCTTGTTCCTCCTGCCACCGAACTTCACTAATTCCCACCATATCTAACTTTAACCTGCCCGATTAATGGATATGACATTCCACTCTCCGATCCGTAGAACGCCAGATTTCTTTCTCCTGATAACGACATCTTCTTGAGTAGTCCTCACCCGGAGATCCGAATGGGGGACTATTTTACCTCCGGAATATTTTACCCAAGAGGACGCCATCATCATTTAATCATACAGTAAAGCTGCATGCCCTAGGGAAAGATTACGGCCGTAGTTTCCCCTTGCTTTCAGCCGTTCGCAGTACCAGCAGAGCAAAGCCGTTTTGGTTAGTGTTACAAGGCCAGATCAGTCAATCATCCAGACTGTTGCCTCTGCAACTGCTGAAAAGGCTGCTGCCCCTCTTCAGGAACCACACGTTTGTCTGGCCTCTCAACTGATACCCCTTCGTTGTGGTTGCACCTACGGTACGGCTATCTGTATCGCTGAGGCACGCAAGCCTCCCCACCAACGGCAAGGTCCATGGTTCATGGGGGGAGGAAAGTTACTCTCTACAATCCGATACCCCTTACCGCGAAACATTAGTTAAAAAAGTGTAGCGGGACGATGTTCAAAACATGACTGAAAATAGTTCACTAAATAGAGGTAATAACATCTATGATTTACATGTCATCTAAAGTCGACGTACAATTTAAAATGTTAGAAATAAGGAAATGAAGTAGTACAGAATGCTATGCTTGTAACGTACGTTGTTGTTCTACAATGTTGAGCTCTGGTATTTACAGGGTCACAGAGAAAGCATACTAGGTTTTGGAGGAAAAAGCCGTAATTGTAATGGTCTGCACTACAACAGAAACAAAAAGCACAACTTAAGGAAAAGTAATGGAACGTGTGTTCCAGCTCACTAGCTACACTTGTAGGTAGGATGTTTACGTTCTTATATTGATAAGCCGCCGCCACGTAGCGCTCTGTATGAAAATCACAAGCTGTGCTGTGTGCAGTCTGTAGCTGGTTGGCACTGTTGTAATACTCTATATTGTAGTGTTGGGCAGCTGGATGTTAACAGCGCTTAGCGTTGCGCAGTTGGCAGAGTTTTGAAATTTGTGAGACTGGATGTCATGAACTGCTATATACATCATGACTTTTGAACACTATTGAGGTAAATACATCGTTTGTTCTCTATCAAAATCTTTCATTTGCTAACTATGCCTATCAGTAGTTAGTGCCTTCAGTAGTTTGAATCTTTTATTTAGTGTGCAGTAGTGGCGCTCGCTGTATTGCAGTAGTTGGAGTAACCAAGATTTTTGTGAGGTAAGTGATTTGTGAAAGGAATAGGTTAATGTTAGTCAGGGCCATTCTTTTGTAGGGATTATTGAAAGTCAGATTGCGTTTTGCCAAAAATATTGGGTGTCAGTTTAAGCACAGTCTTGTATAAATTTTTCCAAGGGGACGTTTCACACTGAAGCACATAGGGGTTCCTGTGACTTATTATGGGCAGAGGTTATATTCGACAACCGGAATAAATTAATAACTGGCTCCTTTTACCGACCCCTGGTCTCAGATGAAACAGTTGCTGAACAGTTCAAAGGAAACTCGAGTCTCATCACATATAGATACCCTACTCATACAATTATAGTTGGTAGTGACTTCAATCTACCTTCCGTACGTTGACAAAAATACATTTTCAGACCCTATTGTACGTAGAAAACAACTTCCGTAATTGTTCTGAATGCCTTTTTTAATTTTTTGAACAATTAGTTCACGGGGCCATTCAAATTGCAAATGGTTACGAAAACAAACTTGATCTTTGAGCCACAAATAATCCTGAGCATAACGAAGGGTACAGGGATTACAGTCGAAGCGAGACACAATTCCATAACAAAGACGTTCATCAAAACTAAACGCTAAATATATCTATTTATAAAAGCGGCTAAAAATTCGGTTGACGTCTTTCTAAGAGACATTCTCCAACCCTTCCAATGTATGTAAGTGAACACCATATGTGGCTTACGTTCAAAGAAATAATATTAACATCACTCGAGGGATTCATACCAAATAAATTAATAAGAGACGGAACTGATCCCCCGTGGTACACAAAACACGACAGAAAGCTGCTGCAGGAGCACCGAAAAAGGCACGTATAGTTTAGACGAACGCAAAATCTCCAAGATTGGCGAAGTTTTACTGAGGCTCGAAATTTGATGCGGATTTCAGTGCGAGATGCATTTAATAGTTTCCACAACGAAACACTCTCTAGAAATGTGACGGAAAATCCAGAGAGATTCAGGTCCTATGTTAAGTAAACCAGTGGAAAGGCTCAGTATGTATCTTTACTACGCGACAGCGGCGGTTATGTGACTGATGACAGTGCCACTAAAGTGGAGTTACTAAATGCTGGTGAGGAGGAGGAGGAGGAGGAGGGGGGGGGGAGGGGAGACAAGGGACACAACCCTTCGGAGCTGGTAAAATCGTGGCAAATGTCGGCCGTGGCAAATGTCCGGACACCGGATGAACCTGTCTTCAAGGTTAACGTTGAAGCGCCTTTCCGTGGGGCCCCATCCGTATCTGAGTTGCTGTCTGTCATCGGCTACCGCTAACGACTGCCGCTTCCAGGTGGGAACGCCAATTCCACGAGCTACCGCGTGAAAGCGGAAAATGCTTGTCGCTGCCGCACGCCGCGCTGCCGCGGGAACCGGCATTTACAGCCCCACTACACTACCGACCTGGGCCCCTTCATTTGTCTCTGCACCTGCCAGTACGTCTCCTTCTGCCACTGTTAACATGACGCAAGAAGTCTACGTAAGCAGCCAACGATGAGAAAACAGACTAAAAAAACTCATAGTGTTCAGAACCTTCCTTAGCTTGCTATCACTATCGATTCTGTGTGTCTCCTTAGTATAATTATGCTTGTCGTGGTTGTAGTGCCACAAAACAAGTGAACGAAGCAAGAAGACAGTAGTTCCTAACGATTAACAGCACCAAAATTTTAATCTTAAGTCTCTCAAAAGGTTTACGGAATGCTGCTGGACTGCAGAGTCATCCAAAGTGTTTTAGGATGAAATGTGAGTCTGCTTGCGGTTAAAAAAATGGAATTGTTTTACAATCCGACATCCGTCTAATCAGTTACGTAGAGCTTTGAGGTTAAAAGGTTTCGAAATAGGCACTGGGGTCGAGTATAGAAAAGAGGTCGTCATATTGCAGTACACTTGCCACTTACTTAACGTGAAATGCGTCAAGAGACAATTAGAGGACGTTTTTACCTAATCATAAAAGCTGCAATCATATCAGCAATATCTTACCCGGATTAAAAATAAATAGTTCACCTCTGTTGCTCTCTATGGCCAGGAAGATTTACAACAAACTTCAGAAATACAATTACCAAAGAAATGTCAAAGAAGTAAGGTCGTGATATTCAAATGTCATTACGACAGGGGATCTTAAGTTGATTCCGTATTTGTAGATTTCCAGAAAGCTTTTGACACCGTTCCTCACAAGCGACTTCTAATCAAGCTGCGGAGCTATGGGGTATCGTCTCAGTTGTGCGACTGGATTCGTGATTTCCTGTCAGGAAGGTCGCAGTTCGTAGTAATAGACGGCAAATCATCGAGTAAAACTAAAGTGATATCAGGTGTTCCCCAGGGAAGCGTCCTGGGACCACTGCTGTTCCTGATCTATATAAATGACCTGGGTGACAATCTGAGCAGTTCTCTTAGACTGTTCGCAGATGATGCTGTAATTTACCGTCTAGTAAGGTCATCCGAAGACCAGTATCAGCTGCAAAGCGATTTAGAAAAGATTGCTGTATGGTGTGTCAGGTGGCAGTTGACGCTAAATAACGAAAAGTGTGAGATGATCCACATGAGTTCCAAAAGAACTCCGTTGGAATTCGATTACTCGATAAATAGTACAATTCTCAAGGCTGTCAATTCAACTAAGTAACTGGGTGTTAAAATTACGAACAACTTCAGTTGGAAGGACCACATAGATAATACTGTCGGGAAGGCGAGCCAAAGGTTGCGTTTCATTGGCAGGACACTTAGAAGATGCAACAAGTCCACGAAAGAGACAGCTTACACTACACTTGTTCGTCCTCTGTTAGAATATTGCTGCGCGGTGTGGGATCCTTACCAGGTGGGATTCACGGAGGACATCTAAAGGGTGCAAAAAAGGGCAGCTCGTTTTGTATCATCACGTTATAGAGGAGAGAGTGTGGCAGATATGGTACACGAGTTGGGATGGAAGTCATTACAGCATAGACGTTTTTCGTCGCGGCGAGACCTTTTTACGAAATTTCAGTCACCAACTTTCTCTTCCGAATGCGAAAATATTTTGTGGATCCCAACCTACATAGGTAGGAATGATCATCAAAATAAAATAAGAGAAATCAGAGCTCGAACAGAAAGGTTTAGGTGTTCGTTTTTCCCGCTCGCTGTTCGGGAGTGGAATAGTAGAGAGATAGTATGATTGTGGTTCGATGAACCCTCTGCCAAGCACTTAAATGTGAATTGCAGAGTAGTCATGTAGATGTAGATGTAGACATACAAAGAACATTTTATTTGAAACGTGCAATCAAAATGAATTATGAACCAAAAATTACAGTGGAATTGGTGATTTCTCAATTGTTGTGGAAGCAGATTTTGAGCTGAAAGCCATACACCAAAGGCATGATTAAAGACGAATTCGGGAATACAATGCATGTGTAGAACGTATTTTCTTTAGTGTCACAACGGTACATCTCATTAAACAAGATAAAGATTCTGATAAGACATTTCAAAAAAAGTTCTTGTTCTCAAAATTAATTTCAAAGAAATGAACAGTACATTCGTCTAATAAATTACAAAGATTTGGAACTATAAATGTAGTTGGATTCAAACTTATCTATTATTCTTGTAACGTGCAATATGTTGTCTGGGCCATGTATATTCTCAAATATATGATCTTATCCTGTTTTCGATATTATTTGTAATATTTTAAACTCTGACCGTGTAGTAGAAAATGTCGTGCTAACACAATAAACCCATGTGATAAAAAAATTTCATAAAGTTACCGTAGTAGAAAAAGATATATTTTTATGAGTATATATGTTATCATAATTGTTGTATTATGCTGCTGAGCAAATTTAATTTTCTGTAAATGATATTCTATTTAATGTTCTATGTTTCAGTCTTAGTATGTCTATATCTCTAATCACGTACTTTGGAACGATGTTAAGTGGGGGCAGTTGGTTGAATGTTGCCTTTCGGGAGGGAAGAAAGGAGAGATGGGAACTTTTCTGGAGTTGCGAGTAATTGGAATGTATTTGACTGAGTGAACATTGTAAATTGATGGCAACAAGGCATCGAGAACTATTAAAGATGAACATTACCTATGAAATATTTTGTTGTCTATATTATTGAAGAAACATGTCAACCTGTGAGGTTTCCAGACCTACAAGGGAAGCTGGGTTCTAGAAAGAAGAAATTCAAGCAACGGATTGAAGGAGATCCTCCAAAACCAGAGGAGTAATTTTTCTTTAAAATTGCCATTACACTCAGCCAATATTTACTTACTCCATGAACATTTATTACATTTAGCGGTCATCCAGAGTGCGTAACAAAGGAGATCGTTAAATACTTAAGCACACCATCTTCAGGCCACAAGTGGCCTATCGGGACCATCAGACCGCCGTGTCTTCCTCAGCTGAGGATGCGGATAGGAGGGCCGTGGGGTCAGCACACCGCTCTCCCGGTCGTTATGACGGTATTCTTGACCGGAGCCGCTACTATTCGGTCAAGAAGCTCCTCGATTGGCATCACGAGACTGAGTGCACTCCGAAAAATGGCAACAGCGCATGGTCACCCATTCAAGTGCCGACCACACCCGACAGGGCTTAACTTCGGTGATCTCACGTAAACCGGTGTATCCACTGCGGCAAGGCCGTTGTCTATCGTTAATTACTTTTTATTCACAAGTGACAAATAAGTGTTTCTAATCGTTTAAATCAATAACGTTTCGAATAATGTTTGTTATTAACGAACAACGAATAGCATTTTATATCTGTTTTCGTTATTCATCATTGTTATAAATTTCGCCCAAGTTTGGTGCTAAGCTAAGCGCGCATGCCTACTGTTAAGTTGCAGCCTATGTCAAAGTGAGTGAAATCCTCGTGGGTCACGCGGCTGTAACAGCTGGGTGCATGTGCGCTCACTTGGCAGTCATTAGCATCGGTAATCCTCGACAACTTCCGCCAACGTTCGTGAAGCGAATTAGCGCTCACACTCACAGACCACAGGCACGTGCGGGCCACGCGGATAGGCCGCGCAGTTGCAGATCTCTGGTAAACTTCAAGCGATTCCGGCAGCCTCCGCTCTCGGACGAGACCCGCCTAAGACCGCCTGGCGCTGGCCGCGTTTCCATGGCAATCGCTGCGTCCCAACCGCCGGCGTTGTCGGGATTCAAGAGGCCCAGCAGAGGCGCGCCGAGGAGAAGGCGTATCTCAATACAGCGATTACAGTGGCCAGCGCAGTAGGGCAGGGGGGTGGGCCATGGGGCGGTGGGGGTGGGGGCGAGACTGCGCAATCACGGTAGATAACCGCGGTCGGATTACTGCTGCAGCCGCCGCAGGCAGTCTGCGCTAATTGGTCGCTTCCTACTGCCCTACGTAGGCGGCGAGTCTGGGGTCCCAAGTGGACGCACGGCAAGGCAAGACCTGTGATGGAATCGGGGTCCGGGGATCATTGTTTGTACATCCCATAAGCGAAACAGCTCCAAAGAAGGAGCACAGTAAGTGCCTTCTAACGTGATCTCTATCTGAAGGGATCACATCAGGAACTGACCCAGGACTCGGTATTAGTGAGGGGCGGGGGGTCATAATCTGTTTCTGTTTTAGAGTGATTTACTATTTACAGTGGTGTCCAAAATTAAAGCACGAACCGCTGTTTTATCTTCCGTGTCTAATTCACTATATAATCATGCAAACTGTCAACACATCGTGTTCTTCATGGAAGGCGGCATTCCGGTCCACGAACCATCAACCAATGATGACGCCAGGGCACCAATCAAACTAGGGAGTGTTTCCAGGGTACTCAAAAAGAAAAAAACAAAAACAAAAAAAGATTCAAATGGCTCCAAGCAGTATGGGACTTAACATTTGAGGTCATCAGTCCCCTATAATTTAGAACTACTTTCACGTAACTAACCTAAGGACATCACTCAGATCCATGCCCGAGGCGGGATTCGAACCTGTGACCGCAGCGGTCACGCGGTTCCAGACTGAAGTGACTAGAACCGCTCGGCCACAGCAGTGGGCTATGCAGTCACAGACGGAACAGTATGGCACAGAAAAGACGCGTACCATACTCTCTGCGGTAGCGGGACATGGGAAGAATGATAGCAGGACAGTCCAAACTGTTGTGACCCGATGGCTTACTGTGAATCATTCTGTTGTTTCTCGGATGTGGCGACAGTTCATAGAGAACTGAACTTTATCGCAGAGACCAGGGCAGGGCCGCCATGTCTGACATCAGAAAGGGATGACTGCTATTTGGCTGTAACGATACGACGGCATCGCTTTGGTACTGCAGCTTTCACCCGAACTCGCAGCGTCGACTGACGGTTTGTTTGAGTGTACAGAAGGCTTCGGTAAAGTGCTGTGCGTCTACCTCTGACATGTCTTCACAGAAGAGAACATGACCCCCGGACGGTAGAACAATGGGGCAATGTTCTTTTCACGGATGAGTCCTGAATTGGTCTACAGAGTGACTGTCGATGGATTCACATGTGGTGGGTACGTGGAACATGGTTTGCGGAGATTCGAACATTGTAGAAAGGAGCCGATATCGAGGAGGATCCCTAATGGTACGCGCAAGAATTACGTTGACAACTCCTAACATTTTCATTAAATTGTACCTGTGACCAGAGAGGTTTGCATTGTGACGAGACCTTGGCGACTCATATGCGATTGTTGAGAGTTTGAAGATCATGCTCGACCTCATAGATGTTTTCTTGGAAATGAAAGATATTGGGAGCATGGCAAGGCCTACTCGCTCTAACGATTAGAATCCGACAGAGGTGGTCTATGACGCGCTAGGGCAATGGGTTTCATCCCGTCAGCACCCCACCAATCAATTTCAAAGACTTGGGAGCAGCTCTGCAGGAAGAATGGGCTTTATTACCTCAAAATCAGATTGACGACATCATTCACTGCATCCCCACTCGTTATCAGACCTTTGTTCCTCACAGATGGAGTCACACCCCATGGTGAGTAATTAACTAGTTGTCAGAAACTACATATACATCTACATCTACATTTATACTCCGCAAGCCATCCATCGGTGTGGTGGAGGGCACTTTACGTGCCACTGTCATTACCTCCTTTTCCTGTTCCAGTGGCGTATGGTTTGCAGGAAGAACGACTGCCCGAAAGCCTCCGTGCACGCTCGAATCTCCGTAATTTTACATCCGCGATCTCCTCGGGAGGTATAAGTAGGAGGAAGCAATATATTCGATACCTCATCCAGAAACGCACCCTCTCGAAACCTGGACAGCAAGCTACACCGCAATGCAGAGCGCCACTCTTGCAGAGTCTGCGACTTGAGTTTGCTAAACATCTCCTTAACGCTATCACGCTTACCAAATAACCCTGTGACGAAACGCGCCGCTCTTCTTTGGATCTTCTCTATCTCCTGTGTCAACCCGACCTGGTACGGATCACACACTGATGAGCAATACTCAAGTACAGGGCGAACGAGTGTTTTGTAAACCACCTCCTTTGTTCATGGACTACATTTTCTAAGGACTCTCCCAATTAATCTCAACTTGGCACCCGCTTTACCAACAATTAATTTTATATGATCATTCCACATCAGATCGTTCCGTACGCATAGCCACAGATATTTTACCGAAGTAGCTGCTACCAGTGTTTGTTCCGCTATCATATAATCAAACAATAAAGTATCCTTCTTTCTATGAATTCGCAATACATTAAATTTGTCTATGTTAAGGGTCAGTTGCCATTCCCTGCACCAAGTGCCTATCCGCTGCAGATCTTCCTGCATTTCGCTGCAATTTTCTAATGCGGCAACTTCTCTCTATACTACAGAATCATCCGCGAAAAGCCGCATGGAGCTTCCGACACTATCTACTAGCTCATTTATATATATTGCGAAAACCAATAGTCCTGTAAAACTTCCCCGTGGCACGCCAGAGGTTACTTTAACGTCTGTAGACGTCTCTCCATTGAAAACAACATGCTGTGTTCTGTCCGCTAAAATCCTTCAATCCAGCCACACAGCTAGTCTGATATGCCGTAGGCTCTTTCTTTGTTTATTAGGCGACAGTGCGGAACTGTATCGAACTCCTCCGGAAGTCAAGGAAAATGGCATCTACCTGGGAGACTGTATCTAATATTTTCTGGGTCTCATGAACAAATGAAGCGAAGTGCGTCTCACACGATCGCTGTTCCCGGAATCCATGTTGATTCCTACAGAGTAGATCTGGTTTTCCAGAAATGACATGATACACGAGCAAAAAACCTGTTCTAAAATTCTACAACAGATCGATGTCAAAGAGATGTTGTGCAAGTTCATGAAATTGCAGAAAACTTAGAATATTATTGCTATCATTATATGTGTTGCTGTTGTTTACGTTCTGTATTCTTTATTATGTTTTCACTTTACTATCTACTGCTTTTACTATTTTGTGACAAAGTTTCCGTTTGTTGCTCGAATTTTGGACAACAGCGTATATTTACTTTTATACTTCAATAGGTTTGTCTGTAACACCGATGGAGAAAGGTGGGTATTGACACACACACACACAAACACACACACACACACACACACACGCAAACAAACAAACACAACCTCATCAGATCTTTTGGTTGTTGTTGTCTACGTAGGCTGCTTTCGTTGTAAGTTTTCCATCCCCACTGTCACTGCCCTACCCAAAAGAGAAAACCGACTGTAATGAAACCATGCGGTCATAGACGTAAGTACGAGATACTGCTGTAGTTAGCACCAATGTAAAGGATGATTCGAAAGGAACTCGCATATCTCGGTTATTTATTACAGAAAAATTATAGAAGATAGAAACGCATTGCTAATGTCACTGGATAGAGGAAGGTTCAAAGTCACATGTTCGCACAGACACTATATTACACATTCAACAAAAACAACATGCGTTGCTCGAGGAACAATGAAACGATAGTCAATTTCATTCAACAAACGAAACAACAGGTCTATATTTATTGAATCTGCAGCTTCATTCGAATTTGGTTTCTCAGCTCTTGAAGGAAAGCCGCCACAGCTCGAGGAGGACGGGGGGGGGGGGGGGGCGTCAAGAATGGGGGGGGACAAAGACTGGGGGGGGGGGGAATCAAGGACTGTCTTTTATCTACCACCACAGAAAAAAATCTCTAGAAGTTGTCTTTGAAACCGTTCCAAGGGAATGGAATGATGCGCAGGTCATTCCCGTCTTCCACAAGGATTTTCGAACAGACGCTCCCATATTTTGGAAAAAATGGCATTTTGTCCATGGAGTGCGTGATTGATTATTTTTTAAAAATAAAGTTTACACAAAGCATGAACCTGTGTTCAGTGTATGCCACCTTTAGAATCTGAAGATGGTCACTGTATGGCCGGAACCGGTTATGTCTGTGTCATAACAATCTGATTGCGTCTATAAATAAACAATAAATTAGGTAGTGCTATATCGATGACGTCCGACAGTTGTACAATTTTGGGACATGTTTAATGTTTTCGTATTATGACATTTAGGCAGACCAAAAATTGAGGGGATCAAGATGGATGTCTCAGACAACGATCACCCGAAATGTAATTGATTCTGTTCATCCATGAGACCCATAAGGCAGTAGATACGAACCCTTAGGTTGAGACCGAGTTACTTGACTTCTGTAAGGCGATCGACACAGTTACACACTGTCACCTAATGAATAAAACACAAGCTTTTCAAACATCTAACCAGGTTTGTGACTTTATTAGATAGTTCTTAGCAAACCAAACACAGTATGACACTCTTAGCGTAGAGAAATCTTCGGATGTGAATTACCTTTGGGCGTACCCAAGGGAATGACTAGAATTTTGTAACGAAATTCTGCAGTTCGTCAAGAAATAAATGCTTCCCGCAAACGCTAGCATTCAACCTCCAAAAGAAAGAAATATAATGTACAGCGTTTAGTAGGTAGAGCTCATATTTATTCTATGATTATACGATTTCCAATCAGTCATTCGAAGCAGTTATACACATGAAATATCAGGAAATAGTCATAGGGAACAATTTAAAGCGAAATGACCACATAAAACCAATCGTAGGGAAGGTAGATTCCAGACTGAGATTCATTAGAAGAATCCTCATAAACGCTAGTCCACCACGAAGGAGGTAGGTTGCTAAACCGTCCTTTGATTGATATTAGAGTATTTCTCGTGATATTGGGACGATTTCTAGACGTAATTGATAGAGCAAATGAGATTAAAGTAACCGGGAAAGCGTAACGGTGTTGTTCATCCAGTTCCTGTGACAGATGCTACAAGAGGGGCATTGTGCGTCATGATGTAGTTCACTGTTAAAATTCCGAGAGTCTATGTACCCAAAAGAGCAACCCAATATAATATTTCCTCCTACGTGTACAACTCGAGAAACCCGTGAAACAGCAGCGCGAGAGAACAATCGTGCTTCTAGCGCACGACTCGATCGTGGAAGGGGGATAGAGGAATAGAGACCGGCAACCCAAATACTAATAACCTCACCGTGGAATCATTTTCGAATATAAATACAGTTGTACATTCAATATGGCTTCTGCAAGCACCGACGGTGTGGAACTAGCTTACTATATTTCTTCACAAGATTGGGAAGTGAGCCGTGTTTCCTGACTTTCAGAAAGCATTACGTTCTACTACACTTCGTCAGCTAGTAAAGAACATACTTGTTTATGGAATGCCCGTACAGGTATACAGCTGCAGTGAGTGTTTACATAAACTTTATTGTTACTGATGTGGTAAAGCTATAGTCCCCTCAGTACTTCAGAGATCCAATGACTAAGCCATGAATCCAGCTTCAAGCTTTTGGAGAGAGGGCAAGTGTCGTGAACACTTATAAGCTGTGACTGAAGCATTTTACAGTCTGAAGTGAGGCTGACGTCCGCAACATAAGATCTATGAAGTATCGAGAGAACCAAACGGTCTCCAGGAGTTTGCCCTTTTAATGCGGCATATGGCTTAAGGACAGAAGGAATAAGAGGCAGGACAGAAAGGCAATATTCGCTACCTACATAGGGTTCACACACATTGCTTATACTTACATGCAATAGGATTCGTTGTCTTACATCACACAGAACAAATCTGAAGGAGTATTCAGAGCATGTCGGTTAGACAGCGTATTTACCAAACTTTTATTAAGTAACTTTTTTTGTTTGCATGACAGCTCATTACCAAATTTTGCAATTGATTTTAAGCTAACTTCTCAATCACCAAGATATTCGGAATTTTAAGGATAGGTAACAACCAGACGACAAGGCAATTGTAACTTGCGGTCTTTTCAGTCAGTTTGGTGGGGATGTAGGTGGTGCTGGAGAAGTTTGTTAGATCTTGACATCTCAGTTGCCCTGCAGGACTAGCGTGTTGTGCGGCTAGTATCAGAATGCGTTCCAGGTGGTGTGCAAGTGGATGGGCATGGCTGAGTAAAGAGAAGGGGAAGAGGAGATGGACAGATAGAGATGGAGCAGGAGACGTGTGTGATATAGGTGGCACTTAAAGTTACCTGGTTATATTTATTTTAGTGAAAGTCTGACCTGTAATGACGATTGTGTTTTTAATGTTTTTAATGTTAAATTGCGTGTTACATGCTAAACTTTGGGCGTCCGGTTTTGAATGGTGCACTTACCTGATCTTGTAGCTTACAGATGGCGTAATGCTATCTGTTAGAGACGAAATTGAACAGCGAGAATGCATAAGCAAATCTAACTGTGAAAATTCTAGGAAAATTGTGCCTTCTCTGAAACTTGTTGTTATCGCAAATCTGACCTTGAACTCCTATAAAAGAGTACCTGTGAAATTTAATAAGATAATCTGTTTTCTACTCTACTTTGTTTATCTAGGTAGCAATGGATAACGCTGTGCTACCTTCTCTCTCGATAAGAGAGTTGAAGAGTCTAGATACTGCGATATGCTACTGTGCTATGCGTTCTCTAAAAGCGTTGCTATCATTCTTTATTCACAATTTTTTATAATGGTTTTCAATAAATTGAAAAGTAATCGACTCTTAGGAGATCGTCAATGACTCTGAGATAAATGAACTTAGTAGTAATTCATATCATTTTCCTTAATAACATTTTACAAAACTTAAGTAATAGTTAAACTTCCTCTAAAATCAGTTAAGTATAATCAGGGTGTTAAAAAATTGAACTTGACGTGTATAATCTTTCCTTAAACAAAATCCCAAACTCTAATTCATAAATCCATTTCTCCAACAATGATCAAGAAACCCTGACAAAAAAAAAACCGAAAGCAAAAATATTTTGGATCTGCATGTCTGACAGACCAAGAATACTCCATTATCAAACTGCTGCCGCAAATAAAACAAACTTAATCATTCCTCGTAATTCATTCTTCACAAACAATATTATAGTAGAACTGTCAAAATCAATCCCTTTTCTCTCCAAAACAAAATATTCCTTTAATCCCTAATACAGCTTCCAAAAATCTCTATTGTTTGCTGATTGCTACTGCAAAACCAAAGCTCTACTGTTTGCGTCTAACACCAATGGTCAATCGTCTGTCTTCTCTCCTCTCCTCGCGATCAACAGATAAATTTTTGCGGTCATAGGAGAGCAAGATGACCTTTAACTCATCTTTGTGGAGTACTGCTTCTCTGTCGGGGCCGCTCACGTATGTCTATGTAGTTCAAACCTTTCGAGAGCGAATACAAAGGTCCAAAACAAGAAAAATTTCTGATAAATTTTACACACACACCTTTCACTGTTCCTTGGCATCTCTGGCCAGATTTGTTTTTAACAAAGATAAGACTACAAAATTCGCTAAATGAAGTTAAAAAGTAGAAACAAAGAAACGTTAACTTTAATACAATAAAATATTACATGACCAACGACACTTACAAATTGTTATCAATTTCTTGAAAAGTCATAGTAATAGTACTTGATAAATTATTGTGCACAGACGCACCAACACTCCCATAAACATCAGCGTGCTCAAAGCATCAGTAAGGAAACAAATGTGTTGATGTAGTTTAGCCAGTATATTGTGTGACACATACTGTTATAAAGTTTCATTATTAATGTTATTGTAATTTATATCTGTAACAGGAAAGACCAATACATTAAAAACATAAATGAAGTGAAAGGAATACCAAGAAATGGTCAACCCCTTCTACCTTCTGAAAAGGGAAAGAAAATTACGATACACATATAAATAGGATGGAATGGCTCATGATTTAACTTCTACATATTTACAAAAATGCAGTCGGTAATCATAATGTGACTGCTTAACAACCCAGCTATGCTAAGAAATGGGTGCTGTTTAAATAA
Source organism: Schistocerca gregaria (assembly GCF_023897955.1). Taxonomy (NCBI): domain Eukaryota; kingdom Metazoa; phylum Arthropoda; class Insecta; order Orthoptera; family Acrididae; genus Schistocerca; species Schistocerca gregaria. The sequence continues at coordinate 531,761,070 of NC_064925.1, forward strand.
TAATAATAAAAAAAAAGCCCAAAGAATACTCTAGAAAATGTTGTTCATTAGAAATGTGGTGTCGATTACTTGATTGCTCTTGTGCACAATATTTCGACTTCATTCGCATTTGGATGAGCTATGTGGAGAATACGGAATGGTCCATTGTAGTTTAAGAAGAGTTTTTGAATCTAGTTCTTTGATTTGCAAGATAAGTGGTGAGTGCTAAATAAAATCTTTTGACCTACTTTGAATTCTTATTGATGCATCTTCTCTTCTGTAGAGTGTTTTACGTTTTAAAGAGCTATTTCAGTGAGTTGATGACGTCTTAAGTATTATGACTTTGAAAAAGGTACAGTTTCTCTGATATTGTCAGATGGTTGTTTATTTATCATTCCAAATGTGGAAAGGGTAAAGTGAAATCATAAGGCAATGAATTGATGGTGTACTGGAAGATTTGAATATACCTGTCCCATTCTGTGTGCTTTTTATGACTGTATAGTCTGCATAATTTTCCAATTTCTTTCTTGATTCTTTCAGACACGTTGGAAGCAGCATGGTAGAGAGAACTGAAAATTGGTATAATTTTCTGTTTTTCAGTATACATATCCAATGAGCAGAACGGTATTGAAGTTTACTGTCAGAGTTAAATTAGTCGATACGTCCAACTTCTCTTAAAAATACTTGGTATATGCTGCAATCGCTTTACAAAGTGATGGAAAAGGGAGAAATAAAATAATACGAAAACCTTGTCTGCTCGTAGTAACAGGCCCATACAGGTCCACGACTGCTAAATGACTTAATTTAACTGAAATGTTAGGAAATAGCTGAGTAAAACGTGAAGTGGTGTATGTTTTAACTTATTGGCAGAGTTTGCATTTGGTCAGAACACGTCGGATGCGTGTTTCCGTGTTGAGAAAGTAAGAAGTCTGACAGAGTACGTAAGAGCATTTGTCCACTCCACAGTGTGCGTAACTAAGATGAGTGCACCAAACTAACTTGTTGATTAAACTATGTGGAAAGAAGACAAGCCTCGTATCGCTGCCATGTTTCAATCATTTGAACAGAATGTTGTTCCTAACCAAATAACAATGCCCAACAGTCGACTAGTTCGTGTCTCACATTAGCTGCTTAATATTCGTCCATATGGGATCTGTATCTTGTTCTTTAGCAGTGTACCTTGAAGTAGAAGAAATAGATGATTTTCCAAATTCAGTTTTGCTTCAAGTTACCTCAGTTTCATGATCTGAAAATGTTTCCAGTAATGAGTTGATGCAGTTCTGTTGGTACCAGGTTTCCTCAGAAACTACTCTGTCGTCGACATAAGTAGTGATTTTGTCCCTTAAACGTGGTGGAAGAATGGAGTTCAAACCTCCAATGAAATCTGCATATGAAATATTAAGACCGAGAGGTAGTTCGCTAAACTGATAACAAATACCAGAGCATAAAAAGGCAGTATATTTGGGACAATTGGGGTGAAATTCGATCTGCTAGAATCCTAATAACAAATCAAATGAGGAAAACACTGAGAATTCATGAAATTTTTGGAATAACTCGACTAATTTTTGCGTTTTGTCTGTTTCTGTTAGTATGATGTCGTTATTTAATCTAGAATGTAAAACAAGTCAGAGAAACATCTTTTTTAAAATATTATGTAACGTATTGGTAAAGGAGCTAGCTGCTCTTTCAGTTATGTCTTGTTGGAACACACATTCAGTTTAGTTTCCTGTTTTCCTTGTCTCTATAAATGAATGGAGTAGTGTAATATCTAGAAACAAAAGTGTTGTTGGTTTTGACTTGAAATTCGTAAACAAATCTGCTCATAGTCCTGGGAACACTGTTAAAAACACGAGTCTGTAGAAATAGAAATACCTCTAACTGTTTCCTATACCTATCTGTAGCAGCCTCACAAGCTTCACAGCCGTCCATTTTCGCTTGTGTTGTTTGCGAAATATCTAAATTTGATTCCTCATTTTCACCTATAAGAGGAAATTCAGCATCAGTGAAGAATGGCATGTACCAATTCGTGTATTTGGTTGGCTTGGCTGACTGTGGCCTGTTAATCTCCTTTTCCGCCACTGAAAAACTCTTCTCAAAATGCAGTGTAACCTGAGTATCATTGATTTGTAGCGAAATGCATGAAGTCTCTAAATCGAATACTGATTTTCGTCTGTTTAAGAAATCCATGGCAAGCATAATCTCTGTTGATAGTAGTGGAACGATCCAGAAGTTCATAAAGAAAGTGTGACCTTGGACAGTAAACTGTAAAGGTGTTTGTGATTCCGTATCAACACCTTTCTCTGAAACAGCTCCTCTAACGTTTGTTCTGTGTAATGGTAAACTACCACAGGTTTTATGTGAAATGAATTTATTGAATGCTGCATCACTAAGTACTGAAACTGGAGAGCCTGCATCTAAAACTGCGGTTAAAGTATGTTTGTCTTGTCGTATGCTGATGACTGGACGATAAATTGCTTTCGAGGTTCCTCTTTCTCTTGCAACAATGTGCCCCTGATGTCTTCCTAACAAACAATATTTTCAGTAATGTCGGTGCGATTTTCTCTCCTTGTAAATCCTCTCTACTTATCTCATCTAGTCATTATTGACCACTACTGTTACGCATCTGTGAAATAGGTTGCGAAACTTCAGCTGTTTGTACAGATCCTCTCGGTTCTGCATTATTACTATTAACCTGTCATGGGTCAAAACGAATTGACCAATTCATTTAAAATAAAATGTTGCTATAGGCTGTTTACATATCTCTTATTGTCATATTTGTCTTTTCCCGAAATCCTTTGTTTCGATGTCTGTTGTCATGATAGTTGTGATAGTATACATGCTGAGTGTGCACATGCAAACTTTTATTCCTCTATACGCAACAGTTCCCAGAATAATATTGTTGCCGTGGAGGACTGTTCATGCTGTCCTTTGAATTACGAAAGTATTGGTTGTTATGATAAAAATTTCTTTTTTGTTGCTGGCCGTACTATGGTGGTCTATTGAAAATGTTATACCCATGATGGTGTTTTTGCTACTGTTGGTTATTCTCGTACCTTCTGTCTAAGTTGTCATTGAATAATCTGAACTGTCTTCTGCTCCGATTGTCATTGTAACTGCTGCTCTTCTGGTAAAAGTTAGTTTTTGTGCATCTAGTTGGATTTTTGAAGGTCAACCAATTGTGAAACGTCACGGAATGTATTCCTGTTTTCTTTCTGATGTCCTGACAGCAAAGAAACACGTAAAGGTCTTGGATGTTTAGAAACACAATGCTGGATTAAAGTAGATTGGTAGTACGGTTATATCAAACGTTGGTTCTGTTGTACCATATGCTCGAAGAATTGCGTTAAAGTTGGAATTGTGAATTTTCAAAACTTGGGAAACTCATGACTTTGTTCTTAATTCCACGCTGTGGAATCTCTGACCAGTACGCTGCGATAAATACAGTTTGAAATTGCTCTAAAGAAAAGCATTGAATTGCTACAGATCTCAACCGCGTAGCTGGTTCACCTTCCTAGCAACTGCAAATAAATTCTGACTTGTGTGTCAGTGGCCAAGCTGGTAGTAAGGAAATGTCGAACTCTTTGGTCCAATCTAAAGGATGTATATAATTGATACCACTGCGAGAAACTTTAAACATTCTAACCGATAAAAAATATTTATAATCAAATCAATCGAGTCTTGGCAAGTCATCCAAGTTCTCTCTGTTGCAATACGTTTGTGAATTTTCGTGTTTGTTTTCAAAATTTCATTCACGACTAAGCTGGTCGGAATGCTGTCCTTCCATGAAATACTTTTCTCGTCCGAGATGCTCTCACTACAATCACGTGTAACTTGTTCTGTCAAATTCTTTTCAATGGCAGCTAGATGTGATCCAAACTTTTTGATTTCTTGTTTGTGCTGTTTTTTACCGACATATGTCCTTCTTTAAAACGTTCTAAAGACGGAAATTCTTCGTTGCCTGGAAAGCGTATATGTAGTTGCGTGTCTGCTGAGTGATCGTCCGTAGTATATAACTCGATTTGCTCAGTTTCCTTTGAAAACTCATTGATCCGTCCTTTCTGTGTTTCAGATTGTTCTTTTGCTCTGGTGTCAGTTTTATTTGTTTCCGCTTCAAGATTCTGAATCTGTTCCGAACGCTTTTGTGATTTCTGTTGTCATTTTGCGGTCGCGACACTAGAACTGCTTTATTAAATTTTTCTATAATTGAAGCATTCTCTTTTTGGTGTGTATTTGTAATTTATTTAAATTCTTTGGCAACCCCAGCCGACCTCTGAGAAAAATTATGTTGTAATTGTTTGTGTGATTCTGAAATGTCTTGTATTCTTATAGACGTTTTGCGTAATCCTGTTTTCGGGATGTCGCTGCATTTTTTTACGATTCAATCTTTGATTTCTTTTCGTTTCGTTTCAAGTGTTTTGTTATTTTCTTGTAATTTCAATATAATTATTTTGTTGTTTTTTTATCAAGTTGACTTGATAACTCATTAGCTAGTGTTTTGTTACTGTCTTGTAATTAGTACTGAAGCATAGGTGCAAGTACATTTTATGAGAAAAAAACCGCTCTAAGCGTTGGATGATGAACTGATTGTTCTTCTGTGTTTTCACTCACCGCTGCATTTTTCGAAAAAATATTATGTTGTTTGTGTGGTATACAGTCCGAATGCGAGGAATCTAAAACTTTTAATATCGAGTCTTGTTTCTCATCATCATCAGAAATATTTACGTTCTTAAAAATGTTCCCATTCCAGTTGTGCATATTGTCCATATTCCTCGTTATCTGATTTTATGGGAGGGAAGCATCTACGTCAAGTATTGTTTGTCTGAATTAGCCCTTGTAGCATTAATAAGTGACTCAACAGAAATTATCCAGGAATTTTCGACTGGACACCTGCCACTCATCTCCAGATAGGCCCATCGAAGTTCGGAAAATTTTAAATTTCACACTTAACTTACTGCTGTCACTCTAATTTTGCATATTGGCTATCTGAGTTTGATTGCTATGTGACTCGCTATATACTGTGTTGTGTGGCATGGTAATTATAATATACTGGAAAATATTCAAAATAAACAAAGAAATCCCACTGACCTGTAAGACACAAATAATTAGTAAACAGCGCAGCAGCAAAACAAATCTACAAGCAAACCACAACCTATACCAGTGCACTTCATGTGAATACTAAAAAAAAAATAAAAAAAAAATAATCAGAAATCCCCTCACGCCCGAACCTAGAAAGAATGTCGCAAGGGAAAGTAAATTGTTTAGATTTATTTTAGTGAACGTTAGTATGTAATGCTGATTGTGTTTTCAATGTTAAATTGTCTGTTAGAAGCTACTCGTTGCACGTCTAGTGAATCTACAACATTGATTTTGCTTTTAATGCTAAATTGTCTTTTATGATCTAATCTATGGACTGCCTTACTTTTATAATTGTGCACACACTAGACCTTAAGCTGATCGCTTGCTTATCCCTGTTGGTTACAAACTTCAGCTGTGAGAATGCATACAGAAATACGTCTGAGAATTGTAAGAAAATCACGTCCTTTCTGAAACTTATTGCTGTCACAAATTCTGGCTATGAACTTCGATAAAAAAACTGGTTAATTTAAATGTAAAGCTGGACCCTGAGAAATTTAATTAAAGAAAGAATCTATCTTCTACACTATTTGGCTAAACTGCGTCGCAGTGAATTTGTAAAAGCTGTGACAATATTTGTAAGACCTTTAATTAAAAACATGGTGTGCAGACAATGGATGATAGGAGATTGGTTGGTTGGTTGAAATGTAAGAGGGGAACAAACAGCTAGGTCGTCAGTCCCATCGGATTAGGGAAGGATGATGAAGAAAGTCGGCTTAGCCCTTTCAATGAAACCATAGCGGAGATTTGCTTAAAGCGATTTGGGGAAATCACGGCAAACTTAAATCATGATGGCCAGACGCGGGTTTGAACTGTCGTCCTCCCAAATGCGAGTCCAGTTTGAAGATGAACTATCCATACATCAACTATACATTGCACGTGGTCACGTTTTTCGTTATAAATCTTAGATATGATGGCATAGCTATTCAAACTTAACGAGCACAAACTATCAGAACCAATTTAAGGTGCAAGGTGAGCTTATTTTATGCATTTTGTCCTATGTGAAAACGTGTTACATAAAAAATTTATTTTTACTTCTGTAATTATTTACTGATTTTTCCGTCGCGTGTTGGCAAAACAAGCTGATAACAACTCATAACACTATATCGCATATGTACTACAGGACCAATTTATTCAGGTTAAGCGGATTTGAGCTTACAGGGACATCATCAGAAATCAAGTATCATGGACAAAGAAGTAGCTTCTTTGACAACGATAGTCAGTTGAAACCTGATAACGGCCCTCTAAGCCGAAAAGCAGTTAACCTGTATAAAGTAATCGTGTAGAACACAACAAATATAGTGCTTTAAATTTTTTTATAATTACTTAGGAATACGTCGATATTGCATCTATTAGTATCACTGACATGGAAACTGGATGGCTCCATATCGATTAGGGGCGTTGGATGGTAGGTTTATATGGGGGAGGGGACCAAACATCAGACAACGAGGTCACTGGTCACATCGGATTAGGGAAGGACGCGGGAAAGACGTCGGCCGTGCCCTTTCAAAGAAACCATCCCCGGCAGCCGCTGTGGTCGTCAGATTCTTGGCGCTTCAGTCCGGAACCACGCGGCTGCTACGTTTGCAGATTCGAATCATGCCTCGGGCATATATGTGTGTCATGTTAGTTTAGTTAGGTTTAAGTAGTTCTAAGTCTAGGGGACTGATGACCTCAGATGATAAGTCCCACTTTTTTAAAACCATCCCGGTCTTTTCCTAAAGCGATTTAGGGAAATCAAGGAAAACCTAAATCAGGATGGCCGAACACAAGTTTGAACCGTCGTGATTTGAGGCTTTCAGCAACCTACAGTAGTAACTTAAGATTAGGACGTCTGTTCAAAAATTCCGGAACTTCCACCACAAAATCTTTCAACGCTTACCTTTTACTTATTGTGCATGGTCTCTTTCGAAATGCTCTCGTCCGTAATTGATATATCCCTCCCAACGCCGTATCCACTTCCGGAAGTCTTGGTACGCCTCTTGCTGGGTCGCGCGAAGAGCCGTCTGTGAATTTTCTTTTACGTCGTGTATCATTGCAAATCTTCGTCCTTTCAACGGTGTTTTCAGCTTTGGAAATAAAAAATAAAGCCCGCAGGGCCGAGGTCTTGAGGGTTCGCAGGATGAGGCAGCAGAGTGATATAGTTTTTTGTGCAGTAGTCACGCATCAACAAGGATGAATGGGCGGGTCCATAATCGTGGTACAAGAGCCATAAATCGTCTCGGCACATTTCAGGCCGTAAGCTTCTCATTTTTCTCGCAGGTGTCGCAACACGTTTCGATAGTACCATCGATTAACAGTTTGTCCCTGTGGCACCAATCCATTATGAACTAATGCTTCAACGTAAAAAAAAAAAAGCTATCAGCATGACTTTGACATTTGGCTTCAACTGACGAGCTTGTTTGGTCTTGGAGAAACTTTCCCGAACCATTGTGAGATTGAACCTTGGTATCAACACAATAACTGTTGACCCACGTCGCATTACCAGTTATCATTCTCTTAAGGAGCATTTCGTTCTCATTTGCGGGATCCAGAAGCTAATCACAGACTGCGAGGCGAAGGTCTGTCTGGTCCTGACCCATGAGACGTGAGACGAACTTGGCGGCAACACGATGGACTGCAAGACTCTGTGTCAAGATTTCATGAGATGATCCCACTGAAATGTTACAGTCTTCTGAAATCTCTCGGACAGTCAGTCTTCTATTGCCAAGTACAATTTTGTTGACTTTCCCGACATGAACGTCGTCGATAGATGTCAAATGGCGTACTGAACTACTTTCAAACCACGTATTATCGCAAAATATGGGATAGAGTGTCACAGAACTGGTACAGGATTTAGGCTGGAAATCATTAGATAAAGTCGTTTTTCTTTGCGACGGAATCTTCTCACGAAATTCCAGTCACCAACTTTCTCTTCTGAATGCGAAAATATTTCGTTGACACCAAGGTAAATAAGGAGAATCAGAGCTCGTACGGAAAAATATAGGTGTTCATTCTTTCCGCGCGCTATACGAGATTGGAATAATAGAGAATTGTGAAAGTGGTTTGATGAACCCTCTGCTAGGCACTTAAATGTGATTTGCAAAGTATCTATGTAGATATAGACCATTTCTAACAACGAGTACATCTGAATCACTCATCACCGTGGGCCTCCTGCATCATTTGGTACGTCTCTGTAAAGGTTTTCTTGAGTCTCACGCAAAATTTAAAGCAGACGCGTTGCTTCTCCTACTCCGCCATCTCGAAATTCACAAACTATGAGTCACAACGCTCAATGTAACTGCACTATAACTAAGAGACACACAATGAAACTTCCAGCAGTTACACACGAAACACAGGCGTGTGTAGCGATGCCAACCTCATTACAGTCCAACACACCAAAGGCGCGAAATTACGAATGTTCCGGAAGTTTTCGCACAGACCTAGTATGCAGTCAATGTCCAATAAAATGCATCTGGAATCGATAAATTTGTTTTTGACTACCAAGTCAAGTTCCGCATTTCGAGTACTATACTTTCGGAACGTCATCTTCGGCGACCATTTTCAGCGAGAGGATATTTCTCGACGACAGTGATTACAAAAAAGAAATAGAGCGGCAGAGAGAGTCTCATCGAGAGGCGGAGGTTCTCTGTGCGGTGGCCAGGCCACGCTTTGCAAACTGATCCCTCATGCCACTGCGGAATATTGAAATTAATACTGTCGGCGCCACCTCTCCTACTTTTTCTGCATTGCCGCCTCTCTCCCTTCGTGTCTGTGTCCAGATTCCGGCGTCCTCCCCTCCCCCAGTAACGTTCGCCGCCATGGCACGCCACGATGGTGGCGGCTGGGTCCTCTGGTCTGAACGGAGCGGTTTAATTCTATTGGTCGACGCCTCTTGGGAGCGCCACAGTGTGAGACACGGACCGAACGTGGCACAGAGAGAGAGAGAGAGAGAGAGAGAGAGAGAGAGAGAGAGAGAGAGAGAGAAGGAGAGAGAGAGAGAGTGCGAGAATGAGAAATAGGGGTGGTGTAGGTATACGAAAGGAGAGAGAGAGAGAGAGAGAGAGAGAGAGAAAGAGAGAGAGAGAGAGAAAGAGAGAGAGAAGGTCCCGCCGGCCAGATTTCCGATGCGCCGACCGTCACGTACCGCTGCGGTCTTTGGAAAACGGCCATCGTTCGTTTTGCGGCAACACCCCGCGACTGCAATTTCGTCTGCATTGATCGGGGAGGCATTAGAGTTCGGCTGAGGCTACTGTTTGAACGTGCACAGTTGCCGCGGCCACGGTAACTGAGTAACAAGTACCATCTCACATTCTTGACTCTGGTAGATGTTAGCGTTCCTCTCTTATTTGTGTAGCTGACAACGAGAAATCAATGAAGGGAAACGCCATCATCTTATAAGGAAAATTTTGTTGAAAGTACGGCTTTAAAATGCCATAAAAAGAGAACAGCGCCAGTATTTGAAATCAGCATCTTCAGCGACTCATTGTAAAATTCGTGACGAATAGGTATTTTAATTTTATCACAAATCGTTAAAGCGCCGAAGAGCCTAAATTGTGAGCATAGCATTGTGCTTGGAGAGGTAGAGCGGAGGGGTGGGGGGGGTGGGGGGATTTGGGCACCTATTTGAGCTAGGTACGTGGGGTAAAGTGTGTTTGGCTTCAACCGAACCAGCGGCCATTTGTATAGCTATTCGAACACATGTCTTAATATACCTATGTTACAGTACAACAAAGTTTGTGAGACGATCCGGAGCTGGCGCCGCAGTATATTTTGCGAATCGATTTATTCATTTGGCAAATAATGTTAACGGGCTGGAATTTATGCTCAGCTCATTACATGATTTGTATGTCCACCGTTTGGATTTTATGTGCGAAATCAATCACCCTTAAATAACTCCGAAGAGGAGCGATAAAGATGGTTCAAATGGCTCTGAGCACTATGGGACTTAACATCTATGGCCATCAGTCCCCTAGAACTTAGAACTACTTAAACCTAACCAACCTAAGGACATCACACTACACCTAGTCATCACTAGGCAGAGAAAATCCCTGACCCCGCCGGGAATCGAACCCGGGAACGAGAAAGATGTTTCAGATTAGTTCCACCATTTTATTGGCCTTGGTCTAAGGTAAGTATTTTTTTGGCAATAATTTTAAGGCAAGAGATAATAACAAGATGTATGTTTTTCAGTTGTTTATTATTTGTTGCGTGAACCGTTTCACCTTGCGATATAGTAAGCTCATAAGTAAGGTTATATGTGGGATATAACTGTTTCTCACGTTTAACTGCACAATATAAACTATTTACATGCATTATTATCATCAGCTTCGCATAGTATTTACTATTTCGTTCTGTACTGCATTTATTTTTGTCATTATTTTGTGCACTGTATTAAATATTTATAGTTATTTTTCATACGTTTGCATACACCGTCTCAATTGTATATGAATAAATTACGCGTAACTATTAGGCAAAAAAAAAGTAAAAATAAAAAACAGAAATTTTATAAAATCAAAAATTAAAAAAATAGGGAATAAAATAATAAAAATAATAAAAAAATATGAAAAAATAAAAAACAACTGCTTGCAGGTACCTTTGACGCGCTCAGTGCACACAGAAGATTGTACCGGACAGGCTCAGCGATGCGAGGAAGTCAACTGTAAAGGAGCGAGACTGACGGTACCTATTTCAAGCGACATGGCTCGAAAAACAATAAAAAATCTACTCTGTATCAGCAGTCACCCGAATCAACAAAAGTCTACACCGTTTGACAAGGTATGGCTGTTTAATTTCTAAATTATGGTAAGGTAAAAGTTGCGAACCAGAGTGAAAAATGCTCCTGTCAGAGCCCAATAAAAGGCGGGTATGTCGTGGGCAGAGTTAGGAATGAAAAGAAGAGAATTAGATATTTGCACTTTTTTACTAGTTAGTGTAGTAAGCTCAAATAGATGTAAGGCTTTGGCACACCTGCACCTTACAATTTACTGGCTAAAATTGTACCCAAAATCCTGAAGATTCGTCAGCCATAGTAAACAGAACATTATATCATATAGCTAAAGAGCATACATGTACTAGTTAAAAATGTTTTTCTAGGTTGATAAAATTTCGGAAGGGGCTTTTTCCTCGGGCGAAGTTAGAACAATATTTTGAATTCGCAGTGGGGAGAGTTTGATTTTTTTCCAACAGGGGATCATTTCTCGTACACCGGTTTTGCATCTATGGTGAAGCGTGCAAGAAAATTAGACACAAGTTTATGAAGCTACCAGATGCATCTACAGTGGGAAATATCCGAGAGTGGGGGGTACCTCCATAATATTGAATAACAGTGATTATCCTAGAAAGGGAATGCAAGCATCTTACACGATTTGTCTTACAGCACGACATGACAAGTTACATGTTGCATGATGTAATGGTATGGGCCATGCTATGGGGGATATAACATGTATCATCTCACTTTATTTCATACGATGGATTATATTACATGGCATGGGTAGTAATACTAGCCAGTAAGAGAGCGTGAATATGTCGAGATTCTTTGATTCAAATGTCTTCGAAGCTGCCAGATAAGTCGAACAGCTGGTTGCTTTCTTTCATATTCCTGACTCTGTCCAGGACTTACTGTTCTGATAGGATCATTTCTAATTTCGGATGAAATATGTTATACACCCTTCATCTTGAGATGGAGATCGAAAATAATCGTTAATTACGTACTTTTGTTGAGTATAGTTAGGTTATCAGGCCTAAAATGTAGATGGCGAAAAGTTCTCTTCTCTTCAACTCGTACATATAGCAGGCTTGGTATATAATGAAGGAAGTTAGAAATTGACTAGTGAGTGCAATTGGTTTTCAGCAGAGAACCAATGTTACTCAATCTGTACATCGAGAAAGCAGTAAAAGAAACTGAGCAGATAAACAGAATGGGGATTGAAGTATATGGAGAAAAAAATAAAAGCTTCAGCGTATGATAATGACGTTTCAAATCTGTTACATAAAGCAAAGGATTTGGGTGATCGACTGAAAGTAGTCTTGATAAGAGGTTATGAGATAAAGATAATTAAAAATTAAACAGTTGTAACCTGTTCGTGCATTACAACTATGTTCAGACTAAAGTTATGAAATAAATAATATTACCATGAAGTTCATGGCATACTTTTGGCAACCTAAAGTTTTAACACAAAACCTAAGTTACTTAAGACATGAAGTGATAAAGTCACATGATGTCGTCGTCATAGGTGTAGTGTTACTTAAACATCGATGGTTGACACATTCGGTATTATCGATAGAATTTTAATGGCTCTCGATGTACCGATTAACAATCGATTGCTCTGTGCTGGTATTTCAAATGAAAATTAACATTCTAAGCATTTTAATGCTAAAAATAGAAAGATACAAGATAAACAAATTTTGTTTTATAAAAAGTAAGGTAGTTAAGTTTTTGTCCTTTACCCTGTTGTTAGAAATACAACATTAAAAGATACTAGTAAGATATTTAAATTCTTCTCCTTTAGTCTGTTGCGTTTTTCAGTAATTACTCATGCTGCATTGGTGGAAACCCACTCTGCAACTGGAGTCGCAGGACACCACAAAAACTTACTGACCATAACATGCAACATACTATTACATTTTGCACAATATTCTAATTGACAAGTATGCTTGCCTATTACAGGTTTTTTTTAAATATTGATGAAGGTGAATTACGGAATCACTGACTGGTGTAAAGACATTGACGCTACACTGTTAGTAATTGAGCAAGAAAAAGTAGATCATCCAATTTCAAACTGTTAGTGTATCAGGAGACGTTTTAGCACTGCTCATGGATCTTCTGTTTCAGATATTATTCTTGTAGGTGATGCAACGATAGCAGCATACAGTTTCTGAAGTACTTGTGCAGCGTCCTCTGCCTCTTGAAATGTCCTAAAACAAGTTTTTTAAGCCTAGGATCTACTGATGTCACAAACTTATTAACAGACACTGATTTAAATGGTTTCAATCTATCATTAACAGAAAAATTCGTCCTTCACTAGTTGTTAAGGTGCTTTCAAAGTCTGAAAACTTTCCATCAATTCCTCACAGAAGAGGGATAATTAAGGAAAGCAGTGATAGATGACTCCCCTGAGATTGTTGTTGGTGCTACTTCAAGAGATTCAAGATGAACTATTGTAACACCCCACCCATCACTTATCTGGTTTTGGCGTGTGTTCACCCCAGCTAATTGATTAACAGATCAACAGAGAGTGCAAATCTGCCGCAATATCGGATAATGCAAAGAAAGTAATAAAGCCCTATGACTTCTGATTAAACTTCTGTGGCAGTGTTGACATTAATTGATTCAGAATTGATCCCTTTTAATTGAAAGTGGTGCACATTGATGTTATATTCAGTTTTTGAACACTAGATGCAAATGTTGAACATAAAATTAATTAAGAAAGTTGCTTGGAATTTCAACTACTTGATTGAAAACAGGTGCAATCGATTAGCACAAATTTATTTTAACTCGTGACCTTGGATCATCACATTACATGACTGTCCAAATAGGCAGTGGCAATAACTTCAGTTTACATGGAGTAAAGTGCGACAAATCAAAATTAATTCCTCTCGACTGACCCAGGCGTAACGCAAAGTGCAAGAAGAATTCTGAAATACACGGCCCATGAAACCCACGTGGAAACTTTGCCTACGTGATCCAACAAATTAATCAGTGGTCTAACTGAGGCCAGAGCGGGTGCAATATCCCCGAATTCAGCGGGGCAGGGCGGCGTCGTTGTGCGGACATTGGCCGGCCTCGTGGTGCTGCAAGGCTGCGCTCGTCTATTCTCTCCCAGCTATCTTGCTCAGTACATAGCTGAACGAAAACTTTCTATCTCCTAGCTCAATCGTTCCACTTGCTAAATCCTAAACTGCAGAGATGCTCACTCTCTCTCAGGCAAGCTGAGTAAAGAGCGCGACGTCTGCACTCTAGGCAAGCTGGGAATGGAAGACCTCTACGGAGACTTCTGCCAGTCTGCTATTCGCCTCAGTTTCCCCTCCAGCAAAATCACTTACGCCAATTGCAGCGGAAGTCACGTTAATTATGTGTCGCTTCCCAGTGCTGAACAATGCCTGCTCTGGGAAGTGAACAAATTCACACAAAATTTCCCTTCGTCTGAACTTCTGCTATTTAGCTCCTCCCAAGCCACCCATCAAGGTTAGCATCTTCGTAAAACCCCAATTTTTCCGAAATTCTGACTACCAGGAGAGTACTTCAAATTCCTTTGTCCTACGTTCCCATCAGAAGCCGCTCTTCACCTGATTTGCTTCACACTCTGCAGACTGTGAATTCAGCGTGAAGTTGCTATAGTCATGAACACGCATATTTCTGCCTCTGTTGACCGATCCATCGTAGCTTTGCGCAGATTTCTCGCATGTTTTATTGAAAACGAGACGGCGGACATTTATCAATAGGTGTACAAGTTCTCTGTCGGCTTCTCGGCACACCAGCATGGGGTCACCCACCCCGTCACTGTCACTCATCTTAAGGCAGCTGGAGGCTGCGTCCCATTACAGCTTTCATAGAGTTTGAGCCACCCTTAGCTGCCTATTGTCGCTTCCCTTCGCCACTCCCCAGCTGTGCGCTGCCACCCGGCTGCAGTCAACTCTGTAAGCCACCCAGGGATAAAGTAGCCTCCAGTAAACCAACGTGTTTCCACATAGATTTCATGTCATGTGAATCACTTTAAAGCCATCACCCAACATGAATTATTCCAATACGTCCATACTATACCCTCTATAAGATGCATTGTGTCTTCTCTGTCGTTTCTGTTCAGCCCTACTGTTCGCTCAACGTGAGTTCGGTAATCTTTAATAACTTCATGAAAGGGGTATAGTTCTTGCCATCTTATACTATTATCTCTTGTGTAGGTAAGTAATTATCTGCTGTTAGGGTAGCTAGTGGTTACCAACTTTCATTAATCGCAATCTGAAGCTCAAAAATGGTTCAAATGGCTCTAAGCGCGATGGGACTTTACATTTAAGGTCATCAGTCCCCTAGACTTAGAACTACTTGAACCTAATTACAGGATTCGAACCTGCGATCGTAGCAGCTACGCGGTTCCGGAATGTAGCGCCTAGAAGCGCTCAGCCACATAATCTCAAGCTCACTTTGTACTTCCAAAATTGTTTTGAGCGTGTACCATGAGCTATCCCATAGAGTCGGAACCTCTGGTATCAGACTCACTTCTTTTTTGTTTGCTCCTTTTCGAACATTACGCCGTTTGTCATTGTTAGTGTGGAGTTATGAAAGAAAGTCACAAAAGCCTTTGTTTTCAATAAAACATTGGAAAACGTTTCTGCTTTGAAACAATCTTATACTGTTAAGTTGACACAGAGGACAAAAGAGGGTAAAACAGCCAACAACCACCACACAAATAAAAAAAAAATACTTGAGACTCGATGGATTGTTCTTTTACTATATTCAGTTTTTCGGGAGATGATGTGTCTGCTAATCGAACACAACATGGGCAACCAACATAAAGTACAATTAGGGCTCAGAAACAGAAGAGGGCAGTAGCAGGTGTGTTTAATTAATTATAATAATAATATTTATTTTTAAACGCGTTATATGGTACAATTACAAACACTTAACATATCTTTAGGACCTCATTTTTTCTCTACTAACTGCGTTGTATTGCAGCAGCTTTATCAGCCTAATTTACATTTGTATTACTTGCTACAAGTAAGCAAGCAAGCTCACACATTTGAAGATGACAGTCTGTCAAATGGGCATCCATCAATCCATGTTATATACGTGTGTAGTTTTTCCCATAAGCATCTGGTCAGAACGAGTTGCGCACGACCGTGAGTTGTCATCACCGGAAGATGAACAAGAAAATTCCCTCTTCCACGACCCCTCCCCCCACAGCGACCATTCTATTACCAACACAGTTTACAGACCACATAGACTGTCTAAGGCGCTACCGTATTTGATGTTGATTAAATACCTCCATACAATCTACTTTCCCTGTGCACTCCAAACGCCATGGAGGTAATAGGAACCGACGATTTTTGAGGCGCCAATTAAAAAAGAATTACGTAGTATTCAAAGAAATGTGACTGACGCCCGAACAACAGGGACTTACATGCAACGAGAATAGAAAATAGTCCATTGATAATGGACAGCTACTAGACGAAATTTGGATTTTCGTAATAAAATCTAAAAAAAGGACAACTGATTGTTGCACTCTAGAATGGATAAGCCACATAACAGTCGCTGAGAGCACCCTCTTTCCAAATGGAAGCTAACCTGATGAAAAGCAATTACGTTATAAACGATAGGACTATCGATAATCAAACCAGCAACCGATAGTGGCGAATGTGGAAATTCTATCGATTAATCGATACTTTATCTATGTCTTATTAACACTAGCATGACTGCTTGCTTTAATAGTAAGCATGCAGTACATCCTGACTTGCGTCTCCGTATTGACAGTTGGCATCACAATTAACATAATGTTTGCTTAGAAAAAGGGAACTTCCGTGCTCATTACTCTCGCAACGACAAAACAAAGAAATGTTTCGTTCAAGAAAAGGACAGGTGACAGTATTTTAGTATTCTGGCGGTTATTTTCTGCCCATTTTGAACCGTTTTTAAATTAATACGAAAATGATAGTATTAAAACAACATTCTAAATCGTCTGCAAATACAATATGAGGTATTTTTCTACATGTACTATAATTTTTCTTGTTTTTCTTTGACGGGACGAGGAGAGGGGAATGTCGATCTTTTTACTACGGATCATATGGGGATGTATTGTGTTTTACTGTGTTGTCGACATCGCCACTTGTCTTTAACGTACATTTTTCTCCTTTTCCTCTGTAGTTAATTATATGTGTATTATTCTATGTAATTAGGTTACAGTGTATTTATGTACTGTGTAAGGGTAATGGAGGTTTTTTGTAGATAGTTGCGGTAGTGAGAAGAAGAGATGAGTACATAAATCCATAGTAATGTGATGGTGGGTTGGAGGAATAGGTGAGGAGCAAGAAGTGAAATGAAATTAGAAGAAGGAGGGATTGAGTGGGAGAGAATGAAGGATGGAAAAGACCCTTTTCTTTTTCATGCCATTTCATCAATTATTTTATATAGTGTCTCTTGTCCAGTATATATTTGGTGAATTATCAACTATTTATTTTGTCCTAATCATTTGTGCACTTGGAAATTTTCTTGAAAAGGGAGTAACTATCTGTCTTTTGTGTTTATTATTCATATATTTTTCAATAGTGCTTCACCTGTGGTTTTCCTGCACTAGATGGTCTCCGAGCTAGGGTGGTTGCGGCCGGACAAACTGCGTGACTACCACACTCTATGTCTACTTCACCGACTCCTCGTCGCGCAAGCACCCCAGTACCTTGCTACAGAGATTAAAAACCTGTCATGCCATCATAATCGAAACACGATGTCACTCTTATTTGGTATCCTAACTGTGCCCACTCACAAGGCAAAAACTTTTGCAAACTCCTTCTCAGTTGCCGCTGTCCGCCTCTGGAACAAACTGCCCCTTTACCTTGCGCAAAATTCAATCTCCTGCTGCTTTTAAGAAGAAGATGAAGCATTTCCTACTATCATCCTCATAAAGTTGTCCACAAAATTAATGTACAAGGCCAATCCTCTCATCTGTCAAATAGCAAAGCTAGCGTCTCCTATCTTGCTCCTGAGATGCCTTCCTCTTCATCTATCTCTATTAGCCACGCAATCTTCTTTTCCTTTATATTTCCTTAATTATGTTTCATCATGTCTCTCTATTCTTCTCCTCCCTTCACCATCAGTCTCCCTCATACTCCCTGCTGCTAGCGCTCCTATCTAAAATCTGTATCTTCAATAATGTCTAATTATAACAATACTTATGATTTACGAATATAAACTCTATATGTATGTATTTTTCCAGGTGTGCCTTTGTAATTGTTTATTTCACTTTTTGTACTAGATGTACTTTAACATGCCTACTAAAACATATGAATTTATAATAAGTGGAATGCCTGGTTACATGTAAGAGAGGGCCTGATGGCCCTAATCTTGCCAGGTTAAATAAATAAATAAATAAATGTTGAGTGGCCTGTACCGTACTTAGATTCTTTGATGTGTTCTTTACATCTTGTGTCAAATATCCTGTCAATCATCCTAATGCATATCTTTTCACAAGCACTACAACTGATCAGGCAGATACCAGATTGTTGGTATCTGTCTGATTTTAATTTCACTGGTGTGGCTTTAGCTCAATAAAGCGAACCACATCTAGTGGGAAAATCATGCACCTTCTTGTAGCTGTAACCACGAAATTCCCTCAGGAATTGTAAAACAACTACGGACGATATGGACACACAATGAAGTATTTAATATGCAGTTAAAAGAATAAATAATTGAGTAGTAGAAAATAAAAGTTGATGAAAACGGAAGTTACCACATCAAAAGACACTGTTAGGTTGGTTACTTTTTCCATCTCTTAGGAGAATTATCATGTTTTAGCAGATAAGATAAAAGAATCATATTTTGTTACGCAACAAGTAAACATAATAAAAAGTCAAGACGAGATGGCAGATGGAAGGACTGTGAGAAGAGGAAAGCAGGCAATAAATAAATAAATAAAATACGGTAATGCCACCGCTCTTTGGCGCGAGACAGTAGTTCGTGCTAGAGATATAAAGGTACCGTGGGAAGCCTCGTGGCTCCAGACCAGTCGCGTAGTACTTCTTCGACGTGGCATAGTGGTACGAGCTGGTCGTAACACTTATGTAGAAATTTGGGAATTTCAAGGGAAGCCTAGAGACAACAGTTCAAAAATATAAAGACCCAATATACGTGGTCCGAGGTCAATTTAAATTCGTACCCTTACACCTCACCAACGATCATGCAGATAATCAGAACTGCAAACCTTTGGGACAAAGAACAACCACCAGAGTGCACCACTGTTGTTGTTTGTGTTTAGTGTTATTACCGGATGTGGTAGGCTACATAAGTAGGAATGCCATAATTCTGTTCCTCAAAACCGGACAGATGCATGTTAGCAATCAAACAAGCGCACTGTAGACGAAACAAACATTGCAAATGGCTTTGGCACAGCTTTAATGTGAATTACATTACAATGCATTAAAATCTATGTTTTATAATGCCAACAGTATTTAGCAACGACTGTACAGAGTCAAGATATTTCAACATTTTGTCACTGGAGGATATTTCGAACAATGTCAAACACGGCCAAAATTTATGCCAAGTTTATCTTATTTCTCTCTTCATTCCAGTGAAAATTCATTATTGAAAAAACTCCCTATATGTTCACATTTTGGCCACGACGAGGGAAGCGAACCTGGACCATTTTCAACATGTCGGAGTATTGCTCTTCTGAAACATCGCTTCTCAAGAACAGTGCCCATTTTTTGTTAGCTAGGAAAGCACAAAATTCTGCAGTTAAGTTAGTGTCGTTCGTAAAACACTTTTATTTCATATCCTGATCAAACAAATTACTTTTAACATCCAGCCATGTGAAAGAATATTCGACACCATCCCATGCTACTGCCGCTGGAAGAAGTAACGAACACACAATTTCATTAGATACTTAACAGTTATTTCATAAAATGATAAGCAGTCTCGAAACTTCAGATAATGAGCTTTTATCAGATTAGCTAGCATTCTGTATTCTGTTAAAGTGTCAGTTCCTTCAAGTAGCACCCACCTAACCTCGTTCATTACTATTCTGGCGATAGACGTCCAAAACAGACCCACCTGTACCGTGAGAAACAAGACATAAGCCTAAACGAGACATAAGCCTCGCCCACTTCACTTAAGAAAAATTCTTCAGGAGGGCTCGACTCTTGTCACACTGCATTCAGCGATGAATTTGGGTTCTGCACCACGCCGGATGAGCATCGTCGGCCGTTTTGGCGGTGACCAAGCCAGAGGTTCCATACTTACAGTGCTTTGGAGAGGCACAGTGGCGGAATGGTGTGGAGAGCCTTAGAGTGTGGTTTCAGATCACGGCTGGTAGTTATTATGCGGACACTGACGGCACAATGCTAGTTAACGGAAATCCTACGTCCTCGTATGTTACCTCACATGAGACAGTATTGTGTTGTCGGTTTTCAACAGGACAATGGTCGTTGATAGATGTGTCTATGAACTGACCACGTTATGCTAATGTACTCCTGTCCCCGCGAGATCCCCAGAGCTGTCCCCATCAGAAAATGTGTAGACCAGCTTGGGTGTCAATCCCGTCTCTGTTCCAGTAGTAGGACATCAAGGACCCCTCACTTCAGCTGCTGGCTGGCTTCCCGCGAGAGGATACATAGCCTCTACGACACCCTTCCCAACCGAATCACTGCGTGCATCCAGTATAGAGGGAATGAAAGGCCATGCTGATAAGTAGGCTCTTCAAAGCAAGTTCTTTGCAAATTTAGCTCCAGTTTGTAATCGTTGAAATGATATCACTCACCCTCTAAACCCCTTCAAGTTTCATTTAGTTTCCTCGTCCACTTCCAGGTGCTTGACATGTTTTGTCTGGCATTGTAATCTGAGGTAACAGTTTCTGCTCCAGGACTATACCTTCTCCAGTGTATCGATAAATCGAGGTCCAGAGATTTGCAAGCCTGTTGAATACTGTACAACAGAGCCAGGTGTCGAGCAGTGGCGGCAGCGTGGACTAAAAGTTCACCCTTATTGCGTTCGAATCTCTTTCACTGATCTCGTAAATGTTTGAGAAGTGCATCGTAGTATTCTAGAGGATGTTACACCACAGTCTTGGTATAGATGAGCTAAGCCTCTTACCCGTAGGCTGTATACCTCCCTTCTCAACTTCAGCCCGACGACCTGAACACATGAGACGAGATGGACAGCAGAACAACGGGGAGACTGCAGCTCCAGAAGCTTAATTAACCTTTGTGCGCGGAGCTCTAGATACACAAGGGCTTACGACATTTCCAGGAGTGTTTACTAAACTGTAATCTACTAACTTGTCTGACTGTTTTCGGATTTGTGTGTCTTAACAGAATTGATTTTATATATATTTTTTAAAAAAAGCTTTCACAATGTCAATAGACAGAAATTTTGGAAGATGATGACGAATCGCGGATATACCATACATCTGATAAATGCGATAAAACGTTTGTATCACAACACGACCATCACTCTAGATTGCAGCGGAAAAATGTCTGGTGAGACAGAAACTAACAAATTAGCGCTACAAGCCTTCCGTATCTCCCAATATTTGTTTCAAATTTATGAAAAAATGCATAGACGGAAAATAGAATTTCACGAAGTTATGTCGCCAGAGAGAAGGACCCTTTTAAATGACTTACTGTATGCTGACGAGGCAATGATGCTAGCAGACTAAGAAGACGACCTTCAGAAGGAAATTTACCTACTGAAAGAAGAATATGGCTTTCGTCGCATTCAACGACGTGCATCATTTGAAAGTGGGCCAAAATTTGATTCCTCAGACCGCATTAGGTACCTCCAATCATCTATTGTTTACTATCGGTGACTTCTGAACTAATCAAGATACGAAGATTTATGTACCTGTGTGAGAAATGGCCTCTTTTGAGGTGACCGACTGCCAAATGTTCATTATGTGTATTTCCCGCTGCAATGTTGTTTCGCTAACAAATAGGGATGCACTATATTGGCGAGTTCTGCCACCGGATGCATCAGGATGACCAAATGTACCGGGAAGACACCAAATGTAGTCGGTGATTGCCAGGAAATGCCGTATTAAAACTCGGGGAGAACTTTCCAAGTGATTTATTGTTTTTCAGCTATAGTGCCCTCGTTTCTCTTGGTCTGCATCACAGGGCCTAGCAGTGCTGAGGAAGCGCCCCAGTGGCCCATGTAATGCAATGCTGTATTGAGCCAACCCTGGCCAACTGCAGAGTTACGATTATGTCAGGATGGCTGTACCAGCAACCGACTCAGCGACCACCGACCTCGTTGTCTCAGCGCTGCTCCACCGAGAGCCATAGGCCATTTCCGCTGCTGCTTCTCCCTCGCTGGCATATCTGAGATCGGGCTGACAAGTGCCTGTGATCCAGCGTCCAAATCTGTGGCTCCGCGGTAGTGGACCATCGCTGGCTGGCTGCAGACCCCATGTCGGCCTCAGAGGGTCCAACCAACGATCCGTCGTGGTCTGGGATGCTGGTGCTCCATCTGTTGCTGCATGTAGCCGGTGGTGTGACACGCCTCGCTGTCAGGAGAGCTGCCATACTTGAATGAACCTCGTTCGAAAGTAGCACCTACTTATACTCAGCTGTGCGCCACTGTTTTGCTAACGCAACGCTCCAAGTCACGTACTTATCCCACCTAGGTTGCGCCAGTGGGCCCCTTCTGCCCGTAGCTTTCTCCATGCAAACCACTGCATTTACGCTTTTCAGCGGTTTGAAGACCCTACGGCCATTATACTTCGCAAGCGGTAGTATGCGTAACTCACTGCAATCTGGCCTGTACCTGGCTGTAACCTGTACTCAGAATATCGCACAAAACTAACTTTCCCTACCCCAATCGGTCGTCCCACTAAACGCACCTTTATTCACTACCTGCAGCAATTCCTTTCGAGTTGGAAGCGATTTTGCTTTACAAGCCGTGAAATTCGTCTCCGGTCTCTCTCAGAATCACTCAGGACCTTTTCCCGATCACAACTGTGATATGGCTGAACATAGGTGCGAGAGGTAAGATAGACGTCACACGACAACAAGCAATCCGACGTAAGCACCATCCACCGTCACTAGCCTGTTCCACACCGACCTAGTGAACATGTTTTGTTTCCGGAAATGGGCTCCTATTCAAAATATTATGTACTCACTTCCCTCTATATGTCATAGAAGTTTGCTACGGGAGTTTCCGAATACCATGTTTATTGCGGGAAAGAGAGGGAGCCATGCATGAAAGCAACAGTGGGCTCGTATTGACGAAGTGATAGTAACAAACATAGAGATCTGCTCTCCATGAAGCTATTCCACAACGCAAGTTAATGTGTCTCCTTAATTCACGATTTGGCGAGCTATAACGGAACACTGTGACTGCGTAGGGAATGTTATCGAATGAGTAACAGAGTGGCAGTCACAGTTGCTATCAATGTGCGGCAAATCTACAAATATACTTTCGTTTACACATTATTTCCGATTCGTGATCGAGTGTATACCTACAATTCATTTCACATTTTCTTTGTCGTATCAAACGTGTGTTATCGAAATGGTCATTGTACGACTACTGTTACAGTAGAGTTGTTTTGAATAACCGTAGTCGGTTTGAAGTGTAAAGACTGTTGTAATCTGTAAACACAATAATAGTTACAAAGTCCATTTACCAAATCGGTTTTACATTTTCTATGCCATATCAAACATATAATAACGAAATGTTCTTTATACAACTGCGATGAATGAAGTAGGTGTTTTCAGTAATCATAATCGGTTTGAGGCATTTCAAAGTTTCGAAATTTTGAACCACGATAATACTTATAAAGTTAATGCAAATCTCATATCCTTATTTCGAACTGTGACGTTCGCAAATTTATTTCACTGAAGTACTAACTTTATCAGGTAGCAGAAGCTTGTATCCATGTGACGTAGCACAAGGTCTACACGGAGATAGTTTAATTCAATATTCCTGTGCCTAATTTAAATCAGCTTTTCCAATGAAAACCATTTCTGCACGTATTGGATGCTTACAAAGAACCACTTTTTGGATTGATAATCTAGTTTCAGAACACGGACAGTAACTTATCTTGAGAGCCAAGAGACGGCGATTACTGAACATTGAGCTTACGATGTTGTGGTGTTGCAAGGTCATTTAAATGAAATACAACTACTTTGTATATGAAAGCTTAAATATGGATTCCGGTGTTACTTATTATACACAGATTAAATATTATTTGGAGTATTCAAATTGCTTTCAACAATGGGAAAGTTAACCAGTAAACTATACTAAAGTATTACAGACATTAAACAAAATCTTAAGCTGTGCTGTATTGGTGTGACTGTCTGTAGAAACATAAGTAACAATAGTCAGATTACATTTTGTTAAATTGGGCCTTAGTCATTTTTAAAGGAAGAGTAGCCTTATGTGTGACTTAGCGATCACAAACTGTTGCAGCTGAGATCATAAGTAATTTACATTCATTATACAGACTCCAAACACAAGTCAGTGTGTTAAAAGCACCACTCGGAACCAAACATAAAACATACTTCGATATAATTACAAATTCATTATCTATTTGGGCTTACATGTCTTCTGAGCCTCATCCTTTATTTCAATGCAAGAGTGTTGACGAAAAATTTGAAGTAAGGGAGAACACTAGATAAATTGTTGTGACGCTGCACATTAAGTGGAACTATGTATTACAATATCTTTGTATGACGTAGTGAATTCTTTTCCTCTTTGGGATAAATAAAATTTCTTGTTGATGTTAAATCAAGCCGTGCGTCTTAGATATGTATCTGGAGCTACACAAAAGTATTCTGGTGTGGAAACGCGGGAAATATCTCCTCCACAAGTGGAATGTTCTCTGCGAGAAACACTTTGCTTGTAAGGAGCAGATGCAGCGCATTAATATACTGAAAAGGTAAAGGAACTGGTACACCTTGCGACCGAACCGCCGAATCCTTCCATCAGTAAATGGGGTATGTTCTGAACTGACTCGGTTGTTTTAACCCCCTCCACTGACGGAATGACCCGTCTCCTAATTCCGTATGTACAGGGTGTTTCAAACGGCAATAAAAACTAAACGAGCAGCGATAGAAATACACCGTTTGTTGCAATATGCTTGGGACAACAGTACATTTGCCGGCCGCGGTGGTCTTGCGGTTCTAGGCGCGCAGTTCGGAACCGTGCGACTGCTACGGTCGCAGGTTCGAATCCTGCCTCGGGCATGGATGTGTGTGATGTCCTTAGGTTAGTTAGGTTTAAGTAGTTCTATGTTCTAGGGGACTAATGACCACAGCAGTTGAGTCCCATAGTGCTCAGAGCCATTTGACCCATTTTTGAACAGTACATTTTCAGGCGGACAAACTTTCGAAACTACAGTAGTAACAATTTTCAGCAACAGATGGCGCTGCAAGTGATGTGAAAGATATAAAAGACAACAAGGTCTGTGGGTGCGCCATTCTGTACGTCGTCTTTCTGCTGTATGAGTGTGTTATTCAAAATGTGCAAGTGTGCTGTGGACAACATGGTTTATTCCTTAGAACAGAGGATTTTTCTGGTGTTGAAATTCCACCGCCTAGAACACTGTGTTGTTGCAACAAGACGAAGTTTTCAACGGAGGTTTAATGTAACCAAAGGACCGAAAAGCGATACAATGAAGGATCTGTACAAAAAATTTCAACGGACTGGGAACGTGATGGATGAACAGGCTGGAAAGGTAGGGCGACCGCGTATGGCAACCACAGAGGGCAACGCGCAGCTAGTGCAGCAGGTGATCCAACAGTGGCCTCAGGTTTCCGTTCGCCATGTTGCAGCTGCAGTCCAAATGACGCCAACGTCCATGTATCGTCTCATGCGCCAGAGTTTACACCTCTATCCATACAAAATTCAAACGTGGCAAACCCTCAGCACCGCTACCATTGCTGCACGAGAGACATTCGCTATCGATATATTGGACAGGATTGATGACGGCGATATGCATGTGGGCAGCATTTGGTTTACTGATGAAGCTTATTTTTACCTGGATGGCTTCATCAATAAACAGAACTGGCGCATATGGGGAACCGAAAAGCCCCATGTTGCAGTCCCATCGTCCCTGCATCCTCAAAAAGTACTGGTCTGGGCCGCCATTTCTTCCAAAGGAATCATTGGCCCATTTTTCAGATCCGAAACGATTACTGCATCACGCTATCTGGACATTCTTCGTGAATTTGTGGCCGTACAAACTGCCTTAGACGACACTGCGAACACCTCGTGGTTTATGCTAGATGGTGCCCGGCCACATCGCACGGCCGACGTCTTTAATTTCCTGAATGAACATTTCGATGATCATGTGATTGCTTTGGGCTATACGAAACATACAGGAGGCGGCGTGGAATGGCGTCCCTATTCGCCAGACATGAACCCCTGTGACTTCTTTCTGTGGGGACACTTGAAAGACCAGGTGTACCGCCAGAATCCTGAAACAATTGAACAGCTGAAGCAGTACATCTCATCTGCATGTGAAGCCATTCCACCAGACATGTTTTCACAGGTTTCAGGTAATTTCATTCAGAGACTACGCCATATTATTGCTACACATGGTGGATATGTGGAAAATATCGTACTATAGAGTTTCCCAGACCGCAGCGCCATCTGTTGTAGACAATTGCAACTACTGTAATTTCGAAAGTTTGTCTGTCTGAAAATGTACTGTTGTCCCGAGCATATTGCAACAAACGGTGTATTTATATCGCTGCTCGTTTAGTTTGTATTGCCGTTTCAAATATACCGGTCATTTTTGAAACACCCTGTATAAAACCAATACGGATTGTAGCTGTCACGCCTCTGCGCTTACTGCTACGCATTTTAACAGTAAATGGCTCAATCCTAATGGTAACAGGTAGTAGTGAATTCACGTTGTTAATATTTGAATACAGCACAGCTGCGACACGCTCAGGTCACATTTACTCCACTCGTACCCTCGCCATTGCACCACATTAACTATGTGCTACGTGGACCTTGCTAAGCTATTAAATTCACTTGCATGTACATTTTGACCGTTACTCGCCAGTATTTACCTAATGATTAAAGCACACTCCTAACCAGACTATTTCCCAAAGAGCTGTGATGATTGAACGAGTTCGATCCACGAGCTACAGTGCCCTACAGTTCACACGGTAACACTGCCTACCTGACCCACTTAACTTGGTAGTGAGCTTATGTATGCAATCAGCACTGCTAGCAGCAGTGGCTAATCCTATCAGCACGATGAGAGCAGCAGACTTACCGTCGAATCCTCATGAAAATACTTATAACTACGGTCGCCAGCTCTGAAGGAGCAAAAGAATACATCAATTTATGGATCGTTTCAAAGTCAAACGGCTTGGGCTGAATTTAAACTTAATTCTGAATATTACTATTTCTGATCATTCAAGGGGATCCTAGAAAGCAAATACTCTTTCAATTTCTGTGTGTTGGCTTGGCAATTACTACCAAGACTATTTATGCGACTTGGGTTTACAAAATTCTATCCTTCAACTTTATGTAATGAATTTGGATATTACTCTTTGGACAACTGATATAGAATTACTTAAGTGACGTTCCTTAAAAAGTTACTCAGAAAAATTTAAGTTAACTATAAATAGGCGAGTCATTCTGGTGTGACCATTGCTCTTTTCAACATTCTTGTACGCTAAAGTATTCTACAACTAAAAGAATTGTAAATGAAAGAGGCGATGGTGGCCTCAGTCTGATTTCACTATACTATGTCTGAGGTTACTACACTTTACAATGAACAACATGCGTCGTAATTTTACTCAGTACTATATTTTGTCCTCTGTACTTCCATAAAAGAAAATTGGTATTCTCCTTTTACATTTCAACAAAAGTTCGAATTAACAATTGGAAGCAGTCTTGCCTTTGGTAGACGTGTCGGTGCTGGTGGTGAGATGCATGTGACTAACGCAGCTCTTCACGCCTCATGCCCTTAATGGCGGCTGGAACTACGAGCCATAGCACTCGTATAAGCTACTGCATGTCCGCCATAAAATCTGGGCGCAGGAACTCTTACAACCAGCCCAGTGGCATAGAGGCGTCTTCGATAACCATTCGTCGCGTTTTACTCCACAAACGGCGACGATATTCGCCTCTTCGCTGTTGCACAATCACTTTTGCGTGAGTACAGTTACACACGTCCGAAGACGTCAACACTCCTCAGGCCATTCTATTGTTCAGTCCGTGTGTCTTCAGCTACCACGAGCGACGTCATATCACCAAGAGTGGGGCGTTCCCCTACCACCTTTTTACCGAAATCATTTAGTATTGAAGAAAATTTATATTTATTACCCTGGAGTTCATACCAGTCATAATAACAACTACTATCGTTTTACAACATTAAATTATACAGTACTAACTTATGATTACCAAGAAAAAGAATACATTTGACTTCGAGAGCTTAGTGCATTGTCTGACAGGTAGCGCTGATACCCGGTTTCGCCAAGAGATGGCAACAGCGTGCACTCCCTGGCAGTCTCACACCAGCGCGCCCGTTTCCGACGCTCGTGCTCCAAATTACTGGCAGCCTACCATCATTTCAGTTCCGTTAAAACCTGCCTCATATCGTGTAGTGCCCCGCGAGCACGCAGAAATGCCGCAACACGACGTGGTCTTGACTCGACTAATGTCTGATGTAGTGCTGAAGTGAATTGACACCTGAATCCTGCAGGGCTTTCCATAAATCCATAAGAGTACGAAGGGGTGAAGATCACTTCTGAACAGCGAGTTGCAAGGCATCTCAGATATGCTGAATAATCTTCATGACTGGTGAGTTTGGTGGCCAGCGGAAGTGTCTAAACTCAGAAGAGCAACTCTGTAGCAATTCTGGACATTTATCGTGTCGCATTTTCCTGCTGGAGTTGCCCAAGTCCGTCGAAATGCATAATGGACATGAATGGATGCAGGTGATCAGACAGTATGCTTACGTTCGTGTCACCTGTCAGATACGTATCTAGATGTATCAGGGGTCCCATATCATTCCATCTGCACACACACCCCCACCATTACAGAGCCTCCACTAGCTTCAACAGTTCCATGTTTACATGTAGTGTCCATTGATCTTGAGGTCGTCCCCATACCCGCACACGTCCATCTGCTCGATACAACTTGAAACGAGACTCGTCCGACCAGGCTACATGTTCCATTAATCAACATCCCAATGTGGACGTTGACGGGCCTAGGCGAGGTGTAGAACTTAATGTCATACTGTCAACAAGGGTACACAGGAGGGCTACGAAAGCACATATCGATGATGTTTCGACCAATGGTTCGCACGCTGACACTTATTGATGGCTCAGCCTTGAAATCTGCAGCAATCTTTGGAAGTCTAACACTTCTGACAGCTTGAACGATTCTCTTCACAAGTTGTTGGTCTCATTCTTGGAGCATCTTTTTCCGGCCTCAGCCGTGTCGGAGATTCGATGTTTTACCAGATTCGTGATATTCACGGTGCACTCGTGAAATGGTAGTACAGGAAATTTCCCACTTCATCGCTACCTCGAAAATGCTGTGTCCTATTGCTTGTCCGCCGATACCACGCTCAACCTCACTTAAATCTTGCTAAGCTGCCATTCTAGCAGGAGTAACCGATCTAACAACTGTGCCAGACCCTTGTCTTATATAGGCGTTACCGTGTTATGCCTGTTTACATATCTCTGTATTAGAATACACATGCCAACACCAGTTTCTTTGGCGCTTCAGTGTATTAAGGTATTGTGGGCAACAATACTTTGTAGGAAACATAGTCGTGGAAAGGAAATATTTCACGGGTTATATGATTTGCCATGAATTGTTTTGGAGCATAAAATTACATGCCCCTTCAATTACTGCTGTAAATACTGTTATGTACCATTTACTGCTGATCTTGATGTACTGAAGATACTTAAGATCTCTGGTTAGTTGATTTGCACATCGCCATGTATGTGGGAAAATGGGGATAGTATAGGAGTGGAAAAAGGCGATAATAAAGGACATTTGAATCGGCCGACACGGAGTCTATGAGATTGTTACTCCGCACATGGATCAGGGAAAAATCGACCATGCGAAGCCCAAGTAAAACATTAATCACATGACATACTGAAAACCACGGACCAAGGCCGTCAGTTAGATGCAGCATTTCTCGATTTTCGAAAGGCATTTGACTCAGTTTCACGTATACGCTGATTTTCAAAAGTGCCATCAAAAGGGGGGGGGGGGGGGGGGTCAAGCAAAATTTCTGTCTCGACTGACGATTCTTTGGTAGGGAGATTTCGGCATGTTATCTGGAACGGAGAGTCATCGACAGATGTAGAAATAACTATGGACATGGCCAGGGAAGTGAGTTGCGACCCTTGCTGTTAATGTTGTATAATAATGAGCTTGTGGAAAATATTAATAGTGACTCTGAACTTTTCACAGATGATGTGGTTATGCATAGTGAAGTACAGTCTGAAAGAAACAGTGCAAGTTTTCAATTAGCTTTTGATAAGATCTCAGAGTGGTGGAAATGTAGGTAATTTGTTCTAAACGTTCGGGACTAAAACTGTACACGTCACAAAACGAAAAAAAGTAGTATCCAATGACAATAACATCAGTGATTCGCAAATGGAATCGGAGAATTTAAACAAATACCTGGGTGTAACCATTTGTAAGCATATGAAACAGAACGACCACGTAGGCTAAGTCGCAGGTGGCAGACGGCGGTTCATGGTAGAATAGTAGCGAAATGCAACCCGTCTACGAAGGCGACGGCACAACAATCTTAGAATATCACTCAGTTGCGTGGGACACATTGTTGTTGTTGTGGTCTTCAGTCTGAGACTGGTTTGATGCAGCTCTCCATGCTAATCTATCCTGTGCAAGCTCCTTCATCTCCCAGTACCTACTGCAACCTACATCCTTCTGAATCTGCTTAGTTTATTTATCTCTTGGCCTCCCTCTACGAATTTTACCCTCCACGCTGCCCTCCAATGCTAAATTTTTGATCCCTTCATGCCTCAGGACATGTCCTACCAGCCGATCCCTTCTTCTAGTCAAGTTGTGCCACAAACTTCTGTGTAAGGTGTCACGTAAATCCAACACCTTCCATGAAAACCCTGACAAAATAAGCAAATCTACTAGTATGTCATATAGCTCCGAATAAATCGTGACATTAAATTAACCAAAGTAATACAAGTAACGAGTGAGCAAATGGAATGCCTCAGACTAACACAAGAATGCTTAAATGCATGTCATACCTTCCCACCGTGAGGCAGACGCAGTTCCGAGGGGAGAAACGAGGACAGAAGCCGACAGCAAAACCGTGTTAAGCTAGAAGGCCCTACGATAAGGGACGGACTGGACACCCACGTCGCCAGTTAACCACTAGGACAACGCCAGCAGCAAGATTTAGCGTGAGACTTTTTCGCGTCTCTGTTACGTCAAGGACCAACCCCCAGCCCATGTTAAAAGATAGAGCCCTCTATAAGAACAGTATAGATCTTACGATAACGCTAAAAGGACCACACTAGCTGCAGGTTTTAGCGTGAGACTTTTTAGCGTCTCGGTTACGTTGCAAACTTTAAAAACATTGCCCCACCACGAAAAGTATAACGTTTGTCATTGGATAGACAGAATCTTTGTAGGCGGAGCTTAAGGTTAACATTGAGACCCTGATTGGTCAGATGAAAACATAGCCAGATAGTTTTTTTAAACTACCTTCGGTAAATTGTAGTAAGGAGAAGTTATAGGAGAGTTGGTTCCGAGACGGTGAGCTGGATGGCTGCTGCGCCGGCCGCTGCCGCCCTGACGCTGCTTAAACACCGACAAGGTAATGAACGCACGCAATGCCGTATTTTTGAGCGCATAAGGCTTCACTCAGAACTACAGAAGTCTCATCTGTTACACCCCCTTTTTGTGTAATACTAGTGTCGATCGTTAATTAAAACTCATGGTGTTCACATTTGCCACTTGAAGTAAAAATCTGAAACGCGATGATTTTTCTTTTATATAGTTATTGAGAAGCCACATCAGCCACTGTAATTTACGACAAGTTAGATAAGTAATTAAAGGGTCACTGTAGACCATTTTGATAGTTTGCTCTTTTGTGAAACTTAATTTAAACCTAGATTATAGAAATGGCATAGGTCATCCTTCGATCGATTGTAGAACTTGGAAACCCATTCAGGGAATATTTGTTCACATTTTTGTTGAACGCAGTTGGTTTTTACCATCCTGTATTAAAACATTTCCTTTTATCAATAGTGCAATTTATGTTTTGTGAGTAGAATAAAATTTCCAATGGTAAACTTAACTGCTTTTTCGACGTTATTTTACCAGCTAACTAAAAATAGGAAAGCCTTGAACCCTTTCCACTAAATTTAGTTAGTATTAAGATTCTTTTACAGGGAGTGCGGTGGAGCTGACGCTGAGATCATTTAGTATTTGGTTATATCATCGCTAGTCTCATGGAACTCTTCTGAATTCTACATGTCATGTGTGGTCTGACGTCTCCTTATCAGTAACAGGTCCAAGGTTCAAAACTAGTCAATTCCCTAAAAAAATACGCTCAGAGCGTCGTTGCGCGAAAGTGGTAGGGAGACACGATATAGAACAATCTGACACCACCATGAATGTTTAGAAAATGGCGACCCTGCCAGGATGGTAAAATGCCATAATTGAAGATCGACCATATGCCTAATTGGGTCAGAAAAATATCCTGCTAAAAAATTTTCGTTGAAAAAAAGTTTTTACCTTAAAGTTATACATTGTCGAAAACAGTAGCTGCAGCGATAGATAGTATGAATGTATTCAACAAATAGTGAGTCATTGTAGCAGAGGCAATAGCATAATTAAGTTATGAATTTTGAAAATTGTTAGAATTAAGTTTTCTCTCCAATGCAAGCGCGCAGGTGGCGGATACATCGTTGACAAGTTGGTTCTGTCCCAACAAGTAAGTGAATGGATTGTCAGTCTTGGTAGTGTCAAGTCGTGTGAACAAAAAGTTTATGAAACGCGTGAGATGGTATGAGAGCATGTTGACGCGAAGTAGGGCACTTGAATTGCTTTTAAAACAGAAAATAAGGGATTCGGAAAGATTAGCAATGGCAGATCGTTACCTTTACCGAATTGAGGTAGAGACCCAGCATGAAAATGGACAAAGAATACAGGACAGTACAACAGACGATGCAGTATGTCGAGTACTACGACAGATAACGCACCATAACGAGGATAATGTACGCCAAGGCACCGAAAACCTAGGTCAGCGTACGACAGAGGAGCAGGAAAGTAGAGAGACAGGCGATGAGGATTCTAGCTTGCGTCTTGAATACGTAGAACCCATAGTACAAGTAATCATAGCTCCCTCAGCACAGAGTACAAGGAATGCGAGCAGAAACGTGTCACAGCACAGTTCAATACAATCGGTTGCAAACCAACAATTGGGCGAAAGCACAGAACGTAGGATATCGGAAGAAAACGCAATAGGACCCACCAATCTGGCAGAATTATTACAAAATATTACGGAAACCATGACAAGGCAAAATAAAGACATAGTGAACCAAATTCAAATTCAGAAGACGGAAACCACGAGACAAATGCGTGAGATTAAAGAACAAAACAAAAACATTCAGTTACACCTAAGTCATATTGAAGACGAGGCAAAAGAATCTCTAGAAGTGATAGGAAACTTAATAACAGGTCACAATAAATTGAGAACAGACATTGACAAGGTACAAGTGGACGTACAAACATTGCGTAATGACACTCAGGACGAGATCAAAACATTACGTAACAACACCCACGAAGAAGTCAAGAAACTAAACAAACAGATAAACGAAATTACTAGACAAGCAGCAGGTTCAGCGCTTGAAATTGTTGAAAACAGTGTTTTATACAAACGTATCACAAAAGCAGCGCTGAAGAGATATGATAACCGCATAGTCAAAATTGAAGCGCAAACGAAGCAACAATGTCAGAAATTGCGAACAGTGTTGTTGCAAACCATTGAAGAGCGTAGTGAACAGGATCGAGCAAGCACAGAGTCTGTAACCACATCCGTATCTGAAACAGCACCCGAAAAACAAGCAATTAACGAAGATATTACGCATTTGCGATTCCAATCACAGGCGGAAAGTAACATACGTGACAATGGAAAGCCAGGTCGCGAAGAGCACAGTGCAATGCATTCAGCTACACGTTCACAACCGATTGCGACGGGTCAGGCTCTTATCGCGCAGTTTCCTTTCCCTGAAAGAAAATCCACCTACCTCGTTTCTTAGGTAGTTGCTGCACTCGCCTCTCCTGATAGCAGCTACTGGAAAAATTGCAGAAAAGCAGTGTTGAAGAAACTGCAATTTAATAGCCGCTCACCGGAGGCCGCGATACATGTTTGCTGAAATACAATCTATGAGCAATCTTCCTAAATAAATTGAGTTATTGGAATGGTAGTAATTGTTTACTCAAACGAGAACGCGAAGTTGGTAATTCTATTTAAGCTCTTTATTGTCTTTAAGCCTGATCATCAGCCCGCTAATCTACGTTTGAAGAAAGTTCAGTTCACAATTCTATCCACACTCAAACCCCGCCAGAATTAGCTTTCAAAGTTACGGAATTTACTTAACTGCAACACAGACGATTTTCTAACATACACGTTTGCAGTCGATGTTCAATAATAGTTCGTTTTTTAACGTTAATGCTCGCCATAAGCACTTAGTAAAAGTTTACGAAGTACCGCCACGCTTTTAATTATTAAAGTTACTCGCGTCTTTCGCGGAACGAA
This sequence comes from Schistocerca gregaria, assembly GCF_023897955.1. Taxonomy (NCBI): domain Eukaryota; kingdom Metazoa; phylum Arthropoda; class Insecta; order Orthoptera; family Acrididae; genus Schistocerca; species Schistocerca gregaria. Next base: position 531,795,590 of record NC_064925.1, read on the forward strand.
AAGTCACAACTCGCTCAAACTCACACTACGCGTTACTGGACTCTTCCAGTCTCAAATCGCACAGTACCGAACCGATGAAGCCGTTTTATGACTTCATTTTACACATTATTCGCGAGGACACATCAAGCATGTCTCTTCTCGATCACAGTTCCTTCGCGACTCCTCATCCACTCGCGACTCACTCTCCTAGTCTGCTAACCGTCCTCGCATCTCATTGGCTCACACATCACACAGCCAATCAGAATTAACTCTTTGGGTGCGCCTCGCGCCAAAATCTAGCACGCACCAGTCATGACTTCTGAATCATTTACGTCATGATTTCTTGTTACACAAAATTTACTGTATAATTTAACAAACCGAAAGGAAAACTAGACTTTACTTTATTTCCAGAAATTATTTAAATACTCGCGAACGTTCTGGCTGCTTGTACAATACCATACACTCTTGGACATCCGACATTCACTAAGATGGGGAACCACTGGCGACTCTGTTCCCACGGTTACATCGTCTGAACACTTGCGAGTTCCAACCTAGATTTTATACACTTGCAAAGAATGGCGAATGTCCCTCTTTCATTCACTCAGGCACACTCATTCACTCTCACCTACTCATATAAAATAACTGTTCACAAAAATTCAAAACATTTATGGTTTTAACAAAGTTATAGGTGAATTTCTAAAAGTAAAATTCTCAAAATAAATACAAAAGCACGGAAGGTGATTTTGTTTCATAGTTGGATGGTCACTGAAGGTGATCTATACATAATGGTATTTATTTAGACTCGAAAATTGTAGAAATTTGCGTTTTCTGTAAGATTTTTCTAATTTCCAAAATATGCAGGTTTCAAAGCTCAAATTTGGATGACTTATTTTTATTCATAACAGAAACTAGTATATTAACTTTTAATTTCCTCAGGTTCCTCAGTTAGAAGTTATTAAAGATGAAAGTTCCACGTTATACACGCGGCTAGTTAGCGCACAGGTCTTACATTCTCACGGTACAGACATGCCATATGGTCGTGACGTCAGACGAACGGACACCGGTAATCTGCCCGCTACAGCACATATGCTAATCTGATGGCTACTTTACAGTCTGTCTACATTTCACAGTAAATATTTGATAGAAAACTGTGCGCTCGCACTAGTTGCGACGCCACACACCTCCTGAGGAAACTAAATTTTTTCATTCATGACAAACTTTTAGTTTTCTAAAAAAATTTCTATTAAAGATTTACTCAAACAGCTATTTAACATTTATAGTTCCTGTACATCAATCATCCACTTATACCTAGGGCTGACGACCTACAAAACATCTTATCTAAACATGCACTTTTATCATCATTCAAAAAAAAATTTTTCAGATTACAAAATTCTATTTACAAATTCCTGAAAGAGAAAACAAACCTAAATACTATCTTGATGTACGTCACACGCACACTAACACTACTATCGCTATGGTGAGCGTCACTTTTTTACCACTTACACTTAAGATTTTGATAGCACTCGTAGTTCGACCGGGTCCTGCTTGGGAGGTCCATTTCAAGTCTCGTGCTACCACCTCTGTTTACTTCGGCGCACCTGAAACATCAGCTGGCCTCAGTTCCCTTTCTAACTGCTACGTCTTAACCTACAGCAGCGATAAATGGCGCTATCTGCTTGACTCTAAAGTCTCATATTTTTGATAAAATTTACTTTACAGTATGTACAATTTTCAAATTTTTTTTTTTTTTTTTTTTTTTTTTTAAGTGAAAAGTGAATTGACTTTCCTAATGCAGTACCGAAATGGCACATTTACTCTTTAATTACTTCTTCATCTCATAATCAAACAAGTTATGGTTACATAAGAAATACTAAGAAAAACAATTCCTACAAATAGTTCACAAATACATAATAAATCTCCGCCAGCACTGGTGACTCTCCAGTTCCTGTACAATACACAACAATATAAAATATACACAAAATTATCAATATTACAATTCTGTCTCCAGGCAATCTCCTGTAGTCCTGTATCATAAATTAAACACTGAAAAATACATATTTACTTATTCATTTATCAACACTACAATCCTTATACTAATCTCTACGACAAACTTGGGGAGCTTTGTGTGTCTCTGGTCAAAAATGGAATCGATGTCATGGGTACTTTCCTCATCTCACATATCTGGAGTTACTTCAATTTCTTGTCAACATCAGGTTTTCTCTAGTCACATTCGGGTTTAATTTACAACTCTCATACTCATACTTCACACACTCAGGTTAGTATTTGTTAAAGCGTTTCCTACTAATCTGCGAAACCTCGTTACCCATACTTTCTAACATACATCCACCTCCTGAGTTACCAACGTCGCCTCAGCTCTGTTTACATTCGTAGCCTCACTTCCTTTTGTTTACAAACATCTCCTGTGTTTACCAACAAACGCCACCTCTGGTTACCAACATTAAGCTTTTTATTTACTCACCTTCGTAGCCTCACTTTTTCCTAATATCGAGCTAGCCAAACACTATGCTCATTCTTTCTCCTTTTCTCACATATTTCTCTTCATTTGACAGTCAGTCCTGCTGCACTGTCCCTTTAACTTAACTTCCTTTACCCCTTTGACAGTCAACCTTGTTGCACTGTACCTTTACTCATTTTACCACTAAATCACCTCCTGAGGCTCTGACTTCATTGAACAGACAGTTTTGCTGTACTGCTCCATTTCCTTTCCTAAACATTAGCTTAATGCTACGTCTTAACATATCGTTCTGTTACTTAACAAACAGCTTCAATGTTCGTCACCATATTTTCTGAGGCTCTTACATTTCTTAGTTATTTTACCTTTCTAAGGGCATTACTCACACCTTAGGCCAAACATTTACTTTACTGAGACTTATTACTTATCTGAGGTATCTTAATCCTTTTTGATTTTCTCTTACACTCATTCCTTACGCTTAACCTATACTGCACTGAGGTTCTTTCCTACTCATTACTTAAACACTTTATCACTTAAAAACTACGATAGAGAAGAAGGAAAGACGATAGAATTTTAGTTCTGAATGAAAGAAGAGGTAGGTTGACAATACGGAAAAGAAAGTGGAAGAAATATTGTCAAACGACTCGAGACCTAGTGCTCGTCACGCACTTAGCTCTGCAAAGAGTGCAAAGCTCTCTGAGGTATCTACTCACTCCTGGCCACGTCTCTCTTTTGAACATATCTTTTCAAATCCACAATGTTCCTAAGCCCTAACACCTTATGTACTTCTGGGATTGCAAATGGTTTTTTGAAGAAATGAGCGTCTTTCTGCACTGTCAAAAAACACTCATAATCCTTTACTAGCCCTGGTTGATCTGAGAAAACCTCGGCATGTTTGACTAGTATTTGTCTTAAATCGTTTTTCCTTGCTTCATCAATATCAATTAATTCTAGTAATTTCTCCTCGATCCTATTTCTGACACTCACAAGCTCAGACGGATCCTCTACTTTTTTGCCACCGTACTCATTATAGCCCTCCAAGAATTTCTCTGTTTTACAAATACATATAGGAAAATCATTCTGCTCAGGATCCTCACATAGCTGCTTACCGATGAAAGGTATAGTAATTAGTTTACCCTTAATTTTTACCATAACATCATTGGTAGAAAAATTCACCCATCCTTCATATTTATTCAAAAAGTCAGCCCCCACCAATATGTCTACACTCAGTCCATTTATAACTAAGAAGTTCTGTCTTATTTCTACTTCATTAAATGCTATGGGTAGAAACACTTCCTGTTTTACTGTCTTCTTAGTCTTACCGGTTGCTACTACAATGTTCAAGCCACTTACTGGCATCTTAACAATCTGTTTACTGTTAGGGAGTTCATTTACCAAGTTCTGGGATACTGCACAGACTTCCGATCCAGTATCTATCAAACATTTAACTGGTTCATTTAATACTCTTAGCTCTACTATCGGTTGCCCTAAGTACTCTTTATTTATTTTGGGTTCTGCTTCCTCCAATAAATCTTGCACAATTTCTCTCCTTTCGAAGCCTGTCTTTTGGGTGGCAATCACATTCACACTTACAGGGTTTATTTCATGCTTATTATCACCCTCAATTCTAGTGGCAGCTCCTATTAGCCTATCCACTATTGCTAAGTCAAAACATTTTTCCAATGTTTCCCCCTCTTTCTCATTAACCTCCTTTTCTACGACCCTATCCAAGGCGTCGTCATTAACCTCTACCTCCTCCTCTAATCTATCCTCTTCTTCGTAACTATCTACAACATCAATTATCTTATCAAGCACAGTCACAACCCTGCCATTATTACTGTTCTCACCCCTATCCGACAGCTCTTCATTAGTTTTACTGTGCATAATGTCTTTCTGATTATTACCCTTATAACTAGTACTTAGTTCTTCAATAAGTGGCTTCTTATGATTATTCTTACCGTTAATTGGTTCATTAACCTCCACTTGACTTAAAGCTACTATCTCTGTCTGTTTTACGTTATCCTTCCTAAATTTTGTAGCAACAACATTTATGTTAGGTGGTCGTTCAGGCTGCTTTCTTATGAATGGTTTTGCCAGCGGATTTAACTTTAAACGCTGTTGCCTACGATCGCCAGCACACTCGTAGACAATTAATGGTTTTCCGAGCGCGGTGCGTCATCACTATGCCTCCAGCTGACCGCCTCACCTCCTGACATCTGTCGGCCGCTGTCATACTGCTCGCGTTCATTGAACCTGTTAACATATGTTCTTCCTCTACCACGTGAACTGCTACGGTATCCGCCGCCTCTCTGAACACCCATCCTATTAATGTTTACATCCGCGCGATTGTCATTCTGCCTAGCAGGCGGGCGATGCTCCCTCCTCATGTTTTCTTCTTCTTTTTGGACGGATTCAACCCTTTCTAAATACTGTACGAACTTGTCAATGTTATCTCGGGGCGCAGATATGATCTTAGTTTTCCAGTTCCACGGTAGCTTATTTTCTACCCCTAATATGATCTGTTCTGTTTCTAACTTATTACTAAGGTAGGACAGAGTTGTTACCCACCTTTGAACAAATCGTTTGATGCCCTCTCTCTTGGGGTCATACTTCTCTCCCGACCAGAACCGATTAAGAACATCCATCTGCTTTCTCTTTCCCCAGTATTCCTCAAAGAACGCTAATTTAAATTCTGACAATTTCGCGTATTTTTCAGAGGCTAAATTCCCCCATACTCTGGCCTCTCCCATCAAATTTGAAGTGATAAAGCCTATCTTTTGTTTATCGCTCCATACTTTCGGCAAAACGTCTTCAAAATCGTTCCAAAATTCTCTGGGGTGCATGTTCTTACTTGGGTCAAATTTTAAAAACTGTCTGTGGGTAACATACGCAACCTCGGTAGATTCAATTATTCCACTGGAAATTATACTACCACTATGGTTAGAAACACACTGTTCTACTTTGGTTAGTCTGCATTCATGCCCACAAAGTTGCTCATTCACCCTTTCACTGAAATGGCTTATGTGAGTCTCTAAATTATTGACCTTATTTACAATTTGCTCTCCAAGTTTCTCACACCGAATTTTGGTATCATTTACTTTACATTCTAAGGCGGCATGATTAATTTCATTGGAATTCTCTACCACTTTTATGTGCTCACATACTTTATCTAATTCTGCATCAACATGGGATTTAAATTGCTGTTGATCCTCAGTAACCTGTTCGATTCGTGTCGTCAATTCACTTTGCACTTGAACAATATTTTCTGTACATTCTAGTTTAACCTGCTGTATTTCAACATTTACTTTACTACTGAGCACTGCTAAATCTTGCTTCCAACAGTCTCTGAGATCGGATATTTTGGAATCTAAATCAGCGCCCATTTTAGTCATCTCATTACTTAAATCAGATCCTAATTTAGACATTTTTGAATCCATTTTACTTGACATATTAGTTTCCATTTGTGACATATTAGTTTCCAATTTTGATATACTGGAATCCATCTTACTTGACATATTAGTTTCCAACACGTTCATCTTAGTTAATAGATTCATCAGCATACTGGCGACATTATCCTTCGCCCCCTCATTTGCTGATACAATGTCCCTATTAACATTAACTACCGGCATGGGTAACTGTAACTCACTGGGCACTGACATATTTGGATCTGACTCCAAACTATAATTAACATAGGATGAATCAGTCAAACTACTACTGAAATTGGGTTGAGACACGTCTAAACTAAAATTCATGGGGTCATTTTCCCCTGTCTCCATCCCACTATCACAACTTAGTTCCGCCTTTTTGTCACTTGGTTGAAACTCAGCCATTTTTCTCAGTTTGACTCCACAAACACACAAAGTTTTCAAAAGCACTGTACTTAACTTTGTGCTTCGGCGTGCTGCGTTGCTGCTAGATGAAACTGCGGGTCCGTTCACCATACACTGCAATGCTGTACCAGTTTCCGGGCCCCCGCTCGAATCAGCGCTGCCAACTGCCACTGCTGTCGTCGCCTCTGCGTAGTCTCCGTAGCTCGTCGTCTGCCAGACGCCGTCGTAGACTGCTATTCCAATCGGCGCGTAGTCACCGAAAAATTCTTCCGTTCCGTACAACACATTACAGTTCACGGACACTTTCACTGTCCTTCCTATTCACGTGGCGATATCAATTTGTACGCTACACAGTTCCTACACATAGCGAGCACTTCTGTATTGTCCGGTAATTGTCACTACTGCTTTTTTTTGAAATTCACTGGAATTTACTATTTTTATTTCCCGGCCGATGCACCACTTGCGACGGGTCAGGCTCTTATCGCGCAGTTTCCTTTCCCTGAAAGAAAATCCACCTACCTCGTTTCTTAGGTAGTTGCTGCACTCGCCTCTCCTGATAGCAGCTACTGGAAAAATTGCAGAAAAGCAGTGTTGAAGAAACTGCAATTTAATAGCCGCTCACCGGAGGCCGCGATACATGTTTGCTGAAATACAATCTATGAGCAATCTTCCTAAATAAATTGAGTTATTGGAATGGTAGTAATTGTTTACTCAAACGAGAACGCGAAGTTGGTAATTCTATTTAAGCTCTTTATTGTCTTTAAGCCTGATCATCAGCCCGCTAATCTACGTTTGAAGAAAGTTCAGTTCACAATTCTATCCACACTCAAACCCCGCCAGAATTAGCTTTCAAAGTTACGGAATTTACTTAACTGCAACACAGACGATTTTCTAACATACACGTTTGCAGTCGATGTTCAATAATAGTTCGTTTTTTAACGTTAATGCTCGCCATAAGCACTTAGTAAAAGTTTACGAAGTACCGCCACGCTTTTAATTATTAAAGTTACTCGCGTCTTTCGCGGAACGAAAAGTCACAACTCGCTCAAACTCACACTACGCGTTACTGGACTCTTCCAGTCTCAAATCGCACAGTACCGAACCGATGAAGCCGTTTTATGACTTCATTTTACACATTATTCGCGAGGACACATCAAGCATGTCTCTTCTCGATCACAGTTCCTTCGCGACTCCTCATCCACTCGCGACTCACTCTCCTAGTCTGCTAACCGTCCTCGCATCTCATTGGCTCACACATCACACAGCCAATCAGAATTAACTCTTTGGGTGCGCCTCGCGCCAAAATCTAGCACGCACCAGTCATGACTTCTGAATCATTTACGTCATGATTTCTTGTTACACAAAATTTACTGTATAATTTAACAAACCGAAAGGAAAACTAGACTTTACTTTATTTCCAGAAATTATTTAAATACTCGCGAACGTTCTGGCTGCTTGTACAATACCATACACTCTTGGACATCCGACATTCACTAAGATGGGGAACCACTGGCGACTCTGTTCCCACGGTTACATCGTCTGAACACTTGCGAGTTCCAACCTAGATTTTATACACTTGCAAAGAATGGCGAATGTCCCTCTTTCATTCACTCAGGCACACTCATTCACTCTCACCTACTCATATAAAATAACTGTTCACAAAAATTCAAAACATTTATGGTTTTAACAAAGTTATAGGTGAATTTCTAAAAGTAAAATTCTCAAAATAAATACAAAAGCACGGAAGGTGATTTTGTTTCATAGTTGGATGGTCACTGAAGGTGATCTATACATAATGGTATTTATTTAGACTCGAAAATTGTAGAAATTTGCGTTTTCTGTAAGATTTTTCTAATTTCCAAAATATGCAGGTTTCAAAGCTCAAATTTGGATGACTTATTTTTATTCATAACAGAAACTAGTATATTAACTTTTAATTTCCTCAGGTTCCTCAGTTAGAAGTTATTAAAGATGAAAGTTCCACGTTATACACGCGGCTAGTTAGCGCACAGGTCTTACATTCTCACGGTACAGACATGCCATATGGTCGTGACGTCAGACGAACGGACACCGGTAATCTGCCCGCTACAGCACATATGCTAATCTGATGGCTACTTTACAGTCTGTCTACATTTCACAGTAAATATTTGATAGAAAACTGTGCGCTCGCACTAGTTGCGACGCCACACGATGGAAGAAAATTATTACGTATCACTCCAACGATACTACGCAAGGGCAGGCGAAAGTTACAGTGGGCAATATCCAATGGAAATACGACAACCGGAAAGACCGACGGGAGAAATGATCAGAAACAAAAGTGGCGAAGAATCGCGAATTTCATATGGAACTATGACGAAGTACGACAAAAATCATTTCCTCACAGTCAGAAAATTTCAACACTTTCGAGAAGGAAACTCATTACATCCACGAACTTTTATTGATCAATTCCGTGTAGGATTACCAGAACACTGGATGCTAGCACACAAATTAGACTTTATATGTGCACACATGTCAGGAACAGTAGCAGAAACCATGCAGAATGTTGCAGCGACATGCCGATCGTACGAAGATTTCAGAGAGAAGTTTCTCTCACGATATTGGTCCAGCCAAGCACAGAACAGAGTGAAGTACGAGTTATAGCAGAACTCATATTTTGAAAATTCATGACAGAAGAGTCCCGTGAAATTTTTCGAATTAATGGCAAAGAAAAATCAATGCTTAGATGTACCATACAATGACGGAGAGTTGATTAAATTATGCGCGACGAAGCTACCATTGAAATACCAGCAATCATTAGTAGGTCGCGGAGGCAATGACGTCGAAGCATTTAAAGGTATTCTAAGGGAACTAGAGTTCATATTTTCGGAAGATGACGCAACAAAAAGACGAAGCGCACGTGAAAACGAAGGCAAAAAGCAGTGGAATCCACAAGACACAGTACGAAGAAACAACAATTACGAACCACGTGATAACTTCGCACCAAGAAACGACAATAGATTTCAACAAAGAACCGGTTATGGATTTAGAAGAGAATATGGCAATAACTATAATTCACCCAGGAACGGCAACAACTATTACAGAGGGAATAACGACAATCGGAACGGGTATTGGAGAACCAATAGACCGACAAATTATCAACAAAGAAACCACTATCAACAAGCTGAACAAGAAAAGCGAATACAGATAGAAGACGTGGAGGTAAGACCACCAAACCCCAATAAAAGTTCGATTTGACAGCTAAGTACCCATGCCAAAGAGAATGACGCACCGACCCAGGACAATTGCAGCACCTTGAACAGAGAAGTAAAAATCTTATCACGAGAAGAGAATAAGGAAGAAACAAATCCGCACGGACCAGATGAAAACGAAGACAAGAGAATAACAATATCGTGTTGGGACGAAATTAAGTGGGAGAATACTGACGAGGAAGATGAATTACCAGAGGCATGCACAACGAACGTAGGAGGAAAGGACGAATTAACGAGTATTGCAGAGCTATTTGAGATGGAAACCAGGGAAAGCGAATTCAGTGGGGATAATGCGCAGTCGACAGAAGTTGAAAATAAGTTACAAGTGGGCACACAACCCAATGTATATAATGAATGAAGTTATGAAGCGATAATTAGAGCATTTAGATGCGATTATGTGGAAGGAGCGACGAAGAAGGAGAAGATAGATGAGAATGAGGAAAAAGTAGAGGATGTTGAAGAAAGCGTAAACGAAGGAAGAAATAGAGAAGAGGAAATAAAAGAGAGAGAAGTAGCAGTCGAAGCTTATCCTACAGAATGTTCGAATTCACAAGGGAAATTCCTAAAAAGACTCATGTATGATTCAGTGGAGGATTCGTTGATGCAAGAAGAAGAAGAACAGAACCAACCCTTTCAAATTCAACCAGTTGTGAAGGCCATGGTAAACCATATCCCAGTCAATATTGCAATTGATAGCGGAAGTGAAAGCACTGCGATCTCAGAAAATTTATTCATGCAGTGTAATGCCAATGAGGAACTGCCAGTTCTGAAAACACGTAAGATTAAAGTAAGAGGTCCTATTAGAAACAATACTGCGGAAGTAACGCGACAAACAAGGTTAACTCTTTCGTGCCAAGGTCAAAAGATCGAAGCCAACTTCATGATCATACCTAAACTAACTGTAGATTTGATTATAGGTGCAGATTTTTTAAATGAGAGACAAGCAATAATAGGTATGGGGAAAGGTAGCGTAACATTCGGGAATGTCACACTTCTTTTTGAACAAAAGCTAAAATTAGAAGAAATATCAGCTATAAACAAACAATTAAGAATGACACAAGATAAAGAGGATGAAGAATTAGAATGGTATGCACAAACGAAGGAATCGCCCCAACTCATGTTGGAAGTCCATAAAGAAATCGATGAGAAGTTGCAAGAAGTTCAAGGTACTTCGGAACCCAGTAAAAGAGAATTAGAGGGTATTTTACTAGATAAAGCAGAGGTAGTTTTACCTAAGACTGGCAGTATTAAACACTATTAGTACAAGTTTGAAGATTAATTTTATTACTGGTAAGTAATCAGCACAATATTTCAAGATCATGTTGCAGATAAAATCGTCAGGAGAAAGAAGAGTGAAGAGAGAGGAAGGTGGGAAAAAGAAAGTAGTTTCAATAATAACAACAATAGTGCGATAGATTAAAGTGAAGAGATAAAGCACAGATAGTCTAACAACATGAAATACTAATATGCTATACACCACGACACTACACAAAAATAAAAAACGGATTTGAGGATTCTTGAGTACACTTTAAGACTCCAAATATCTTAGAATTGTAACAAGGAAAGGGCGCCGAAATTAGTAAAGCTTTTTAGGAAGTCGCAAAATAATGTACGTACTAGACATATGTTAAATGATTATAAGTAAAACTTTTGTAAGAACCATTATAAAAACTCCAGCAAGGAAGAGATGAAACGTCCCACAACTTGCAACGTGAGATGTATCAAGAAAGAAAAGGACGTAATTAGCAAGACACAATTCCTTCATAGCAGGAGCGTCGAGAGAAGGGAAAGGACAGCGAAACTAACAGAAGGCAATAAATTTGCCCGCTAGGAGGAACCCTGCTGGGATGGAACACCGAGCTTCACAGTGACAGACCCCTGCAGAGACGCGATGGAACGCCGAATGTCAGTATGGACAGACAAGAAGACACCCCACTTTCGCCACTCGTAAACCCCATGGCGCCCCCGACTCAGCGGAGAGAGCATAAAATGGCACGACGAGAAGACCCCTTGGGCAAGCCACTACTGGCAAAAAATATGCGTAAAAGTCACACTACTGCTATTAAACAGCACGCTGATGCACGAAACTGAAGAAGAACTTCCACAAAGTAAAAATGACGCTCCCAAACAATTTATCAAACTGTTACTAGGAGGAGAACTTCAAAGCGACTAGTTATCAATAAATATTTCCATATCCTGCCCAAAGAAGAACCAAGAAGCAAAGTAAGAATTAGAGAAAAAGCAGGAAGAACAGAAGTTGAAGATTTGCAAGATTGAGACCAAGAAAGAAAATGGGTGAAGAATAGACGACATACCTTCTCAACTCCCTATCCTATTGTAAACTAGTCGTCTGCGAAGTATTAGAACGAAAAACGACCGCATTCAGCGACACATAACGATGACTTTCACGCATACAAAGCCAGTAAACCACGAGATTCTGCACTCACAGCTCCATTCCATTATGGGACCTCCACAACAGCAAAACACACTTGCAAAGCCAACAAGAAACGACGAACGAAGCTGTACATCAAAGACTTGCCCACATCCATCTCGCTCAAGTCCATCCCCTTCGTGCAAAAACATTCGCCAACCTCATGCTTAAACATCCATAGGTTTGTATGAATGTGTAAAATCAAATTATGTGATGTAGGAATTGTGCATAAGAAATGTGAGAAAAAGTAAATAAGTTAAGCACACTAAACAGCTCATAAACTACAAAATAACAGTCATTGACTATGAACTTAAGTAAAAAATAGGCTATGGATAAAAATAAGTCATTAGTTCTGAAATGGACAGTATATAAAGAAACAATACGCCACTTATTTTCTCTTCATAAAAATAAAAGAATAACTATATTTTAGTTAGTTCCTCCTTATAAAAACAAAGAATAAAAAATTACCTTGTAGGACGTTTTCCTTTTTTTTAACATTTGTACAGTTTATTGGGATAATATCTCAATACTTGTGTATGAATATTTCTTTGTCAAAGCAATTCTTGGAAATAATTCTTATTTGTTAGTGTAACAATGTTGAAATGAGTGTCAAGAAACAAAACATATTAGTTGTATGTTATAATTAGAAAATGTGTTAGGAATAGATTTTACTTAATTACTGCATTTATAAAAAGAATATATCTTAGAAAATCGATGTGAAAGACTCCTCACTTCCGATAACAAACTTCTTAAAAAACAAACTACACACTTAAATAAAGAAAGAAAATAATTAAAAATTAAGAATAGCATAAAAATATCCTTTTCTTGTCATTTTAATTATAATGTGGAAGAATATAAAAATATAAATTAGTAATACAAAGTAGCATAGAACAGAATAACGTGGTTGAACAATATGTAACAAAATTTAGATAAATTAGAAAATTTTTGACTGACTTAGACAACGATTCAATCATTGCCTAAAATCAGTGCAAAGTTTAAGTTCGAAGGGCTGGTGATATGTAAGGTGTCAGGTAAATCCAACACCTTCCATGAAAACCCTGACATAATAAGCAAATCTACTAGTATGTCACATAGCTCTGAATAAATCGTGACATTAAATTAACCAAAGTAATACAAGTAACGAGTGAGCAAATGGAATGCCACAGACTAACACAAGAATGCCTAAATGCATGTCGTACCTTCCCACCGTGAGGCAGACGCAGTTCCGAGGGGAGAAACGAGGACAGAAGCCGAGAGCAGAACCGTGGTAAGCTAGAAGGCCCTACGATAAGGGAAGGTTTGGACACCTACGGCGCCATCTAACCAGTAGGGCCATACAACCCGCACGTTTTCGCATCTCAGGTACGTCAAGGACCACCCCCCAGCCCCTGTTAAAAGCTAGAGCCCTCCAGAGAAACAGCATAGATCTTACGATAACTGGTAATAGTGAATAGCACTGTGCGTGGCAAGTGGCTGTTTCATTTAATTACGTCGTTTTTATAATTGTTTTAGTGCTTCAGACTGACGCAAACTAATACCAAAAAGGAGTTAACGCTAATTGGTACCAACAGTTCATTAAGTAGCTAGTTACTTAGTTTCATGATTCATGGATCATGTGAAACAATTAATCGTAACGATGTGTAACACATCACCTTATATTAACATTAGACTTCCTTAAGTAAATGTGACTCCGTTATGACCTTTCACTAGTGGTTTTGTTTTTTATTTTCTTCATTTACTTAAAAATAAACGTGAATGAACAATGGCCACCTATCAAATTTTAGAAATTACAAGAACGGAAATAACTATCGACATACAAACTTCTCAATAGCTGCACCGTGCCGGAAAGTGTGGCCATACAGTTCTAGGCGCTTCAGTCTGCAACCGCGCAGCTGCTAAGGTCGCAGGTTCCAATCCGGCCTCGGGCATGGGTGTGTGTGATGTTAGTTACGTTTATGTAGTTCTAAGTTCCAGGGGACTGATGACCTCAGATGTTAAGTCCCATAGTGCTCAGATCCATTTCGAACATTTTTTGCTTCGTAACTTGTAATCCCAACTGAGTTACGGAAAAGACGAGAGAGATCCCAGAAAAGATATAATATGGGATCATGTGGGCTACACCTGAATTATGCAAAATATTTAGGACCAAAACTCCTCCCGAACATGCAGAAATGAAATGTCATGTGGCTAGGTGTTTCCCATCGGGTAGACCAGTCACCTCGTGCAAAGCCTTTCTAATTGACGCCACTTTGGCGACTTGCATGTTGATGAGGATGAAATGATGACGAACATAACACAACGACCAGTCCTCGAGGGGATAAAATCTCCGAAAATCGAACCCGGCCCCTCTCATGGCATTCTACCGCGCTGACCACTCATCTATGTAGGCGGACTATTAAATAATCACTGGGTGTCAGTAGTCCACAAGTTATATCACGTCCATCTTCTCGGTCACTTTAAAATCATTTTAAGTACATTAACAAAGCGAAATATTGTTTCTAATAATACACAAAATAAAATACATCTGCTAACACTGAGTCTCATTTATCAACACATTAACCATTGGAAATTGTTATACAGAATACAAGGAGTGGGCAAGAAGGGACCTTTTGTTTTCAACTTTAAATCAGAAGTCTGTCAGATATTTTATACCACTGGCTAAGTAACCAAATTTTTGGTCGCAAAAACAAGTACCCTATTTTGTGCTAAAAACAGCCTTGTCGTTGTTGTTTTGGTCTTCAGTCCAGAGATTGGTTTGATGCAGCTCTCCATACTACTCTATCGTGTGCAAGCTTCTTCATCTCCCAATATCTACTGCAACCTACATCCTTCTGAATCTGTTTATTGTATTCATCTCTTGGTCTCCCTCTGCGATTTTTACCCTCCACGCTGCCCTCCGATACTAAATTGGTGATTCCTCGATGCCTCAGAATATGCCCGCCCAACCAAGCGATCCCTTCTTTTAGTCATGTTGTGCCACGAAGCAACCTTCTTTTGGAATAATTGTTATAGTAATCATGTACATCATTGTCCTTTTGAACTGTACAGCGCAATTTGTGACGAAGTTTATGAAGGAATAAGTAAGCTCTGAAGCAGTACTCAAAACACCAAACTCCTTAAACAAATGTAAGCAGGTTCATCACGGGTGAGCAAGACATATTATTCTTACAGGACGTTCGTGAGCAAGGAAGACCTTTTTCTGAAATATGAGTTGCCCCAGAACATTATTATTTTGAAATTACTGAATGAACAGACGCCAAGTACGTTAAGTTATTGATCTGTTTCTTCGCACTGATTCGAAGTACTGGGTACATGTGTGGTTGAATTAAGTTGTTTTATGAGGTCCAAAATGTGTTTCGTTTTTCTAGTTTGGATTCTCATCAATATGGACACATAACAGTTTTGAAGTTTCCATCCTAGTTGTTATTTCGTCACCACGTGTCACGTTTATCATCAGTGTCGTATATCTCTAGATGTGTGGAACTATGTATGTTGTGACTTTTTCAAACTGAGAGTGAGATAATTTGCAGAAAACCACTCAGTGACACTATTAAGAATATTATATACCATTTTTTCTATTGTTCTATTAATGTACGGACTGCCTACAATACTAATGTCATCCACGGATGACCAAAGCTTGTTTACTTAATATAAAAGAAACAGTTGCGGACCTAACACTGAGTCATGTGGAACTCCACATGCGATTTATTCCCGTCTAGAAGAATCTTTCCTGGTTAAATTTGTCGAATTGTTGAGTACAAGGTTCTGCACTATTTTAGTAAGATATGAAATTATATAAAAGGTCAGTTTATCTAGGAGAATCTTGTGATTCAGACGGTCAGATGCCTTAGACAGTTCACACAGATTACCAACAGTTGCTGTTTTGTTACTTGATTTTTGTAAAATATGATGAATGGGCACGTAACTGGGATTTTGAGGTGAGTAAGTCTTCTAAAATTCTAGCTGTGTCTTGGTGAGGATATCATTGTTGCCCAAGTGGGATAAGGCTATGAAACACATATTGTCAAAAATGTCGGAAGGGTATGCCAGATGCGAAACGTGCCAGTAGTTTTCGGCGAAATGTTGGAGGGCGGCAGCTTTTTGCCAGAAGAATCTGCGCCAAAATATTGTAGCAAGCTACCGAGATCTGGCAGTTCAGTCGAAATTTTATTGGTCTATACGCACGTAATTTTTTTAAAATTTGACATCTGTTTTATAGTTGTTGACATCTCTCGTATCATCTCTGCTATACCGGTGTAGTAAGTACTCCACTCAAGATATAAGTACAGTAGTCGCACCTGATTAATTGACGGCACGGCTTTTTAACGGGACACGGGCAGTTAAATTCAGCGGCGCGCGCTATGCACTCCGGAGAGCGTGGCAGGGCGAGGTGGGAGCGCCAGCCAGGAAATTGCAGACGAGTTCGCGAGTCGACAATTTCCGCGGCCCGCGGCCGTAATTGCAGCCTGGGGATGAAAGCGCCTGCTGTCGGCGCCGCCCGCCGCCGCCCACGCTGCACATGCTGCCCGTCCGTCTCCGCCCCCCTCCCTCATTCACTCCCCACCATCTAGCCTTGTGTCCTTCCCCCACCCGCCCCCGTCGCTCATTAGTAGCGTCTGACCGCCTGATCGCCGCGACGCCTCGCTTTTTTTTTTTTAATGGCGCCCCCCCCCCCTCCCACCCCGCGTCGCTTTGTGAGCGACACCGCACGACAGTCCCCTTGTCTCTCCGACTGGTTCACAGAGCGACAGCAAACAAGGCCACATTACTACGAGTGGAGTAACTGGCGTCTTGTAACTGTCTATTCTGCTGCCACTGAATAAGGCAGAACAATAAGGAAAAGAAATGAAATTACTCCTAAAAAATATGTCCTGTCCCCAACGCAGAACGCGGCATGTCATTCGCAATGCAGAAAAGTCTTCCGATGTAAGAGTGATTTCAGGTGTGCCGCAGGGGAGTGTCGTAGGACCGTTGCTATTCACAAGTATATATAAATGACCTTGTGGATAACGTTGGAACATCACTGAAGCTTTTTGGGGATGATGCTGTAGTATATCGAGAGGTTGTAACAATGGAAAATTGTACCGAAATGCAGGAGGATCTGCAACGTATTGACGCATGGTGCAGGGAATGGCAATTGTACCTCAATGTAGACGAGTGTAATGTGCTGCGAATACATAGAAAGGAAGATCCTTTATCATTTAGCTACAATATACTACAGTACGTCAGCAACTGGAAGCAGTTAATTCCATAAATTATCTGGGAGTAGGCATTAGGAGTGATTTAAAATGGAATGACCATAAAAATTAATCCTCGGGAAATCAGATGCCAGACTGAGATTCACTGGAAGAATCCTAAGGAAACGCAATACAAAAACAAAGGAAGTGGGTTACAGTATACTTGTTCGCCCACTGCTTGATTACTGCTCACCGGTGTGGGGTCCGTAGTACATAGGGTTGGTAGAAGAGATAGAGAAGATTCAACGGAGAGCAGTGCTCTTCGTTACAAGATCATTTAGTAATTGCGAAAGCGTTACGGAGATGATAGATAAATTCCAGTGGAAGACTCAGCAAGAGAGAGAGACGCTCAGTAGCTCGGTACGGGCTTTTGCTGAAGCTTCGAAAACATACCTTCACCGAGGAGTCAAGTATTATATTGCTCCCTCCTACGTATATCTCGTGAAGAGACCATGACGATAAAACCAGAGATATTAGAGCCCACACAGAGGCATACCGACAATCTTTGTTTCCACGAACAATACGAGACTGGAATGGAAGGGAGAACAGATAGAGGTACTCAATGTACCCTCCGCCACACACCATCCGGTGGCTTGCCGAGTATGGATGCAGATGTAGATGTATATGTAGAAACGCACATTTCCCGACATCTACCCAAAATGATGCTTATATTCATAGTTGGCAGTAACGTTGTAATTAAACGGGTTCCATAAAGTTGTCATTCTGTTCCATTTTCCGAATATATTTGCTATACAGTGAGGTTATAATTAAGCTTCGCTACCGGAGCAAATGTAGATGAAAAACTGCGTCCTGTACAGTATACAGTACTATACAGGGTGAACATAAATAAAACCGAAAAACTGCCGGGACGTATTCCTCACTTGAACTGGAGGAAAAATGTCTTACGAACAGGTGTCTGGAAATGGTTCAAATGGCTCTGAGCACTATGGGACTCAACTACTGTGGTCATCAGTCCCCTAGAACTTAGAACTACTTAAACCTAACTAACCTAAGGACATCACACACATCCATGCCCGAGGCAGGATTCGAACCTGCGACCGTAGCAGTCGCACGGTTCCGGACTGCGCGCCTAGAACCGCGAGACCACCGCGGCCGGCCGTCTGGAAATGACCGGTGCTCGTGCAACTACAACAAAAAATGGTTGAAATGGCTCTGAGCGCTATGGGAGTTAACTTCTGAGGTCATCAGTCCCCTAGAACGTAGAACTACTTAAACCTAAGTAACCTTAAGACATCACACACATCCATGCCCGAGGCAGGATTCGAACCTGCGACCGTAGCGGTCGCGCGGTTCCAGACTGAGGCTCCTAGAACCGCTCGGTCACTTCGGCCGTCGCAACGACAACAAACCGCCCCAGAAAACGGTACAGAGATGCATCGTATTCGCGTCACAACAGATGTTCAAAGTGTCCTTGATAGGACTGCAACTGATAGGGATGGTCCCGGTTATCATGCAGGATACACATACTTATCCTTCTGCTTACACCCTGGCCCTTTAGTATTATATGCCCTTTGCTGTTCCTTATCTATATAAACGATTTGAGAGACAATCTGAGCAGCCGTCTTCGGTTGTTTGCAGATGATGCTGTCGTTTATCGACTAATAAAGGCATCAGAGGATCAAAACAAACTCCAAAACGATTTAGAAGAAGTATCGGAATGGTGCAATAAGTGGCAGTTGACCTTAACTAAAGAAAAGTGTGAGGTCAACCACGTGAGTGCAAAAAGGAACGTGTTAAACGTCGGTTACAAGATAAATCAGTCTAATCTAAAAGCCGTAAATTCAACTAAATACCTAGGTATTGCAATTACGAAGAACTTAAATTGCAAGGAACACATAGAGAACGTTGTGGGGAATGTTAACCAAAGACTGCGTTTTATTGACAGGACATTTAGAAATTGTAACAGACTTACTAAGGAGACTGCCTACACTACGCTGATGCGTCCTCTTTTAGAATACTCTTGCGCAGTGTGGGATCCTTACCAGACAGGACTGACTGAGTACATCGAAAAAGTACAAAGAAAGGCCGAACGTTTTGTATTAGCACGAAATATGGGAGATAGTGTCACAGAACGATACAGGAGTTGGGATGGACATCACTAAAAGAAAGACTTTTTTCTTTGCGACTGAATCTTCTCACGAACTTCCAATCACCAACTTTCTCCTCAGAATGCCAAAATATTTTGTTGGCACGGACCAACATAGGGAGGAACGATCACCAAGATAAAATAAGGGAAATCAGAGCACGTACGGAAAGATGTAGGTGTTCATTCATCCCGCGCGCTATACGAGATTGGAATAATAGAGAATTGTTAAGGTGGTTCGGTGAACCCTCTGCCAGACACTTAAATGTGATTTGCAGAGTATCCATGTAGATGTAGTCGTAGGTGCATGTAGACCATGTTGGTGGCTCACTTGCGTGGAGCTTGTACCAGGGTTCTTCTCAGTAACCTGCAGAACCTGGTCCTCCAAATTTCGTGTACACACAGTGTGTCGTTTCTTGCACATTTGTCTGTCTGAAAGAACCCATGATCACGCAAACTCCAAAATAGGCTTGAATGCTGTGTGATGTGGTTGATGTTCGTGAGGGTACTTGTTTTGGTATGTCGACCGTTACCATCTACTTGGCTGTACACAACCACCATTCTGCTGCTTCAAGGACGCTGCATCAGCAGTAAAGCAAGCAACACACAAGGAAAGAACGGCACGTGGTCAGACGAACTATCATTCGACGGCACCATCTACCTTGGTAACGATGCATGTTAATGGAAATTTTTTTCTCTATTTTCAGTCAAGAATCCGTCCCTGCAGTTTGTCCGTTTTACTGATGGTATTGGTTAAGAACTGCCGGCCGCTGTGGCCGTGCGGTTCTAGGCGCTCCCGTCCGGAGCAGCGCTGCTGCTATGATCGCAGGTGCGAATCCTGCCTCGGGCATGGGTGTGTGAGATGTCCTTAGGTTAGTTAGATTTAAGCAGTTCTACGTTCTACGGCACTGATGACCATAGCAGTTGAGTGCCATAGTCCTCAGAGTCATTTGAACCAATTTTTTTGTTTAAGAACAGTCTTGGTTGCAATTTTATTTTTTTTTATTTTTCAACGACGCGTTTTGCCTTATTTGGGCATCTCCAGTTTATCTTTTCTAGATGGACGCGAGAGACACCAAGATCCTGTTCACAGGAGCGACTAACAGCATTCTGTTACTCGCTCCTGTGAACGGGAGCTCGTTATACAGATCTCTCACTTCCATCTAGAAAAGTCAACCTGAAGATGCCTAAATAAGGCGAAACGCGTCGTTGAAAAATAAACTAAAATTGCAACCAAGACTGTTTTTAACCAACGCTGTTAAGCACTGGTTTGCTGTATGCCACATATGGATTGGAAGAATTTCGTTTTATTAATGTTTACAATGTGTAGGAATGTTTTTCACACTGTGGTGCAAGATTTGCATCGTTAGTAGAGTTAGCGCATGAATTGCTGTTAATCGGCGGTCCTGGTACGGTGTCATAGCGTTGAAACATAAGCATCATCAAAAGAACATGTGGTGCTCCTCTTCGGGAGTATCGTCGCATTGAAGAAATACGGAGAGGTTCTCTTTTCACACTGCGCTGAACCCCTTGACTCGCCATTTCGAGTTAACTGGCGTTTTGGGAACGGGTGCTGCGATAGACCGATGGTCCGACTGTGCCACAAATTTTTGAAGGAGTTGCTGTTGCCATGGCTGAGATTGCTAGATCAAATGTATGGTCTTCAAGCAGTCGACTAGCAGTGGCACGTCAGGTGAATATATCATGGTCCACCGCTCCAAGAGTGCTGAGAACAGGGTATCTCCGATGCTGCGCGTGGCTGTCGAGGATGAAGGTCGTCGTCAGACAGAACAATGTTTGTAACCTGCAACGTAAACACCGTACGCAGTTAACAGATGTTACCTTCTCATGTGGAAATTAAAATGTGTTTCTTCACTGGTTCGTTCGTTATTTCACTTCCACGTGTCCTTACAAACGTTTCCACAAAGTATCATTCTCGTTGTTCATGGCGGCCCCCACAAATAGCCATAGTTTAATTGTGACCACCGTGTGCATCTAGCCTTTTTATGACAGACACCAACTAGCCTGCCCTTGTAAGAATACTGCAGTAACTGTAAAGCTAATTTTCGTAAATAAATATCGACATACAAACTTTTCAATAGCTGCGCCTTGCCGGCCAGTGCGACCGTGCAGTTCTAGGCGCTTCAGTCTAGAACCGCGCAGCTGCTAAGGTCGCAGGTTCGAATCCTGCCTCAGGCATGGATGTGTGTGATGTTATTTAGGTTTAAGTAGTTCTAAGTTCCAGGGGACTGATGACCTCAGATGTTAAGTCCCATAGTGCTCAGAGCCATTTCCACCATTTTTTGCTCCGTAACTTGTAATCCCAACTGAGTTACGGAAACGACGAGAGAGATCCCAGAAAAGATATAATATGGGATCACGTGGGCTCCACCTGAATTATGCAAAATATTTAGAACCAAAACTCCTCCCGAACATGCCGAAATGAAATGTCATGTGGCTAGGTGTTTCCCATCGAGTAGACCAGTCGCCTCGTGCAAAGCCTTTCTAATTGACGCCACTTTGGCGACCTGCATGTTGATGAGGATGAAATGATGACGAACATAACACAACGACCAGTCCTCGACGGGAGAAAATCTCCGAAAATCGAACCCGGCCCCTCTCATGGCATTCTACCGCGCTGACCACTCGTCTATGTAGGCGGACTATTAAATAATCACTGGCTGTCAGTAGTCCACAAGTTATATCACGTCCATCTTCTCAGTCACTTTAAAATCATTTTAAGTACATTAACAAAGCGAAATATTGATTCTAATAATACGCAAAATGAAATACATTTGCTAACGCTGAGTCTCATTTATCAACACATTAACCATTGGAAATTCGTCCAAGTGCCGTAAGTTACAAAAATCCGTTACTAAACTTTACAAAAAATAAAACATAGTAAATTTTCACAATCAATCAGTCACGGTCATCCTTGGTGGTAACTCCACCTTGGGAAAAGCAGCCCACGTCAATACGCTGCCCGTCTTGAAGTCATCGGATGACCGCGACACGTTCGCTTAACACCAATGACGCTATAATTCATACTGCCACACTAAATTACCGCTGTCTTCCTGATGCAACACACTCCCTGCCATGCCTACTGCTAAAAAAATGCAATATTACAAAAAAAGTATGAAAACTATACGAGGACAACATAATGTAATGCAGGAAAACCATGGATTCTGTAGCTCTTACGTTATAGATTATTTAGAACAAATATTCTCAAATAATAAATGTTAGTCTCCATACTTATTTGCACGAGCTCTGTGCTTGTAGTTGCTTGCGTGCGGCCTGTGGACCTATTTCTGCATCCTTTTCCCTCTCCCCTTTAGTGCCCTATCTTCTTTTTGTACACTGGTACTTGAGGTAACGCGTCTGGAGAGTTCTTGAAAGGTGGAATTTGCCTCAAGGGACAGTAGCCGGGTGGCCGGAGTGGCCGAGCGGTTCTAGGCGCTATAGTCTGGAACCGCGTGACCGCTATGGTTGCAGGTTCGAATCATGCCTCAGGCACGGATGTATGTGATGTCCTTAGGTTAGTAAGGTTTAAGAAGTCCTAAGTTCTAGGGGACTGATGACCTTAGAAGTTCCATAGTGCTCAGAGCAGTGTTTTTATCTGACAGACAGCAAAGTTCAATTTGAAAACAGAAGTTTCCTCCTTGCCCACTCCTTTCCCAGCGAATTTACGTTTACCCACGATGTCATTACCACAGCTTGCTATATCAGGTTACACTCATTGGCCAGCCTTGTATTCTCGCAATTTACCACTAAGCCACCCAGTTTTCATCTGTCACTAGAGTGCCCTAGAATTTACCTATTCCCAACACAATGTCAGTCGAACAGCGACCACTACAAAGCAGAAATAGTATGTGTTTTAATGTACAGTCACAATTTATTTACTTTGCCTACTCTCATTGTGAGGCTATCCTTTATCAAAAAATTGGTCTTCGTAGATAGAACAGCAACCAAAGAAAAATTAAAAAAAAATATACTTTTATCCTCTCCGGCAAACGTATATACCGCAAGCTTACAATACATATACAGGGTGTTACAAAAAGGTACGGCCAAACTTGCAGGAAACATTCCTCACACACAAAGAAAGAAAATATGTTATGTGGAGATGTGTCCGGAAACGCTTACTTTCCACGTTTGAGCTCATTTTATTACTTCTCTTCAAACCGCATTAATCATGGAATGGAAACACACAGAAACAGCACGTACCAGCATAATTGTAAACACTTTGTTACTGGAAATGTTCAAAATGTCCTCCGTTAGCAAGGATACATGCATTCACACTCCGTCGCATGGAATCCCTGATGCGCTGATGCAGCCCTGGAGAACGGCGTATTGTATCACAGCCGTCCACAATACGAGCACGAAGAGTCTCTACATTTGGTACCGGTGTTGCGTAGACAAGAGCTTTCAAATGCCCCATAACTGAAAGTCAGTTGAGGTCAGGGGAGCGTGGAGACCATGGAATTGGTCCGCATCTACCAATGCAACGGTCACCGAGTCTGTTGTCGAGAAGCGTACAAACACTTCGACTGAAATGTGCAGGAGCTCCATAGTGCATGAACCACATGTTGTGTCGTACTTGTAAAGGCACATGTTCTAGAAGCACACGCGGAGTATCCCGTATGAAATCATGATAACATGCTCCATTGAGCGTAGGTGAAAGAACATGGGGCCCAACCAAGACATCACCAACAATGCCTGCCAAAACGTTCACAGAAAACCTGTGTTGATGACGTGATTGCACAATTGCGTGCGAAGTCTCGTCAGCCCACACATGTTGATTGTGAAAATTTACAATTTGATCACGTTGGAATGTAGCCTCATCCGTAAACAGAACATTTGCACTGAAATGAGAATTGACACATTGTTGGATGAACCATTCGCAGAAGTGTACCCGTGGAGGCCAATCAGCTGCTGATAGTGGCTGCATACGCTGTACGTGGTACGGAAACAACTGGTTCTCTTGTAGCACTCTCCATACAGTGACGTAGTCAACGTTACCTTGTACAGCAGCAACGTCTCTGCTGAACGAAGAATTGCCTCGTCCATTGCAGGATTGCAGGTGTCCTCGTCGTTCTAGGTCTTCCCCAGCCGCAAGACATAGGCTGGAATGTTCCGTGCTCCCTAAGACGCTGATTAATTGCTTCGAACGTCTTCCTGTCGGGACACCATCGTTCTGGAAATCTGTCTCGACACAAACGTACCGCGCCACGGCTATTGCCCCGTGCTAATCCATACTTAAATTGGACATCTGCCAACTGCGCATTTGTAAACATTGCACTGACGGGAAAACCACGTTCGTGATGAACACTAACCTGTTGATGCTATATACTGATGTGCTTGATTCTAGTGCTGTATAACAGTGAGCCGCATGTCAACAAAAGCGGCGAAGTCAACATTACCTTCCGTCAATTGGAGCAACTGGCGGTGAATCGAGGAAGTACAGTTCATACTGACGAAACTAAAATGAGCTCTAACATGGAAATTAAGCTTTTCGGACACATGTCCACTTAACATCTTTTCTTTATTTGTGTGTGAGGAATGTGTCCTGAAAGTTGGGCCGTACCTTTTTGTAATACCCTGTACAGCCCCTTTCCCATGCTACGCATTCGTCACGCTCGCTACCCAAGTAGGTGTGCCAAATATGAAAAGATGAGTTTAGTGCTGGGCTTTAAGTAGACGTAAATTGCAGCCAGCAGTGATAAGTGTACAGATGTACAGTGCTTGACCAGTGTATACCGTTCAAGAAAGTCAGTGTAAGAAATATAAAAAAGCACAAAACTTGAAATTAAGTTATTACACAACAAAATATTCACCACTGTAAGGAATCATTAAAACAAAATGACAAATCTGTTTAGAGAAGTTTATTCCGATACATAATATCGACCTGACAATGAATCATTAAAATAAAGCAAATACAAAATTGCTTTTCAAGGAAATCAAGCATCCAGAGGGGATAGTGACGCAATTTAGCCACATTTCCTGTTCCACGAGTACATTGGGGTTCTTCATGGTGCTACAACAAGCCTTCTCTAGGCCGTATCGCATTTCATTGACCAGCCGTGGCAGCGGTAACCACTTCTGGTAGGTAACGTGTAGCTATGAAAGGCTGCATCGACGGGTTTTCATATCAGACGACACACAATTGACCATAAAGCAAAGTGGCATGCTGTAAACATTATCCTTAAAGTAAAGAAGTTGCGATCTTAATGTGTCGGAGTTGTATATTTCTGAGAAATGAGACGATCTTACGTCCATAGTTACCTTGTACATCTACAACTTAAAACAGGAAGTTAATTGCATTAAAATATCATCGTGCTAGGGTCCCTCCCATCTTAAAACTAATTTTACGTCTTCTACTTAAAATCTAGTAAAGAGTGGGGTACATGAGTCGAAAATACCATCTACTTGTACACAGTAATATTATATATCTTATATAGGGGGTGGGGAGAGGGTGTAGGGCCGAAGAAGAGAGGCCAGAGAAACGAGGAATGCAATAGGAATAGGGGTACGAGAAGATGAAAAGACCTTGCAAGTTTAATCAAAGGTTAAAATTAGGGCGAGGGTGAGTGAGGAGGGGAATGTTCGAGCTTAGTAACAAAGTAAGAAAGCGTTGTATTGAAACTGTAACCAGCAAATAACCTGACGAGGCTACTGTATATCAATTTTGAGAACAGTTGTAGCAATTGCTTCTTCCTCAGGTCTGTTCGATTGAGTGATTTATCCACTCTTCATAAAGGGAATATACCGATACAACCTGCTGTGAACAATATACGGTGCCCTTCTTATAATACTAGGATGGAATGAAAAGTAATACCTCCACCTTCGTTAACTGGGTTTGGATGGGAATATTTTAATAAATCAAACGTAGAAATAATTCTTAGAATATGATCTTTAATTACCAATATTCACTGATCCCCACAACCAATTGGATACGTTTATGCTAATGACGAACAAGTTTTCTGAAGCCGTCACGGAAGAAGTCGACACACAGTTTACGCAACCACAGTCTCACAGTTCTCTCAACGTCTTCATCAGAAGCATAATGATGTCCCCGCAGATCGTCATTCACTATCGGAAACAGATGGAAGTCAGACGATGCTAAATGTGGACTGTATGGAGGATGCCGAACGCTGGTGAGATTCAATCTCTGAAGTTCTATTGTGCTGGCACGTGATGTGTATGGTCTGGCATTCTCATGCTGCAGGAAAACATTTTCCTTTTACTTTCGGACCCATGTTGGCCGTCGTTTCAGAGTTCGCAGCGTTATGATGTAACGCTCTGAATTTATTGTTGTTCCACGATCAAGGAAACCGACACTGATAACACCATTTGCGCCCAGAACACCGTGGCCATGATTTTTGAATTTCTTTTTCTGGGGCGAGTCTTTGTGTCGGTATACCATAGACTGACGTTTCGTCGTCGGGTCGTAATTGAGTGCCCACGTTTCATCTCCTGTCACAATTGAATGGAACAAGGCATCACCTTCATTCTCGTAACGCAAGAGGAGTTCCTGGCAAATTTCAAGTCTCTGCACTTTCATTTCAGGAGTCAGCATCCGGGGTACACATCGTGCACATACCTTCCGATAGCGAAACAAAGCAATAATGTGACCCACACGTTCTTCTGAAATGCCAATTGTGTTTGCAATTTCTCTATGAGTCATACATACACTGTAACAACACAACCGTTCAATGCTAAGGCTTCCCGCCAAATGGAGCTGTAGAGAAGAGGCTACCGAACAAGCCAGTATCTGCCGCATACCAATGCTGCCAACTGATGAGGAGTTACTGAGGTGGAGGCGTTACTTTTCAGTCATCCCTCGTATGTGTGAAAAATTAAATGGCGTCATTAAACCGTCATATACTTACAATCTCACACTCACACCTGAAAAATAGCTTCGTATCTGTGGCTTCAGTATGAAATTTTATGGTACCGAAAGTACTACCAGAACCTCAATGAAAATAAAGCTGTATACAATGTTCCAGTGACGAAATTATCTTTATAAAATCAAATTTCTTAAACTTAAGTTTGAAATGGGTAAAATTATAGAGCTTACTAACATAGTAGAACTGATATTAAAATTGAGCTGTTTCTAATTTACTACGAATATATCGCAATATAATGATGGGTTGGCCTTGGGAAGCCCGCTATATGAGACCGTTGTCGATATTTTTGTTACACAAATAGGGTGCAGGTTTTTTCACTGAAGAGCATAAGAAACTGGTACGTCTGCCCCCACGAGCAAGCAGAAATGCCGCAACACGACGTGGATGGATTCGCCTAATGTCTGAACAGCACGTTGCAAGATATGCTCAGTAATATCCATGGCTGGGGAGTTTAGTCGCCAGCAGAAGCGTTTAGACTCAGATGAGTGTTTCTGGCGCCACTCTGTAGCAAGTCGCATTGTCCTGCTGGAATTGATCAAGTCCGCCTGAATGCACAGTGGACATGAATGAATGAAGGTGATCAGTCAGGATGCTTACGGACGTGCACCTGTCAGAGTCGTATCTAGACGTATCAGGGGCTCCACATCACTCCAACTGCACACGCCTCACACCATTACAGAGCCTCCACCAGCTTGAACAGTCCTCTGCTGACATACAGGTGCCACGGTTTCATGAGGTTGTCTCTATAACCGTAGACGTCCATTCGCTCGATAAAATTTGAAACGAGGCTCGCCCAACAAGGCAACATTTTTCCAGTCATCAAGAGTCCAATATCGGTGTTGTTGGGCCCAGGCGAGGCGTAAAGCCTTGTGTCGAGCAGTCACCAAGGATACAGAAGTGGGTCTTCAGCTCCGGAAGCCAATGTCGATTTTGTTTCGTTGAATAGTTCGCACTGTGACACTTGTTGAAGACCCAGCATTGAAATCTGCAGCAATTTGCGGGAAGGTTACTATTCCCACGTCGAAGGATTCTCTTCAGTCGTCTTTGATACAGTTTTTACATGTTATTTTGCTGCCGCAGCGATGTCGCAGATGAGGCTTTACGGGATTCCTGATATTCACGGTACACTCGTAAAATGGTCGTACGGGAAAATCCCGACTTCATCGCACCATCTGAGATGCTGTGTCCCATAGCTCATACGCTGACTACAACAGGTTCAAACTCACATAAATCTTGAAAAGTTGCCATTGTAGCAACAGTAACCTATCTAACAACTGCGCCACACACTTGTTGTGTTATATAGGCGTAGCCGACGGCAGCGCCATATTATGCCTGTTTACGTATCTCTGCATCTGCAAATGCCTGGCTATACCAGTTTCTTTGGCGTTTCAGTGTAGAATCCACTGACTTTGTTACTAAGCACAACTGTCTCCCTCTCCCTCTCAAATGTTTAGCCTTTGACTAATGTTATAGGCGCTTCAGTCTGGCACCGCGCGACCGCTAAGGTCGCAGGTTCGAATCCTGCCTCAGGCAAGGATGTGTGTGACGTCCTTAGATTAGTTAGGTTTAAGTGGTTCTAAGTTCTAGGGGACTGATGACATCAGATGTTAAGTCCCATAGTGCTCAGAGCCATTTGAAACATTTTGAACCAGACGAGTGTATCCCCTATGTTTGTGTGGTAAAGTAATAGTGGTGTATGCCTACTTGTTCGCACAGCAATCGCCGACATAGTGTATCTGAGGCGGGATAAGGGGACCCAGCCAGCATTCGCCGAGGCAGATGGAAAACCACCTAAAACCATCCACAGACTGGCCGGCTCACCGGACCTCGACACAGATCCTCCGGGCGGATTCGTGCCGGGGACCGGCGCTCCTACCCGCCTGGAAAACCTTTGACTATACTTGGAAAGCTTATCATTTTTTCCTGTGACATTGTTTTTGGCTCCCCTCTTCTGTGCCCCCCCCCCCCCTGATGTAACCTATACAATAGTAGTGTTTGCAAATGTATGATATTTGGTTTAATATAGGCTGCTCTTTAAATGACTGACTTAAAGATCGATTTTAAAATGATAGATGCCCTAGCACCATGATAGTTTAATTAACTTGACTTATTGTCTTACGTTGTTGTCTTGTCACCGACTATACAGTGTCTGTAACCATCGATACTGAGGGATAAGAAATGTAGGGGGTGTCCACAGAACTGATGAGAAAAAAGTGTATGAATAACGCTAACTGTATGGAGAGATGTGATGGTAAGACTTGTGAGAAGACTGTTCGCATCCGTCCAGAGTGGTACTGTATTCCTAAGCATATCTGAGCCTATCACAGAACAGTTTGTTAACGTCAGTTTATGCAGTTTAAGGGGCCGTAAAAATACGAAATGACTGTTTACAAGAAAACAAGAGGTGATCAAAAAGTTTTACGTTTCAGGGCGTTGCTGCAGCATCTCTGGATCGTAGCTCGACTTCGGTGTGGATGTATCAGCGCAAGCATGGGCTTAGTAAGACGTACGTATCTTTGCCTCGTGCGAGAGGTAAATGCGGAAACGGAAACTATGACGATGTTATTAAAAGAGGTGTCTAAACAGGTCCAACGTGCTGTTAGTCTTCCGTTGGACGTCGATCGGAGACTGAGGTATGTGTATGGGGCAAGAAGTCTGTGGAAAACCGGGAAACTGCGGCCGGGTTCCTTTGGTCACTTAAAATTGACCTTGAAAGGTCAAAGATTCCTGTCGGACGAGTATGTGCAGCAATCAGTTAAGGACTTCTTCAGGCAGCAGGACACTATGTTTTTGCAAATGATTTCAACTAGGTATTTCAGTGGTCTTGCCTGATTGGCAAACCGATTCTGAACTGTACGGCTTTGGAACGGAAGCTCCTTGATTGCACCGTCATACAAAAGATGGTAGGGAAAAGGGGGGGGGGGGGGGGGTCGAGGCAATTGCACTTGACTGAAATTTGAAAACCATTTGATGGTCCACCACGAACTGCTCACATCGCTCCTCATCCTTAGAATTTCATTCTGTTCCTGTAGAACGAAATTAAATTTCAGTCATTTGAGAACATCGAAGGATTTAAAATATCTGGGAGAAACAATTTCAGCTTTATTCTGGAAAGGACATCATAAGATTTCCTATTTGTCGATAAGAATATACAACGGTGACGGCGGTCGAAATTGGAATCTGTTTCTTATGTTCTGGAGTAGTTCACACGTAATTACTCTCATAGGTTGATACTTTCTCCTGAAACTGATCCCAGATATCCTCCACAGATCTGTCACAGGGGCACGTAGCAAACTAGAAAGCCTTACAGAGATGCTCTTACAACTCCTATGGCAGCTCTTACCACAGAGGCTTTGGGCTTCACGACGTGGTATATTGTTGCAGTCCCGAGGCCGTGCGGTACTAGCAGCGCGAAAAAAAAACCATGAACGTGAAAGTAGAGACAGCTGGACTCAAACGGATACCTAACAAGTCGTTCATCCCGTGCACCATCCACTATTGGAATAGCAAGGGAGGAAATATTAGTGGAACACAAAGTACACTCCGTCACAGCCTGTAAATTGTCTTGCAGAATATAATTGTACATGTAGAAGCAGATGTAGATGAATGTTGTTGCCTAAAAAGAAACGTCGTTATCTCACATTTTATACAGGGTGTCTGTAATTAAACTCGTAGTTTCAAAATGCTGTAAGAGAACCTCAGCTCATTATGACGTCCATGGAACAAAAGGAAAAATCTTAAGCCAAAGCCGGCGGGAGTGGTCGACGGTTCTAGGCGCTTCAGTTCGGAACCACGCGACCGCTACGGTCGCAGATTCGAATCCGGCGTCGGGCATGGGTGTGTGTAATGTCCTTAGGTTAGTTAGGTCTAAGTAGTTCTAAGTCTAGGGGACAGATGACTTCTGCTGTTAAGGCCCATAGTGCACAGGGCCATTGAGCAAAATTTTACCAACGGATAGCACTAAGATTCTTACCGTAAATGGGGTCAGCTACTAGTGACAGATGAATAGGAATATGACTGCTGCCACGCATTACTCCTTCCGCGCTGTTCAATGTGCGTGAGTGCACAAGTTTGGCAGACAACGTTTATGGCAATGTTTATGTAAGCTCATCCGCCACGTTAGGTCGTACCAATTAAGATAGAAAAATTGTTTTTAATTGTCGTGAGTCCAAAACCAGCATAAAAAGCAAAATGTTTCTATCTGTGTCAGAATGGCGCAAGACATTTTCGGTGTACTGTACACTTATCCTCTGTTCTCTGCCACAGCTTGAAATCGAGTAACAGCACTTTCCTCAGCAGATCTGAATGTCTCGTGGGTAACGTTGAGAGTGCATTGCCTATAGCGTGCCTTCATTTCAGCTACGTTCGTCACTGGAGTACTGGAAACATATTTCAAATGAACACACAGCCACAAGTCATATGAATTAAGATCAGATGATCTGGACGGCGAGGCTGTGGGGAAATGACAGGTGAAAATTTCAGGATTTTCGAATCGCCTCTTCAGCAGTCGCTTCACTGGCTGTGGAGGAACGCCACCGTCCATAAAAAGGATCCCGTCAACACATCCACTTTGTCGAAGTGTTCGAATGACGTTGGTCCACAAAAGACTCTCAAAGCGTTTTCCAGTGAGGGTACCAGGTAACAGGACTCGCAAAACTCACCTCCTCAAAAAACATTGGACGTACGGTAGAAGATTCCGTCAACCCAACTCACACGATCATTTTTGCAAAATGGAGTGGTAGCTGTTGATGCGGATGGCTATTTTACATTGCCAATATTCTGCAATTATGCTTACTGACGTGTCCTTGCAAATCGGAATGGGCTTTGTCTTCCACAAAATGTTCCATAGCCATTCATTGTCCGCTTCAACGCGAGCAACAATTTCCAGAGCTAATATTTGTCTTGCTGACAGGTCAGCAGGAAGGAACTCCTGAAAGTGGGTGGTTTTTTATGGGTCGCATATGCAGGATGGTTCGCAGGATTTTATGCACCATGTGCAGCGTTCTGGCAGTTCCATGTGCACAGCATTTCTTCACATCACCGTTCGACCCATCATGCACTGCTGTAGCCACATCTACTGTATTCCTCCCTCTGCCGCATTTCACTTCAAAAGAATCTCGTTTTTCGAATTTTTTAATTATTTTCTTCAGACCCTTGGCAGACATCGAACCAATGCCTTTTTTTGATATCCAGTACCTCTGTAGGGATAGTGGGTGCCCAGTCACCATTACTTGTAAAAAAGCTTTACAGGCGGCGCAGTCCTTCGTGGAGACAGTCGTGTAGGGCGTCTGGGATTCAAATCGAGCAACAGGCGTATACGCGCGCGACTCCTGGTCTACACATGCTGACGCTTACAGTGCCATCTATTCGTCATGTTTTTCTTTTCCTTTATTTCCACGACGTTACCCTATGCGTATAGCCTATTCACTTTTGGAGTCATTCTGAGCAGTAGTTCTCTTTCTAAAGCCTTCTGAAACTGCAGCTTTAATTATGGACACCCTGTACTTTCGGCACTTGCGTAGTAACTACTATCGTTTGAGTTACACGAACACTGTGGTATCATGTACCCGCTAGTTTAGAGCAACCACGTTGAATATTTAAATGTTGTTGCAGATGTCATTTCTCCTTCTGCAAGGAACAAAAAATGCTACTAAATGGAGACCCAGTGCTTTTCCTTTTGTTTGTGTAACTATCGTCCTACTTTCCTACGGAAGGTTGCCGTATTTCTAAATCCTTGTAAAATATTTGCGGACAACCATTTTACCCCAAGAAAGAGGCTCGTAGATTCCTCGTGATTTGCATACCGAAATTACCCATTTATTACGCTTAACACATTTATGGCGCCGCCATAAAATAGCTCGCCTTTTTTCTGTTTATGGTCCCGTACTAGCACGCCGTCTCAGAGTACAAACTGCCCCGCCTCCAAGCGAATGCATCCCAGGGAATCCAAAGAAATAGCGCCACGCGGCTAAACAGAGTTAGATGCGGAGAGCAGAGCCATAAACAAGCAGTGGTGGGGAAAATGGTTTCCTAATTCGATGAATGAGAAATAATACACGTTCTACCCAATGTGTAAAGCAGTGCCTTATTATACATGATTACTTATTTTACAGATGGAGGTGGCAAAATGTCAAAGATACTTCAGCAGTTCAAGTTCCTGACCTACCCGGTTTAAGAACTCCTTAGTTCCACCAATAAAATTTTTGAGTAATGAAAATATCTTTACAAACAAGCGACAGATTATGTATTCACATCATATCCAAAACACCCACAGCTCTGTTTCTATAGGTGAAGCAGTAGACGATGTTTGAAATTGGTTCCTACTTTTCATAATCATCAATTATCAGGATCGGTCCACATGGTAAAATTTTATACGTTATAGGTTGTGTGATGGTGACTGTACTCTCACATCAAAAACGTGGTGACCAGATGATCTGACAATAATCACTAGCCCAAACTACTGATTCCTTACATGTAGATAAATGGAATCATTTACGATCTGTACTAAACACTGAAAGATCTAAGTAGTGGGATAATGTTCATTTTGGCATGGTTTTAATTTATTCAAGGTCACAGAACCTCCCTCCACCCATACTCCGTGCCATATGATGTAGATGTGGCAAGGTCACACTAATGATGTCATGGGTTCTCCCCCACCTCCTGTCCACCACTTTCACACCATCACTCTTTCCCCTCCCAAGCCCTGCTCGGAAATTTGGGGAAAAGCTCAGTCTGTACTGAGCTGTTGGACTGGAACGATCTCACACTCAAAATTTTATTGAATGTCAGTTACATTTCTTATTTATAAAATTCACTTTGTATATTCTTCATTTAATCAGTTTATGGGAGACAGGGCTCCTTCCTTTCACTCCCATTTCCCACCTGAACACTGGTGGGAAAAACCGTTGAGTCTCTGCTGTTGGTGTGGAGGACATAGGATGGTTGTTCTTCATATTGGGGTGTTAGCATGTTGGAAAAAGTTTCCTAAAATATTTTCTTGACCGTGTATCCACCTTGACATCTGCAGACCGGCTGACTTAATTCACATTACTGCCACCAGAAGGCACTCGAAACTGTGACATGATCGGTGCAAAAAACTGATCGGAACCAATATGAATGCTTGTGCAGAGGGAAAACCTTGGTCGACAGGTTAAAACACGTTAGGTAGTTTTGTCCTACAGTATGAAGGTGAAACAGCAACCAGGTCTTCTTCCTCCAGAAATGTCTTAGTGTTCACCAGTTATCCTGAAAAAACCTTCTGTCAGCTACATCTAAACTGGTGCAAAATACTCCAGGACTGATTTTGTTCCCAATGTCAACATTCAACAACAATCTCTCTTTCTGAACTCATCGATAAGAAATGGGATTCACTACACTTTTAGGTACCTAGCTTCAACTACATTTCTAAATTACCCAACAAGCCACTTCACCCTTCCAACAGACACATCACTGTATGCAGAAGACTGATTTGGATTTTTGACAGCAGCTCTTCCTGGTCATTCACTGTGGGGAGTTGTCCCAGCCAGCAGCCCTATTTCGAGAGGATAGGCATTAACAGCGAACTATTACTGTTGTTGCACTGGAATATCTCCTGAGAAGGAAATAACGATGTATAATACCATTATAACAGTCGCCATAATTCCATGCTCCCTATGTAAAGGAGACATGTAGCAACAGCACTGGGGAATGGAACACACTTGTATCTATTTACAACACGCAAGTCGCATCCCATCCCACAGGAACGTAGGAAATTAATTGTATGAAATTTTTTATGAGTGTGGTGCTCATTACCTTAGTTAATCATAGCATCTCAGGACGAAAAAGCTGGGCAGTCAACTCCAGTCTAGTCCAGTGCCATCTGCCGATTGTTTTAAGTACTTGAAGAGGCAACTGGCCAGAGCCTTTCTTTTTACCTGCCAGATTGTGACAGGCTGAACCTCATCTTCCAGTCAGCCGAGCCCTCAAGACCACGTCTGCCATTTGCCCTGGAACAGCCTCGCTATCTCTTAGCACATTGCGAAACGAGCAGGAGCAGCTTAGATGCAGAGTCAAAACCGCAACTCCATCACCGACGTAGACTCCCCAGTTAAGAAATCCACCTTACCGATCCCAGATGAGAATGTTGCTCTCCATACGTCTCTAATTTCTCAAGCAAAATATAGATTCCTACGCTTTTGCGTGTTATTTTGGAAGACAGAAGAAGTCGGATCATTCACGGCTTTTTCATATCGCTAAAGAATCTTTACTTGTTGATTGTTAGTGAAAATTCTGTAAAACGGGATGGCATAGCCTATATTTCCTCAAGGATTCTCTCATCTGATAAAAAAAATTGCTATTATTAGCTTAGTGTTCGTTACCTCCTGCATCACAATAGTAGAATATTAACACTAGAAAGGCGGAGTTTCTGACAGTCACATTACTGAAACGGTGGAAAGAGGTCATTTTGACCCCAAAATGGTTCAAATGGCTCTGAGCACTATGGGACTCAACTTCCGAGGCCATCAGTCCCCTAGAACTTAGAACTACTTAAACCTAACTAACCTAAGCATCGCACACACATCCATGTCCGAGGCAGGATTCAAACCTGCGACCGTAGCGATCGCGCGATTCCAGACTGTAGCGCCTAGAACCGCTCGGCCACCCAGGCCGGCCATTTTGACACCACACAAGATATTCTCATATTTGACTTAAACATGTTGTTAATACATATTTTATTTCTACTAATCACAACAATTATTTACAGCTACAAATAGTAATTACTGCTTTATTTGAACAAAATGTATCACACAAATTTATTGTTGCGACTGCTAGCAACTTTCTTAACTACAGGTTTTAATTTATTAACTGTTCATACAAGCTTCTAGACACTTTTAGTATATTTTGTACATTTTACTCTCTTATGTGTGTTACAAACAGCTCTACATTACTTTTCACTCAAGTCATTTGAAACTGCTAGACGCCAGAGGTGATTTATGTTTTACACGCACATTTTCCGCACTCTGCTTTGTGGCACTTTACACAGTTTTCTCTGCTCTTGTTGGCATTTCAGAGGCTGATTTGGCACTTTCTCTGCTTTCTAGGTGATTTCAGCCCATATCCTCCGCCTCTGCCTGATGCTCTTGCTCTTTCGTTTCTATAAGTTCATTTGCAGTTCAAGTATGAACTTCTTTCTTTCCATTTTTTTGTTGGTTACTATGTTATTGATGGCCCATGCATCTATTGCTGCCGTTCCAGTATGATTTACCATCTCATACATGCAACCTTCGTAGTATGTTTATGAGTCATTTGGTCAACCATGTTCACCCCGTACTTTGATGCGTTGTAGAACGTTATGGTTTAAGGTTTATCTTCTTGCCTTTCTCTTGCCACTCGTAGAACGTTATGGAATATAATGATACATGTTATGATACATACTGAAAAGCAAAGAAGATGTAATCACTGCCAATCAATAGATAACAAATTGACTTGGTGCAGTGCTTACAACATTCAAACAAGATGTGATCACTGCCAATCAATAGATAACAAATTGACTTGGTGCAGTGCTTATAACATTCAACTCCTACTTGGGAGAATGAATAGTCAGATCCACATCCACATTTAGTTAGTCTATGATATTCGTAAAAGTCTCCAGGTAAATGCCAGGGTGGTTCCTTTGAAACGTCAGTGGTGATATCTCTTCCTATATAGGAAAGAATTCAATCTGGTGTGCCATCTCTAATGATGTGTTGATGATGGGGGATTAAAACTAATATTTCTTACTTCGACAAGGGACGGAATGCTGCGTGGTGTCGTCTTCAGCATGTGAGGCTTTCCAGAAAATATGTAAGTGCAACAGAAAGAAATATGGAACCACTATAGCGACGACATGAGGTGAAAGTGGGCAAATACGTTGGCATCAGTGACCTCGACCATGGAGCCATTTTTATGGTCAGGTACCTGGGAACAAGCATCTTGGAGGCGCTAAACTCGACAGTAGTTCAGGTTCTACTGATGTAAGCATCTGTGGAAGTGGCTGAAAGTATGAGACACCATGAGTAAGTTACAAGTTGTTGGTCGCTCCTATAATGAGAACTACAGCATGCTACACGACAACTGCTAATCCTTTGTTTGCCATCCAGTCTCTTCAGCACCTAGCCATTATTTCTTCTAGCCACTAGTGTATGAATCCTGCCTAGACCTGATGCTGCCAGGGTTTGAACATGTGCCATCCAGCTTAGGATGCGGGCAGGCCGACTTCAACCGACGCTTGGTGCCGAAATTTCGTCGCTGATTTCCGGGGCTCACCTACGTGCACCCCGCAGGTGACCCATTTCAAACTGTGGGCTAACTCTCACACTCGCTGCTGCTGTTGGACCACCTGAAGTAGCAACACACTCCCCAAGATGCTGACCCTCCTGCCTAGCATCCTTGCACTTTCTGACGGTGCACATGGCCACAGGTTTTGATGAGGTGAGCCCCACCACAACAGAGACAGTGCATGGTTCAAATATCCCCTCATCCCGTCGAATGGTTACTAGGACATGCACAGCATTAACACAGGCTGATGGGTCATTATTATTCTATGGGGAAAAACCAACTGGTTTCCAAGGGTGCTCTCATAGTAATCAAAGGTACCAACACAGCTGTTGACTATGTGAATATTGTTAATTACCACCATCATCTCTTTGTGCTTGATGTCTACCCAAGTGAGAATGGCATCTGTTAGCAGATAGCTATGTGTCACAAAGCCAGAAATATACTACAATAGCTTGAGGAACATGACAATGGATACATGTTGATGTATTGATGTTGTGTTAGCAGAACAGTCAACACCACGTTACGAATGGAGACCGATATGCACGCGTTGTAGCTCACGCAGGCTAGTGTGAGAAGGGAAGAACTATACTAATGTGAGGTCTGGAACATGACAAGGAATGAGAATTCAGAAAGCGAACGTAATTAGATTCATACTCAACTTTAATCCATTAATGACGAACGTCGCATTGACGGTACATGATTCACAATATTATCTGTTCAGAATACATAGTTCAGAATACATAGTAACGAAAGATGGCGCCTTGCTAGGTCGTAGCAAGTGACGTAGCTGAAGGCTATGCTAAACTTTCGTCTCTGTAAATAAGAGCGTATGTAGACAGTGAACCATCGCTAACAAAGTCGGCTGTACAACTGAGGCGAGTGCTACGGGGTCTCTCTAGACTAGACCTGCCGTGTGGCGGCGCTCGGTCTGCAATCACTGATAGTGGCGACAAGCGGGTCCGACGTATACTAACGGACCGCGGCCGATTTAAAGGCTACCACCTAGCAAGTGTGGTGTCTGGCGGTGACACCACAATTGACCACCAAATATGTTTGTTCACAGTGCTGATGGAATATTTTTGGGATACAGTCATGTGTCAGCTTCATGCCCATGAATCACTGGCCCACAGTTTATGGAAAATGTATGTCCCATACAGAGAAATATGGTATCAACTGCTTCTGGAAACCTACCAATGACATAACGAATACATACCAAGCAGAGCCACTGCTAATGTTTCAGCTCATAAGTGTAAGTACCTTAATTGATTATCAATAGTGGATGTCATGTACTGTTAGGTATACTTTTAATATGAAAAAGCATGAAAGTTTCTCTGCTTTTCCTTAGAAAATTTCGAAGCCTGATACTACTTGCTTGATTATATATTTGTGACTGTATATTATGTGATGGCTTCATTCCCCATATCTGAGTAAATTGTGGTGACTATAAGGTTATACTGGACCCCCTATAATTGCATCAGACATTTCATCTCAGTCCTTCTTTGCTGCTCCTCAAGCATTGACTGGATGGATTAGTGTATTCCCAACTGATTCATAGATTACTTTAGCTTTTTATTTCGTCTATATTTCCTGTCTTCATCCGAGATGCCTGAAACCAAAATTACATAACTATCGTGAACAATATTATCTTGCAGGTGGACTCGAACAGATGGATTCCCAGTTCCTAGATAACATAAAGTTATTCAACACTGTGTCCATTAATAATCAAGGAAGAACTGTTGCGCCACTCTTTTCCCGCAGTCCACTTACTAGAGCAATATCATAAGGACGATATCATAGAACAGTAGGTACCACGGAACAACAAAGCATGTCCAGTATGCAAGAAGACACATTCCTTGTACCGGCATGGCAGAAGACGCCACTCAGCAGTTCTGAAACGAGGAGTTGTGACAGATTACAGCACTCACAGGGCTCCCTGAGGAGCTGACGAGACAGGAAAGCCAGCGTAATTAAAGTTATGATTTCCAAACGATTACACGCAGCGTCTCCAGTCTGTTGTGACTAAAGGCGCAAGAGTTGTGCTATATCAAAAACACTGTCCAGCGTACGTTGTATACAGGGTGTTCCACAGTTCAAGTAACACACTTCTAGGGATTCTAAATGAGACTTAGTAGATCAAGTTTGACATAGGAATGCATATCTGGAACGTAATCCAGCGAAACTACAGAGTATAAATGTTATAGGTGCTGGCAACTGTAAATGTATACATACGCAGGGTGATACTGTGATGACGATACCACGTTTCAAGGATCACAGGAAAAGATAAATGTTTCAATTTGAGGTAACTGTCCCTGTACCAGAAAGAAACGAGGTGAGCAAAACCTGTTCTGATACCCTTGACAGTGGAATTTGTGTACTGGTATTGTTACTGCTAAGATTTTAGGGTACGAAACTTTCAGAGGCCGCAGTATGGACCCAAACAAGAAAAAAATATGCACTAACAGTGGGCTCCAAAATGCATACCCCAAGGTCTATGAGAATCTGTTCAATAGGGAAGATGTGTTTCACACTAGCAAAGATGAACAAATGCTCACATCCCCTCTGGTATGCACCTCAGATCCCATAATCAGTAGACATTTTTTACTACCACCTGTTAAAGTTACATGCCCTCCAGTCTTGGCAACAACAGCACCGTTACATGCATTTCATTGACACAGGTATGAGAATGATTTTCATTTGTAACTTTAGACTCATTCGTTTCTGAACCAGGGAGCATTACCTCAAATTGATATATTTATCCATCTCCGTCACCCTTGAAAGTTATGACATCGTCATAGAATATCTCTGTCCATACAAGGTGAAAATTATTGAACTGTATGAAATACAATCATCATAGGTTGTGAACGGTTTGCGTATGCTGCTGATAGATCCTATACACCCCAGTGTATTCCCTGTCAAGTTGCACAAGCAGGTCAGCAGTCGTTATTTTACCTAAGTGGTTATCAGAGGCTATAACAAAGAGTAGGTTATATTGAGCCTATCGTTAATTTAATGACAGGCAGCTATGGATGCATATCTGATAACAAATACAAGTGTAACGGAGATTCTACGCAGCTTGGATGAATGAAAATACTTTTCTACAATGAACCTGAAGAGTGGTTACCATCAATTGAAAACATTATTGGAGGACTGGCCAACGACAGTGTTTATAGTCCCTTGGATCACTTCCAATATTGGCAAATGCTGCTCGGTTTAAAGGACATGCCATCAGAATTTCTACGATTAATAGGTGGCATGCTAAAGTGTTTAAACTCATGTTACTACTTGTGTACCTGGATGACATGAATCTATTTTCCAAGGATCTGAAGGAACACACTCGATGAACACAAGAATTTTTTGAAAGGCTTCGTCTAACATACCTAATATTGAGTGTCGTGTAGTGCCATTACGCATCAATAGAAGCTAAAAATTTAGGATATGTGATTTGAAAGAACCAACCACTTCAAATGACTGAACAACTTAAGTATTTGTATGGATTAGTTAATTAGAAAGTTGCAAATATTAGAAATTCGTCAAATTGTTTGTAAATGCTATGAGACTATTGACACATTTACTGAAGAAATGTTCTAAATTACAGTGGATGGCAGAATGTAAAGATATGCTTGAAAAATTGAAGGAGACACTAATAAGTAACTCTGTATTAGTATTTCAATCTACGAGAGTAGTTCATTCTACACTGTGATGCAAGTAACCAAAGGGTATGGAGTGTTCTAAGCGGGGAAGTGAAGGGGAAAGGCAACCCCGTTGCTTACACATCCAGACAATTTAAGCTGAAAAAATTATTCAACTATAGGAAAAGAAATTTGTAAATTGGTATACAGTGTTACATACTTCTACTGTTTTCTGTGCAGCAGGAGATTCAAATGGTTCAAATGGCTCTGAGCACTATGGGACTTAACATCTGTGGTCAGTCCCCTAGAACTTAGAACTACTTAAACCTAACTAACCTAAAGACATCACACACATCTATGCCCGAGGTAGGATTCGAACCTGTGACCGTAGCAGTCGCACGGTTGCGGACTGAGCGCCTAGAACCGCGAGACCACCGCGGCCGGCAGCAGGAGATTCGAAATATTAGAGACCTCCAGACCTCACAGTTTTGAAATGACTACTAGGTTTAAAAGGTCTTTCAAACAGGTTGGCTTGGTAAACAGTGAGGGCATGGATGTAGCCTTGTGGTGTGTCAGAATGTGTAGTCCACTGTTGCAGGCAATGAGCTATTCAAAATACAGCTGTAGCTCACTGATTGTGATGGTTTCTTATGTAGGACAACGAATATTGAGCCGTGCATTGTAGTACCTGTTGCAATGAATGAAAAATTGTTAGAAGAGCACATAACGACATGTTATCATGACGCAGATTATGCAGTAAACTGGATCGAATAGCTGAACGAAATTGGTGGAGTGTACAGGAACAAAAGGTTAGAGCATACGAGAGAAAATGTTCGCTATATGCACAAAGTGCTAACTTCAGTTACCAGGAAGTACCTCTTCAGATATACTAAAGGTATCCAAACCATTTGAAATGTTTGGGTTTAGCATCACGACCCATTCAACCAGACATGAATTGGTGACTGTTTCGTTTTAACTACTGTTGACCATTTTTCACGTTTCAAAACGACTACCATTCCAAACAATCAGTAGCAAAAGTTATGCTGAACAGCTGGTTGTTGAAGTTGTGTGTCCCTGAACAATAGTTATAGAACTGGGCACTAACTTCGTGTCAGAGCTACTGAACAACTTGTGTCATCTGTTTTGTATGCTAAAACTGAGATTTTGACCATTTCATCTGCATGCTAATCCAAGGACTGAATATGGTTCTCCAAACCATCAGTAAGATACTGAACTATTGCATCGATAGTCACCAGAATGACTGGGATGTTTGCTTACTCTGTATCGTGTGTGTAACTCAAATGTACACAATAGCCTATATTATGTGTGTAATTAAAATGTACTCGATAGCGTAGGTCTTCTGCCGTATGAAATGGTGTAGGGAATGATGATGTCATCACCTTTTCTGGTTACGGAATTTTGATAAAACATTAAGAGAAGTATGGAAGCTAGGGTACAAAGCAAATAACAAGGTAAAAATGTACAGGTTTAAGTCAATAGTCGCAGTTTATTTGTTTTGGCTACTGGATGCACATTTGGGTACACGATAAAATCCTTTCGCCGTTCTATAATCTAAGAATTTCATTACATTACATAGTTAGAACAATAATCCAAGAATAATTTACAAAATATTATACTCTATGCCCTCAAACATACTGTGTATAGTTACTCTTAAAACGCATATTTAAACCCCTAGCCCTGGCACGCACTCGTGAAGCTCATTTTCCAAGTAGGCGACTCACGTACAAAAAGAAATAATATCAATGTTGATTGTTGTACCACAGCATATTCGAAATAATCTTGACAAGATTTGGGAGGGCGTACATGTATCGAAGGTTGTTTTGGTTGCTCTGCAGAAGATTTGCTGAGAGCTCTTACACAGCCTCCCTGCAGTCCTGATCCCTCGCCGTAGAGGGACATCAATTTGCTTCAGACCAAGAGATGCACACCCTGTACAATCCTGGTTCCGTAGGCAACCACATGCATTTTCGATTAAGGCGTTGAGAATCTAGTCTCACAATGGGGCATATGTGTCAGCATTTAAGGCAATTATTTTTGAAATAATAAACGGCTTACTTACACTTTTCGATCTGTTCGTTTACATTTGACTGCTCCTTATATAAAGCGCAGAACGAAAGCGAATATCAGTGGTTATGTTACGGGCTGTAAGTGTCGTCTGCTGCTGACTAGTAATCACCAAAGAGCCAAGAACATCGATTTAAGTTAATTCATTCTTACCGCTTTCACAGATTGGACAATTTTTTTGGCGCAATAATGTGTAATGATTAGCTTACAGGATGATTCGTTTCAGTAGACGTCTTTATTCTGGCTATTTACGAGTTTCCAATTGTTGCACTGGTCTGACTTTGACATCAGTGAACGTATTTTGAAGTCATACTCGCGCAGCTGCATTTAAAACAATTTATTTTAAAGGCTACTAGGTTTTGAATAAACATTCATCTATGGAATGTAAATAAGTGTCGAAAAAAATGGTTTCATATTAGATTCAAAATCCGTCAGGTATACTGTGTTATTGGACAAATGATAAAAACATTTTTGATGCCTATTTAAATCCTTTTTGAGACCCTGACAGCAAGAATGAAGGTATTTTTTTGTGTTGTAAGCAATGACATTGCCATTCTTCTCCAATTCTAATTGATTATTATGACGAATTTCGTATAAGAATGTATGTATTGTGGAGGAGCACTTCAACTGTCTAACTCCTGTAAGAGGTAACTACAAGGCGACTGCCTCGACGTAACAGAAGGTGTGACCAAGCACATTGTCCATTGGTTGTTGCGTGTTGTAGCTTTTTGAACGGGCATACGTCAATCACCAATACTGCTAT
Source organism: Schistocerca gregaria (assembly GCF_023897955.1). Taxonomy (NCBI): domain Eukaryota; kingdom Metazoa; phylum Arthropoda; class Insecta; order Orthoptera; family Acrididae; genus Schistocerca; species Schistocerca gregaria. The sequence continues at coordinate 531,839,569 of NC_064925.1, forward strand.
GTGCACCTAAATCGCAACTACTGAAAACAATGTACTTATAGTAAGGAAAATCTATGTTACTAAAAGGGCTAATCCGGTTCATGATACCGAAAGAGGTGGCGCAGTTGTTATCACACTGGACTGCCATTCGGAAGGACAAAGGTTCAAACCTGCGTCCGGCCATCCAGGTTCAGGTTTTCCGTGATTTACATACACCGTTTCAGGCAAATTCCAGGATGGTTCCTTTGAAAGGGCAATGCCGATTTCCTTCCCCATCCTTCCCCAATCCGATGGGATCGATGGCCTCGCTGTTTGGTCCCCTTCCCTGAAACCTGTCCATTGTGGACGATATTAGTTGCAGGACGCCTATCTAGGGGCGTCCAGGGGCAACAAAAACTTGAATTTCAATATTTAATCTAGTTATTGATCGAAAATAAAATTTTAACTTATGTCACTCTACCCATTAAGAAGTATGATCTCATGTTCAAAGTTTAACAGAAGCAAATATTAAAGTTAGAAACTGTATGTCCGAAGGCAATGCAAATTACCCAGACCATTTTCATCTAGTATATGAGAATCAGATCACATTAACTACTGGCAAAAAACTTTACACATAATTTCAAACCTTTACGAATCTTTTATCGATGATACGTCGCACAAAATAACAGAAGGAATAAAGTTTTCCCTCTACTATATTTTCGTTTTCCAAGAAGGAAAACCTCATCATCATGTATGACGTTTCCATTTATTTCCCCTTTACTACTAACTCTATTTGCAACGCATTTTTCAGGTAGTATCCACATGCAGGGTGTAATTAAATTTCCCTTACAGGCTTTGAGAACAGGATCCTCACACCAAAACAAGAAAAAATATCCAGTAAACATGTGCTGTAGAACGAATACTTCAAGAACTATGAGAGCCTGCTCGTCTTCGACGCTGTGAAACACGTCTCTTCTATTGTCCAAGTGAACATTTTAGAGTCCATTTTTACGAGACTTTATTTGCTGAACACATCTGAGGAAACTGTCCTCAAAATCTGTAAAGGGAATTTAGTTACTCCCTGTATACCACTGAATGCACTTCAAAAATTTTACCATTCTACGGCTCACAGTTCAGGAGACAGGGCGTCTTAGACGTTGCGAATCGTGGAAAAGTACCTGTAGCGTAAAAGAGAGCGCCGACTGCCCATGTTACACTCATGCTGTGTTTGATACTGCGACCAGTTAGCGACCTTCAACAAAGTTTAAATTTTATTTCAAACTTCTACTAAACCTTTTGTCGGTTACATTCTTAACATTTACACATCTGTAAGGTAATCAGACGTTTGACGCTGTTTTATACACTACTTTTTGTATGACACATAGCACCGGGAGGCAATGGTTTGTAATACGGCACGATAAGAGAACTTGAAGAACAGTGGAATCATAATAAGAGATTGAAATAGCAGAGACATGGCGTGCCATTAGACCCAACAGCTTCCACTTTTATGTGACCAGACAGGTGAGTGTTACCCAACGCACAGTCGGTGCGGTACCGTCATTCGAAGAGGAAACGGGTAACCTCGCTGACATCACAAAATAGAAACTTCCTGGCAGATTAAAGCTGTGTGCCGGACCGAAACTCCGGACCTCTGCCTTCCTTGGGTAAGTAGTCTACCATCTCAACTAGCCAAGCACGACTCCCGATCCGTCCTCACAGCTTTACTTCCGGCCATTACCTCGTCTCCTACCTTCCAAAATGACAGACGCTCTCCTGCGGACCTTGCAGAAATATCGCTGAAGTAAGAAAGGATACTGAGGAGACATGGCTTAGCCACAGCCTGGTGTACGTTACCAGAATGAAATTTTCACTGTGCAGCGGAGTGTGCGCTGATATGAAACTTCCAGGCCCATTAAAACTGTGATTGGTGGCATGCATGCAACTGCTTCTTCTTCAGTCGACCAGAAGCCACCACCGCATGAGACTGCAATAGACACGCGAACACCGACGCTAGCATACTGAGCGGCAAATCGTGGTGTTTCGGTAGAAAGCCCACTTCAAATTATCCTACAGCAATGGCCGCATACGTGTTGGGCGCCACTTGGTGAACACATTCAGAAAGGCTTTACCATTGAGCGGTATGGAGGAAAATTGCAAAATGTAGTGGTCTGGGACGCTATTGCCTGTAACATGTGATTACGCTTCGTACGTCCTGAGGGCAATTTCAACAGCTATCAGTACATCAGGAAGAACATGTTGTTTGGCGTGGCCATCCGTCGCAGCAAGAACAGAATTACTTGTTTTGTAAATAAAACCACCTTTTCCTGCTGTTACTTAATTTAATTTTCACAGGCGCGTTTCGCCTTTTTCTTGTTCTAAGGCTTCATCAGTGGGATCTATAAGGATACAGTCTTGTTACAGATCCTACTGATGATGCCTTCGGACAACAAAAAGACGAAACGCGCCTGGGAAATATAAATTAAGTGGCAGCAGGAATAGGCGGATTCCAAAAAAATGGTTCAAATGGCTCTGAGCAATATGGGACTTAACATCTGAGGTCATCAGTCCCCATGAAATTAAAAGGGAACCTACCCATCGCACCACCCTCAGATTTAGTTATAAGGTGGCACAGGGGATAGGCCTTGAAAAACTGAAAACAATCAATCGAGAAAACAGGAAGAAGTTGTGTGGAACTATGAAAAAATATAGAAAATACAGAAACTGAGTAGTCCATGAGTAAGACAGGCAATAACAAGGAGAGTGTGAGCTCTGGAGCGCCGTGGTCACGTGGGTAGTGTGAGCAGCTGCGGAAGGAGAGGTCCTTGGTTCAAGTCTTCTCTCGAGCGAAAAGTTTACTTTCTTCATTTTCGCAAAGTTATGATCTCTCCGTTCGTTCATTGATGTCTGTGTTCACTGTAATAAGTTTAGTGTCTGTGTTTTGCGACCGAACGGTAAAACCGTGCGATCAGTAGACGAAAGGACGTGCCTCTCCAATGGGTACCGAAACATTTGATCGCAAGGTCATAGTTCAACCGATTCCTACACAGGAAAACACGTCTGATATATTCTATACGACACTGGTGACGGCATGTTCGCCACATGACAGGAATATGTGGTCGGCCCACCTAAATTCTACACTTGGCGAATGGGTAAAAGGATTCTTCTACCTTTCCCGATTAACGTTTCCTTGTGGATGTGATAATCACGCCCAAAAAATGATGAAAACACAAGAGTTTGACACATAAACTGCAACAAATGAATGCAACAGTTTCACAGTCGCGCAGTTTTCGCTGTGCTCTGTCAAAAGATATGTTCTGAACGTTTTCAAATTTTTCTGTATCTAGACCGTCAAATCCTGCGTATGTCCAAGCAAATCTGAACAAGTCCCGGAATTTTGGAAAGCGAAGTTGATTATGTGTGAGTGCCTGAACTTTGATAATTGACACACGATCACGTAAACAATACTGCTCTGCGTACCTGTTGTAATGGTACTTGAATTACGTAATCATTACGGCACCTCACCTGAACCTCTCGATACCAGAAATATTCTACTGTGTTTCTGTAAAGTAGTTAACATATTTCTGAGACAACCTTCAGATTTGATTTCAATAATGTACAGATTTTATTAACATCGGTATGTTTATATTGCAGTGATATTATTCTTGTGTTTATTCTTTCTTTTGTCACTATGATCTTTGACGTACTTGTAACTCTGATTTTTGGGCGCGTAAGCGATTGTTAGTTGTTAGAGAGTTAGAGTCGGACCTTGAAAAAGTAAAGTCTTGGATGTCGTGTAGGAAAGACGCATATTGTAGCCAGTTTAGAAAATGTGAACTTTAACAGTGAGGAAGATGTTTTCAAGTTTGTTTTGTATTGTAAAGTGATGTTTTGTGTGTTACGTGCTATCGCAACAAAAGCAATTATAAAGAAGTGCAATTTAAATTCGGAGTGCTGATTATTTTTTTTACATCACCATTGTGCTAACTTGCAAAAGTTCAATCTTTAATAATGATTTGTGAAGCGCATCTACAAAACTTTTGAATATATCAGAATACAACCTGGGCCTCTTTGCATCCGAGCTTGGAATCATCACCACCTAGATTTTTGACGATTGAGCCATGATTTGACAACGGGACCAGCGTGGGAAACACGAAAATATGAGTGCCTACTTTATTCATTATCACATAAAATGACTTTATTAACTGTGCTCTAATGACACCTGTCACATAATAACTTAGTTGTTGCCCGAAAATGCAGCATTTTTCCGCGTGAGCAACACCACAATCATTAAATTTTGACCTTTGTTGTGGTAGGGATGTTAGAATGTGCAGCTTCGCTAAATCATAGAATCTTTTTTCACAAAGTATTTCACTTGCCGAAACACATCTAACGGCTGCACAAGAGGTGTACAACCTGGAGGAATGGTAATCACGCTACTCCCACACTAAAATTGTACAATGCCTGATCCTTCTGTCCTGTATAGCTGTCAAGGAGTAAGGAAAATCTTTGTCCGCGTAAGAAGCAATCACACGTTCATTAAAGTCTTTCGCTAGTCTCTTCTCCATTTTTCGTGACGCACTGCAATTCACAATGACATTCGGCGTTTGTGCAAGGACCTTATTCACCTGTTGCTCAACTTGCGGTCAAAATACACCATATTTTCCTGCAAACATAAACAAAATGTAGGTAAAAGAAATCCTGCTTTATTCAGAGCATATTGTATGGTATAACAATGTGAAGTGGCATGCGGCTGGTCTACAGTACATTCTGTGTCGCGTTCTCCAACTAACGATAACGTGCGGGTCGATTTCATTTCACAGTTAAAACCGAACTGATCTGTGTTGATAATATATGCCCCATGATACTGTTGGAATCTGACGTTAGTTTCTGTAACAAACGTCTTGGAACACTCTAAAAGTTCTTCCAGTTTATTCGCGTAGTTCTTGCTTACATATTTCGTAATCTTCCTGCTCGTAATTTTGTATTTTCTTTTGAACGTGAAAAGCCAATGAGTTGAAGCCTTGAAGTCCAGGCCGATTTGTTTAGCGTAATGCAATCCCCAAATCTGTAGGTCTGTATCATGCATTGCACTTAATTCATTTCTGGCTTTAATAAATTGTCGGAATACAAGGTCTTCTAGTTCACTGAACTTCTGTCTTCGGGTTCCACCTCGTTCCACGACTTCGTTGCAATATTTAATTGTGCTTTTGTCTTCCACCTCCTCAAATTTCTTAAATTTATTTTTACTTCATTCTATAATCTATACTTGCGTCTTTTGATTGGTTTGGACAGTAACCTGTATTGGAGCATTTCCTTCATGTATGCCAAAGAAATACCATCAGATTGAAGTCGCAGTAATTCCTCTTCGTGTTCTTCGTACGGATCGTCAACAATCTCATCATCTGGTACATACAGCCCCGCAGGAATCAGCACGGTATCGTCATCACAACACGTACTGTTTATCAACAAATGTAGGAAATAATCATACAAATGTTCGACAATCGTTCGATCCCTTAAGGAACTTCCCGATTCCTCACAGTTTGGAAAATATTCACTGACCTTGTTATTGAAGTCGCGAGCTATATTTGCATGGTTCATATTGCCCACCCAACACAGCTCACGTATTTAATGCACTCTCGTCCGAAGTAGCGAACAGTCAACTGCCAGCAAGGGAGCCTCGTTAACAGGAGTACTTTCTCTTCCGTGCGCTGTAGTCGACTGACGTCGTGTGTTTCGATGTTTGTTAAAGTGTAGCGTCCCCATACTACGACGCAGCTACCTCGCATCGGACGGACGGACCAACAGATAATAATTGTCTGAAACTTTTCACTCGAGGGAACACCTGAACCAAGGACTTCTCGTTCCGCAGCTACTCACGCTAACCACGGGACCACGGCACTATGGAGCTCACATTATCCTTTACTTTGCCTATCTTGCGCATGGACTACTCAGTTTCTATATTTTGCTTATTTTTTTCATAGTTACAGACTACTTCTTCCTGTTTTCTCGATTGATCTGTGTTCAGTTTTTCAAAGCCTATCCACTGTGCCAACTTGTAACTAAATCTGAGGGGGGTGCGATGGAGAGGTTCCCTTGTTAGAACTACTTAAACGTAACTAACCTAAGGACATCACACACATCCATGCCCAAGGCAGGATTCGAACCTGCGACCGTAGGGTCGTCCCGTTCCAGGCTGAAGCACCTATACCCGCTCGGCCAAAATGCGGTTTTATTTACAAAGCAAGTACATCAGGGAAGTGTTATGGCCCGGGGCACTACCCCTCCTGCAGGCCGTTCCAGATGCCATGTTTAAACGGGAGAACGCCAGGCGAGGAATGTGCTACCTTTCTTCAGAGGACGCCAAGCTCTATTGCTTCCCTGACCTGCCCGTTCTGCTGACGTGCCGCCCATCGAATATAACTGGGGTATGGTTGGTCGGCCACTCGTTTGTTCAGGTTGTACTGCAGCCACAGTAGATGCTACGTGGACGCACCTGCAATCCGCGTGACAGGGTATTCCCAACAGCGTACCCAGGCGCTCTTTCATTCCATGCGACGGTGTCCAGCTGCTCTGATTGCAGTATGTGATGGCGCTACTCCGCACTGAGCTTCCACAGTCGCAGAGCATGTACAGCTCTATAAATGTAATCATTTCTCTCTTGTTACATCTCTAATGGGAGGAGTAAATTTCATTGTGATCACATTTCACAGTCGTAACGTTTCACTTTTTGCAAATAGTATTGAACTTGGAAGTTTGATCCTTTGAAGATTTAGGTATGAGAGGTTTCTGGTAATTAATGTTACAGTAAATTCCTTTCTAACTCATTGATGATGGCTAAAACAATTAAGAGAAACATCTTTCGTTAGCTCACTGACAGTGCTTAAAAAATTTACAAGAAACGTTTTTGGTTAGAAAGAAAATTAAAATTTACTATTTAAATACGCTACTGGCCATTAAAATTGCTACACCAAGAAGAAATGCAGATGATAAACAGGTATTCATTGACCAAATATATTATACTAGAACTGACGTGATTACATTTCCACGCAGTTTGGGTGCATAATTCCTGAGAAATCAGTACCCAGAAAAAGCACCTCTGGCCGTAATAACAGCCTTCATACGCCTGGGCATTGAGTCAAACAGAGCTTGGATGGCGTGTACAGGTACAGCTGCCCATACAGCTTCCAAACGATACCACAGTTCATCAAGCGTAGTGACTGGCGTATTGTGACGAGCTAGTTGCTCGGCCACCATTGACCAGCCGTTTTCAATTGGTGAGAGATCTGGGGAACGTGCTGGCCAGGGCAGCAGTCGAACATTTTCTGTATCCAGAAAGGCCGGTACAGGACCTGCAACATGCGGTCGTTCATTATCCTGCGGAAATGTAAGGTTTCGCAGAGATCGAATGAAGGGTAGATCCACGGGTCGTAACATCTGAAATGTAACATCCGGTGTTCAAAGTGCCGTCAATGCGAACAAGAGGTGATCGGGACGTGTAACCAATGGCACCCCAAAGGAACACGTTGGGTGATACGCCGGTATGGCGATGACGAATACACGTTTCCAATGTGCGTTCACCGCGATGTCGCCTAACACGGATGCGACCATCATGATGCTGTAAACAGAACCTGGATTCATCCGAAAAAAAATTGACGTTTTGCCTATGGTGCACCCAGTTTCGTTGTCGAGTACACCATCCAGGCCGTCCTGTCTGTGATGCAGCGAGAAGGGTAACCGCAGCCATGGTCTCCGAGCTGTCGAACTGTTCGTGCAGATTGGATCGAGACGTGGCTGCACGATCTGTTACAGGTAAGCGGATAAGATGCCTGTCATCTCGACTGCTAGTGATGCGAGGCCTTTGGGATCCAGCACGGCGTTCCGTATTACCCTCTTGAACCCACCGATTCCATATTCTGCTAACAGTCATTGGATCTCGACTAACGCGAGCAGCAATGTCGCTATACGATAAACCGCAATGGCGATAGGCTACAATCCGACCTTTATCAAAGTCGGAAACGTGATGGTATGCAGTTCTCCTCTTTACGCGAGGCATCACAAAACGTTTCACCAGGCAACGCCGGTCAACTGCTGTTCGTGTATGAGAAATCGGTTGGAAAGCTTCCTGATGTTCGCACGTTGTAGGTGTCGCCACCGGCGGCAACCCTGTGTGAATGCTCTGAAAAGCTAATCATTTGCAAATCACAGCATTTTCTTCCTGTCGGTTAAATTTCACGTCGGAAGCACGTGATGTTAGTGGTGTAGCAATTTTAATGGCCATCAGTGTACAAGTATTAGTTATTCTTACGCAGAAGATAAAAAGGAAGAAGGTGTATTCGTGGAAGGCATGCCCCTCATTCCTCGCAGATGGATGTTGTAGGTAGAGCGAGGGCCGAAGTGGCTCTGCCGGCAGTGCTGCACGCACGGGTAGTCATCCGGCGGCGACTTCAGAGGGCGGCAGTAACTCCGGCAACGCGTAGCGCCTGGTCTGTGCTGAGCACGCTGTCGGCCGCCGCCGCCGGCCGCAATGTAACCGTTAAGTATACACGGCCGCGTGCGGCAGTTCCACGCTGCGGCAGTTGCCGCAATATTTCACGGCAGTAAATACGCGACTCGCGACATAAAAACTAATTTATCGCGCTCGCGGGAGGTCCTCGCCCACCTACATGGCCGCCGACCGCACTGTGGGGGCGGCAGTCCGCAACTGCCGGCCTCCGTGGCGAGGGGCGCACAGTGGCCGAAAGAGACCCGCGGGAGCGCTGCCGAGCTGTGTGTGCGTGTTCTCAAGACGCACGGGGATTACGATGGTAACATCAGCTTCATACACGTATGGCAAGTTGCTGACGGACACAATTTGTCTTCTACAGCTTCCTGCAGTGGCTACAAAACAAATAAGGAAAATTATACAGTGCCTGTGACTGAAACAGAAATGCTAGGAAAGAAAGAAAATAAAAAAATCCTTACGGCACTTAAACAGTATAAGAAGAAGACTATATAATTTAAATCTGTAGGTGATTTGGTGCGTGACGGCTGTAAGCACTATGGGACTCAACATCTCAGGTCATCAGTCCCCTAGAACTTAGAACTACTTAAACCTAACTAACCTAATGACATCACACACATCCATGCCCGAGGCAGGATGCGAACCTGCGACCGTACCAGTCACGCGGTTCCGGACTGAAGTGCCTAGAGCCGCACGGCTACCGTGACCGGCGCTTACACAGTATAAGAAGAAGAATATATTATTTAAATCTGTAGGTGATGTGCTGTATGAAATTAACTACAATTTGTGACAGTACAAACCCCCGGTACTAGATAAATATTTATAGTTTTTAAGTATTGCTTCGTAGAAAGCGAGCGCGCTACATGGTGCGCGATTCCCGGAAGCGCGGGGCGATCCCGCGCGAGATTTGCAACGGTCGGTGGGATGGTCTCCGCCGCCGGGCGGCCACGTGGCCCGCAGCTTGGGGCATTGTTTGGTTTTTCGTGCATTATGCGAAGACTATGTGAAGAGCGATGCGGCAGTAGATTATGGGAAGCAATGTGCACCTTCTGAAAGATCGATCTTTATTTCAAGTCACGAGACGCTGAAGTTATAGTAACCTCAAAATCGGTTATTATCACGAATGCGGAAAGATTAATAAAAATAGTAAATAACAATTCACAGGGACGAGCGAGCACTCATTGAAAACTTCTCGCCATAGTGCATCGAGAGCCGGCCGCTGTGGTCTAGCCGTTCTAGGCGCTCAGTCCGGAGCCGCGCGACTGCTACGGTCGCAGGTTCGAATCCTGCCTCGGGCATGGATGTGTGTGATGTCCTTAGGTTAGTTAGGTGTAAGTAGTTCTAAGTTCTTTGCCTTTCGCGGGCAAGTGCTCTACCATCTGAGCCACCGAAGCACGACTCGCAGGAGAGCTTCTGTAAAGTTTGGAAGGTAGGAGACGGATAGTGGCAGAAGTAAAGCTGTGAGTACCGGGCGTGAGTCGTGCTTCGGTAGCTCAGTGGTAGAGCACTTGCCCGCGAAAGGCAAAGGTCCCGAGTTCGAGTCTCGGTCGGGCACACAGTTTTAATCTGCCAGGAAGTTCCAAGTTTCATATTTCAGGTATTAGGCCGTTACACTCCAAGCAATAAATTCGTTAGCACATCAAATCCGAAAAACATGACAGAGGCAGCTACTAACGTACGGTAGATGGATAGGGAGATTACCGAACAACCCGAACCACAGGTTGCTCTATCCCGCCCCCACTCCACAAGGGAAAAACGGACGACCCAACCTATAAACAACCATCTTCCCGCGGGTGGGCAAACGGAGAAGAATGGTGGGACGACCCAAAACAAAACGACTGGTGACCTCACCAAGAAAACAAGTAGAATTTAACAAGAGTAAATCAAACAACATATCACCAATCACTTAACTTCTAATAAACTGTGATTTCTCGAGAAGACCTGGCGCAGCACCGCGAAATCGCTCTCCCGAACCATCCGCTGCAAGCCGCTTCAACGGACACCAGAAGGCGCGCCGATCTCCCGTCTCACGGCGTCGCAGCTCGCACCGACCAGACCGATGGCGTGGGTTGATTCCTGTTGCTCTCGTGTCGACAGCGAAGTCACTACCCCTCGCTATACGCCTCGGTCCACTGGACTCACGTGGCGACCTCACCTGTGCCGACGCTCTAGACGGACAACTCATCTCGTGTCTCCGTGTGCGACAGACCAACCGATCGATCGAACCGCCAATGACCATTGCCTGAGCAAACTCGAGCAGACTGGCGGCCTAACGCGCAGACTCAGATGCAGGAACTAAGCCCCGACCAGGCGACCACTCGCTGAGTCGTCTTACTGGCGGAGTGGAAAGACTCTCATTTTGCCGGCTTTAAAGGTTGATCCGAACGACAGACATACTAGCTCTCTGAACGACAGACAGGCACTAACTGCGTAACAAATGCGAACGAGAGACAGACTAGCAAGCAGGGGACGAGAGACTGACCAGAGTGACTGACTGGCGAGCTCATAGCGCCCCTTAAAAGCACGTGAACAGGCAACCTTTCCTCTTTCCCACCAGGAGACACCAAGTCTGCGACTGCCACAGAGGTGCTACCGTCAGAAACGGAGGGCGACTGCTCCACACTACGCGCTGCGGCGCGCTCTTCAAAACAGCAATTTTTACCACAGCTCAGTTCCTATGCTCTACTGAGAATGTGTTCACAAGACTGTGACGATGGGAGCGTGCATTGTCGGCCACCAGCGTGAATCCCTCTCATAGTCATTCAGCAGACAGTGTCATAATGCGTGCAAGAATGTCGTCGCGATGCTTCACACCAGTGTCTTCATAAGGGTGGCGGTCAAAGACACAGTTGGTGTGTAAACGTTGTCCTTGTTGCCCCTATTCACGAATATTGTCAGGGTGGAAACTGATAAGAGCCTTTATCCATAGAGTGTTGACCCAGTGCTCGCTAGTCCACAAAGAATGGTTTCGTGCTCATCGTCCTTCTCCAGACCCAAGCCGAGGAGGAGCCTTGAGAGGCCTTCCACCACATAGCCCCTACCCACGGAGCCAACATCATACATTTTGTTGATAACTGCACTCCTGTGGCTGTTTGTAATTGCTGCTGTAGACGTGTCGCAGCCTGGTGGCGGTATATACTTGTCGTTATGTGCAGAAATCGGTTCTGCACACCTGTTGGTTTTCTTCCGCGGCCACTACTGTGTCGTGCCCTTACTTGTCCTGTTGCTAGAAACGTGTTCCGGGTTCTATAAACATTACGTTGATTCATAACGATATTTACTGCGACTTTTGTCGTCTCATTGGAGTTTCTGTACAGAGCCTCTGCTCGAATGTTATTGTTGTCCAAACCATCTTGAAGCAATACAACTCTCGTGACGATACAAAGCACAAGTACTGCAACGTTTACAAGGGACATGGTTGCTACAGACAGCACACCCTGCTCCCTCACGGTAGGAACCAGAACTGTTTCTGCTATAATTACATTTCAAACAAACCCATGTACTGATATCATAACGTGTTACAGGTCTGAGGTGTGGGGTTGATCTGTTATTCTGAGCAACGGATCAATCTGAGATGTATCCTTTATCCTGTGGCTCCTGCAAGATGCAGTTTCCACCCCGACACTACTACAGAAGTCAGATAGACGCTCCTAACGTTCTAAAGAGAAATGCCTGAAAGACTTTCAGCAATAAATATCTTCTGGAGTCGTCCACTGTAAGGAAATGACACAAAAATTCATAAAATTCCTTACGTAACTAGTGGGATACTTGGGTACTGGAGTAGTGTTAGTTAATGTAAGAAAAAAATGAAACTAACGAAAGTTATTATTTATTTTGCAAAAATTCCGAGAAATCACAATAGCACTTTTAGTTATGAATTGAACAAGTTATATCCTGGTTCTTTTCGGAATGTGAAGGTTCAAATGGTTCAAATGGCTCTGAGTACTATGGGACTTAACATCTTAGGTCATCAGTCCCCTAGAACGTAGAACTACTTAAACCTAATTAACCTAAGGACATCACACACATCCATGCCCGAGGCAGGATTCAAAACTGCGACCGTGGCAGTCCCGCGGTTCCGGACTGCAGCGCCTAGAACCGCAAGACCACCGCGGCCTGCTCGGAATGTGAAGTTACCTCTCAAGGATAGGATGCGCTAATGAAATTTGTATACAAAGTTTAAGATGGTTGTTGACTTGGGAGAATGGCTGAGAGGCGCACCTACTCAACTTGAATAATTATCCTTTAGAATGTTGCTAGGTACGGTCGAGGCTGTCGTATGTGAAATGCAGTGAAGTGTACTGTTGTGGAGGAAATATGCGGTTCGGAATAGCTGTAGCGCACAATACCGTAAGCTCCGATGACTGCTGTCCGTGTCGCTCGCTGCTGACAAATAAGATAACTCCAAGAGCGACAACGGAACGGCACCTCTCCACGCCAGACGTGAAGGGCTATATCTTTCGGTCTCTTCCATTATTCCTTTATCTCAAGGCGTCAGAAATATCGTCTGCCAATGATCATTGCTCTTCGAAAGCGGGAGAATGACGTTTCCTTTAAGGCGACCAATCCAGAAATCTGTAGCATTGGTGTTTGGCATTTGCTGTCTCCCTGTGAAAATCTCTGAAACTGCGTGCTATGTGTAAAGAATGCGTAGGTTGGCCGCTCCCACACAATGTAGCGGAATTTGCTTTTAAGCCGAACACGGGGTTATTCCCCCCGGTCACTCGGGCCCACGATGTCCTCTATGGGCAGCACCGGCTGACATAGGCTGGGTCGTCCTATGAAGGGAGGGGCGTCCCGTTGTGCGGTTTCTCTCCGAGCTAAAAGCTTCTGTGACCGTCGTGTCTGGAATGTATGTGTATACACCAGCCTCGAGTATTTCAACCACGGTGCGCTTACTTGTTAATTGCATATCGTTTACATGAATTTATACAACATTGACTTTATCTTATCGAGTTTGGGTTCGAATGAAGTGTCTTCATGTGCGGAATATGATTGTGAGGGCGGAATACGTAAGAAATGAAGGTCAGGAGACCACGACATCTTACACTGGATCAAAACGTTCAGATTTCAAGTTTCGGCAGTGTGCAACATTTATTTTGACCACTGCAGCTGACAACTCTGGCACTAACAACAAATTCAACCCAGATGGGCATTGTACCGAAATGAGCTTGGATGACAGATACTGTCATATCAGTCCATGCTGCTTCACTTTGAAAGCTGCTTCTATGTGTTATAGCTTAACATAAGAGTGGACAGCAGTTATAATTCCGGTATTAATGCCAGGAAAATATTCCTGTTTGTATGCAATTTGATCAATGAGTGAACAACAACATAACCTGACTACTGTTAATGAAGTACACGTATCAGCCAGAACATTATGACCACCGGCCTGCTATCAATATAAACCCGTCCAGGCAATAGCAGCGTCACCTGGCGAGGAACGACTTCTAGTCAGACAAAGCGCACGGTGCATGTTGTATAAATGTGCGTGCTGTACATATGTAGAATTGGAAAGGCGCACGAAATATTTGAGTTGCAACGAGGGCACATAATGTTGACTTAGATGCTCGGAACGAGTATTCCTGAAACTGTAAGACTTGTCGGGTGTTCGGGGAGCTATCAGGCGTGTATCTTCAACAAGTGGCGAAACCGGGGTGAAACCACGTCCAGACATCGTGGAATGGGGCCGCTCCTCCCACTTCCGAATGTGAAACGTCGCAGGCTGGGCACACTGATAGAACAGGATTGGCGACGATCTGCGGCGCAACTAACATCAAAATTTAAAGCTGGGCAGAGTACAAGTGTGTCTCGACACACAGTGCAGCGAACACTGCTAACGATGGGCCTCCGCAGCCGACGACCCAAGCATGTGCCAATCTTAACACCTCAACATCAGCAACTACGACTGAAATGAGCACGTGACCATCGGCACAGGACGTTGGCGCAGTGGCAGACTGTTGCATGGTCTGATAAATCGTGGTGGGAGGCTGAGAGTCAGCCGTCATCCAGGGGAACAGCTCCTTGACACCTGTAATGTGACACAGAGACAAGCTGGCGGCGGCTCCATTATATTCTGGAGAACTTTCACGCGGGCAGCCGAGGGTCCAGTGAAGTTTATGCGAGGTACCATGACGGCCAAGAAGTAAGAAGTATCGTACACTGGTTACAGACCAAGTACACCCCTTCATGACGATCACGTTTACCGATGGCAGTGGCATTTTTCAACATGATAACGCACCATATCACAAGGCCAGGAGTGTGATGGAGTGGTTAGAAGAAAACAGTCGCTTTCAAATGATGTTTTGACCCGCAGCTTGTCAGTTCTGAACCCGATCGAACATATCTGGCATGGATTTTTAGGGAGATTTATTTAGTGGCACTGCCTATCTGGCATAATTAAATCGTTGTCCACCTAAACAACGGTAAAGGAGTTAGCTGAAATCCTTGTTTAATTTCATAGCTAATCTAATTTGTAATATTAGAAGCCAAGATCACTTGATGTGAAATAGTTTCTTTCATGACCAGCTTCGACGGTAACTAGGTGTCATCTTCACAGACATACAGTGTATGGATAGAATGGTGTTAATGTAGTAATTTGCATGACCCTACAACAATTATGCGCTCGAAACCATAGTTGTTGTTGTTGTTGTGGTCTTCAGTCCTGAGACTGGTTTGATGCAGTTCTCCATGCTACTCTATCCTGTGCAAGCTGCATCATCTCCCAGTACGTACTGCAGCCTACATCCTTCTAAATCTGCTTATTGTATTCATCTCTTGGACTTCCTCTACTATATCTACCCAGCACGATGCTCTCCAATACTAAATGGGTGATCACTTGATGCCTCAGAACATGTCCTACTAACCGATCAATTCTTGTAGTCAAGTTATGCCATAAACTCTTCTTGTCCCCAATTCTATTCAATACCTCCTCATTAGTTACGTGACCTACCCATCTAATCTTGAGCATTTTTCTGTAGCACCACATTTCGAAAGCTTCTATTCTCTTCTTGTCCAATACCTATCTCCCATGAGTACAACTAACATCATTCTCTTCGAAATACTGAGAACAAGCTCCAGTAACAGTAATACAGGAGCAAAAACGGTTACACTATTAAAGATGATACGTCGACGACATCTCAGGAAGACTGAGCCGATGCGCTGTAGAGCCTATATTAAGTGTACATTATAGATATGAGAATCTGAAAATGACAGCTAGCTACTGTCGAAATAAGTCATGAAATAAAGTATTTCATATCAAGCGCTATTGACTTCTAATATTACAAATTACAACATTACCACATCGCAACAACATAGCTGAGTATGATACACGATAATGGAAAGCAAACGGTTTGACAGTCATATACAATAATTATCAACTGCCTTGAAAACCCTGGACAAGGAATCTCCGATGTAATTACAAGCAGACGGCAGTGGCCAAGCGGTTGTAGGCGCTTCAGTCCGGAACCGCGCGACTACTACGGTAGCAGGTTCGAATCCTGCCTCTGGCATGGATGTGTATGATGTCCTTAGGTTAGTTAGGTTTAAGTAGTTCTAAGTTCTAGGGGACTGAAGACTTCAGATGGTAAGTCCCATAGTGCTCAGAGCCATTTGAACCATTTTGTAATTACAATGAACGCGTATCTGGTTAAAACATGGTTTCGTGTACGTCGTACCATAACTGCCGCAGGTTAATGGGTAAAGATACGAAGTGTAGCAGAAAGGTATACGTTTCGTCTGTAGCCGGAGCTGAGAGCATGTTTACCCCTATCTCCAAGCAAGTATTCAAGCAGAAGATCGAAATTATTTCCCTAAAATGACGTGACTTCCCGTACAGTTCGCCTTGCTGATGTGGCTGACCGAACTCATAATCTGCAAGTGGCAGCTAAAATGGCTACAAAATGAGTCATTCGATCTGTAGCAACAACTTGTGACAAAGTCTACCTCTGCCGGATGAGAGCCTCTCGTTGTGGAAGTGAAATCTGCCTGAGGTGAATGTCTGGCCAAGATGGCACCTGCTTCAAGAGTAACTTTCTGCAGTGTGCTTTCAACAAGGAAGGCTCATTTCTCCCAGGATTTTCTGGCATCACTTAGTGATTAGCTGAATAATTAATATTGTGAACACAGACCAGAGAGAAGTTGTCTCCAGATGTGCTGGTCTCCCTCCCTGAACCTCATTTCAAGTGGTTACCCAGTTGCGAAAACCGTTAAACTTGACTCTACAAAATTGTGTCCCGCTGTTGTCTTTTCTCTGAGTTGATAAGGGTGGACCTCTGTAAGCACAGCTGTGGTTCTTACTCCCATATGTAAATTCTTTAGGTTAAAGAACAGTATCTGTTTTCTTCTCATCTCGTTAAACATTCCGGCTTTTGCAGGACCTGTACGCGGTGGCTGTGTCTCGCGTCCTTCAAAGGCGCCCTAGAATTCACTGTTCCAGTTCCACTCTCTCAGATGTTACTTTAGCGACCTGTATATTTAGCCTAATTCTGACTGTCTGTGTTTGTGTCCACAATTGCCGGTTTTCGAAGACTCTGACAATTAGCGCCCTTCCTCAGACGACACACAACTCATTTAAATCCTTCTGCGTTATCCCTGATCAACCTACGGGTACAATCCGAATTTTGACCTTCATTTTATAACATCTGGCGCCAATGCAGCTTACATCAAAACAGAGTCCAATCTCAAAGCCTAGCTGATTCCTAGGACACATCCGACTGTGCCTTCCACGAATTCTGCTAGGGCTCTTTCTTGGCGCCAATGCGGCTTTCGCCAAAGCGCTGTGCAATCTCACAGCCTAGCTGGTTCCTTGCACACACCAGACTGTGCCTTCCACGAATTCTACTCTGGCTGTCCCGGTTTATGAACCACGGTGAGGCCCCTTAATTACAGCCAAGTTCGAAATGCTTTCACAGTGGCTTCTTCTTTAGCTGTAGATACAGTTCTATACGGGAAATTGTAACCTACACTATGAAGTACTGGCAATAGCTGGTACTGGTTCATATCTCATTTATCAGCGGATATCCATTTATTCTGATTTTATCTGCCTCTTTATTTCGGGTTTTAAATCAGTTACGAGACAGTTTGGTAAAAATAGTCACATTACAGTGATATTAGCAAAAGGGACCTTTAAAATGTAGCACAGGGCAGTAACTCAAAAACAGGATTTTCAACCGTCCTGATACAACTTATAAGTGTCAATGCGTTTCTTCTTCTAGAATATACAAGTGCAAGGCAGACGTTATAGCACATCTGGATGTATTGATGTCTGCAAATAGTGTCCTGAAGATCTGTACGATCAAACGTGCCTTCATTTGCTGAAACAGATATCGTATGTAAAGAAAAAGAAATTTTCTGCGAAATGCAGTATGTACTACTGTTAATTTTGGTGAAGACAGATCACTCACAGTTAGATGATCTCACACCGTATAACACTCTGAACAAAGGCTAAGCTAGAACATGTGCAACGGAGCATAAAGAATCGTTTGGTTGACAGAAGACTTCAAGCAGCGAGGGATTTGAAGTCACCTTCACTTGTTATTCAGAAAATAGGCGAAAACAGTTAACACAGAAGGTTTTCAATGCACCACGTGGAGGTAAAGTACCACAAATTCACAGAAGAAGAATATTAACGACACATCCTTTCAAACCCGGGTGATACTGTTTAGTGAGTGGGAGAGTAGAACGTAAAGCGCCTGAATATGTAGATCACTCATGCACAAATAGATACTAATCTTCCTTAACTCATGAAAAGACGCGAATCGACATAGAGCTGACCTAGCAAACATGAATACGCATTTGTAGGGCAGTAAACCAAGTAATATAGAATTACATCGATACAACGTCTGCAAGCGAAGCTCTCTCTATAAATTCTTAACACTGCTGCTTAGAAAGGATGATCGCACTAATACGAAATACAGATTTCCAGAACTTAACAAATCGTCAGCGGAGAGAATGATGTTAGTATCTCCAGGCAACGACCACGGGAAGAGAGTGTCAAAATGGGCCTTTTCGAACTTCGAACTGTGCGCCAAGCAAACTGACTGGCTGATAAGGCTCCACCTTACAAGTACACCTGGAAGACAAGCTTTCTTACTACTCAGCTAAAGATACGACTTGCTGGCAGATGAGGGCATGTACTATACACCGTGTTTCAAAAGTAGTGGTTAATAGTTCACACATGGAAAGTGCAGGCCAAAAGTAGCGAAAAAGTTCCAATGAACATGCGTCCACAAAATCAACCGTTGTCGAGATACAAGACATATTCTGTTACGGTTCATCAGTGTTAGGAACGCATGGTATCTCTAAACGTTAAAGTAGATGGTTGAAATGTTGTCTATGCGTCTGAATGTAACACTGAACTCTGCTCTGAAATGAGTTGCGAATCCTCTCAGGCAGTCCTCAGGAATATAAATAGTATCATAAGCACGAGCCATGTTGTCAGTTACACTACTGTTCAAAACAAGCTGCCCCAGTAATGCTACTGAGAACATGGCTCGTGCATATGATGCTATTTGTATATATTTGACGACTCTGGTGCTGATTTTGCTTTTAACATTTAACGATGCCACTATGACTGCAGTACATTAGGACTTAGGCTTTATAAAACAGGTCTGATTATGGTGATTATAGACCGAAACCGTTAATCTGTTAACAAAAAGTTTGTGACCATAGACGTAAATTAAAGGAAACTTATTGATAATGTAACTTTGTTTTATATCTTTTTATTCACCACATCACCATGGATCCGTAACAGCTTCTGTAACTCAGGTCAGCAAGTCTAACAGTGACCAAGGGTGGCGGACTTCCAGAGAGAACGTCTCCTTGTTCGAACTGTTTGCAGCTGGACGTCTACCAATGGCTGTAGCCGCCTGTCACCCTCTATTCTCAATTCTATCGATCGTTTACTAAGCCCTCAGGCAACCCAAGCCCTTGGTAAACCCACTACACTTCAACTACTTTCGGTTAATCCTCCACCTTCCTATACCCCATCACATTCAAACTTCATACCGTCACACACTCTTGGAAGGGTATAGTCCGAAAATGGAAAGTGTGCGACGTTGAAATACAACACAGACGTGTCCATTTTCATAGCCACTGGCCATATTTCATAAGTTCTAGAATGGAGAAATTCTTGATCTGATGGAATTAAATTTTCCTGGACAAATATGAGTTGCAACTTTATTTTTGATAACCATAGAAGTTGAAGTAATAATTTTAAAAGTGTGCCACAATTGGGACTTGAAACCAGTTCTTCTGGTTACTAAGCAAATGTGGTATCCTTTACACCATCGATCATTTTTGTATCTTATTTTTTTCTTTGCGTTTGATGGTGGCGGACGTTCCCTAACACCCATTGAAGCTCGTCATTGACCCATTCACTCAATTCTTTTTATCACAGAAGGCAGATAACCCTCTGACCGCACACGCCTCAGACGTCCCCTTAGAAAAAATTAAGAATGACTGTGCTGATAAACCTCTTACATTATTCGATTTTCAAACAGCTGAGCAGAACTGAACGTACTCAGACATTTCGCTCTTTACCTATTCTGATGAACACTAAACTGTCACACAATATTTTTAGCGCAACGCAATCTGACTTTCAATAATCCCTACAAAAGAATGGCCCTGACTAACAATAACCTATACCTTTCATGAATCACTTACCTCACAAAAATCTTCGTTACTACTGCAATACAGCGAGCGCCACTACTGCCAGCTAAATAAAAGATTCAAACTACGGTAGGCACTAACTACTGATAGGCATAGTCAGCAAATGAAAGATTTTCATAGAGAATATATATATATATATATATATATATATATATATATATATATATATATATATATATATATAGTTCATGATATCCAATATTACAAAATTACTCTTTCTGATGGACACACGTCCAGACCATCCGCTCTCAAAATTCTGCCATTTCTCTCCCCACATCCACCACTCCTGGCGGCTCACCACCAACTGCGCAACGCTACACGCTGTTTACATCCAAATGCCCAACACTACAATGGCGAATATTCCAACAATGCCAACCAGCCTACTTATACGCTTAACTACGTTACCAGATAGCATTGGAGCTACAACTGCACGGATTATCTTAGTCCAATGCACCCCATAACACAAACTTCTGATCAAGTTCTAAACCCATTTTTCACCTTCTTAAATTGACACTGTTGCATACTCAACAGAACTCGGTTCAAGTCCTGGCTGTGGCACAAATTTTAAATCATCTCTTTAGTTTCTATTCGTATGGAAATAAGAATTGTTATTATGCCTCAGAGTATCATGATAACCAATCCAGTGACACGAAAATATCGTTGGCACAAATGATTAACTGGAGCATACTGAGTAGCGCTTCAACCTGAAACGAATGGATCACCTTTGCGGTGCAATACCCCAGTGTCCAACATCACTAGTTTGTTTAGTTTCGGCTCTTGAAGAAAAATGGGTTGACATTGCTCCACATACATTCCTGCATCGCAGTAAAGATACCCCAGTAGAGCCCTCGCCATCAGAAGGGCGAAGGATGTGCACACTCCATGTTACTGTCTGCTAATTAGCGTCCGGATGCGTTTGATCAGATAGTATATGTCCCACCTATCGGGGATAAGACGTGCCAATATTCACATGACAGGTGTGGGATCCTGGCATGTAAGAGAAACCATGTCATGAAACGGTAAACGACAGTGTTCATACGCCAGTATCCATCTGATATTGGTTTAGGACACTTGCTATTACACTACTGGCCACTAAAATTGCTACATCACGAAGATGACGTGCAATATACGCGAAATTTAACGGACAGGAAGACGATGCTGTGATACGGAAATGATTAGCTTTTCAGAGCTTTCACACAAGTTTGGCGTTGGTGGCGACACCTACAACGTACTGACATGAGGAGAGTTTTCAACCGATTTCTCATAAACAAACAGCAGTAGACTAGGGTTGCCTGGTGAAACGTTGTTGAGATACCTCGAGTAAGGAGGAGAAATGCGTACCAACACGTTTCCGACTTTGATAAAGGTCGCATTGTAGCCTATCGCGATTGCGGTTTATCTTGTCGCAACATTGCTGTTCACGTGGACGAGATCCAATGACTGTTTGGAGAATATGGAATCAGTGGGTTCAGGAGGGTAATACGGAACGCCGGGCTGGATCCCAACGGCCTCGTATCACTAGCAGTCGACATGACAGGCATCTTATCCGCATGGCTGTAACGGATCGTGCAGCCACGTCTCGATCCCTGAGTCAACAGATGGGGACGTTTGCAAGACAACAACCATCTGCAAGAACAGTTTGACTATGTTTGCAGCACCATGGACTATCAGCTTGGAGACCATGGCTGCGGTTATCGTTGACGCTGCATCACAGCTATGGTGAATGCGATGGTGTACTCAACGACGAACCTGGGTGCACGAATAGCAACACGTCATTTTTTCGGATGAATCCTGCTTCTGTTTACAGCATCATGATGGTCGCATCCGTGTTTGGCGACATCGCTGTGAACGCACATTGGAAGCTTTTATTCGTCATCGCCATAGTGGCGTATCACCCGGCGCGATGCAATGGGGTGCCATTGGATACACATCGCGCTCACCTCTTGACGGCACTTTGAAATGTGGACGTTACATTTCAGACGTGTTACGACCTGTGGCTGTACTCTTTATAATATCCCCGTGAAACCCTACATTTCAGCACGACCGCATGTTGCAGGTCCTGTACGGGGCCTTCTGGATACAGAAAATGTTCGACTGCTGCCCTGGCCGGCACGTTCTCCAGATCCCTCACCAATTGACAACGTCTGGTCAATGGTGGCCGAGCAACTGGCTCGGCACAATACGCCAGTCACTATTCTTGATGTGCTGTGGTTTCGTGTTGAAGGTGCATGGTACCTGTACACGGCATCCAAGCTCTGTTTGACTCAATGCCCAGGCATATCAAGGACGTTATTACGGCCGAAGGTGGTCCTTCTGGGTACTGATTTCTCAGGATCTATGCACCCACATTGCGTGAAAATATAATCACATGTCAGTTCTAGTATATTTTTTCAATGAATACCCGTTTATCAGCTGCATTTATTCTTGGTTTAGCAATTTTAATGGCCAGTAGTGTAGACGTTGCTCCTTACACGAAACATAACACGATGATTTACAAATGTATAAAAATGTAAATTGGTTTTCTGGTTGAGAAACCTGCTACTCAATCACAATATATATCTTCATATATTACGCGTGATTACACTGAAATTTTAATCATTTGCATATCCAGTAGTGTACTAACCTAAACGTCAGATTGTTTTTACGTGTCGTCTTTATGACGTTACAATTTGAACGGCCACCGGGCAATTGTTTGTCTGACTTGATAGCTTGCTGTTAATTAAGGACTGTAATCTAATGTATAACCGTCCACACAGTGGGCTAGGGCTAGGTATTGAACGAAGTGTACCGTTGTGAAGAAACCCTACCAACTGGAAACCGGAGAGCTGGCGGAGAACTGCAGACGAGACCGTGGTGGGGAGCGTGTGAAGCCAGCTTGTGCCCGGCAGTTTCCAATTTCCGGGGCCAGGTGCCGGCACGCCATCCGGCGCTCATTTCCTGCGTGTACCTGTTTCCATCTGGCCCGCGCACGCGCATGCGCAGTGCACGGCGCTGCGTGCTCCGCGAGAGGCTGCCGTAATGGCTCACTCCCGTCTGGCGGGTCACGGCTTCGATTTCCCTCGCGCCCGGCTCTGCGGTTCGCTCTTATCAGATAAGAAGGAGGGCCTCTTCCTCTCCCCACTGTCCAGACGCCAAGGCGCCGGACGTCCAGGGCGGAAATTGGCGCGTAGGGCGCCCTTCGCACTTTAAAGGGTAAAGTGCGGGTGCCGCTATCTCCTCTGCCATCTTAATTCCACTTACTGTCCACCCAAATTGTCGTCATGAATTCCGATATCAGCACTGTCCAACAGAGAATTGCTTAGCAAGAAGACGGTGCAGTAGACATGAGGAAGCCCATATTTCTCGATTGTCTTGGCATGTCTTTCGCACCTGCGTAGTTACATTACTGTAACAATGGAATACAGTAAAGCTATTCCGGTATAACAGCTGACTTTGCTAGCGCGCGCTGAATCGTTAGTGGTCCGAATTGGGAATAAAAGTAGACAGTGAGAACGCAGTTGTGAAGAAGTATTTACCATCAGGATCTAATACGATCAGGAGCAAAGATAAAGGCAAATGTTGGTGTGTAGCGTGGACAGAACAGTTCGTAAATCGAAGTGCAGCATGGCAACAAACTTCCTGAATGATAAAAGTTTTAACTCATTTATATACTGTATAAGTTTTTTGCATAGCACGATACGTTGATTAGAGTGGAATTGCACATTTGAGTAGATAGTTAATCAAATTTAGCAACTGCAGTGTCGAAGGAATAAGGTTTTATGTACTATATCAGTAATTTCACTGGGACAGAAATGTAATGCGACTGTTAATACTAGCATGTTTGTAACCCTGCCTTCGTCTTTCAAATAGTGAATTTTCCCTTCACGGTTCTCTCTGTCTTGCCTAGTCAGTCAGTCTTTCCTGATACGTTCCCCTACTGCGTCTCTACATTAAAAGCTAACTACAGAGGTCAAAAAAGTTCAAACAGCAGTCTTCCTTATCTACCGAAACCTTCTACCGTCGATTAGCCAACGCATGTGTTAATCAAACGTCTTACAATCTTTATCACAACATCTTTTATTTCTGTTTTCTCTTTTTCAATATTATTTTCGTACAATACAAGCAACTGTGTAACGATGGGAAAGTCATAAGTTCTATAAAATTCTGAAGAGGAAAAATTTGTTACTCTTAAGTGTTAGGAAGTTTCTTCTGATAGCATGTGTCTGGAAAAAAGAAATGAACTGCTCGTATGGTATTGTTGGCCGGGAGGCCCCAACCGGGGAAGTTCGGCCGCCGAGTGTAGGTCTTATTTCAGTCGACGTAACATTGGGCGACTTGCGTGACGGTGATGAGGATAAAATGATGATGAGGACAACTCAACACTCAGTCCATGAGTTGAGAAAATCTCGCACCCGGCCGGGAATCGAACCCGGGCCGCTGCATGGGAGGCAAGCTCGTTACCACTCTTTTTTTATCTCATTTTGTTCGGGAAGGACGTATCATGACGATTGATTAAGTTCATTATTGATCCATTCACTCAGTCTTATTTATTTATTACATAGGGCAACTAATCCTCTGGCCGAACACGCTGAGCTACCGTGTCGGCTTATGACCAGGGGGAGGGAGGGGGCGGTGAGGGGGATAAAAATTATAGTGGACGGCCAAAAGTTGAATATAGTAAGCAGATGTGGAAGGACGGAGGTTGCAGTAGCTTTTCCGAGATGAAGAGCCTTGTACGGGAGAGAATAGTGTTTAGAGCTGCCTGCATCAAACGACGTACTGAAAGTAGGCGAGATGAACAGAAATTAAGTTGCCAACGTGAATACAGAATCTTTTTTACATAACGTTGACCGATAAATGCAGTTCAAATTTGTCACGTGGATTAATTCTGGAAAACATGGAACATTTATAATATTTTAATGTTTTAAGAATTCAAGTGTGTAACCACTAGACATAAAGGAATCATAGCAGGCTCTGAGCAAGCATTGGTTGAAATCAATCGAGATAGTAGAAAATTTGTGCCGGACAGGGATTCGAACCTGTATCTCCTGCTGAACAGGCAGATGCTCTGGACAACGAGCCGTTCGGGCGCAGTGGTCACTGCAATTACACGGAATTCCCCAGCACAGCTTCCGTTAGACTCAAACCTTCAACTTACCCAAACAGAAACTAATGTAGTGCCCCTTGCCCATTGGCAAGGGGCATATATATACAGGATGGTCCATCTGAAGTTTCGGATGAGATTATCTTGAAAATTATACATCGGGTACAAATAGTGGGTAAGACAAGTTCGTAAGCTGAAAGGGGGAGATTAAATGATAATACACGTGATCCCCAGGGCCCGCCCTCTTGGGTGGGGCGGGAGCTACTTTTAAATCTTAAATGGAAACTCCCATTTTTTACTGCAGATTCTGATTCTCCACAAAAGAGTAATCAAGTTTTGTCCGAAATATTTTTTAAGCCATTGATAGATGGCGCTGAAATCGAGAAAAATTAAAATGGGGGAAGAACTCCGATTTATTTAGAATGTCCCGAGAAGAACGCATTAAACTAATTCAAAATGTTCAACAATTCTATAATTACACCAAATTAAGCAATTTTTTTTTACAAAATGTATCCTACCCGCCACAGTTTTTGATGGATGGAGGCGGAATGGTATTAAAATCTCGTTAAGGAACTCTTCACAATTGCATTGCTCACCAGATTGTGGCGCTACCATGGCCAAACTGCGAACTATGGCTCAGTATAAAGGTCGATGCAATGCGACCTGACGTCCTGATCGGCCCCTTTCTGCCCCACCGTCCTTCCTACGTCACCATCCATAACAAGGATTCCTACACCTTTTTTCCCTCCGCCGGTGTGCCCCAAGGCTCCGTCCTCTCCCCCCTTCTGTACCTTTTGTATACGGAGGACATGCCGCCGCCATCACCCCCCATCCACCTTCTTCAATTTGCCGATGACACTGCCTTCATTGCCCTTGCCCCCACCCTGCAGCGCTCCCAACACCTTCTCCAATCCCATCTTGACCGGTTCATTGCTTGGTGGAACCAGTGGTTGCTCAAGGTCAATCCCTCCAAAATCCAGGCTATCATTGTAGGCAAAACCACCCCTTCGTTCCGCCTCCTTGATTTCTATCACACCATCTATGGCCGTCCTATCACCCTCACTCCCACCCTCAAGTACCTTGGCGTCACCCTCGACCGTCGCCTCTCCTGGACCCCCCATCTCCGGACAATCCAGGCCGAGGCACACTTCCGACTCCGCCTCCTCAAGCTCCTTTCGGACCGTACGTGGGGTCTGGACCCCTCCACCATCCTCCACACCTATAAATCCCTCATCCGCCCTATCCTCTGCTACGCCCATCCGGCCTGGATCTCCGCCCCACCTACCTTTTATAAATCCCTTCAAATCCTTGAACGCCATGCTCTCCGCCTCGCCTATCGCATCCGTCTCCCCTCCCCCACGCGGATCCTGTACGATCTCATTCCTTTCCCCCACCTCCTCCTTTTCCTTGAAACGATACAGATCCTGTACACCTCCCGCAAACTCGACCCTCCTCACCTGCTTGTCTCACCCATCCTCTCCCAACCCCGCCCGCTGCCACGCCTGTATTCCCATGTCCCACCTGGTCTCCATCTCTCCACACTCCTTACCCTCTCCCAAGGTGGCTTCCGGCAGCTCCCCCTCCCTGATGAAGTCCTCCTCCCCTCCATCTACCCCTCCTATCAACTTTAATCCTATTGTTTTGTCTGTGCCACCTATTTGTCATGTTATTGTACCACTCAAGGCTGAAGAGCAGGGTAATGTACTGCTGCCAGCCCGCCTTGTCTGAGGTGATTAAAATTACAACAAAGAAAAAAAAAAAGATCAGGCGTCACTTCACTTTCAGGTTGTGAACTGTAAACATCAAGTGACGAAAGTAAATTATTTTTTAGCGAAACATGGCTGACTATCCTCCTACAGAGATTGTTGATATGATGTTAATTTTAAGTGAATGCCATAACAATTACGCTGCTGCTGCGCAATTGTATGCAGATCGTTTCCAAAACAGACGACATCCAAGCGAAAACATTATTCGAAATTGCACTCAACAAGCTCGAAATGGATTATATGCACCGTCTACCTTGTCATCACGAATACAATGAAAATGACACTCGTATCCTTCCCGTTCTTGCCTGTCTTCAACTGGATCCCGAAATTAGTAGTCGTGCGATTCAGAGACAAACTGGAATACCGAAATCAATTGTTTTGAGGATTTTGAAAGCACGTAAATATCATGCTTATCATATCACACTGACACAGGCATTAACGCCGAAAGATATGCAAATAGGCGTGCATATCTACCAATGGGCCTTGCAAATAATAAGAGGTGACAATGATTTTATTAGTTACGTTGTATTCATCAAGGAAGCCACATTCAAAAACAAAAGCGAATCAAATCGTCATGTTTGTCATTATTGGTCCCCTGTCAATCCACACTGGTACAGATCCGTTAACAATCAAAACAAATGGTCGTCAATGGCCTGGTGTGCAATTTTAAACGGTTACTTGATAGGACCGTATTTTTTTGACCGAAATGTTAATGGCGAATGTTATTTACAACTACTCCGCGATGGTTTGTCGGAGCTAATGGAAGATGTTGGTTTAGTAACTAGGCGACAAATGTGGTTCCAACAGGATGGGGCAGCTCTCCATTATGCTAAAAATGTGCGGAACGTTTTAAATTTTGGGTACCCTGGTCAGTGGACGGGACGCGGCGTACCAATTCAGTGGCCTCCACGTTCACCAGACCTAACATCTTCTGATTTTTTCTTGTGGGGTTACTTAGGAAATATTGTTAATGAAAGACAGCCCACAACCAGAAATGATATGGAGCCAGGCATTCGAAGAGCGTGTGCAGCCATACCACCGGATGTTCTGCTCGAAACTGTGGACAACTTTTGCTGACGATTAACTTTATGCATTGAAGCAAATGGGGCTAATTTTGAACAATTTCTTCGTTGCCAATTTCATTAACTAAGCACCTCAAATAGTGAGAGGCGAGGGGACTCAAACTAATGATGCAACCCAACACGTGAGAGGCAAGGGGACTTACACTAATGACGCACCCCATGGCAACATCATTCTACCACATCCATGTCGTTGTTACTGGGTAACAGAACTGGGATACAGAACATTTTCTACAAAAATAGCTTAATTTGGTATAACGAAAGAATTGGTGCATATTTTTCATCAGTTTAATGAGTCTTTCGCAGATAATTCTAAATAAGAGTTCTTCCCAAATTTTACTTTTTTTCGATTTCAGCGCAATCTTTCAATGATCTAAAAAAATTGTTCATACAAAACTTGATTACTTTTTATGGAGAATCCGAATCTGCGATATTATAGGTGTTTCAATTTAAGATTTAAATGTTGCCCCCCACCTAACCCAAGGGGGCGGGCCTGGAGGTCACGTGTAGTATTATTTGACGTCGCCCTCTGAGCTTAAGAACTTGTCTTACCCACTATTTTTACCTGATAATCTCATCCGAAACTTCAGATGGACCACACTGTACATGACCTCTAGGCCGGCCGACGCAACGTCAGGCATAAACCCACAACTTATGTAGCAAACTGAATCTAGAATTCTCGAAAGAAATGAGTATCAACTTTGTACTAAACCTGGCAAGGTCTGAAAGGGTCTTTTGAGTCCTTAGGAAGACTGTGATTGACGAACATAAACACTGGTTAAAGAGGACGAACTGCTTATCCTTCATGAACAGAACGTGCTGTTACTTTGCGGCGCCCCGTGGTGCCTGTTCCATCTGCTACCCCTTCGAATAACTAGAGAAAATTAAAAATTTTGACAGGCAGCTGCTTGGCCCATGGGATTCCTGCTTCTCAAGAGCAGTTGTCTCACTGATTTAGCGATCCAAGCACACCTCCACGCCTGACTAAAGCTTCAGCTATCATTATGCTCCAAACACTATTACTAGAGGTTCTCTCACAGGGAATAGAACCAGTAGGGTGATGAGTTTATGGAGGACTGTTAATTACCTCGCTACAAGGGTTGTATATTAAATGAATTGCATGCACTAAAATAAAGTCAAAAGTGTTGCTATATCTGACACGACAGTTTGTCACTACATACTGTAATACTTTGCAGTCCACTGTTCTGGACAAAGGGATCCAGTTAAGCCCAAAGCTATAGAGTGCAGACAGGTGTGGTTGGCAAGTGCTTTGTTTCACTTAGAAAAGAGTGTCACTCTTAAAAGTTAACTGACAGCTAAGGGACGCCAACAAGTTCTCAAGGGCTTGAAATACACTCCTGGAAATTGAAATAAGAACACCGTGAATTCATTGTCCCAGGAAGGGGAAACTTTATTGACACATTCCTGGGGTCAGATACATCACATGATCACACTGACAGAACCACAGGCACATAGACACAGGCAACAGAGCATGCACAATGTCGGCACTAGTACAGTGTATATCCACATTTCGCAGCAATGCAGGCTGCTATTCTCCCATGGAGACGATCGTAGAGATGCTGGATGTAGTCATGTGGAACGGCTTGCCATGCCATTTCCACCTGGCGCCTCAGTTGGACCAGCGTTCGTGCTGGACGTGCAGACCGCGTGAGACGACGCTTCATCCAGTCCCAAACATGCTCAATTGGGGACAGATCCGGAGATCTTGCTGGCCAGGGTACTTGACGTACACCTTCTAGAGCACGTTGGGTGGCACTGGATACATGCGGACGTGCATTGTCCTGTTGGAACAGCAAGTTCCCTTGACGGTCTAGGAATGGTAGAACGATGGGTTCGATGACGGTTTGGATGTACCGTGCACTATTCAGTGTCCCCTCGACGATCACCAGAGTTGTACGGCCAGTGTAGGAGATCGCTCCCCACACCATGATGCCAGGTGTTGGCCCTGTGTGCCTCGGTCGTATGCAGTCCTGATTGTGGCGCTCACCTGCACGGCGCCAAACACGCATACGACCATCATTGGCACCAAGGCAGAAGCGACTCTCATCGCTGAAGACGACACGTCTCCATTCGTCCCTCCATTCACGCCTGTCGCGACACCACTGGAGGCGGGCTGCACGATGCACGATGTTGTGGTGTGAGCGGAAGACGGCCTAACGGTGTGCGGGACCGTAGCCCAGCTTCATGGAGACGGTTGCGAATGGTCGTCGCCGATACCCCAGGAGCAACAGTGTCCCTAATTTGCTGGGAAGTGGCGGTGCGGTCTCCTACGGCACTGCGTAGGATCCTACGGTCTTGGCGTGCATCCGTGCGTCGCTCCGGTCCGGTCTCAGGTCGACGGGCACGTGCACCTTCCGCCGACCACTGGTGACAACATCGATGTACTGTGGAGACCTCACGCCCCACGTGTTGAGCAATTCGGCGGTACATCCACCCGGCCTCCCGCATGCCCACTATACGCCCTCGCTCAAAGTCCGTCAACTGCACATACGGTTCACGTCCACGCTGTCGCGGCATGCTACCAGTGTTAAAGACTGCGATGGAGCTCCGTATGCCACGGCAAACTGGCTGACACTGACGGCGGCGGTGCACAAATGCTGCGCAGCTAGCGCCATTCGACGGCCAACACCGCGGTTCCTGGTGTGTCCGCTGTGCCGTGCGTGTGATCATTGCTTGTACAGCCCTCTCGCAGTGTCCGGAGCAAGTATGGTGGGTCTGACACACCGGTGTCAATGTGTTCTTTTTTCCATTTCCAGGAGTGTACTTGGATGGGGGCCGGGGGCTTAAACGCCTAGCCATTGGAAACAAGCAGACATGCTCTTAAAGTGTAGCTTTCGTTAGAACGCAGGTATACAGAGAAACACCTAGATGCACTCACAGACGTCTCTACAGAAAGTGCTGTGTAACCTAATGAAGAATTTATCACGGGCAGGGCTGGCGCCGCGTTTGCGGCATGGGACCACCTGGGGAACACTACCCGTGCAGAACGTCACCTAGGAGCTTTGCGTGGTGGTATCGAAAAGGTTAGCACCCTGTAACCAAGGCTGACAGTGAGAAGCTACCCAGCGTAAGTTGTTCGTTCGGAGACATGCTGAAGTTATCCCAAAAGCGACAAGACGGTACGACAGGAATTTCTGTGCCCTGAAATAGAAGAGTTGAAGGAGAAGAGATCCTGAGCAGGAGGATTCTGGGTGGACATTGAGAGTCATTCGTGCACGCATTCGGAAGGTCGGTCTGTGAGTCAATCTTTCGGTTTCTTGAGGTGATTTTCATGTGATGTCACGTTGCTTTTCATGCTGTTCGCCATAGAGCGTTTTGATTTTGCATTCTAGACGCATGCCAGTCATTTTTCTACTACATTTTCTGGCTTTTAGTATGATTCCGGAGTTCATACTAATGTCTATTGTAATTTTGTGACGTTCCCAGTTCCTGTTCCATGTTATACAGTCTTTCTGTTGGTCCAATAGTCTAATATAAGAATAGTCGCCTATATTTCTCCACAAGACCTCTACTCCCAAATACGACGGTTGGAACTTTAATAGTGGCAACTATTTATTTACAGCTCGTACAAAATAGATACGTGTTTCAAAGTTTTACTGGCCTTCAAAGTAGTCACCAGCATTGTGTATAACCCGTTGCCAGCGATGAGGGAGTCGTAGGATACCCTTAGCAGTGCCATTTGTGTTGACAGTTCGAGCGGCGCGGTCTATTACCCGACGAATTTGTAGCAGTTCTGAAGTGAATGCCGTGAGTGCTTCCTTCAGTTTAAAAATCGAGCTGGACTCAAGAGGGCGTAAGTCATGGAAGCGCAGTACGTGGTATAGCACTTAGCAACCCAATCAGTCAAACAAATCAGTAACAGCTTACACTGTAAGTGCTCCAGCATTGTCTCGCAAATTGATGGTCAGGTCCTGTAGAAACTGTCATCACTTCTGTCTCTAAGCTTATCGCAGGTTGTGTTCCAAAAATGAACACCATAGAGAAAGAAGTGGTGACACTTTCTGCAGGAAATGGACATCATTTTACAGAACAGTGTGTGGATGCAAGCTGTTACTGATTTGTTTGACTGATGGGGCTGCTAAGTGCTATACCGCCTGCTGCACTCCCCTAACTTGAGCCCTCGTGAGTTCAACTCGATTTCTAAACTGAAGGAAACACTTCACGGCATTCGCTTTAGATCTGCTACAAATTCGTCGGGCAATAGACCGCGGCTCTCGAACTGTGAACACAACTGGCACAGCTAAGAGTATTCTACGACTTACAAATCGCTGGCAACGGCTTATACACAATGCTGGTGACTATTCTGTACGAGCTGTAGATAAATAGTTACCAGTAATAAAGTTCCAACCCTTGGAGAAGTTCTTGATGCAGCGTGTCACGATATACTCCCCTGCACCAATCTTTCCGCCGGCCACTGTGGCCCAGCGGTTCTAGGCGCTTCAGTCTACAACCGCGCGACTGCTACGGTCGCAGGTTCGAATCCTGCCTCGGGCATGGATGTGTGTGATGTCCTTAGTTTAGTTAGGTTTAAGTAGTTCTAAGTTCTAGGGGACTGATGACCTCAGAAGTTAAGTCCCATAGTGCTCAGAGCCCTTGGAACCTTTGAACCAATCTTTTCGTCACATAATACCGCTTTTACCCAAACGTTCTCAGTCGTTTTGTGCAAACATTATCCGAGCAAGTGTGTCCGCACACCTTTTTGTAATACAGAATTGAACGCTAGATACTATGAGAATAGGACCTGTCAGTATAAAAGGGGACAGAGTGTATTATGTTGTGAGCAGAGAAGCAGAGACAGCCGGAAGGGTCGGTCAGCAGAGGTCAGTAACTTCGAGCGTGGACTAGACAGTGGACGTCACTGATCAACAAATCTGTCGGGGGCATTTCAGCGCTCTTAAAGCCGCCACGACCACTGTTGGTGATGTGACTGTGAAGTGAAAACTAGAAGGAACAAGTACAAATGAATCAACACGAGGCAGAACTGATGTACTGACGGACAGAGGCCGTCGAGCGCTGTGGAGGCTGGTTGTAAACAGTCACAGGAAATCAGCGGAAGGAGTCACTCGTGACTTACTGAGTGCTACAAGCAGTCCAGCTAGACAACTATATGCAGCGACTTAAGAGGAATGGTGTACAGTAGTCGGGCAGCTCCACGTAAGCCACACAGCTCGGCGGTCAGTGCTGAGTGGTGTCTGAGCTGGTGTAAGGAGCGAAGCCACTCAGCAGCGGGTGAGTGGAAAAGGGTGATTCGGACCCTGCCGTAATCCGGCCGAAGGCTTTCGGTTTGACGAATGTCTGGAGAACGTTACCAGCCTTCTGTCGATTACGGAGGAGGTGGTGCTACTGTATAGAAGTGTGGTCCCGTTACTGCTCTTAAGAAAACGCTAAGTGCGAAAGAAAATGAATAAATTTTACAGCATTGAGCAAAGTGGATCATCTCGGAGACCAGGAGTGCTTCTATCAGCATGTCGCCAGATTCCAGAGCTGAAAGAAATGGAACACTTTCCGAAAGAGTCAGAATGTTAACTTCGCGTTGAGGCGGTTGCTGTTGGGGGCAAAAAGAAAAAGAATTGTTATTTTATATTTTTTTTTTGATAAAATGTCGAAAGAAGTGAATATTTTGGTGGGCCACTTGGCAACAGAATCAGGGATTGATTACACTATTATTATAACATAAGTTGAGCATTAAATACCTTACTGCCCTTTGTTCATTTCTTAGACTAAGTCAAGTTTATGCATTATGCATTTGGGTATTAATTATCGTTTGTATATATAAGCCTCTCACTAGGGTGTAGTTGTTTGCTGCTGTGGCGATCTGTGAAGCTTGGGCGAGATTCATATTGTATTTGCTACTAGCTTGTGAATTAGCAGTATCGCTAATGCTCAATAATACCGTGAAGTTGTCATGATAAACCATGTTACTCATATGTTCTTTTACTCAGCTTGTTTATAGTCTGGACTCATCTTACTTTGCGTTATATAATAAACTTCCTTTTTATTCCAACACGCTTTTACTTAAGGTTAACGTCAGGTCTTTTTAAAACAATTGCACTGCGTTATCAATCTGTTCATGCTTAATCCTAGGTATCTGTTTACTTCAAAGAGATGTTATTTTATCGCTGGCACAGCACTGTGCTGGAACTTACAAGTTAAATCTACCGACTGTTTTGCGCTAACAGGTGGTGCCTTATTTACGTCTCATTTGAAATTAGGGAATAACCTCATGGAATACAATGATTTCACACTACTTTCCTCCTTTGTCTGGACGTTAAGTATTTTCTTTCAAAATAGGTCATTAATTTGTCCTCTATTAAATTTCACTTACTAATACTAAGAGCATACAATCATCATTTTCATATTACTGTTTAGCGACAGAAGTGAATTATTCGCTCCTTCCTCTTTCCTCATTTTAGTACCTTGCGGATAATTAATACCTCTCGAGTACATCATTTTTCTTACATGCTAACTTACAACTAAAATTGAAAATCGCCTCTAGGACATGTCCTCTTGTTTATATCAAGATTATTCATATAAATACTTGTCTACAACTTACTCTGTATTTTATTTTCCAGACACGTTGTTTTAATACGTAAGGTTTCCTTTT
This sequence comes from Schistocerca gregaria, assembly GCF_023897955.1. NCBI lineage: Eukaryota > Metazoa > Arthropoda > Insecta > Orthoptera > Acrididae > Schistocerca > Schistocerca gregaria. The sequence goes on from NC_064925.1 coordinate 531,874,250, forward strand.
AGCACCGGTTAACGTCCGTAGTCAGTTCAGTTCAGTTCTTGTCACTCGTTGGTTAATCCTGATCTCCAATACCTTAAACTTTTCTTACAGTTTAAATTAACATAATTCCTGGCGTTATAAAATTTTCTTAAATCATGATCGTGGAACAATATTTTGATGTTATTCTTGGCAGGGTCAGATAGCAAATAGCTACCGATGTGTGGTTTCCTCATTATCACAAAGGGACCTTCACAAACGTGTTGCCACGATTCTTCTTTAACAACTGGGATGGTTTAAAGTGAGACCTGAGTAATACCTTTTCTCCTTCTTTGAAATCGTTAATCTGTTTACCTTCTTATTAAATGCCTTTTTTCGGAGGTTAGCATACGTTGCCAGTGGTATGAGAGCTTGCCTGATTTTTGCGTCTAGGTCCAATTCGTTGTCATGTAACTTTGGAAGGGGGTCTATCCACGCATTCCTTTCTTTTGATCTTGACATTAACTCATGTGGCGTGAATCCGGTCGACAGATGAGGAAGGTGGTTTACAATCTATTCGAACTTCGTAAAAGTCTACCCACTTAGATTGCTTATTTGAAATGTGCGTCCTTATAAACCTGTTAAATTCTTTGAAGATTCTTGCTGTCAGATTCGATTGCGGTCGAAACCGGAACATCAAAATTTGTTTCATGTCATGGCGAGCAAGAAATGCACGCCACGGGCGTGATGTGAAATTTCAAGCGTTATCGGACAAGATTGATTCAGGAACCCCGAATCGTGGAAAATAGTCATTTTCAATGCGACGAATTATCGGATTTGCACAAGAAGATTTCACTGCGTACAGTCTTATGTGCTTAGAAAAATTGTCCAGGATTGCTACTAAGTATTTAGCGCCTCCCCTACCGGTGAGTAGTGGACCTGCCAAATCAATACTAAGAAGCTGGTTTGGCCTTTCAGCAATTATTGGATTTAGTGGGATTGATGTGGAAATGTTTAAGAATTTTGCCTTTGACAGATCACACAATTTCTCAATAATTTATGGATTCTCTGGTGTAAATTCGGAACATAACAGTAAGTCGAGATTTTTCTTTTACATTCCTCTGGTCGGTAGTGACCCCATTAAATGTGAGTGTACCACAGAAGATGTTCAGTGAAATTTCGAGGGATGCAAACACACCACCTCTCAGATGACTCTGACGTCTTATGAAATAGCACTTGGTTATGAACTTTATAAAACTGGACAACTTGTGAGCTGGATCTTCGTGAAGAATTTGTCTAACCTTTTTTCCCTTTTGGATCTGTATTTTGAAGAATCTGAATCTGCCTATATAACTGAAGAAAATACTTTATGTGAATTGCATCTTTCATTAACAAAATTTTAAAATTACACATTTGTTCCACCAGTTCATTGGTTTCTGGTAAGCCCTCAGGTTAGAGAGAAAGTGCGTCTGCTATAACATTTTCTTTACCTTTTATATATACAATAACAAAGAAATGGTAAGGCTTGATAGTCTGAATAGACTTTAATTTTTCTTCCATAGGTATAATAGTTAAATCGCCTAAAAGCCCATACATCGGCGAGTGCCTCCAACTGCGTAACCGAATAAGACTTTTCACACTCAGATAACACTCGAGTCGCAGAGCTAATCACTTGGATTTGCTCGTGTACATGTACTAAATGAATCTGGAAAGACAAGCGCCGATATCCACAAAGGAAGCGTCTGCAGTAATGCAAAATTCCTTATCCATCTGAGGATAATAGAGAATGTTACTGTTAAGCAAACTGTCTTAAATTTTCTGAAATCCGTCTTGGCATTCCGGCGTCCAATTCCAATGTGAATTCTTTTTTAAAAGGTGTGGAAGAGCGGGGTTGTTCAATACCTGACTGGGAACAAAACGTCTGAACAATGACGTGAGACCGATGAATCCTCTGAGTTGCCTTTTTGTAACAGGGGTTGAAAAGTTTTTTATAGGAGACAGTTTTTCGGGGTCAGGTTTAATTCCTTCAGGGATGATGATATGGCCTAAAAATTTATTTTCACTTTTTACAAACTTGGATTTCTTAAGATTTGCTGTAACACCATACTCTCTGCGTCGCTGAAATACCTTTTGCAGAAGGGCCACATTACTTTCCCAATTTTTCGATGCTACAAGAACGTCATCCGCATAGACTGTTACCTCATCTAAAATTTCAGGACCTAGTACATAGTCAATGACTGAAATAAAAATTCCGGAACTCACATTTAGTCCAAACGGTACAACTTTGAAATGGTAAGATCTACCTGCTACTATAAACGCAGTGTACTTCCTAGACTCCTGCGCAAGTTTTACTTGCCAGTAACTGCTTTTCCTTGTCGAGGGTGCTCAAATACTTAACTCCATGAAACTTCTGCAGATGCTCTTCAAGAGCCTCAGGTCTCGTTCTTATGGGTACTATAATTTTATTGATTAATCTTGCATCTAGGATTAGCCTTACGCTACCATCTGATTTTAGTAGAGACAATTAAGGACTCGAATAAGGTGAATGAGATACTTATATCACATTCCAGCGTAACATTTTCCTGATCTCGCACTTGACAGTTTCGCGTCTCGCATATGGAATGGAGTAATTTGTTCTACAGTAGGTGAATGGGGCAGGACATCCATTCGATATTCAAAGCCTTGACTCATAGAGTCAAGGTTTCTTAGAAAATACTTGAACGTAATCTGTTAACAAATTGTAAAGCTCATTCTTCTGATGTCTGGATAATTCAGTGGACTCACTAGCTTTACCGTATAATTCATTGTGACCGGGAATTCTGTCTGACTGTGCTGTTGTATTTTAGTCCATGTCCGCACTGCTATCTGAAACACACCAAAGTTTGCCTTCACCTTACTTCTTAACAAATTTGCTGTTACTTGTTGCTGACCAGCTACTAGAGTACAGATTCCACACTCGATGTCAATTCTAGCTTTCGTCTACATCAAGAATTCCATACTCAGGATACATGGCACTGATAGATTTTTAACAATAATAAAAATGCATGTTACTGAAATACACTCTATCTGGATTTGAAGCTGAGTATGAAGATTTACACGTTGTGTTACAGGAACAGTTGCTCCCAGAACGGTGCAACCTTGAATTGGAAGTGATAAAACTTTGCATACAGAGGATATTTGCTTAAATAAACATAAAGATAAGACATTTGTATTAGCTCCTGTATCTACAATGGTTGTTACTGGTGTGTTGGCAATCGATACTCTTATGGAAGCTTGAACTTACTCGTCCCTTGCGCCATCAATGTCTTTCGTCTCTGTGTCTGCTACTAAGTCATTCCGTAAGTTTGTCTCTTCGTCATATCTAATTGCTTTAATTTCGTGTGGACTAATGGACAGGGTGCCCCCATTCAAGCTTGCAGCATCCTCTGGGAGGCTCAAAGGTGCTGCATTCAATTTCCGCTCGACACTTACTTTCCTGCTGATTTATATTTCTTACAGTTTCTTCCGTCTCGAACTGGTGTTGGTTTTGTGGTACTAACTTGCGTATTGGTACTAATTTGCGTATTATGCGGGCGTTTAGGCTTCAGGCTTCCCGAAGGTCCGTTCGCGGTTGGTTCGTGAAGTGTATATTTTGTGGGTGAAAAGTATTTTGCTGTGGCTTGTGCTGATTGTAACCGTTACTGAAAGGTGTACGTTGGTCTCCACCTTGATTATGCCATTTATTTCCTTTCCACTGACGATTTGAATCGTGAGACTGATCGTTTGATAATTACCGTTGGTCGGTTGCGTGTTTCCATATTGCTGGGGCTGTGCATTATAATGTACATTTCCGTACTGATGTGGTGACGAATTGTTTATTGGATTGTATCTCTGGCCGTTATTGTACTTATTTTTGTATTTACGTTTGGAGTATGTAGTGTGTTTATTTTTGAGACCGTTGTGGGGTTTGCACTGACCGTCGCTGTGACGCGCTTTCGCTCGGTCACCATTGTTGCCGGCGTATTCTATATTGTGCTGGCCCCCTGTACTGAAGTGGGCGTTGCCAACATCAACTCTAGCGTCCTCGTAAATCAGATCTAATGAGTCTAGCACAGATAGGAAGGTATCCTTATCGTCCTCAGACACCTTTACCAATTTTTCTCTGATCACAATCGGTAGCTTCGTTTTTAGAATCATAATAACGTCTTTGGCGGTGATCGTCGAATCCCAGAGCTTGATTTTCGCTAAATACTTTTCAAAATATCTCCTCGGATTATCGGGCTTACTGTTAAACACTTCGGCGTTGTAAAACTCTTTTCTCAGGCGCTGATGCACACCAGAACTCCAGAATTTAGCTAAGAACATCTGTTCAAACTCTTTGTAACTTTTACAATAGTCGATTATTTCCGTTCCCCATAGGGCAGCATCGCCTACGATAAACCCAGTAACGAATTGAATTCGCTGGTGGTTACTCGAGCTATTCGGAAAAATTTCTGAAAAATTTCGGAGGAGCGCTATCGGATGGATTTCTCTTTTCTGTGGGTGAAAGTCGGAAAAACCGATATTTGATCACGCTTTCCTCCTGCATCAAAGTGAGTGGGCTGGTACTCTGGTTAAATTGTGCTTCTATAGAACTATGAGTTTGAGCTTTATCAAGTGGTGAACGGTAATGTTCCTGTTGTTGTTCATTACATCGCGGTGAATTATTCCACTCTCCTGACACGGGATGTAGGGAATTTTCAACTTGACATTTTATTGTACGAACTTCATCAACTATCTGTTGACGCCATTCAGGTAAATCTTGAGCTAACGTTCTTCTTATCTGGCCTAATTCTGACATGACCGTGTCCTCTGTTTGTCTAGGGGCTGCCAATATTTCAAAGGTTACATTTTTGACAGTTTGCCTGAGTTCGTTCTTGACCTTGTTTTCTATGAATCCGTCTTTTTTTTAATCCACTCTTGGTATTGGTAGGACAATGCTTCAGCATGTGCCGTAACAGTATTCTTTATTTGATCCTCTACACTAAGAGTCTCAATCTGTTTGGAAAGATCATCAACAACATTCTCGATCGTACCTACTGGGGCTTTAACTCCCTTGACCTCATCAGAGATTGCATTGTAATCTTCTTTTAAGGTAGCAGCCCGTTGTTGATATTCCATCACTTTTGAATTTATCTCTCCCTTGGCTGCTTCGATTTTCTCATCTAACTGTTTTGAAATATCCTCCATTTTTGACTCTACTTGTGTGCCAATTTCTAACCTCATGGTCGTGATCTGACTACTGATTTGGTTTTGAACATTATCCAACAGGGTATTTAAATCAGCTGTTATGTCTGCCTTTAATTCATCCTTTACCAAATTTAACCGTGTATATAGGTCATTTATCTCCATTTGCAGATCTGTTTTTACTGAATTTATGTCTGTTTTTACTGAATTTATGTCAACTTTTACTGAATTGCACAGAATTGTAAGGACCTGATTTTTATTGTGCCCTCTTTTCCTTCGCGGGCCTTTTCATCTAATTTTTTCTGCTTTTCACGTTTCTTTCTTTGCGCTTTTCTCTGTCTTTGACTTTCGAAGTTGCGTTCCATTATTGCTTCAATCATTGCGGCCAAGTCATTCGTTTCAAAAGCGGGAATAGTTTGCACACCAGGACCGGTTTCTGAAACTTCGGTCGAGGCTGCTTCTGCTCCCGCTCGTGTACCTGCACGCGTGATCGTAATTGATAGTGAGGTCCACTCGCATCACTGCTGCCATCTGCTTTTGTCTGTGTCCGCTGTTTACTGTCAGCCATGTTCATGAATTGTTTGTCAAACGACAAAATGCTACAGATATTGTTTGCCACTGCCGTCAGTCGTTTGTCTGTGACGTAGTGCTATGGCTTACTCGGACCTAAGATGAAATTTTAACTGTGGGTAAGAACTGACGTTCACGTACGCCAAGAAGACAAGATGGTTCCAACTAATTACAGACAAATGAAATATCACACGATTTTACCGGTTTTGAGCGTAATTATCCGCCATATTGTAAAATGTTCTTGATGCACTGACAGCAATTGTATACTTTCACTGAGTTTCACTACATAAGAGTGGACTATGGACAAACTGAAATGACGCTGTTTCAAGGCAAGGAAAGACAGGTTTACGTTCTGATCAACTCGGAAGGTGTGAGGTTCTTGGCGCTTCAGTCCGGAACCGCGAGACTGCTACGGTTGCAGGTTCGAATCCTGCCTCAGGCATGGATGTGTGTGATGTCCTTAGGTTAGTTGGGTTTAAGTAGTTCTAAGTTCTAGGGGACTGATGACCGCAGATGTTAAGTCCCATAGGGCTCAGAGCCATTTGAACCATTTTTCAACTCGGAAGATGCAACGTCACTACGAAAGCTTGGCTACTGCGTATGAAAATTTCACTTACTATGGCTGTCTTGATGGCGATACGGTTGGATACTCGCGTTTTTTGGTAATTCCATCAATTGTTCTTCTGTATTAATTAATAGGTTTTCTCACTTCTCTTTCTCGGTTGAATTGCATCCACATAAAAAAATGAAACAGTTATTAGAACAAGCAGTGAAAATTTTTTAAACACATACATGAAATGATTTTTTGATCAAGTCCCTGTTCTGGCGCCATGTGTAGCGTTGCTGTTGGGGGCAAAAATAAAAAGAATTGTCACTTAACATTTTAAAAAAAGAATGTCGAAAAAAGATAATATTTTGGTGGGCCACTTGGCAACAGAATCACGGATTGATTACACTATTATAATAACATACGTTGAGCATTAAATACCTGAATAAGAGAAACATTATCATTTCTGTGCATTTTTGTATTCGCGATGTAGTCATATCCGGAACAACACTAAGGGACCAGAAGAGTTATAGACTTTAAAAGAAATTGCACCACTACTCAGTTAAAAAAAAGTTGGTTCAGAAATAATAGGAAAACGAAAATGTTCCTTCTGCCTCATGCTGCGTTCGGCCCATCAGCGTGATCGTAATTTCTGGCGATGAACTAACACAAAATAGTTATGAATCAAGTAAATGAGGAGATGGAAATGATCAAGGTTAATTTACTAAAATAAGCGCACTTATCTTTAACACACTTTTTTTAATGCTACGTACTTTTTCATATTAAATTACAATAGATGACCATTGTGGTTAAATACTTTATACGTAACAGGCAAAATGTCCTCTTGATGCTGTCTGTCCGTAATCAGTTACAAGAAACTACATATTTTCTGATTGGAAAAATAGCAATTAGGATATTCACTCAATATTATCACATGAAATATAAAATACAGTTGCGGAACGCAGCAAGTCCGCGTCCTCCTTTCATGGAATACAAACAGTAACAGGTGAGGCGCCAATTGCCTCATTTGTCTTGAAACAACAGAATTCTTTTTCTATCATTAATCGATACATGTACATAGATATTTACAGGCACCGCGCAAGAACGGCAAAGATAAAGAATAATAGATTCTCTCGTTGCTATGCGGTGGTTCATTTCTTTTACTTTACAAATGTTCGATACCTTTAGGCCATCAGGCGTTTACTATTGAGCGTATATTAATGTCTGTGAGGCGAAAATTACTAATATTACAGCGTCTGGGTGCAGCGTCCAAAAGTCCTACCTCCTCTGATTTCAGCCGTTGAAGAAGAATGGGCAGCCATTCCTCAGCATACAGCGTTCAAGTCGACATAAAGAGAGGACAGACGCCATATTAATGTGCACTAATAGATGTCCGAATACTCGTGGGCAGAGAGTGTATATTCTAGTGTCTGCTTTTCCATACAATGTACAGTATTTCCCTCTACGCCTTCCTTTGTAGTGGTGAAATTTTATTGCTTGATGCCGTAAAACATAGCGCAGGCGACTCCTTTATATCAGAAGTGATGAAAAACTGTACCTCAAAATTACAGCACAATATCCTTAACATCAGTTTTCAGCGGAATTCTTTAACATATCATCTGTTCCAAAATGATAAATTTTTTTGAGACGGAAAATCTCCTGAACAAAAATAAGTTTGGTTTTAGGAAGTGCCGCTACTACGAAACTCAGCTATCCCTATTCTCACCTCTTGTCCTACTACCTATGAATGAAGATCAACAGGCAGAGTCCGTCCTCCTAGATTTCTGTAAAGCATTTAACACGGTACCCCACTGTGGGCTATTAGCAAAGGTATGAGCACACAGAATAGTTCCCCAAATATGTGAATTCTTAAGGATACGTGGTCCTCCACAGCGAATATTCATCAGAGACAAAGGTATCGTCAGGCGTGTTCCAGGGAAGTAGTGATTGAACCGTTGTTATTCTCTATACACATAAATAATCTGCCGGACAGGGTGAGCAGCAATCTACGGCTGTTTACTGATGATGGTGCAGTGTAGAGGGAAGTGTTGTCGCTTAGTGACTGAGGGAGGATACAACATGACCTGGACAAAATGTGTGACTGATGTGATGAATGGCTGTTAGTTCTAAATGTAGAAAAATGTCAGCTAATGCGAATGAGAAGGAAAACGGTCCTGTGATGTTCAATACAGCGTTAATAGTGTGGTGCTTGACACAGTCAATTCGGCGTAACTATCTAGGTCCAAAGTTATAAATCGATATGAAATGGGACGAGCATGTATGGATGTATGTACTACAGTGGACGGGGTGGGTGGGTGGCGGAGGGGGGGCGGGGGGGCGGAGAGCTGTTTACCTGTAAAGGAGACCGCATATGTAAAACTAGTGTGATCCATTCTTGGATACTACTCGAATTTTTGGGATCCCCATCAGATCTGCTTAGAGGAGGACATAGAAGCAATTCAGAGAAGGGCTGGTACATACACTCCTGGAAATTGAAATAAGAACACCGTGAATTAATTGTCCCAGGAAGGGGAAACTTTATTGACACATTCCTGGGGTCAGATACATCACATGATCACACTGACAGAACCACAGGCACATAGACACAGGCAACAGAGCATGCACAATGTCGGCACTAGTACAGTCTATATACACCTTTCGCAGCAATGCAGGCTGCTATTCTCCCATGGAGACGATCGTAGAGATGCTGGATGTAGTCCTGTGGAACGGCTTGCCATGCCATTTCCACCTGGCGCCTCAGTTGGACCAGCGTTCGTGCTGGACGTGCAGACCGCCTGAGACGACACTTCATCTAGTCCCAAACATGCTCAATGGGGGAGAGATCCGGAGATCTTGCTGGCCAGGGTAGTTGACTTACACCTTATAGAGCACGTTGGGTGGCACGGGATACATGCGGACGTACATTGTCCTGTTGGAACAGCAAGTTCCCTTGCCGGTCTAGGAATGGTAGAACGATGGGTTCGATGACGGTTTGGATGTACCGTGCACTATTCAGTGTCCCCTCGACGATCACCAGAGGTGTACGGCTAGTGTAGGAGATCGCTCCCCACACCAAGATGCCGGGTGTTGGCCCTGTGTGCCTCGGTCGTATGCAGTCCTGATTGTGGCGCTCACCTGCACGGCGCCAAACACGCATACGACCATCATTGGCACCAAGGCAGAAGCGACTCTCATCGCTGAAGACGACACGTCTCCATTCGTCCCTCCATTCACGCCTGTCGCGACACCACTGGAGGCGGGCTGCACGATGTTGGGGCGTGGGCGGAAGACGGCCTAACGGTGTGCGGGACCGTAGCCCAGCTTCATGGAGACGGTTGCGAATGGTCCTCGCCGATACCCCAGGAGCACCAGTGTCCCTGATTTGCTGGGAAGTGGCGGTGTGGTCCCCTACGGCACTGCGTAGGATCCTACGGTCTTGGCGTGCATCCGTGCGTCGCTGCGGTCCGGTCCCAGGTCGACGGGCACGTGCACCTTCCGCCGACCACTGGCGACAACATCGATGTACTGTGGAGACCTCACGCCCCACGTGTTGAGCAATTCGGCGGTACGTCCACCCGGCCTCCCGCTCGCCCACTATACGCCATCGCTCAAAGTCCGTCAACTGCACATACGGTTCACGTCCACGCTGTCGCGGCATGCTACCAGTGTTAAAGACTGCGATGGAGCTCCGTATGCCACGGCAAACTGGCTGACACTGACGGCGGCGGTGCACAAATGCTGCGCAGCTAGCGCCATTCGACGGCCAATACCGCGGTTCCTGGCGTGTCCGCTGTGCCGTGCATGTGATCATTGCTTGTACAGCCCTCTCGCAGTGTCCGGAGCAAGTATGGTGGGTCTGACACACCGGTGTCAGTGTGTTCTTTTTTCCATTTCCAGGAGTGTATATTACCTCTAGGATAGAACAAAACGCAAGTATTTATGGAGGTGGGGCTCTATGTGGATCTGTGAAGGGAAGGCGACGTTCTTTTCGAGGAATGCTATTAAGACAATTTAAGAGCGATCCCACTGCCGCCAACGTCCTTTTCGTGTAAGAACGTAAGGTGAGAGAAATTAGGGCTCGCATGGAAGAATACAGACAGTTGTTTTTCCTGTCTCTCTCTATTTGCGATTGCAGCAGGAAGAAGAATGACTAGAGTGACACAACATACATTCCGTTCCGTCCGTTTCGATGTCTGTCTGTGACGCACTTATTTTTTAGCGTCATTATTTAACCCCACATCTCAAACTCTTCGTTTTCTCCGTTTCCGCTTGCCCTACAGTCCATGACTCTCTTCCATAAATTTTATGTGCTCCCAACGTACGCCCCACAGGAATTTCTTTCCTAAGTTACGTCTATGTCTGATACTAGAGAGAAACGCTTTCGTTTTCTGCGCTATAGTGCTTCTTGTGTATTCTTGGCTTAATCCGCCTTGTGTTAATTTACTACGGTACTTTAGTTAGTGTAATAAATGATCCACAATTCTGACGCTAGTTTTTCCGCTATCTCGTTCCTACAGCTGTAACTCGAAATAAGGCCATTTCAGAATGCCGTCGTTCCATCAGTTATTGAGTACTGCTCGTCGATCGGAAACAGTTTACCAAGTTCGATCACGGAACAGCTGCACGATTCCACACGGGTTTACTTAGGCAGCGTGAAAGTATCAAAGACATACGAAAAAAAAATTTGGTGTGACGCTCCTTCCTTTTGCCGCCCGCATACGGTTGAGGAATAAGTTGAGAAAATTGAGTCCTGAAACAACCCGTAACAGAACTAAAATTCGTAAACAACATTCCTCTTCTTCTTTTTCGGGAAGTATGTCCTACAATAGGTATCAAATTACCGCTCCCCTCTTCCCTCTGTTCTTCCCTTCTCCCTCAGTCTACTGATAACTCCGTCCTTCAATGACTTTTTGTTGCAATGTCTCACTCAGGAGAATATTCTCATTATTATGTATCCTAGTAGTTATTTTCAGAACAAGGTTTCAAAACTACCCAAATATTTTTTTCATAATACGCTGCCATATAATACCACCTTCCATTTCAGATATTCTTCCTTAAAACGTTGCCATATAAAACTGCGCTCCAAACACAAAACTTGGTGACTTTCTTTTTTAATTCTGTCGAAATTCATTTTACAGTTAACAAACCTTTCAGCTTTTTAAAACCACTGCTACTCATATATACTCTACTTGTTGTTTCCCCCAGCGGGCTTCCATTTTCTGATAGCAAATACCTTAACTATCTAAAAGACCGAATTTGTTTAAAGCTCAGTCCTACCAACAACGATCTGACGAAGCCCTCATGTGACCGTGTACTCCTCACTTTGGTCTTTATGCTCTGTCCATGCTCTTTCAAACTGTTACAATCTGATCAATCATAATTAATTTTCCTGTCACTTAAGGGAAATTAGAACTGAAAAGAAAATTTTTCCATAGTTTGGGATTTTTATCTCATTATAAAATATGTAATATTCCGAATTAAACGATGTATAAAACGCAAACATATCACTTACAAACACACATGGGAAGTATTTTATTTCATTTCTTTAAATATAATCTATACCGGTTGAAAATGTTACTTCAAAATCTAATAAAATCGGTAATTTTTATGTAGAAGGCTGTGGACTGCTGTGTTATAAAGGTTAAATTACGTGGATGTATTGGTAGCATTGTCAAAAACAGTATAGTATCGTTTCTTAGTACAAACACGCGTTGTACGTCGAAGTGCTGACGTTTTTCCCAGGAAAAGTTAGTAATAGATTGATAAACCTCTCAATAAGTTAGGTATGACGCCAAAACTAAATGTTTTATCAAACTTTGGTGTCATGGTAACAGATTTTCGAATAAAGGGAAACATTGTGTTCAACATGTGGCATGTTACGTTACAGACAATGAAATACATGCAAACTCGTCAGTATCTGGAGAAACATCCATTAGTGCTCCGCAGGTTAAAATAAAACGTTGTGATACACAGTTTTCTCAGAAAGAAAGTGATATAAATGATAGGTTAGTTTATATTCCGACAGATTTACACATCCTAACAGGGGTGTTAGGTGAATGTTCGAGTTGTACAATATGTGGAGGGCCAGTTAGTTTACATGAAGACAGTGAGGTATGAAATGGACTAGCCAGGAAACTTAACATTAATTGTGCCAGTTGCAAATATACATTCATTTTGGAATTCTGATAAATGTAAGGGTAATTATTTTGAAGTAAATGTTAGGTGGTTTTATGCATTGAGAGCTAGTGGCAAAGGATGCACTGCAGCAGAAACAACGTGTGCCGTGATAAATATGCCACGCCCACCTCGTAAAATTGACAAGTATCCATGATTTATTGGAGCTGCAGTGCGATCTGTTTCATGTGAGTCATTGCAGGGTGCTGCAAACGAAGCTGTTGAAATAAATGATAGTGAGGTTGATATACCAGTAGCTTTTGATGGAACTTGGCAGAGGCGCAGCTACAGTTCTAAGAATTCTGTTGCTACGGCGACCAGTGTGGATTCTGGAAAGGTAATAGATTCCCAGATTTTAACCATACGTTGTTGTAAGTGTAAATCAGGAAATGAAGAAGGTCATATCTGCCACAGAAAGTATGAAGGAACAATTGTTGGTATGGAGGCCTCTACAGTAACTGAAATTTTTAGTCTATCTGTGTATGAAATAGGAGTGTGTCACACTCAGTTCTCAGGTGACTGAGACTCAAAAGCATGTAAGAGTGTAGTAGCCAATCAGCCTCATGGTGAGAAGATTATCACAAAACTGGAATGTGATGGTCATGTCCAGAAAAGGATGTGCACCAGGTTCAGGAAGTTGAAACAAAGTTTGAGAGACAAGAAATTTCCTGATAGTAAAACCATAAGAGTCAGGCTGAGAAATGACTTATGAGCTACAGCATTATTATGGGATGGCCATTAGGAATAATGCTGAGGATTTGTTAAAAATGAAGCAGGCAGTTTGGGTTACCTTCTTCTAAAGACTGTAAAGTGATGAAAAACCAGTAGACCATCTTTGCCCTCCTAGACCTGATTCATGGTGCAATTACCGCAATGCCCCGTACTCAAACAGTTCATAGAGCCATAAACATTACATTCATGGCTATCATAAAACCTATTTACACAGACTTGGCAAATCCTGAATTACTGAAGAAGTGTCTGCACGGTCAGACTCAAAACCCCATTGACTCTTTCGATAATCGTATATGGACTCGCTTACCAAAAAATGTTTTTGTTGGAATGAGTTGGAATGAGGCCACTGAAGTGGGGGTCAGTGATGCTGTTATTGCTTTTGATGATGGCCGCACTGGTAGGGTGAAAGGTGCTACAGCATATGAAAATTAGTACTGGAGCAAAATGCATCAGCAAACTCGACAAGGTTCGCTTTGATAATGCAGAGTATGCGGCACAGTAGGCCACTAAAGAGTCCAGAAAGAATAAAAGAATAAAAAAATGGGAAAAATATCAAGAGAATGATATACAGTACGGTGCAGGGTGCTTCTGAGTGGCTAAAATAACTAAGTTCATATTAAGTGAGTTACAGTCTTTTGAAACTTTAGAATCCGTTCCTGAAAATTGACATTTTCTGTTGCATTTTCCCTAAATCTCAGGAACCGCTTACAGTAGAGTATTCAGATTTTCAGAGAGTAATAATACACATATCCTGAGTCTACTTTATTGAAAGAAGAATATAATGTTATTTATAATTAAAACTATTTAGGATAACGTACAAAAAAGTGCAGTTAAAGAAGTGGCTGAAATGCTATTAGTGTAGTCCAGTAGTCTCAGAATATACAGTTTAATGTCCTGTAAAGGTGCATGTCAATGGCTAAAGTGGTTCCTGAAATACAGGGAAGCCAAGTCACTAAGTTTAACATTGTCGGGATAGGGTGTTCCAACTCCCCTGAAAGAAAACTACATGGTACTCTGGATATTCATTTGCCTTTATCTATTTTTCTGCTACCACTACTGCACTCGATTTTCCTATTACTTTTTCGGTAAGTTTACTATCAGAAACATCCAAGTCTAACACATGTTCCAATACTTGACTCATCGCTGATCCTTAATACCACTTTAACTCACGTAGAGGTTGTATAGAGGACTTCTGTCGTTTCTACGTAGTTAAACTTCCAATAGCACCTCACGTTCTTCACTTTTCTTCAATCCAAGGGTGTCCTCCCCATTTCCCTCTCAGCTTTTTTTTCTAAGCATGTGAGTAAAACACTATGTACTATTCCTGTAATGCGACGTAAGAAATTAATTTTCCGGTAATCTTTGTATGCTTCGGCATTATAATTCCTTGGCAAAACGACGGTAATAGATCAAGAAAAATATTCAAGACTTGCGCCATTGTCATACATCCCACCGATGGGGTTGGTTAGGCTAGACATTGTTCTAGTTCGTAAATCATCATTTATGAATTGATAACGTGTTAAAAATACTGTGACGTATCAGTAATACGATTGGTTCCGAATTTTGCGTCGGTTCCTTGCAGAATAGTGTTAAGTGATTGTATTACCTTGTACTATGGTGTCTTGTATTAAGTGTGAGCCGCATCCGCTCACAGCCGTGCAGCGTGTGGAGCGACTGAACAGAGTCGACCTGGAGGCTGCGCCGGACGAGGCTTGTAGGACAATATTAACTTGGCCATCAGCCGGTGCCTACAAAGTGGTTTATATCTTGGCGGGCTAGGCGGGGCCAGTGCAGCAGGGCGGGGGTGGGTGGCGGGAGGGGGTGCGGGGTAAGGAAATTGCGAAACAAATTTAGCGAAGTTTGAGAGAGCGCGGCAGCGTGAAGTCGGCCGAGGAGGTCCCTAATGAAGTTGCTTTGCATAGGCGGGGCGGAGCGGGTAATCCTGTGACAGCCCGGCCCCTGCTGACTGCCAGCCAAAGTGGCGGAGGGCTCCTGGGAGCCGAGAGGAGCGGGACACACACTGTGCGAGTGTGAGTGTGCTGGCGGGCTACCCGGAGCGAGGGCTGGTCGCTGGACGCACGTCTGAAGCTAAAATACACTGGCCCAAACAGAATCACAACACCGAAAAGTAATAAACGTACACTAATAAAAAATCGGGAATACATTTGTCTAGGTAACATGTTCAAGTAATTAATATCGAAAGATCACAGATTAATATAAGCGCGAGATAACCCATTCGAAATGTGAAACGCTGTTACTTAAATGCACTACTGGCCATTAAAATTGCTACACCGCGAAGATGACGTGCTACAGACGCGAAATTTAACCGACAGGAAGAAGACGATGTGATGTGCAAATGATTAGTTTTTATGAGCATTAACACAAGGTTGGCGCCGGTGGCGACACCTACAACGTGCTGACATGAGGAAAGTTTTCAACCGATTTCTCATACACAAACAGCAGTTGACTGGCGTTGCCTGGTGAAACGTTGCTGTGATGCCTCGTGTAAGGAGGAGAAAGGCGTACCTTCACGTTTTCGACTTTGATAAAGGTCGGATTGTAGCGTATCGCGACTGCGGGTTATCGTATCGCGACATTGCTGCTCGCGTTGGTCGAGATCCAATGAATGTTAGCAGAATATGCAATCGGTGGGTTCAGGAGGGTAAACCGGAAATCGCCGTGCTGGATCCCAACGGCCTCGTATCACTAACAGTCGAGATGACAGGCATCTTATCCACATGGCTGTAACGGATCGTGCAGCCACGTCTCGGTCCCTGAATCAACAGATGGAGACCTTTCCAAGACAACAACTACCTCCATGAACAGTTCGACGACGTTTGCTGCAGCATGGACTATAATCTCGGAGACTATCGTTGCGGTTACCTTTGACGGTACATCACAGACAGGAGCACCTCCGATGGTGTACTCAACGACGAAGCTGGGTGCACGAATGGCAAAACGTCATTTTTTCGGATCAATCCAGGTTCTGTTTACAGCATCATGATGGCCGCATCCGTGTTTGGCGACATCGCGGTGAACGCCCATTGGAAGCGTGTATTCGCCATACTGTCTTATCACCCGGCGTGATTGTACGGGATGCCATTGTTTACACGTCTCGGTCACCTCTCGTTCGCACTGACGACATTTTGAACAGTGGACGTTACATTTCAGATCTGTTGCAACCGGTGGCTCTACCCTTCATTCGACCCGTGCGAAACCCTACATTTCAGCAGGATAATGCACGGTCGCATGTTGCAGGTCCTGTACGTGCCTTTCTGGATACAGAAAATGTTCGACTGCTGCCAGGCCAGCACGTTCTCCAATGGTGGCCGAGCAACTGGCTCGTCACAATACGCCAGTCACTACTCTTCATGAAACGTGGCATCGTGTTGAAGCTGCATGGACAGCTGTAGCTGTACACGCCCTCCATGCTCTGTTTGACTCAATGCCCAGGCGTATCGAGGCCGTTGTGGTGGTTGTTGTGGGTACTGATTTCTCAGAATCTATGCTCCCAAATTGCGTGAAAATGTAATCACAAGTCATTTCTAGTATAATATATTTGTACAATGAATACCCGTTTATCTTCTGCATTTCTTCTTGGTGTAGCAATTTTAATGGCCAGTAGTGTAAGAGGTGTAACTGCTAGATTATTGAGGGCACTTATTCAAACCTGTGTGCGTTGTGTTGAACAGGTGACGGACGTCAGTATATGGAATGGACTTCCATGCCCGTTGCAGCAGCTCTGTCAACACACAGACGTTTAAGCTGGTTGTGGGTATGCTAGAGTTGACGCCCAACTATGTCCAATATGTGCTTGAATGGAGACAGATCAGGTGTTGGAGTATGCCAAGTCAACATGTCGACACTTTGCAGAGCATGTTGAGTTAGAACTACGGTATGCCGGCGAGCGATGATCTGTTTGAAATATCCCTTGAATGCTGTTCATGAATAATATGTTGAATCACCAGACTGACCTACCGATTTGCAGTGAAGGCGCGTGGAATAATCGTGAGAGTGGCCCTGCTGCTGTACGAATTCGCACCCCAGACCATACCTCCAGGTGTGGTTTCAGTGTGTCTAGTACAGATGGCTTGAAGGTCCTCAACAGGTTTGCTTCCAATCAACACACAGCAGTCACTGGCACCGACGCAAAACCAGATTTCGTCGGAAAGCACTACAGTCCTCCACCCTGCGTTCCAATGTTATTTCGACAGGCACCACTCAAGTCAAAAAATGTGGTGGTTTGGGGTGAGTGGAATCCAAATTACAGGGCGTCTGTTACTGAGCTGTCTTCGAATAACAGGTTTGAAACAGTTCGTTGCTTCACAGTGGTACCAACTACTGCTCAAATTGCTTTTGCACATGCCGTACAATTCGCCAGAGCCATACGCCGAAGACTACGGTCTCCCTCCTCGGTAGTGACCTGTGGCAGTCCGGAGCCCAGTGTTCTTCTGATCGCACATTCCCGTAACCACCGCTGCCAGCAACCATGTACAGTGGTTATCTTTCTGCCAAGTCTTTCCTCAATATTGTGCAAGGAACATTTAGCCTCTTGTAGACCTGTAACACGATCTCATTCACGCTCAGTGTGTCAATGATAATGGCGTTCATCTATATTTACATATACATCTACATGGATACTCTGCAAATCACATTTAATTCCCAGGCAGAGGGTTCATCGAACCATCTTCACAATTCTCTATTATTCGAATCTCGTATAGCGCGCGGAAGGAATGAACACCTGTATCTTACCACACGAGCTCTGATTTCCCTTATTTTATGTTGGTGATCGTTCCTCCCTATGTAGGTCAGTGTCAACAAAATATTTTCGCATTCGGAGGAGAAAGTTGGTGATTGGAATTTCGTGATAACATTCCGTCGAAACGAAAAACGCCTTTCTTTTATTGTCGTCTAGCCCAAATCCTGTGTCATTTCTGTGACACTCTCTCCCATATTTTGCGATAATACAAAACGTGCTGCCCTTCTTTGAACTTTTTCGATGTACTCCGTCATCCTATTTGGTAAGAATCCCACACCGCGCAGCAGTATTCTAAAAGAGGACGAACCTTAGTAGGTCTTTTACATTTTCTAAGTGTCCTGTCAATAAAGCCCAGTCTTTGGTTAGCCTTCCGCACAACATTTTCTATGTGTTCCTTCCAATTTAAGTTGTTCGTTATTGTAATACCCAGGTATTTAGTTGAATTTATGGCTTTTAGGTTAGACTGATTTTTAGTGTAACCGAGGTTTAACGAGTTCCTTTTAGCACTCATGTGGATGACCTCACACTTTCCGTTATTTAGGGCCAACTGCCACTTCCGCACCATTCAGAAATCTTTTCTAAATCATTTCGCAGTTGGTTTAGGTCTTCTGATGACTTTATTAGTCCATAAACGACAGCGCCATCTGCAAACAACCGAAGACGGCTGCTCAGATTGTCTCCCAAATTATTTATATAGATAATGAACAGCAAAGGGCCTATGACACTACCTTGGGGAATTCCAGAAATCACGTCTGTTTTACTCGATGACTTTCCGGCAATTACTACCAACTATGACCTCCCTGACAGGAAATCGCAAATCCAGTCATATAACTGAGACGATATTCCATAAGCACGCAATTGCACTACGAGCTGCTTGTGCGGTACCGTGTCAAAAGCCTTCCGGAAATCCAGAAATACGGAAACGATCTGAAATCCCTTGTCAGTAGCACTCAACACTTCATATGAATAAAGAGCTAGTTCTGTTTCACAGCAACGATGTTTTCTAAGTCCATGTTGACTATGTCTCAATAGACCGTTTCCTTCGAGGTAATTCATAATGTTCCATCACAATATATATCTAAAATCCGGCTGCAAATCGACGTTAACAATATGGGCCTGTAATTTAGTGGATTACCCCTACTACCTTTCTTGAATATTGGTTCGACCTGTGCAACTTTCCAGTCTTTGGGTACGGATCTTTCGTCGAGCGAACGGTTGGATATGATTATTAAGCATGGAGCTAATGGTTCAGCATACTCTGAAACGAACCTAATTGGTATACAATCTGGACCACGTCAACTCAACACTTCCAGTCACGAAGGTAAGTCGCCATCGTTACAGCATGTATTTAAAACAAACTTGTTTGCAGTCTCATATTGGAATTACTATCGCCACTCTCATGCCTCTGGCGCGAAATCTGAATAGACATCATGTTCCAGATGTAGAAACAGGCCTACCAACTTTCATTTATATTGCACCTTTGCTGCTCCTTTTTGGTGCTACGATATTTTTACGTCAGTGTAGTATCCTTTTGTTATTAGCTACTCAGTATTGCATATTTTTGCTTTGCTGCAGGCATAAAATACGTCAGCAATTTCAACTAAACAGTCTTACAGTCCCTACAGTGACACATACACACATAAGTACGTAATATACATCCAGACCCTAAATACACTCTCCTGGAAATTGAAATAAGAACACCGTGAATTCATTGTCCCAGGAAGGGGAAACTTTATTGACACATTCCTGGGGTCAGATACATCACATGATCACACAGACAGAACCACAGGCACATAGACACAGGCAACAGAGTATGCACAATGTCGGCACTAGTACAGTTTATACACCTTTCGCAGCAATGCTGGCTGCTGTTCTCCCATGGAGACGATCGTGGAGATGCTGGATGTAGTCCTGTGGATCGACTTGCCATGACATTTCCACCTGGCGCCTCAGTTGGACCAGCGTTCGTGCTGGACCTGCAGACCGCCTGAGATGACGCTTCATCCAGTCCCAAACATGCTCAATGGGGGATAGATCCGGAGATCTTGCTGGCCAGGGTAGTTGACTTACACCTTCTAGAGCACGTTGGGTGGCACGGGATACATGCGGACGTGCATTGTCCTGTTGGAACAGCAAGTTCCCTTGCCGGTCTAGGAATGGTAGAACGATGGGTTCGATGACGGTTTGGATGTACCGTGCGCTATTCAGTGTCCCCTCGACGATCACCAGAGGTGTACGGCCAGTGTAGGAGATCGGTCCCCACACCATGATGCCGGGTGTTGGCCCTGTGTGCCTCGGTCGTATGCAGTCCTGATTGTGGCGCTCACCTGCACGTCGCCAAACACGCATACGTCCATCATTGGCACCAAGGCAGAAGCGACTCTCATCGCTGAAGACGACACGTCTCCATTCGTCCCTCCATTCACGCCTGTCGCGACACCACTGGAGGCGGGCTGCACGATGTTGGGGCGTGAGCGGAAGACGGCCTAACGGTGTGCGGGACCGTAGCCCAGCTTCATGGAGACGGTTGCGAATGGTCCTCGTCGATACCCCTGGAGCAACAGTGTCCCTAATTTGCTGGGAAGTTGCGGTGCGGTCCCCTACGACACTGCGTAGGATCCTACGGTCTTGGCGTGCATCCGTGCGTCGCTGCGGTCCGGTCCCAGGTCGACGGGCACGTGCACCTTCCGCCGACCACTGGCGACAACATCGATGTACTGTGGAGACCTCACGCCCCACGTGTTGAGCAATTCGGCGGTACGTCCACCCGGCCTACCGCATGCCCACTATACGCCCTCGTTCAAAGTCCGTCAACTGCACATACGGTTCACGTCCACGCTGTCGCGGCATGCTACCAGTGTTAAAGACTGCGATGGAGCTCCGTATGCCACGGCAAACTGGCTGACACTGACGGCGGCGGTGCACAAATGCTGCGCAGCTAGCGCCATTCGACGGCCAACACCGCGGTTCCTGGTGTGTCCTCTGTGCCGTGCGTGTGATCATTGCTTGTACAGCCCTCTCGCAGTGTCCGGAGCAAATATGGTGGGTCTGACATACCGGTGTCAATGTGTTCTTTTTTCCATTTCCAGGAGTGTAGTAGGAAAGCCCTTGTAGAATATAAATATTCTACGAATAAAGGAGACCACTCGCCGATCAGCAGAAGCGTTGAGTAGACGGCAGGTGTAAAGAAAACACAGAAAGATTTGCTAGCTTTCACAGTCAATCCTTTCTTGAGCTTGAGTAAAAATACACACAGAAAACACAGACATGCGTGCGTCAGTGTTTGTGTGTGTATGTGTGTGTGTGTGTGTGTGTGTGTGTGTGTGTATGTGTGTGCGGGTGGATAACTAAACCTAAGGCCAGTCCTCTGCTTCCCATCAAAATTTTCGGAAGGTTTCCCTTGGTCATCAGGTGAGCCCGAGACTGCAACTGTCACCCCAAATGTTCCGAACTTATGAAACCAGAAACACAGCCTAAATAAGACTTGCACTAAGTGAGACTCACAGGCAATATCTGACTCAAAAATCGGGAGGAATCTCGAGCACTAGCAGTACATGTACATGCTTTGTCTGGAAAGAAGAAGTGTGTCCTATTCTGAACTTTCCAGACTTATGAAAAGAAGTCTTTCTTCTTCCACGTCGGCGAATGGTATAGCTTCTTCAGTTTTATTTACTGGTATCAGTTGTTTATACTGGTAGTTAAAATTCCAGGTACCCACATAGGGTGAGTGAACCTGTTAAGATGTTGATACGTATGCTGTGTTAGACAAATCCATGACACTAATTCCTGATCTGTCTGTATCCGCTTGCACTAAAATATTTTAACTATAAAATTGCTGGAAAACTTTCAGACAAATTGTCGATATGTGAGCGACACTTGTGCTAGTGTTCAAGCAAAGTCCGTATTTTTGTATTTGGAGTCTCTTACCAGCATTTGTATCAGGCAGCGTTTGTCTGCGGATATCGACTGATACATGCGTCCCAACAAAAACCTTATCAACAACGCTATATAGTTTCGAAACCAACAGTGTGTAAAACTGTCATCAATTAATACACGCCACCTGCCAAAAGGACAAAAATAAAGAGCACCCAGAAGAGGAGAAGAAAACGACACGAAACTACAGGCCTTGAGATGGTATATAATGTTATGTCAGCCGCTCGGGATTAGCCGAGTGGTCTTGGGCGCCAGAGTCATGGACTGTGCGGCTGGTCCCGGCGGAGGTTCGAGTCCTCCCTCGGGCATGGGTGTGTGTGTTTGTCCTTAGAATAATTTAGGTTAAGTAGTGTGTAAGCTTAGGGACTGATGACCTTAGCACTTAAGTCCCATAAAATTTCACACACATTTTAACGTTTTTTCTAATGTTATGACAAGGATTATAAAATCGAGTTCAAATTTACAAAAACTTTGTTAGTATTAACCAGTTATTAGTGTGACGTTGTATCCCCCAGCCCCGGATGCATGATGCAATTTGACTTAGAAGGGTGTCATAAAGCTACTGTCTCCTGTCCATAGCTCAGCTGGACCACCAGAGTTCTATCTCGTTCTTGGTATCCTGAAAGCTGATATCTGAGCTGGTCCTACATATTTTAGACAATGCTTACTTACATTTAAATTTGTATTAGATTTTAAGATATCTATATTCTACAGAAACGTATTTATTCTTATTTCAAATCTAAATTTTGTATGGTCTTTGTCTCTGACACAGTAAGTATTCACTTTGAAAACCAGCAAAACTTACCTACTACTTTTCGTGTCTCAGTGTCTCGTTTAATAGTCAGGATCCCTCAAAGTTTTCTAATATAATTCGACTGCAATTCATTTGTCTTGTTTTACTCTGTTAATACTCGCCTTGCAAACGCTTTCCAACAGAATATCCGTTCCGTTGAATTAATGATCCGAGTTGCTTGGTGCCTCTGACGTAACTGCTGTGTCATCGGCAAACGTTCCATTTTTTACTTCTTCTCACTGAACTTTTGTACCCAATCCTAATTCTTGACACTTGCGATTGCTTATCATTCACTTGCCCAGTCTGAGCAGATTTGCTTCTCAGATGCGGTCGTCGTGACTTGTACTGTTTGTTAGGCACACGATCAGATTAGCAACACGATTAACCCATCACATGAGGTGTCTTACACGTACTGCACATACATTAGTGTGGTAAAATGGGGAATTGTCTGCTTTCATGATCATACAGTAAACTGTTTTACAAGATCATTCCGTATTAGTTTTCTCTCAGCTTCATCATATCTGTTGGAACACCAATCAATCCAAGCACTGTCAAAAACTTAGACGTTTGACTCATGAGAACGAGGATGAATTTTTTTCCTTGGATTTCCTACTAGGGATGGTCTTTCAGTACTGCCAAGCGATCTTAGTTTATTTTCCAGTAGAAATAACCATAAGTGCGGTACTTCCCAATGAATAGGATCAGTTTCTTTGCACGAAGTGACTTCAAATTGTGTGAAGACATTTCCGACACTCTAACGAGTGAGCACTAGCTCGCTTAGAGCTAATGTGGATCATGAAATGCCCGAACAATACCTCAAGTAATTTCGTAATATTTCCTCCATCCTCTGTAAATTCTGCTGCAAACACGAAATCCTTTAGAGGAATATCGAGACCGGCTTCCACAGTACGACGTTTATCCAGACGGTAAGTTTCGATCGCGTTCAGAAATGGCATGAATAGTCGGATAGGAACTGAGCATGTGCACAAGTAAATAGGAGGTATGTGGGAATAACGAATATGAATACAGTTATCTCACAGTGGCTGCTCTGATATTGTTGTCCGCCAACTGCCAGTGTCGGGCAGTTATCCGAATTTGGCATGCTCAGGAGCAGTCTCCAGCAGAGATACGTCGCCATTTGTGGCAAGTGAATGGGCAAGACATTATGATCGACATAATGGCCAGACGATGGTGAAGGCAGTTCGCTGAAAGATCAGTCAATGTTGACGAAGAACGCAGGAGTGGCCGACCGTCCCTGGTGACACCAGAACTGATGAAAAGCGCGCGCTAAGCAATTTCGCAAAGCCGGCGCCTCACAGTTTCAGAACTCTCGCGAAAGTCCCCAGATGTCTAGCTCGCTAAGCCATGAAACTGTCTTCCGGTGGCTTGGTTTTTATAAAGTATGTGCAAGATGGGTGAGATTCCTACAGCGGAAAGCAGACAAATGTTACCAGTTTCTCGACAATGTGGTCACTGGGGATAAAACCTCGGTGCAGCTTGCGAAACAGAAAGGATACAGTAATCCATCCATTGGCGGTATAGTGGTTTAGTGGCTCACCTGTGGCGATCCAAATTCAAACAGACAGTGTGTGGAAAATAAACTAAAATAAAAAGAACCATGTGCACTGTCTTCTGGGCTCGAGGTGGTGTCGTCGTGCACGAGTTTCTGCCGTGAAGGGAGACCATACGAGTAGATACTGACCGGTGTTGTCAGACACTGGAGAACCTCAGGAGAGCCTTGCAGAACAAGGGAAGTAGGATGTTGAGAACAGTCATTACTCTCGTGCTTGGTAATGCAAGACACCATACAGCCAATGCCACACAAAATGTGTTGAATCATTTTGTAACGGAGATCACCAACCGTCAACACCCTAGCCTCCAGCTCGTACCTAGTAAGTTTCACATCTTCAGTCAATTGAAGCATTTTCGATCAGGAAAACGTATCCACAGCGACACTGAGGTGTAGACTGAAGTGACGTAGTGGCTCCGGACATGGGCGGCGGACATCTATAACACAGCGATACACATACTTCAACAATGATGGTGGGTATGTTGAGAAGTATCCAGCAAATTTACATAATATTCCTGTAACTACACTAGTGGCCATTAAAATTGCTACACCACAAAGATGACGTGATACAGACGCGAAATTTAACCGTCAGGAAGAAGATGGTGTGATATGCAAATGATTAGCTTTTCAGAACATTCACACAAGTTGGGCGCCGATGGCGCCACCTACAACGTGCTGACATGAGGAAAGTTTCCAGCCGATTTCTCATACACAAATAGCAGTTGACCGGCGTTGCCTGGTGAAACGTTGTTATGATGCCTCGTCTAAGGAAGAGAAATGCATGCCATCAAGTTTCCGCCTTTGAAAAAGGTGGGATAGTGGCCTATCGTGATTGCAGTTTATCGTATCGCGACATTGCTGCTCGCATTGGTCGAGGTCCAATGACTGTTAGCAGAATATGGAATCGGGGAGTTCAGGAGGGTAATACGGAACGCCGTGCTGGATCCTAATGGCATCGTATCACTAGCGGTCGAGATGACAGGCATCTGATCCGCTTGGCTGTAACGGATCGTGCAGCCACGTCTCGATCCCTGAGTCAACAGATGGGGACGTTAGCAGGACAACAACCATCTGCACGAAAAGTTCGATGTCGTTTGCAGCAGCATGGACTATCAGCTTGGAGACCATGTCTGTGGTTACCCTCGACGCTGCATCACAGACAGGAGCGCCTGCGATGGTGTACCCAACGACGAACCAGGGTGCACGAATGGCAAAACGTCATTTCTTCGTATGTATCCAGGTTCTGTTTACAGCATCACGATGGTCACATCCCTGTTTAGCGACATCGCGGTGAGCGCACATTGCAAATTTGCACTCGTCATAGACATACTGGCGTATCACCTGGCGTGATGGTATGGGTGCCATTCTTTACACCTCTCCGTCACCTCTTGTTCGCATTGACGGCACGTTGAACAGTGGACGTTACATTTCAGATGTGTTTCGAACTGTGGCTCCACCCTTCATTCGATCCCTGCAAAACCCTACATTTCAGCAGGATAATGGACGACCGCATGGTGCCGGTCCTGTACGGGCCTTTCTGAGTGCAGAAAATGTTCGACTGCTGCCCTGGCCAGCACATTCTCCAGATCTCTCACCAACTGAAAACGTCTGGTCAATGTTGACCGAGCAACTGGGTAGTCACAATGCACCAGTCACTATTCTTGATGAACTGTGGTATCGTGTTGAAGTTGCATGGGCAGCTGTACCTGTACACTCCATTCAAGCTCTGTTTGACTCAATGCCGAGGCGTATCAAGGCCGTTATTAAGGCCAGAGGTGGTTGTTCTGGGTACTGATTTCTCAGGATCTATGCACCCAAACAGCGTGAAAACGTAATCACAAGTCATTTCTAGTATAATTATTTGCCCAATGAATACCGGTTTATCATCTGATTTTCTTCTTGGTGTAGCAGTTTTTTTTCTTAGATGGTGGTATTTCAGTTTTCTTTATGGATCATCGGAAGTTACTTTCTGCACGCACTTCGTATTTGAACGGACATTCTGTGTGTTTCAGCCACTGGGCCCTCTGCCGTCCTGCTGCAGGGAGAGCGCGGCCGCCTCCTTTGGCCCGGGTCGGCTTCGCTCTGGGGCGGCGTGTCGCATGTCACGCCACGGTGGGCTGCTCGCCCTGATGGATGGCCGGCCGCTCAGCCTTATCGCCCACCCGCTGTCTCAGTGAGGTCGATGCCGAGAAACCACACACCACACCACAGCACACCGCAGCACACGCCTCTGGTCCCTTACTCTCCACCGAAAGCCAACGTCTGCCGGGGTGAGGTGGAGCAGCTGCTCCGTCAACTCTCGTTTCAGCAAACAACGTCGCTCCCCATAGGCCACTGACTAAAGCTACCCCTGACATTAAAATGGAAATACCTCCATGACTCTATGTGATAAATTTCCGAGTACGCATCCAGAAAATAAAGTACACACGAAGCTTGTTAACTCCTTACGAGGGGTGTTCAATAAATTGGGTTATATTCAGGATTCCAATACACCAAATTATTCCGCACTCTTCTGGCTACGAAACACTATATCTCAACGTTAGCTCGGTTCAGTGCTTCAGCCTTCCGCTATCTTACTGCCTCTACGCCAGCATGGTAACACGACACTGGTCGACGTCATAGCCAATGTCTTGCTGCATCAGTAACATCCCCTTATCCACGTACTACTTCCAGCAGAGTGCGTCCTCTTTTGGGTAAAACAGATGGAAGTCGGCTGGTGCGAAATCCGAGCTGTAGGGTGGATGAGGAAGGACAGTTCGTTGGAGTGTTGTGACCTCCACACGGATGCGTTTGTGCGTTGTGATGTAGAAGCAGTTCGTTTCCATTTTTAGGGTACGAGCACGCGGAAATAATCTGTTCAGTTTCCTGAAGGTAGCACACACAGTCCACGCTAACCGCTGCGGCCGGCCGGAGTAGCCGTGCGGTTCTAGGCGCTACAGTCTGGAGGCGCAGGTTCGAATCCTGCCTCGGGCATGGATGTGTGTGATGTCCTTAGGTTAGTTAGCTTTAATTAGTTCTAAGTTCAAGGTGACTGATGACCTCAGAAGTTAAGTCGCATAGTGCTCCGAGCCATTTGGAACATTTTTTTTTTTTGTTGACCTTTGCGTCGTGAGGGAGGACATCAAACAGAATACGTTCCAGAAGACCGTCGCCATGGCTTTAGCCCCTGAGTGTGCGGCCTTGAACTTTTCCTTCGGGGGAGAGGTGGTGTGACGCGGCTTCACGGGTGCGGTTTCCTTTCCGGTTGCAAGTGATGGACCCATATATCAATACCTATGCCGACGCTCGACAAAAAACTGTGACGATGAGACTCGTAACGTCCAAGCGATTGTGCACAGACTGTCTTTCGTTGCGCTTTGTGGCCTTCTGTTAGGCAGCATATATCCGTGAGTACCACAGCTAAACAAAAAAAGATGCGAGGTCATCAACATGGGTACTAAAAGAAATCCGATAAATTTTGGGTATACAATAAATCCCACAAGTCTAAGGGCTGTCATTTCGACTAAATACATAGCAATTACAATTAAATTGTTAAGACCACATAGATAATATACAAATCCCGTTATTTTCCTGAAGCGATTTAGGGAAATCACGGATATCCTAAATCAGGATGGCCGGACACGGGATTGAACCGTCGTCCTCCCGAATGCGAGTCCAGTGTGCTAACCACTGCGCCTCCTCGCTCGGTGAACTACGTTATATTATAGGGGCTTCAGGGGGATGCCAGAGTTAAATAACGTTTTTTAATTTTGTTAAACTTTGATATATTTGTATTAGATATATTGTGCTGAAGATTAATGTGAGTAGAATGTGAATGAGAAAATAGTATATTTTTTGAGTACGTCCTTTTAACGTGGAAATACAAATTACGAAAGAGTTAATAATTAATATAACTAAAATGTTATGGTAATACGAATTACTTGCACTGACTGTAACAACCTCAGGGCTATTTAAATTGTAATTCATTTAAACAAACTTAAAGTAAACGAATACAGAATTCACTTTGTGTTTCACATGCACAGTTGTGTGAGTAACCTTGACAGTGGCTGCGCCAAGAAGGAAAATATACAGAAACAAGTTTAGTTGTGGTGGAGGCTTGACAATGTCGTTTCACCCTACGTAAGGCTTAAACAGTGCTAATAATGTATATAAAAAGCGTGACTAATATTCGTATGGCAGTGACATTTACGTCCTAAAGCCGTTTCCAGAATTTTAAGTTCGGAAAGCAAGAGTATCCAACTGTTTCATAAGATGGATTTCAGCAGACGCATCATCAAGTAAAGATGGCTACATCAGGTTGCATGGCTATCTAATTTGATTCCATCACTGGAGACGAGCAATCGAAAATATTCAGGAGGAAGCACTTTTTAACCACCGAAAGCACCAGAGGGCAAGAAACGTTCAATGAATATTTCCCTCTCAGAATGTGTGCGGAGTATTAAAGTCACAGCTTCAGTCTGAAACGGAACGGATTCTTGCTCAACTCATTTCTGAGAATATTTAGCCCCATGCCATCACCATTACCATGTTTCCTTGTCATTTTTGTGTAAAAGTCACTTATGTGTTAAAGTTAATTAGTTTGTTTCAAAGATGTGGAAAACGTTCAATAACTTAAACCTTCCTTGTTACGATTGCTTCACAGCTCATAAGAAAATAGTTTTTCAAAAGCGTTCATTAATTATAGTGTAACGAAGAATCTGTGGTCACATAGTTACAGTCATTTAAAATCAAGTTTGCTGAAATTTGTTGTTTCAAATCTAAATTTGCTTTACTTAAAAGATGTCCACTTTTCGTAAATTTCGCTAAATGTAAAGATGACTGCCACCAGGTGTCCAAAAAATGTTCAAATGTCTGTGATATCTTATGGGACTTGTCATAACATTAGAAAAACGTTCAAATGTGTGTGAAATGTTATGGGAGTTTACTGCTAAGGTCATCAGTCTCTAAGCTTACACACTACTAAACCTAAATTGTCCTAAGGACGAACACACACACTTATGCCCGAGGGAGGACTCGAAACTCCGCCGGGACCAGCCGCACAGTCCATGACCGCAGCGCCCTAAACCGCTCTGCTAATCCCGCGCGGCCCAGGTGGTCAAAGAAGTTCTCAGTTTGCTACCATATTATTTCAGAGTAAATTCACTTTCATTAGAAGTTATTAAAGCCGTTTAAGGTAGTGTAAAAAACTCATATTAACTAAAAGAAAGATTTAAAATTTCTCCGTCAGAGCTGATGACCAAACACAATTTTATTAGAAATAGTATTTCTTTCAGTAGGTCTGAACCAACGTACGGTTTCGTGTCTAATGTGGTGTACTGCGACGGTGTGGATAGATCTGATGCAAGATTGGCCATTCTGATTGTGAATTTTTTGTGTCCCACCAATAATCGAAAATCGAGCCCCTTCATCCCCATTGCGCTTTGAAAAGAAGGCCAACATTAACGATAGCCTCGCACTCAAAATTCCGTTACCTAACAGCAGTTGAAACTCTGTTATTTATTGTGCTTTAATTTCGATACTAATATTAGTAGTAAAGGAAAGTGCAGAATCCATACTGGAATGAGTAAATTAGCGGCAGGCGGCAGTATGCTGTGCTTGAGAAGCTAATAGCAGCGAGGCCATGCAGGTAACCTGTTTTTTGTGACATTCCTGTGCGGCTACTTACATAGGCTGGCCTCTCCCACCCCAAAGTAAATTTTGCTTTCGTCGGCACGGCGTCAGCCGTAACTTTCGGAACTCAAAAGAATACAATCGTTATTCTGGACACTGTAAATTCATTTATTTAAACTAAATCCGTTGTATTAAGACTATAGGAAGAAGCGAACGTAGTTGAAAAGCATTTTCTTCCCCAACTATGTTACGAAAAACGGTACGATTCCGCGCAGTTCGTACACTTTTAATTACTATTACGAATCGGTCACACGTGGAATCGGCGGTTTGGGTTACAGCTCCACACAATATTCCGCATTTTTGAACCAAAACTAGCCGAGAAAAAATTGTGTTGCATTATTTATTGAACGTCTCTCGCATTATTTAGTTCACTAAAAAATTGGAAAACTTTCAGTGAATGTCATCATCTCTCTTGCTTATCATAAATTCTTCGTTTTTACTAAACGAAGGGCCTTGTCGATACAGCTTTCTCTGTCTCTGTCTGGCTGCACTACTCCGTAAAAGGAAAGCTATTACTCATAGCCGCATTTAGAGGTCGTTAGGAAAGTAGCATAAGCTCGGATTGGAGGAAGGATACCGAATGGAACCAGACGTGCTCTTTCGAAGGAACAATCCTGACATACAACAAAGTCTGTAACTGAAGCAGTAATTCCTCTGGGCACACTTTATAACAAATACAATGCATGCACGATCATTGCGGTTTGGACTTGCCTCTTAATCTTCCTCTTACGACCTTAGTGTACAGTTTTGTAGGAAGCCTCACCTTGAGAAATTATTTTATGTAGATATGGATTTTATTATGTTATCCAATTCGGCAGTTAACTGATGTGACCTTGCATTTATTATACTATTCAGCTAGAGAAGACAATTGATGTTAACTAGATTTTCACCGCACTGTGACATTCGTAATTAACACCTCAAAAGAGAACCAAATAGTCCTGATGTAGTAAGGAATTAAACTTAAATTAATTGTGAATACTACAATTTTGAACTGATTGTATTTCTGGGCCACAGCTAAAAATGATTGTAGGTGTTATTTTTATGGACTTCTATACGAAGAATGGTTCGATGTAGATCAACATTCTGCTCTGTGTGTGTAGTACTTCAGGTTGTTTACTACATTCAAACCATAGTATCCCTTTACAGTTTTCAACTTTCCATACTTCGTTCCGTTACCAAATTGATGATTCCTTGATGCCTCATCAAGTATCTCAACAACTGATCCCTTCATTTAATCAAGTTCTGTGACAACCTTTTTTTCTTCATTTCAATTTACTAGTTCTTCTTCGGTTAGTATAATCTTCAGCATTCCTCTGTAGCACAACATTTCAAAAGCTTTTATTCTCTTCTTGCCTGAATTACTTATCGCGTCTGTTTTTTGCGGGCCGCTGTGGTCGACGGGTTGTAGGTGCTTCAGCCCGGAACCACGCGACTGCTACGGTCGCAGGTTCGAATCCTGTCTCGGGCCTGGATGACTATGATGTCCTTAGGTTAGTTAGTTTTAAGCAGTTCTAAATTCTAGGGGACTGATGACCTCAGATGTTAAGTCCCATAGTTCTTAGAGACATTTCAACAATTTTTTGAACGCCATTCTATTTCCGTTCGAGGCTGTACTCCAGAAAAATACCTTCAGAATCTAAAACTCAAAATTTTGTAAGTTTCATACAGATTTCGCTGTTCCAAAAATGGTTTTCTTGCTATTACCATTTCATTTAGTGTCCTCTCTGTTTCCGTCATCATCAGTCACTTTGCTGTCCTAACAGCAGAACCCCTCTACTAGTTACTGTGTCTCATTTCTTAGTCTAAGCCCCTCCGGTCGCTAGATTTAACTCAACTTTCCACCACATGTACTTTACTTTTGTTGATGTTAACCATATAATCTCTTTCTAAAACACCGTCCATTTCGTTCAGCTGCTTCCCCCAATTCTCAGCCGTCTCAAAGAATTACGATGCCATCGACCGACCTCAAAGTTTTTGTTTCTTAATTCCCTTTCCGTATTTCTGCTTTGTTTCCGTGACTCCGTGACTGCTTGCTCAATGTAAGAACTGAATAACATTAGTGATAGGCTACAACCCTGACACAAGTCTTTGCTGAATACTGCTTCCTTTTCATGTTCTTTTTCGGTAAAACTGCTCTGGGGTTTATCATAAATAACCTTTCGCTCCCTGTATTTTACCTTAAGAATTCAAAGAGCATAGATCGGTAGCGTTTACAACTGTCACCACCTGTCCTCTTTTGAAAAGATATATTATATTCCTCTTTAATTCTGAAGCTACTTCACCTGTCTCGTATAAATAGTATACCAGGGGGAATAATTTTGTCATCGCTGTGAGGGAAGGTGGTCTACTTCAGGGGCCTTATTTCCACTCAGATCATTTAACGCTCTGTCATATTCTGCTCGTAGTATATATCCTATCTTGTCTTCACTTTCTTCCTATTCTCTTTCCATAATATTGTAATCGGTTGTGTTTCTGCGTATAAATCTTCTATAGTTTATGTCCTAATTCCACCTTTCAGCTATCCCTTCTTTGATTGGCACTGGTTCGCCGTGTGCGCTACTGATACTCATACAGCTTCCTTTCTTGTCCCCAAAGGCCTCATTAAGTTTGCTATATGTGGACAAAAAGAGAATAGAAGCTTTCGAAATGTGGTGCCACAGAAGAATGCTGAAGATTAGATGGGTAGATCACATAACTAATAAGGGGGTATTGAATAGAATTGGGGAGAAGAGGAGTTTGTGGCACAACTTGACTAGAAAGAGGGATCGGCTGGTAGGACATGTTCTGAGGCATCAACGGATCACCAAGTTAGTACTGGAGGGCAGCGTGGAGGGTAGAAATCGTAGAGGGAGACCAAGAGATGAATACAGTAAGCAGATTCAGATGGATGTAGACTGCAGTAGGTACTGGGAGATGAAGCAGTTGTACAGGATAGAGTAGCATGGAGAGCTGCATCAAACCAGTCTCAGGACTGAAGACCACAACAACAACATATTCTCCAGGCACTGGCCACGAGTATGGTCTACCACCCTTGGTAATCCTTAAGGGACGTTCATTTATTATTTGAGGGGCTGTCTTTGTAATTAGGACTTCCCTCCTCATCAGTGAGATATGGTGTGATATGGTGCTCCCCCCCCCCCCCCCCCCCCTCCTCCTTACGTGAGTTATTGAGATATATGCCTTAGTACTGTAAACATACGCAAAAATGAACGCTTATTTATTTTTCCTGAAATTTGATTGAAGCGCTTTATTAAACCATGTTTTATTTATAAAATGAATTAGTGGTTTTAACGCGTGATTAAACCCTGAGTGGTATTCCGAAAGACAGGTAGAAAGACAGTCAGAGGAAAGTACACAAAAAGGCTCCACGAAAACGGTATTAACTTTTTTAACGGATCCCTAAAAAATCATCTGTTATTAGTATGTTACGTACATCAAACGTTTATTTACCTTAAAGATGAAATTCACCATTGTTCATGCCTTCCTTTGAACCGTTAGATTACATAACATTGCAGTCTCTTGATTTATGTAATCACTAAGAAAATTCTTGTCGGTGAACTTCTGTTTTAACTACTTGCTCGCACATGTCTTTCCACTTGTGGACATGCCCCTTAAAATGAGCATTTTAAAAGTTTTGGTAGCAATTCATGTTGAATGCAATAACATCGGTCTTATAAGCGTTACAAAATATCACGGCTGACTCACTCACATGCAGTGATTTCGACTACCATGCAGAAAACTTTCCGACTGAAATCTTACACTTGCTTAAAGTCGAGGAATCCCGGGCATGCATGTATGTAAAGCATTGAGTTCACTTCAGAGAGGCCATAAAGAATGGTGGGCATTTCGATATTGTTCGTTATGATAATGTGTATTCCCTAAATTAAAAAAATTTACATGAGACATCCATTGCCTCCCACCAGCCCTTTTAAATGAGATGTGGTGACATTTTGTAGAATCCCTTTCCCCCTATTTCGAGCTCACGTAATTAATGGACGTCCTCTTACTTGAGCTTATTGTGATATAAAGTTCAAAGCGCTGCTTGCTGCTGCTGAGTGGTGACTCTATGGTGTTAAACACGCAGCACCTTCGATTCAGCCGTTTGGAGCTCTAAATCTTCCACCTTTCTCTAGCAAAAGAAACTATCTGATTCAGCTAAACTGGTAAGAAATATTTACACACAGAGCCACTAAGAAGTACTACTTATATCATAAGTTTGCTAAAACGGTCGAGGGCTTGCCACAAAATCCCACAAAGCATTTATCAAATTCACGAAGAGACTGACGGATAACGCATGATGTCGCCTATGATGTCACGGAAATGCCCTTAAACGTATTCCCTCTTGAATTTAAATAGGAATTTGTACAAACACTTACGCTTCCTGTTGTTGATTACAGCGAATTTATCCTGCTAGATCATTATCAATAAATTTCAGGGGGTCTGTATCTCGTTATGAAAGCTTGTGCTCGTTGTATCTGTGATGATCGACTCTTTGATCATATTTCATCATCACATTCACATCTCCCCTGGGTGTGTGCATACAAGTGCAGAGGTCTCCATACCCTCTGCTATCTTTACCGTCTTATCAATGAACACCGTTCCTCATATATCTCCTCGACCTTAACACCCTTTTCTGAACAACATGGCCGAAACACTCGCTCACATCAGAGCAAAATTCTTCCTGTCCCACTCTAACAGTCAGCCACTTTCTCGAAGTCCATCTCAGCAGCACGAACCCGACTCTGGACTAATTTACCGCAGTACTTTAAAGAACTAACTGATACGTCCGGCTTTATAAGACAGATAGTGGCACATTTATTAAATCAACTGCAAGCATTACCATTCTCCCTGTACGCATTCGTCACTTTTGTACATCCTTTCCAACCAAATTTTCCTCTTTCCCCATTCCTAGTTGGTGTTGTCTCCTTAAGTTTCCTTTCCTCACAACCCGTTGTATAGGAAAACACCTATCCTGCACACACATAAATTCTTTTTATACCTGCCACTGCCATTACTGTTATTTATTGTCTTTATTCTTGTCAGTATTACTATTATTATAACATTTATCACTATTAGTGGCAGCAGATGCAGAGTGACAATTCAGACTCTGTGATCAATTTAATGCTATTTGTCATATGTAATTTGTTATTTCTCACGAAACTTTGATGTACAAAGTTATTTTATGTCCGACGTATTAAGGGCCTTATGGCCCTAATCAGATCGCTTAAATACACTCAAACTCATAAATTAAGAATAATACTGATGCATGTTGAAACAACGCTCTGGTGGGCAATTTGCAGATTTAAATCAAGTAGGAAAATTAACATGTGGTGCATTTGACCTGCGATCGTCGCACGGTGGCGCTGGCAGCTGTCCACATACGCAGAGGTGTGTTGGTGCATGTCAGAGTATCGTGAAGCGATTAAGTGCGAAGACGTTTTTAGACGTGCTAATGGTGACTGTGTGTTGAAAATGGCTCAAAGAACATATATTAACGACGTAATGAGGGGTAGAATACTAGAGCGACATGAGGCAGGTCAAACACAGCAAGTCGTAACACGGGCTCTCCTTGTGCCACAAAGTGTGTTCCCAAGATTATGGCAACACATCCAGCAGACAGGGAACGTGTCCAGTCGCTACAGTACGGGACGTCCACAGCGAACAACACCACAAGAAGACCGATATCTCTCCATCAATGACCGTAGGCGACCACGGAGTACTGCAGGTAGCCTTGTTCGGGACATTGCCACAGCCACTGGAACAGTTGCCTCCAGACACACAATCTACAGACGACTGAAGAGACATGGTTTATTCTCCCGCAGACTGATCCCTGGTCACAGGAGAGCCCGTAAAGCCTGGTGTCAAGAACACAGTACATGGTCAATTGAACAGAGGTCCCAGGTTATGTTCACGGATGAGCCCGGGTATAGTCTGAACAGTGATTCTCGCCCGGTTTTCATCTGGCATGAACCAGGAACCAGATGCCAGTCCCTTAATGTCCTTGAAAGGGACCTGTATGTAGGTCGTGTTAGATGGTGTGGGGTGGGATTATGAGTTGTGATCGTACATCCTTGCATGTCTTTGGCAGAGGAACTGTAACAGGTCAGGAGTATTGGGACGTCTTTTTGCACCCGTATGTCTACATCTAAATCTACATTTATACTCCGCAAGCCACCCAACGGTGTGTCGCGTAGGGCACTTTACGTGCCACTGTCATAACTTCCCTTTCCTGTTCCAGTCGCGTATGGTTCGCGGGAAGAACGACTGTCTGAAAGCCTCCGTGAGCACTCGAATCTCTCTAATTTTAGATTCGTGATCTCCTCGGGAGGTATAAGTAGGGGGCAGCCGTATATTCGAAACCTCATCCAGAAACGCACCCTCTCGAAACCTGGACAGCAAGCTACACCGCGATGCAGAGCGCCTCTCTTGCAGAGTCTGCCCCTTGAGTTTGCTAAACATCTCCGTAACGCTATCACGGATACCAAATAACCCTGTGACGAAACGCGCCGCTCTTCTTTGGATCTTCTCTATCTCCTCCGTCAACCCGATCTGGTACGGATCCCACACTGATGAGCAATACTCATGTATAGGTCGAACGAGTTGATGGACTACA
The DNA here is from genome assembly GCF_023897955.1 of Schistocerca gregaria. NCBI lineage: Eukaryota > Metazoa > Arthropoda > Insecta > Orthoptera > Acrididae > Schistocerca > Schistocerca gregaria. The sequence goes on from NC_064925.1 coordinate 531,910,771, forward strand.
TTTTCTAAGGACTCTCCAAATGAATCCCAACCTGGTACCCGACTTACCAACAATTAATTTTATACGATCATTCCACTTCAAATCGTTCCGCACGCATACTCCCAGATATTTTACAGAAGTAACTGCTACCATTGTTTGTTCCGCTATCATATAATAATACAATAAGGGATCCTTCTTTCTATGTATTCGCAACACATTACATTTGTCTATGTTAAGGGTCAGTTGCCACTCCCTGCACCAAGTGTCTATCCGCTGGAGATCTTCCTGCATTTCGCTACAAATTTCTAAAGCTGCAACTTCTCTGTATACTACAGCATCATCCGCGAAAAGCCGCATGGAACTTCCGACACTATCTACTAGGTCATTTATATATATTGTGAAAAGCAATGGTCCCATATCACTCCCCTGTGGCACGCCAGAGGTTACTTTAACGTCAGTATATGTCTCTCGATTGATACCAACATGCTGTGTTCTGTTTGCTAAAAACTATTCAATCCAGCCACACAGCTGTTCTGATATTCCGTAGGCTCTTACTTTGTTTATCAGGCGACAGTGCGGAACTCTATGGAACGCCTTCCGGAAGTCAAGGAAAGTAGCATCTACGTGGGAGCCTGTATCTAATATTTTCTGGGTCTCATGAACAAATAAAGCGTGTTGGGTCTCATACGATCGCTGTTTCCGGAATCCATGTTGATTCCTACAGAGTAGATTCTGGGTTTCCATACACGACATGATACTCGAGCAAAAAACATGTTCTAAAATTCTGCAACAAATCGACGTCAGAGATGTAGGCCTATAGTTTTGCGCATCTGCTCGACGACCCTTCTTGAAGACTGGCAATACCTGTGCTCTTTTCCAATCATTTGGAACCTTCCGTTCCTCTAGAGACTTGCGATACACGGCTGTTAGAAGGGGGGCAAGTTCTTTCGCGTACTCTGTGTAGAACCGAATTGGTATCCCGTCAGGTCCAGTGGACTTTCCACTGTTGAGTGATTCCAGTTGCTTTTCTATTCCTTGGACACTTATTTCGATGTCAGCCATTTTTTCGTTTGTGTGTAGATTTAGAGAAGGAACTGCAGTGCGTTCTTCCTCTGTGAAACAGCTTTGGAAAAAGGTGTTCAGTATTTCAGCTTTGGGCGTGTCATCCTCTGTTTCAATGCCATCATCATCCCGGAGTGCCTGGATATGCTGTTTTGAGCCACTTACTGATTTAACGTAAGACCAGTACTTCCTAGGATTTTCTGTCAAGTCGGTACATAGAATTTTACTTTCGAATTCACTGAACGTTTTACGCATGCCCTCCTTACGCTAACTTTGACATCGTTTAGCTTCTGTTTGTCTCAGAGGTTTTGGCAGCGTTTAAACTTCGAGTGAAGCTCTCTTTGCTTTCGCAGTAGTTTCCTAACTTGGTTGTTGAAGCACGGTGGGTTTTTCCCGTCCCTCACAGTTTTACTCAGCACGTACCTGTCTAAAACGCATTTTACGATTGCCTTGAACTTGGTCCATAAACACTCAACATTGTCAGTTTCGGAACAGAAATTTTGGTTTTGATCTGTTAGGTAGTCTGAAATCTGCCTACTATTACTCTTGCTAAACAGATAAACCTTCCTCCCTTTTTTCATACTCCCATTAACTTCCATATCCAGGGATGATGTAACGGCGTTATGATCACTGATTCCCTGTCCTGCACTTACAGAGTCGAAAGTTCGGGTCTGTTTGTTATCAGTAGGTCCAAGATGTTATCTCCACGAGTCGTTTCTCTGTTTAATTACTCGAGGTAATTTTAGGATAGTGCCCTCAGTATAATGTCACTCGATGCTCTGTCCCGACCACCCGTCCTAGACATCTGAGTGTCCCAGTCTATGTCTGCTAAATTGAAATCTCCACCTAAGACTATAACATGCTAAGAAAATTTATGTGAAATGTATTCCAAATTTTCTCTCAGTTGTTCTGCCACTAATGCTGCTGAGTCGGGAGGTCGGTAAAAGGAGCCTATTATAAACTAGCTCGGTTGTTGAGTGTAGCCTCCATCCATAATAATTCACAGGAACTATCCACTTCTACTTCACTACAGGATAAACTACTACTAACAGCGACAAACACGCCACCACCGGTTGCATGCAATCTATCCTTTCTAAACACCGTCTGTGCCTTTGTAAAAATTTCGCCAGAATTTATCTCTGGCTTCAGCCAGGTTTCTGTACCTATAACGATTTCAGCTGCGGTGGTTTCTATCAGAGCTTGAATTTCCGGTACTTAACCAATGCAGCTTTGACAGTTTACAGTTACAATACCGATTGCTGGTTGGTCCCCGCATGTCCTGACTTTTCCCCGCACTCTTTGAGACTGTTGCCATTTCTGTACTGCCCGAGGCCATCTAACCTAAAAAACCACCCAGTCCACGCCACACAACCCCTGCTACCCGTGTAGCCGCTTGCTGCGTGTAGTGGACTGCTGACCTATCCAGTGGAACCCGAAACCCCACCACTCTATGGCTCAAGTCGAGGAATCTGCAGCCCACACGGTCGCAGAACCGTCGCAGCCTCTGATTCAGACCCTCCACTCTGTTCTGTACCAAAGGTCCACAGTCAGTCCTGTCGACGATGCTGCAGATGCTCTGCTTTCATCCCGCTAGCGAGACTAGCTGTGTTCACCAAATCAGATAGCCCCCGGAAGATCTCCGGAAGCCAGAGAGGATTTCCTCCGATCCATAGCGACACAGATCATTGGTGCCGACATGAGCGGCCCTGTACCATTCATGGCATCCAGAAGCACCCTTTCTACATATGGAATGACTCCCCCCGGTATGCACACGGAGTGCACATTGGTTTTCTTCCCCTCTCTTGCTGCCATATCCCTAAGGGGCCCTATTACGCGCCTGACGTTGGAGCTCCCAGCTACCAGTAAGCCCACCCTCTGCGACCGCTCGGATCTTTCAGACTGAGGGGCAACCTCTGGAACAGGACAAGCAGCCATGTCCGGCCGAAGATCAGTATCAACCTGAGACAGAGCCTGAAACCGGTTCGTCAGACAAACTGGAGAGGCCTTCCGTTCAGCCCTCTGGAATGTCTTTCGCCCCCTGCCACACCTAGAGACGACCTTCAACTCTATCACAGTATCCCGGGCAGCCAGATTCGTAGTCCGATCAGGGGATGCGTGGGCCGAGCTGGCCGTCCCTGACAAACCCCCATCCGGACCCCACAGTGATGCCCATTGGCAACAGCCTCAGGCTGTGTGACGGAAGCCAACACTGCCTGAAGCTGGGAACGAAGGGATGCCAACTCAGCCTGCATCCGAACACATCAGTTGCACTCCGTCTTTTCAGGAATGCAGTGGGTTCCACCTTCCTCCTGATGGATAATAACACACGGCCCCATCGAGCTACTATCGTGGAGGAGTACCTTGTGGCACCACATTCTGCAATTATCCTTAATTTATGAGCATGACTGAGGATAAATAATATGTATCAAGTCTATTAATGCAGATTTATGTCTGTTTGTAGAAATAATATGTTTGCAAGTTGAAATGGCTATTTCCTTCGCTAATTTCTCTACGACATACTTAACAACATAGGCCAATGAAATAAGCTCAGTCACAATTAAACTGTGATTCTAGAAGAAAATACCAAATTCTTTACGAGCACACTTAGTCTAAAACTTTCAAATTTAGAGCTTGTTTGTCCTGAATTGTTACCACCTGTAGCACAGAAAATACACAGTATTCTATTTCGTGAACCACAGCCATTGTAAGCACATAGAGCTGTGGGACAGAGAGCAAAATACTGAAGAAAAAAGTTGCTGGCAATCTGAACTTGGTTTAAGTCCACTTATTATGAAGCAAAAATAAAAAATTAGCTTCTTGCCTTATCTGGTAATTTTCTTTGCACACATTTTTTTGACACTGCCATTCTCAGTCTGCCGCGTCTGTAATGTATCTCGTTCTCCGAGGAATACATCCAGTTTTCTGTGATGCTGGAGTTGTTGCTTAATTGGCATCTCTCAAACTGCTGGAAATTTTCAGAAATCTAGCAGCACGCTCTGAATTCCTTTAAGCCTACACGGTTTGATCCCATGCCCTCTAGTAATACTCGGGAATGAATAGCGGTCAGCTATTCGCGTCACTACTACTGACTTTAAGTGTTACTTCAACTTTGGGCGATTTCCCAAAGTTGTGCTTAGGTGTTTAATCCACGTAAGTGACTACAGTAGCATATAAGTAATACCTTTATGCGAACATCCTGATAAATTAATTCCCACCTACCCCACGCAAACTTTTATGTATCCACATTTAAATCATATTGCCATTCGTCACGCCAAAGAAAAATTATGTCCAAGCCATCTTAACTCCATCTGCAGTCAGTCAGCTAGAGTACTTTTCCCTACAAAATAGCGTCATCAGCTAAGATATTACGTTGCTACTTCATCTGTTTGAGGTATCATCTTCATATACAGTGTGTCCCGTTTACCTTGACCACACTAAATAACTGTTTGTCCAGATACAAATTACAAAATGTTTCAAGCAAATGTTCTTTAGCCGTCAGGGGGACATCACTCACCATGATTGCCTTCGTTGTAACTTTGTTTTTTACAAAGATATTAACAGCGGTATGACATTTTTAAACGGCATCCCATACTTTTTATTTGGTAATTCATTTACTCTCCTAAAGACATATACAAAAACGTATCACAGTGCAACATTCACTGGAACACAACGTTATTAATTAGAATGCACAATATTGACTTTCAGCCCAGGATCACAAACTCGTCCACTTGCTGGAGTTGATAAAAAGCAAATGAAAACTAAGTAAAAACATAACACAAAATTGACTTTGACTCGCCTGTACCATTGCCCAGGAGTAGAACATTCAAAGGTGCTCAAATTGCTGACCCTGGACACCGACAGAGTGGTGCACTCGTTGAATGAAAGAATTTTTTAACTGCTTCCAGTGTTGCCTCCTGAAGAGAATTGCAAGCAAGCACTATACGTTCCTGTATGTCTTCTGGAATTTTTGGAATATCGCGACAGACAACGTGTTTAACGCATCTCCAAAGAAAAAAGTCCAGAAGATTTAGATCAGGGCCAGCCGGGGTGGCCGAGCGGTTCTAGGCGCTACAGTCTGGATCCGCGCGACCGCTACGGTCACAGGTTCGAATGCTGCCTCGGGAATGGATGTGTGTGATGTCCTTAGGTTAGTGAGGTTTAAGAAGTTTTAAGTTCTAGGGGACTGATGACCTCACAAGTTAAGTCCCATAGTGCTCAGAGCCATTTGAGCCATTTAGATCAGGAGACCAAAGAGGCCAATCCATCTGCAGGATACCTTCGGTTCAGAACACGACGTGTACGCAAGACATTGTGTGCGCGACATCCATCGTGTTGATACCACACAAGCATTCTGGTTCATAGTGGCACATCATCCAGAAGAGGTGGAAGAATTCGTCTGAGGAAGTTGGCATACGCTGTGTCGTTTAGACTACCATTGATGAAATAAGGGCCAATAATTGTAGTACAAAGCATCCCAAACCAGACGTTAACTCTCCATCGACGCTGATGGTTCACTTCTCTAAGCCATTGTGCGTTGTCCCTGGACCAATAATGCATGTTGCTTGTATTTACCTTCCCTTTGTTTGAGAAGGACTGTTCATCGGTACCCGTAACACTGGAGAAGAAGTTCGGGTTAGCGAGGATTTGGTGCTGTCCCACTGACAGAACTGTAGATGATTCTGGAAATCATTCCCATCAATTTCTTGTGTAGGTCTAGTGCTACGACGACTCTACATGGTTACTCCGCAATTCACACTTAAGTGCCTGGTAGAGGGTTCATCGAACCATTTTCATACCACTTCTCTACCATTCCACTCTCGAATGGCACGTGGGAAAAGGAACACCTAAACCTTTCCGTTCGAGTGTGTTGTCGTGGGTTGAAACTTCTCGTTTCCTGCAGCGTCTCAGCAAGACGAGAAAACACCCGTCGAGTAGGTGGTCACTTGTCAGGATTTCACTGTCTGTACAGTTCCGCTGCCTGCGTAGCATTTCGGCTACCTTCACCACCACCACCAACAACAACAACAGCAACAACAGTAAAAGACACATCATGACGATGCAGTTTGCAGGAAGAACGGCCTTTACTGTATTCCTACTCTATAAAACAGTATTTAAAAGGACTATACTACTGTACCAAATGTGCCCGTACATAAGAAAACAGTATTGCAATTATTGTTCTGCTAACTTACATTCCCCGTAGATGAGGATCATTACTACCTCCTCTTCGTTGGTGTACACTCTATTCACCCAACTCTTCAACTGGCGATGGTTGACAGAATGATGGGTGTGCATTCTACTTATAATTACAGTTTTCCTGTGTCAACGTCAGCAGGTGGATGTGTTCCATTACCCCGAGTATCTGCACTAAGCGCTGGGAGCGTCAACGTCAATATTGTGTTATGTAATTAATAACGTTCTGTTTCAGTGAATGGTTCACTGTGATACATTTCTGAATAGGACTTTAGGAGAGGAAATGAATCACGGAATAAAAAATACAAGATGCCATTTCAAAAAGTCATACCGCTATTCATATCTTTGTAAAAAACAAAGCTATAACGATGGCAATCATGAGGAGTGATGTTCCCCTGACGGCTAAAGAACATTTGCTTGAAACATTTTGAAATTTGCAACTGGACAAACAGTTATTTAGGGTGGTCAGTATAAATGGTACGCCCTGTATATGAAAAACACGAGCGGTCCTGTCACTCTTCCTTGTCGCATATCTGACATTGTCTGGACACACAAATCGACGATCATTGATAGTCGTTTCTGTTTGTGTCAATTCACAATAATCTGTAATATGGGCTACAGGAACTCAATATATTTTGCTCATTGCGTAACGCCAGTAAAGTTTTTATCTTTGGAAATATTAAAATTGTTATGTATTCCTCTTTTCTATGAGCGATGTAGTGCTTTAAGCACTGGACAATCTTGAATGAAGGAATGAGTATAAAAAATAAAATTGAGTCCCATGTACCTTATATTACAACATTCGCTTCATTCCGATAATGCGTGAGTATTAATCCACACAACAGGAAATATTTTTCCTTTCATGTATCGTTACCTATCAGAAACGTCGTTTAAAGAACTTAAGCCGTTTATATGATTTTGTAAAAAAAGAGCGCACGATTGTTGTGGGAGTCTTTGGTCTATATTTTCAAAATATTATCCTGGAACAGCAAGAGGCTGTGATGCAACACCACAAAACTGTTCCACCGTAGTGAACGGATCTCGCTTTAAACAGCGCCAATACGAAATGGCGTGTAAGCTCGCGATAACACACGGCATGAAGCATCGCTCTAATAGTTCGGTGTCCACACACTGCACTGAGCATCACACACACACAAACACACACACACACACACACACACACACACACAGAGGGCTCTCGGCAAGGCTCAATCAGTCCTGCGTATTTCCACACACACACACACACACACACACACATAACACCGCTGTAGTCACCAGCAGTTCTCTCGAACACGGCTGTAATGCACACCCACTACCACAGACGGACCCACACACACACAGCCACGTGTATTTCACGTCAGCCTGAACGTAATCCGATAACGGGATTAAAACTCGGCCAGTGTTGGCAGGAATTACAGTGTTTATTACTCAGAAAGCAGTGCAGCCATTCGCCTCTCTTCCTCGCACATATTTCAACACGGCACGTCGCTGAATGGACGCATCCCAAATAAAAGACGCGGTCTGAATGCTATCCGGTGAAACAGCACGATCCAGAAACAGTTCCAAAATACAAAGTCTGTTTTTGTGAAGTTTCGAAAATTTTCAAACGCTCTCCTCGGCCAACAGCGAACGCGGCATTTATGCTGATTAATAAGCACTGTTAATCTTCTTATAACGCCGACATGTAAATCCGACATGCAGAAACAGGACTGGAAAACACGATGCAAACGCAATACCACCCGCGACTGGATTTACTTCCGACAACGAAAAAGGTGGCTGTTGCCAAAATTATCAACTTAAATTCGGATTTGACGCGGATAGAACAGCTATAGCTTTTTACATACAAAAAAGGTAGAAAAGAAGCGGAGACGTGTATTGTGTGCTCTCAGGTACGACTGAAACAGAAAATACAATGCGTCGAAATATTGCCAGTAGGTGGCTGCTCAGATGTATGTAAGTAAATGTACCGCAGTGCTTTCCATTGAAAGGATCCGGCGTCCTAAAGTGTTTACAACTGGAGACCGCTTCTTCTTTGTCAACTGTTTACTGACTTTTGATTTGCTGATGCGCTGAAGCTGCATCTACATCGCACTAAAGCACCATCTTCTCGAATACGGGGAGGCGCAACCGTCCCCTGTCAAATCCGTGTCTCGGATTAAAGGCGGGAGCCTGGATGTGGTTTCTTAGGCGGTTTTAGACATTCAACTAAGTAAATTGAGGGGCTAGTTCCCATGTCCGAACTCAGAAAAACGATGCACAAACGCTCCGACAGTCGATGCTGCGTTTGACTATGCAATTACAGTAGATGCAGACAGAAGATATACACGGATTGCTTCCCAAATCGCATGGAGATGGAAAGAGCTGGTAGTAGCTGTGAAGTGCCATAGGATGGGGCGGCTACATCAATAACAGCCTATAGGATATGGGCATGGTGTGTTCTCCAAAAAATTTGAAGAATACCATACCAGTCTCTACATGGCTTTGGCTGGATAAAGGGTACTGGAAAGAAAGGTAGTTGCTGCTGTTGACTCTCAGTATGTAAGGTTTCAGATTTTCGGTTGGTTCTCTATGTGTGGCCTTACGAACAGCAGGCATCGTGTTTCACGTCTCAGGCGAACAATACATTCATTTATACAGTCATATTGAGTGCTTTTTAGGTCGTATCTAAACAAAGAATCTTCATGGATATGAGGAGCATCCATGCACACATTAAAATCTGTGCTCTATGATATGTTGCCTTAGCATTACTGACTTTTGATTTGCTGATGCGCTGATGTGTGATCTTTCCATGCCATATCTGTCCACAAAAAGGCTGTTAATACACATTATACAAGATGAACATTTATAAAGCCGAAAAATTGCAGGGCGGATTCACGACTGGAAATGGAGGAGAAAAGATCCTATGAACATTTGTCAGGAAATGCCTCGCCAGGGAAAATGGTGCGGACGAATGAAAGTTCCTTGCGTGTTGCAGGCTGTGTGATTTCCGTAGCGTACTGTAAGCATCCGAATGTTCCCGGATTCGTGTTTGGAACAAGATGAGATGGTGTTTATGAACGCCCAAGCAGATGGAAACGGTCGAGACGTAACACGGCTATATCGAAACAAGTTTCATCACAGAGACCAACCAGAACACATGATGCTTTATGTTCTTTCTCGGCATTTGTGTGATCATGGTCCTTTCCAAAAGACGAACGTGCTGGAAGGCGGCGGACTGTGCGTACACCAGTTCTGGACGGCCAGCTTCTACAGAATATTAAAATGAATTCTAGTATGAGATTCAAGGTGGAGTAAGTCAGACTACGACCATTTTTTTTGTTTATTGTAATTTCATTTCCCTGCCCCATAAGGGCAGGGGAGGGCATGCAGTGGCACAGACCATCCCTCTTCAGCCAAACCTGTCTGCAAAATAAATGAAAGGGGAACGCTTATAAAAAGAGGGGGTTAAAAGGGGGACATAAATAACGCAATAAACCGAGATGATGGGAGTTAAAATATACATTAATACGGGAACATGCTGAGAGGGCAGTTAAAAAGTCGACATAAAGTTAAAAGAACACAACTGGCAATTCACTGTGCTTTTAAAATCACAGGAGTCAAATACAAAAGTCGACCACAGTATAAAAAGCACACGAGCAATCATGGACTATATACAGGTCGAGCAAACAATTAAAACCAAATCAATTGATGAAAACTGTATTATGGCACAGAACAAAACACAAATGCAGCACACTAGATAATGAGTAAAAGCTTGAGAGGCTCTGCCAGGGATGAGAGACAAGGAAGAGGTGAAAAGGAGAATGAGTGGAGAGAAAGGCAGGTGTGGTGGGAGGGCACCAAAGGGGGCCGGGCAAGGAAAGGATAGGAGAGGAAAACAGTGGCTCTGAAAGAAGGAGGGGAGACGAAAAAGGGGGCCCTGGTGAGAGAGGCAACAAGGTCATGGTAGATTTCAACATCCAGGAGGGGAAGGTGCTGTAAATTGCTATGATGAAGGAGAAGGAGGGTGTGAAGGTGGACATAGGGAGGGATATATCGATAGAGGCGCGGTAATGGCCGGGAGGTGGATAGGAAGGAGGAAACCATGGGATGGGGGATCAAGCCTGCAGCCAGTGTAAAGGATGTGAAGGTGTAGGAGGAAAAGGAGGAAGTGGAGGAGGGGGATGAGGTCATACAGGAGTGATGTGGAGGAAGGAAGGCATATACAGAAAGCATGTGGCATTCTACGATTTAGTGGATCTCATAAAAGCTGAGGGGAGAGGGAAGAGGTCCAGACATCACTCAAGTAACAGACGGATGAGGGATTTGTAGGTGTGGATGATGGTGGAAGGATACAATCCCCATGTCCAGCCAGACAGAAGTTCCAGGAGGCAGAGGTGGGAATGGGCTTTCTGCTGGATGGTCAGGAGATGGGAGGACCAGGTGAGATGATGGTCAAGGGTGAGGCCAAGGTATCTCAGGATGGGGGTGTGCTGGATGGGATAACCATAAATGGTGAGGTGGAAGTCATGGAGACAGAAGAAGCGGATGGTGTGGCCTATGATAATTGCCTGGGTTTTGGAGTGGTTACACCAAGTGGTGAACTGGTCAAGGTGGGTTTGGTGGGTGCACTGTGTAGGATAGACAGTCAGGAAGGCGGGGTCATCAGAATACTGGAGGAGGTGGACAGGTAGCGGTGGCTTGAGCATATCAGCAGTGTACACTAGATAGAGGAAAGGGGAGAGGACGGAGCCCTGGTGAACACCAGCAGTGGGATAAAAGAGACGAGAGTTGGTGTCATGGAGGGATAACATAAGAAGGATGACATGAGAGGAAGGAAGTGACCAGAGAGACAAAACTGATAGGCAGGGAATAGATTTGGAACTTAAAGACGAGACCTGGATACCATAGATGCTCGGCGCATTTTGGAAGTTGAGAGAAGCAAAAATGGCGGAGCGATGGGATTGAGGTTGGAGGGAGAGAAGGTTGCCAAAGAGTTGGTCTTCAGTGGAGAAGGAGAGTCAGAAGCCACATTGGGTAAGGTGGAGGAGGTAGTGTTGACTGGGGGGGGGGGGGGTGATGGATATGATAGGAGAGGGTGAACTGGAAGACCATACTAAAGATGGATGTGAGGCAGATGGGACGACAGAAAGCGACAACGGGAGGGGTTTTGTTGGGTTTGAGGATAAAGAGGATGTGGCAAGTCTTCCACAGGTTGGTGCAGACACCGGTTGGATGACATTATATAGATTGGCAAGGACAGTGAGGAAGGAAAAATGGCATTCTTGGAGGTGGCAGTAGGTGACACAGTCACGACCAGAGGCCATGTTGCGTTTTGACTGGCAGATAACTTTAATGTCTTGTGCTGTGAGTGGAGTGTTGATGTCGGAGGGGGGCTACTGCCCAAAGTACTGGATACTGGGAGCAAGTCGGGTGACTGAGATATCAATGCATTCCATGATGGTGGGGAGAAGAGAATAATGAAAGTGGGGATCATCAGAGACAGACGAGTCCTCAGAAAGGTGGGAAGTGAAGTGGTTGGCCTTACTGAGGTCGTCAGAAGGGAGTGGTCGTTATGGAAAAGGGGGTAATGGGGTGCAGAATGGGAACCAATAAGGCGATGGAAGGCGAACCAGCACTTCGAGGAGTTTATAGAGAGGGTGGCGTTGAGTCCTGTACAGGTCTAGCGCCAGTCCCGACGTTTCTTTGCTGTAATAAGGTTCTGTACATGTTGCTGTATTTGCTGATGGTGTTGGAGTGTAACCCTATCACGGGCACACACGAAGGAGCAATATAGGTGGCGCAGTTCACGGAGGAGGAAGACAGCCTATGGAAGGAGAGTAGGATGGTGAGGGAGATAGTTTTAGTGGGAACATGGGCCTCTACAGTGTCAGGAAAGGCCTTCTGAAGGATGTAGTGGGAACATGGGACTCTATAGTGTCAGGAAAGGCCTTCTGAAGGAAGGAGGCTTGGACAATGTGGTCAGAAAGGTGACAGATAAGAGGGTGGCTTTGGGCGTGGGCAGTGATGGATTCCCAGTAGTCATCCCAGTTGGCATGATGGTAGTCATGGACTACCTTGGGAGAGGATGCAGGGTGGGAAGCTAGAGGTGGGGAGTCAGATTCGGGCAGTGAGCAGATGTTATGGTGAGAAGGACAGGGAGGCGATCACTACCTGTAGGGTCAAGGATGTCGATGGCAATACACCCAAGGTTATCAGAGGCAGGAACAACATTGCGGGTGATGTTGCTTTCAGAATGGGTCTGCTGAGAAAGGGGAACAAGACCACCTTGGATAATGAGGAGGAACTGATGCCACCACCAAAGGACAGCAGGGGAGCAACTATGGATGTTGATGTCAATGGCTATCAAATAGATGGATAAGTTGCAGTCAGTGTGGGAGATTAAGTCATAGGCAATAGGAGCACTGGAGTGGACATAGATGGTAGATTAGAGATGGTGATGGAGGGGGAGAAGACATTAAGGATAAAGTGTTCATTGGGGTCATTGAAGAGGCGTTGTGGCGAGATGGGGATGTCCTTAAGGTGGCCAATGGTGACTTCACACTGTGCTCAGGGACCAGAAACATCAGTTTGGATGACTATGAAATCAGAAGTCGTCTGGCGGAAGACACTGGAATGAAGGATGGCACCAACTGAAAACAGATGAAGACGTCCAGGTGGAGACACGTATGTAGTAGAAAACACTGACAAAGACACTGTACACAAACGGAGAGACACTGACACACGGAAAGCAATGGCGACTATCATTAGCCAAGCTCTCACACTGACAAAGGGGGGGGGGGGGCGGCTGCCTCCAGATGAAAGTGAGAGGTCGGAGGGCGGGAAGGAAGGGTGGAGACAGTGGGAGAAAGAAGTGAGAGTGGGAGGGAGGAGAGAGGGGGTGATGGAAGCCCAGGGTGAGGGGTGGATGTGGGAGACATGGAAGAGAGGAGGGGGGGAAGGAAGGTGAGGAGGGAGAGAGGGAGCTCTGGAAAAAAAGAACTGTCGGGAACAGCAGGGGAGAGTCAGAGCTGGTAGGGGAGGTAGGTGGACGGGTCAACGACATCATCTGGGAGAGGGAGTTGGCGGCAGCCACCTTGGGAAAGGGTATGGAGGGTACAACTATTTTTTTTCTTTATTGTTATTTTGATCACCTTATACAAAGGCGGGCTGTCAGCAGCACATCACACCGCTCTTGAGACTTGAGTGGTACAATAAGTATTACATAGAGGTGGCACAGATAATACAATAAAAACGGCGGGCAAAAACTGACACGAAGAACAATAAACATGGATCCATTCACGCTGGACGAAAAAAATCACTAAAACTAATTGACACGGGGCACATAGCATGGATGACGGCGACGGCACACGTTAACAGTGGTGGCGTGACGGCGAAAGAACACTAAACACAAACGAAGGCACACACACGAGACACTGATGGTGATGATGTCCGGCGCGCGAATGTTCACTGAGCTTGTGCGATTTCGTGGACCTGCCAAGAGAGGAGGAGGAGGGGGGGTGGGAGAGGGAGAGGGGAGGGCAGATATGCCACGGTCAGGGGTGAGAGGAGGAAGGAGGGAAGGGGGAGGGGAAGCCCAGGGGAAGCCTGGAGGAAGATGGGTGGAGGAAGGGGATGGGGGAAAAGGAAAGAGAAGGGAGGGAGGGTGCCTAAAGGAAATGACACAGGAAGTGGGGGGATCAAAGTTGATAGGAGGGGTAGATGGAGGGGAGGAGGACATTATCAGGGAGGGGGAGCTGGCGGAAGCCACCTTGGGAGAGGGTAAGGAGGGTGGAGAGATGGAGACCGGGTGGGACGTGGGAATACAGGCTCGGCAGCAAGCAGGGGTGGGAGAGGATTGGTGAGACAAGTGGGTGAGGAGGATATAGTTTGCGGGAGGTGTAAGGGATCTCTATCCTTTCAAGGAAAAGGAGGAGGTGGGGCAACGGAATGAGATCGTACAGGATCCACGTGGGGGAGCGGAGACGGATGTCATAGGTGAGGCGGAGAGCATGGCGTTCAAGGATTTGAAGGGATTTATAAAAGGTAGAGGGGGCGGAGGTCCTGGCTGGATGGGCATAACAAAGGATAGGGCGGATGGGGGATTTATAGGTGTGGAGGATGATGGAAGGGTCCAGACCCCACGTACGGCCGGAAAGGAGCTTGAAGAGATGGGAGCGTGCCTTCACTTGGATTGTCTGGAGATGGGGGGTCCAGGAGAGGCGTTGTTCGAGGGTGACGCCAAGGTACTTGAGGGTATGGGTGAGGGTTAGAGGATGGCCGTAGATGGTGAGATAGAAATCAAGAAGGCGGAAGGAAGGGGTGGTTTTGCCTACAGTGATCACCTTCGTTTTGGAGGGATTGACCTTGGGCAACCAATGGTGGCACCAAGCGGTGAACCAGTCAAGATGGGATTGGAGAAGGTCTTGGGAGTTCTGCATGGTGGGAGAAAGGCAAGGGAGGCGGTGTCATCCAAACTGGAGAAGTTGGAGGGGGGTGACGGCGGTGGCATGTTCACCGTATACAAAATGTACAGTAGGGGGCAGAGGACGGAGCCCTGGGGCACACTGGCGAGGGAAAAAAAGGTGTAGGCATCCGTGTTAGGGATGTTGACGTACGAAGGACGGTTGGAGAGAAAGAAGCCGGTCAGACGATCGTAGTTAATGGGAAGGGTGAAGGTTTGGAGCTTGAAGATGAGACCAGAATGCCATACGTGGTCATAAACATGTTCGAGGTCCAGGGAGAGGAAGATTGTGGAGCGATGAGAATTAAGCTGATTGGAAAGGAGATCAGTGAGGTGAAGGAGAAGGTTGTCAGAAGAGAAGGATAGCCAAAAGCCACACTGGGGAATGGGAAGGCGGCGGTGCTGGCGGAGATGCTGGTGGATGCGGCGGGTGAGGATAGATTCCAGGACCTTGCTGAAGACCAAGGTAAGGCTGATGGGATGGTAGGAGGAGACAGCGGACGGCGGTTTTTCAGGTTCAGCACTATGGGACTGAACTGCTGTGGTCATCAGTCCCCTAGAACTTAGAACCACTTAAACCTATCTAATCTAAGGACATCACACACATCCATGCCCGAGGCAGGATTCGAACCTGCGACCGTAGCAGTCGCACGGTTCCGGACTGTGCGCCTAGAACCACGAGACCACCGCAGCCGGCTTTTCAGGTTTAAGGAACATCAGGATATGGGAGTTTTTCCACAGGTCGGCGTAGTAACCGGTGGACAGGACTACATTGTAGAGCCTGGCGAGGGTGGAGAGGAAAGAGACAGGAGCTTCACGAAGGTGACGGTTGGTGACACGATCATGACCAGTAGCGGTGTTGCGTTTTGTGTGGAGTATAGTATGAGATCCTTTGTAGTGTGTTCCGAGCATGCAATGTAGTCCAAGTACTGGAAACCAGGTGCGAGGGGAGGGACAGAGGTGTCAGTTCGATCACGGACATCTGGGGAGAGGGAATAATCAAACTGGGGATCATCGGGGAGGGAAAAGACATTGGAGAGGTAGGAGGTAAAGTGATTTGCTTTACTAAGGGTGTCAGGGAAGGGGTGATCGTCATGGAGAAGAGGATAGTAGGGGGAAGGTTTAGTTCCGGTAAGGCGATGGAAGGCTGACCCGGACTTGGACGAGTTTATAGGTAGGGTAGCATTTAAACAGATGCATGTCTGTCGCCAGTCCCGGTGTTTCTTCGCCCCGAGCAAATTACGAATGTGTCGCTGTAGTTGCCGGTGGCGTCGTAGTGTGTCTGGGTCAAGCATGTGGAGAAAGGCACAGTAGAGACGACGGGATTCACGGAGAAGGAGGACGGCCTGTGGGGGTAGGGTAGGATGGTGGGGGTGAGTGGCGACAGTAGGGACGTGGGCCTCGGCAGCCTCAGACAAGGTCTGATGGAGAATGGAGGCGGTATGGGTTACATCGTCAGGGTTCTTTTTTTTTTGGTCATCAGTCTACTGACTGGTTTGATGTGGCCCACCACGAATTCCTCCCCTGTGCTAACCTCTTCATCTCAGAGTAGCACTTGCAACCTACGTCCTCAATTATTTGCTTGACGTATTCCAATCTCTGTCTTCCTCTACAATTTTTGCCCTCTACAGCTCCCTCTAGTACCATGGGAGTAATTCCCTCATGTCTTAGCAGATGTCGTATCATCCTGTCCCTTCTCCTTATCAGTGTTTTCCACATATTCCTTTCCTCTCCGATTCTACGTAGAACCTCCTCATTCCTTACCTTATCAGTCCACCTAATTTTCAACATTCGTCTATAGCACCACATCTCAAATGCTTCTCTTCTCTTCTGTTCCGGTTTTCCCACAGTCCGTGTTTCACTACAATACAATAATGTATTCCAGACGTACATCCTCAGAAATTTCTTCCTCAAATTAAGGCCGGTATTTGATATTAGTAGACTTCTCTTGGCCAGAAATGCCTTTTTTGCCATAGCGAGTCTGCTTTTGATGTCCTCCTTGCTCCGTCCGTCATTGGTTATTTTACTGCCTAGGTAGCAGAATTCCATAACTTCATTGACTTCGTGACCATCAATCCTGATGTTAGGTTTCTCGCTGTTCTCATTTCTACTACTTCTCATTACCTTCGTCTTTCTCCAATTTACTCTCAAACTATACTGTGTACTCATTAGACTGTTCATTCCGTTCAGCAGATCATTTAATTCTTCTTCACTTTCACTCAGGATAGCAATGTCATCAACGAATCGTAACATTCATATCCTTTCACCTTGTATTTTAATTCCACTCCTGAATCTTTCTTTTATTTCCATCATTGCTTCCTCGATGTACAGATTGAAAAGTAGGGGAGAAAGGCTACAGCCTTGTCTTACTCCCTTGTTAATACGAGCACCTCGTTCTTGATCGTCCACTCTTATTATTCCCTCCTGGTTGTTGTACATATTGTGTATGACCCGTCTCTCCCTATAGCTTACCCAAACTTTTTTAGAATCTTGAACAGCTTGCACCATTTTATATTGTCGAACGCTTTTTCCAGGTCGACAAATCCTATGAACGTGTCTTGATTTTTCTTTAGCCTTGCTTCCATTATTAGCCGTAACGTCAGAATTGTCTCTCTCGTGCCTTTACTTTTACTAAAGCTAAACTGATCGTCACCTAGTGCATTCTCAATATTCTTTTCCATTCTTCTGTATATTATTCTTGTAAGCAGCTTCGATGCATGAGCTGTTAAGCTGATTGTGCGATAATTTTCGCACTTGTCAGCTCTTGCCGTCTTCGGAATTGGGTGGATGATGCTTTTCCGAAAGTCAGATGGTATGTCACCAGACTCATATATTCTATACACCAACGTGAATAGCCGTTTTGTTGCCACTTCCCCTAATGATTTTAGAAATTCTGATGGAATGTTATCTATCCCTTCTGCCTTATTTGACCGTAAGTCCTCCAAAGCTCTTTTAAATTTCGATTCTAATACTGGATCCCCTATCTCTTCTAAATCGACTCCTGTTTCTTCTTCTATCACATCAGACAAATCTTCACCCTCATAGAGGCTTTCAGTGTATTCTTTCCATCTATCTGCTCTCTCCTCTGCGTTTAACAGTGGAATTCCCGTTGCACTCTTAATGTTACCACCGTTGCTTTTAATTTCACCAAAGGTTCTTTTGACTTTCCTGTATGCGAGTCTGTCCTTCCGACAATCATATCTTTTTCGATGTCTTCACATTTTTCCTGCAGCCATTTCGTCTTAGCTTCCCTGCACTTCCTGTTTATTTCATTCCTCAGCGACTTGTATTTCTGTATTCCTGATTTTCCCGGAACATGTTTGTACTTCCTCCTTTCATCAATCAACTGAAGTATTTCTTTTGTTACCCATTGTTTCTTCACAGCTTCCTTCTTTGTACATATGTTTTCCTTCCCAACTTCTGTGATGACCCTTTTTAGAGACGTCCATTCCTCTTCAACTGTGTTGCCTACTGCGCTGTTCCTTATCGCTGTATCTATAGCGTTAGAGAACTTCAAACGTATCTTGTCATTCCTTAGAACTTCCGTATCCCACTTCTTAGCATATTGATTCTTCCTGACTAATGTCTTGAACTTCAGCCTACTCTTCATCACTACTATATCGTGATCTGAGTCTATATCTGCTCCTGGGTACGCCTTACAATCCAGTATCTGATTTCGGACTCTTTGTATGACCATGATGTAATCTAATTGAAATCTTCCCGTATCTCCCGGCCTTTTCCAAGTATACCTCCTCCTCTTGTGATTCTTGAACAGGGTATTCGCTATTACTAGCTGAAACTTGTTACAGAACTCAATTAGTCTTTCACCTCTTTCATTCCTTGTCCCAAGCCCATATTCTCCTGTAACCTTTTCTTCTAGTCCTTCCCCTACAACTGCATTCCAGTCGCCCATGACTATTAGATTTTCGTCCCCCTTTACATACTGCATTACCCTCTCAATATGCTCATACACTTTCTCTACCTGTTCATCTTCAGCTTGCGACGTCGGCATGTATAACTGACCTATAGTCGTCAGTGTTGGTCTGCTGTTGATTCTGATTAGAACAACCCGGTCACTGAACTGTTCACAGTAACACACTCTCTGCCCTACCTTCCTATTAATAACGAATCCTACACCTGTTGTACCATTTTCTGCTGCTGTTGATATTACCCGATACTCATCTGACCAGAAATCCTTGTCTTCCTTCCACTTTACTTCACTGGCCCCTACTATATCTAGATTGAGCCTTTGCATTTCCCTATTCAGATTTTCTAGTTTCCCTACCACGTTCAAACTTCTGACATTCCACGCCCCGACTCGTAGAACATTATCCTTTCTTTGATTATTCAATCTTTTTCTCATGGTAACCTCCCCTTTGGCAGTCCCCTCCCGGAAACCCGAATGGGGGACTATTCCGGAATCTTTTGGCAATGGAGATATCATCATGACACTTCTTCAACTACAGGCCACATGTCCTGTGGATACACGTTACGTGTCTTACGTTTCCATTGCCTTCTGCAACCCCATGTCGTTGATCATTGCTGACTCTTCCGCCTTTAGGGGCAATTTCCCACCCCTAGGACAAGAGAGTGCCCTGAACCTCTATCGCTGCTCCGCTCTCTTTGACAAGGCCGTTGGCAGAATGAGGCTGACTTCATATGCCGGAAGTCTTCGGCCGCCAATGCTGATTATTTATCAAAATTTAGGCAGTGGCGGGGATCGAACCCGGGACCGAAGACGTTTTGATTATGAATCCAAGACGCTACCCCTCGACCATGGGTAGTGGTAGGTGAAGGGTTTGCAATCGACTGGGGTGGAGAGGGTATCCCAGAAGGCATTCCATTTGGGACAGGAATAGTCATGGACATACTTTGGGGGTGGGTCAGTAAGAGGTTCAGGGCGGGGGCGACGACCGTCTGAAATGGTGAGGAGGACAGGGAGATGGTCGCTACCAATAGGCTCCAGGACATCCACCGTTATGCGGTCAAGGAGGTTAGGGGAGGTAAGGATAACATATGGAGTGGAGTTGGATTCGGGATGGGTGTGCTGGGGGATGGGGATGAGGTCGCCTTGAAGGGAGGAGAGGAACTGATGGCAACGCTGTAACTGGGCAGTGGACTGACTATGGATGTTGAGGGCGGCGGCGATCACGTAGGAGGAACAGTCAGTGTGGGACAGGAAGTCGAAGGGAATAGAGGCGTTAAGGCGGACATAGATGGTGGCACAGGTGACGGTAAGGCCGGGGAAGAAGAGACTAAGGATCAGGTGTTTGGTGGGGTCAGGAAGGAGAGGTTGGAGCTGAACGGGGATCTGGTGGTGGTGTCCAATGGCAACTCCACCATGCGCAATCGGGAGGGGATTATTAGTGCGGTGTAGGAGGTGGGCGAAGTGTGGACGGTGTGGTGGGGTTAGAGGATGGTTTCATTGAGGAGGAAGGTATCCACACGGTGGGTGGCAAGGGTGTGCAGGAAGACGTTTTTCTTGGTGGGAAGGGACCAGATGTTGTTGAAAAGGAGACGGTGCTGTCGTGCCATGACAGGGATTTAGATGAGGGTGTCAAGATGGGAGAAGGTGAAATGGGCCGGTTGTTGGAGTAGGTGGCGTACATTTTTAGGTGGAAAACGGAATGGGCAGCGAGGGATATCTGTTGGAGGGTGTGGGGGCGCTGAAAAGGATGAACATTCTGTAGGACGATGGTGAGGAATCTGATGATGTCCTCAGCGGTAGGGGGTGGGCGAAGGAAATTGCCGGGAGGGGTGTGGGTGTCCAGAAGGCAGACAGGAACAGTGAGTTCTGAAGTGGTAGGAGGGGGTTGGGCCTTACACTTCTGGGAATAAGTATGATGAGGGAGATTACAGGTATTACAGGAGCTGGGGGAATGGAGATTGGGGCACTGCCGTAAAAAGTGGGCTTGCCTACAGTGCGGGCAGGCTGGGGCATCGCGGCACTCAGATGTCGGGTGTGCATTATACTGCAAGCACCTTTGGCAGCGGAGGGATTGAGGAGGGGACGGAAAGGGTCAACTTGGAAGCGTTGGTGAAAGAGAAGGGCACCCTCCTTCATGAGATGGTCGATGGAGGGGGCGTGTTAAGAAAAGAGCCGCATAAGGTGGGTGGGGCCAGCTGAGTTATGGACACGGCGAACCGCACAAACCTCCACATGGGGATGCGCCTTGAGCTCCGCCAACACCTCCTCCTCCGTGATCGCCAGACTAAGCCGAGTGATCACGGCGGTGAGGGTCGGCGTGTGACGTTGGGGTTGGTGGAAGGAGGCAGGGAAGGAGCAGGGATGAGGGAGGCATGTGGGCCAAAGTGGGTGACAGGGATGCGGGAAAGGAGATCTGTGTGGAGGGTAGGGCTGGGGGAGGAGATGAGCACCGAATCATGGTGAGGAGTGAGGAGGGAGATGGGGGCACCAGGAAAATTCTGGCGAAGGAAGAGGGGGAGATTCCGGGCCTCAAGAAGGGAGGGATCAGGACGGGAGAGGAGGTAGCGGTCGGAGGATGGGGTGGAGGAGGAGGAGGAGGAGGAGGAGGAGGGGGCAGGGACAGGCGGGGAGACATCCATGGCATCATGGGCTGGGGAAGGGGGACGAGGCGGAGTCTTTTTGGGAGTAGAGGAGGCAGGGGTGCGACTGGGGCGCTGGACGGCGGTGGAGAAGGTGTGGGGGATGGGAGCGAAGAGGAAAAGCACAGGACAGGACAAAGAAGCAAACGAGGGACGGACAAGGCGACGAGAAACGCAACGTAAAATGGGCGGAGAAACTATGAAGGAGACTGGGGCCGAAGCCCCACTCTGCTGCTGCTGCTGCTGGCGGGGGAGGCGACTTGGCTGGCCAGCCGGTGGGGACGCTGCTGCTGCTGCTGCCAGACACTGCTGGCTGTGGGACGCTGGACGCTGGCTGGCTGCTGGACGCTGGACGTTGGACGCTGGCTGGCTGCTGGACGCTGGCGGGGACTGCTGCTGGACGCTGGCAGGAACCGCTGCTGGCTGCTGGATGGTACCGCTGCTGGACGCTGGCTGCTGGCTGCTGGCAGGAACCGCTGCTGGACGCTGGCTGGGACCGCTCCTGAACGCTGGCTAGGACCGCTGATGGACGCTGGCTGGGAACGCTGCTGGCTGCTGGCTGCTGGCTGGGCCGCTGCAGAGTGGCTGGCAGCTGCAGTATAACTATCACATCGATTAGAACCGAAAGGCCAATCGAAGGGCGGTATCCTTCCGGTTTACCGCCAGAGATGTTACTACGACTATGTGTAGACTGCATGATAACCGCTGCTATCCCTTTCACCTGCAACGAGTGCAAGGAATATCAGGAGCTGATTTCTCTCTACAAGTAGGGTTTTGTCGATAATTTTGGCACCAGATCTTTACAATAATGAGATTTCTGTCGTCAGTCCTCTTTACCCACAAAGCAACCTTCACCGGAACTTGTTACGACATAGCCGTCATCTGTGGGCTACAGACATGGCCGTTCGTCAGCGCCATCTATTGTGGAGACAATCCATTAGCGAACACATGCACATAGGACCATCTCTTCCTCCATTTTCACTCAGGAACCCGTCCCTGCACTTTGTCGGTTTTACTGACACTGACACTGTATAGTTAGCAGAACGACTACTAATCTGGTAAAAGCTACTAGTATGCTACGTATACCACAGGTTCAACATTTGATGCACATTAACACACATTTACCTCATAAATTTCAGGAAATGACAGTTATCGAGACGTCTATTGTCGCACCTTGAACTAACATTGTAATCAACAGGCTAGCTTTCAGCCAGTCGGTTGCTAAAAAAATGGGCCCAACGCCGTAGTATGTCTCTCAATAAATTTTGAAAACATTCCCAATTTTTAAGATGTTTCGATGCAGACAAAAAAGTGAGAGCGAAGTGAGTCCCGCATTCCTTCGCTCCCGAACAAAAATAGCGGTGCGTAAAATGCTACCGTGACTTGAATGAATGCGAAACGTGGACAAACTCTTCTGGAATAAAATCATCGCTATTGACGAGACTTAGTTTTATCAGCACGAAAGTACTGCAAAACGACACAGTGCATAAAATCGCATGAAAGGACTACATTTGAGCACATAACCGACAATCAAGCCAAACTGACGTGTTGAATAAGACACAAAAGAAAAATTTGTCTGACAGTTTCAAATGCATGTATTAAAGCATTCTGCGCTGTACACAAGCGCAGAGAGACTATGTAGAAAATACGAAAAATTGAAACCACCATTTCAATTGGTCCATTTTTTATTTATTCAGTCTCGTAACGGTTTGGACTAGCGATGAAAAGTTACTCAGAATAAATCTGGAACGCCTATTGGTTTGTGGTCATGATAAAGAGATCCCAGGTAGTGTGGTGATATGGCGTACAAAGGATGCTTTTCATACGAGCGTAAGTCAATTATTACCCACAAAGTAGTTATAAAATTTTATAGTATGCCAATAGTAAACTTACAATAATATAATTTTTCGACATAGTCTCCTTGCGTTTCAATGCTCTTGGTCCATCATTGTACAAGCTTCCCTGTGCCCTCATAAAACAAGGTTCTCGGCTGAGCTGCGAGCCAAGAATGCACCGCTTCTTTCACTTCTTCGTCCGAGGCAAATCGACGGCACCTTAATGCCTGTTTGAGTGGACCGAACAAGTGATAGTCAGAAGGGGCAAGATCGGGACTATATTCAGAACGATCCAGTACTTCAAATTTGAGTTTCTGGAGCGTTTTAGCAGTTTGGGAAGCAATGTGCGGACAACACACCTTTTGAGAGCAATCCTAGGCGTCTGCTTTGAATTACAGGCTTTAACCTTGCATTAAGCATCTCACTGTAACGTACAGTGCTTATTGTTGTGCCTTTCTTGCCATAATGTTTAAATACTGAACCTTGTGCGTCCCAAAAACCCGTAAGCATCTGTTTTCCTGCAGGCGGTTGGGTTTTGAACCTTTTCTTGCCCTGAGAATTAGGATGTTTCCATTTCATACTCTGCCGTTTACTCTCCCCCTTCTAATGATGGAGCCATGTTTCGTCAGCAGTAATGATTATGTCTAAGAAGTTGTTCTATTCACTACCATAGCGATCCAAATGTTTTTACAGATGTCAAAGCGCGTTTGTTTATGTACCTGTGTGAGTTGTTTTGGGATCCATCTTGCACAAACTTTATGCAACCCAAGTCTGTTGTGGATGATTTCGTAGGCAGAACCGTGACTAATTTGCAGACGATGTGTCACTTCATCAATAGTTAATCGTCTGTCTAAGAGAATCATTTTACGTTAACGCTCGATTGTTTCTTCATTTGTGGCGGTAAATGGTCATCATGCTCCTTCATCGTGCACAACACTTGTGCGACCATTTCGGAATTTTTAAACCCACTCGTAGACACTCCGTTGTGTCAAAATACTGTTCCCGTACTGTACCGAAAGTCTTCGATGAATTTCGGCCCCTGATACAGCTTCCGACCACAAAAAACGGATCACTGAACGGCGTTCTTCTTTGGTGCAAATAGACAGCGGAGCACCCATGATTAACAGCACGGCAGCGAAAACGATACTAACCTACCAGCTTGAAAATTGGAAAGATATAACAACAAATAAACAAACCCATCGTCATCAACGTAAAACGACAGCACTATCAAAATAAACAGAAATATAACTAAATTGTCGATAATAATTGACCTACCCTATATATCGAGTAGCACTGATAACGATTATGATGACAACCCTATATCGCTTCTTTTTTCCGCGCCAGAACGAGCCAGGGAGTCAGGTGGTAGTGTTTAACCGTGTGCTTGGTGTGAAGATGTTAAGGAATGAGGCTAAGAGACCAAGTAAATCTTGTGACTATAAATGTGTTTGATGCTGTGTGACCATTCTTGTACCTCACGAGACGTAACCCGCGGTTCGCGGGGTCAAAAACAGCGAGAACAACCATGAGAACATGATTAGATGCCTGCGAGCATCTCATCTGCGCCGATAAATAGAACTTGGATTACCTATATTGCCACGAACGCCGCATCTGGATTGCAGTGTGGAATGATGTATTGATCAGTAGTGTTACTGTAGGTATAAGTGTGTCAGAATAACTGTTACTTTGTGAAGCGTGTAACACTGCAATCCTGTGTAGTGAAAGTGTTATAAAAAGTACATCAATGGATTATACTAGGCTGAAACTTAAATTTCGGTAATTTGCACTCCTTTATTCCCCTTGTTAGTTATCATTTATTACAACAAAGCTCATGCTGCTGCTCCTAGACTGCAAGGGAAGAAGCGAATGACGATTGGATTTACGAGGTGATTGGGTAGGAACAAGCCATAGCAGAGGGAAACTATAATCCCACCCCCCTCCATTCGCTTACACCTCGTATTTATAGCTGCAGAATTATGGCACCAACTTTTTATTAAATGGTACTATATTTTTTGTAAGTCTTCAGGAAATCTTGAACGACATAGTATTTGACGATCTCGATAAAAAAAAAAAAGATAAAACCACCGCAAACCACTGTTCGTCCATCAGAAAAAAGACACCGAACAAACATCTTCCCTGCTGTATGAAATTTAAGGAAACTCGTGAGACAGTTGTCTTTCGAGTTTCTGCCTTTGTATGTTGATGCACATCACTTTGCGCTCTGCTATGTTAGCGATGGGCAACTTGCACATGAATCGCTTCGGACTTCGATAATGTGTACGTCAGTCGAAAACGAGGTTATGGTTTTCGTTCATGGCCATCCTCGAAACACTCTGAAAGCAGCCGTGCTGTCGTATGCTGGAAGGTATCAAGATATTGCTCTCACTCTCTGTATACGGAAATATTATCAAAACCATCCTTGAACTTGACGTTCAAGGAATAAAAGGACGACATTTTGTTACGGTACAGACACCTAAGCTGCGGTAGCAAACGATCCACGTATCACTATGAGGCAGCTGAAATTTGCGATTGGGATCAGCACAGCGGTGATCTTCAATACTACATTTCAGGGTCTTTCGTCCTTTCCTCATTTCGCTGCCGCCACAGTTTCATGGCAATAGCATCCATGGAAATGACTTGTGCGAGTGCGTGCTGAAAAGCAATGTGTCCGAAATTTTTACTTGAAAACTATTAGAGTTTTTAAATAAAACAACCATTATTGCCCTTATAATTCTTTTTACTTCATGTATACATATTTATTTCACAATGTAGTCACCTTGGCAACTGATACCTATTTCCATATAAGAGACCAGATTGTTGACAGCGTGGCTGTAGAAAGTTTCACTTTGTTGATGAAGTCACAACCTCACCTCTGCTTGCATCGCTTCATCACTGTCGAAGTGAAGTCATCGAGGTGGTTCAAATGACTCTAGGCACTATGGGACTTAGAACTACTTAATTCTAACTACTTGGAAAAGCAGTTGAACGGAATGGACAGTGTCTTGAAAGGAGGGTATAAGATGAACATCAACAAAAGCAAAACGAGTAGTCGAATAAGTCGGGTGATGCTGAGGGAATTCGATTAGGAAATGACACACTTAAAGTAGTAAAGGAGATTTGCTATTTGGGAAGCAAAATAAAGGATGATGGTCGAAGTAGAGAGGATATAAAAAGTAGACTGGCAATGGCGAGGAAAGCGTTTCTTAAGAAGAGAAATTTGTTAACATCGAGTATTCATTTAAGTGTCAAGAAATCGCCTCTCAAAGTATTTGTATGGGGTGTAGCCATGTATGGTAGTGAAACGTGTACGATAAATAGCTTAGACAAGAAGAGAATATAAGCTTTCGAAATGTGGTGCTACAGAAGAATGCTGAAGATTAGATGAGTAGATCGCATAAGTAATGAGGAGGTATTGAACAGAATTGGGAAGAAGAGGAGCTTGTGGCACAACTTGACTAGAAGAAGGGATCGGTTGGTAGGACATGTTCTGAGACATCGAGGGATCACGAATTTAGTGTTGGAGGGCAGCGTGGAGGGTAATAATCGTAGAGGGAGACCAAGAGATGAATACACTAAGCATATTCAGAAGAATGTAGCTTGCAGTAGGTACTGGGAGATGAAGCAGCTTGCACAGGATAGAGTAGCATGGAGAGCTGCATCAAACCAGTCTCAGGACTGATTACCACAACAACAACAGCAACAATTCTAACTAACCTAAGGACATCACACACATCCGTGCCCGTAGCAGGATTCGTATCTTTGTAAGGTGTCAGGCAAATCCAACACCTTACATGAAAACCCTGACATAATAAGCAAATCTACTAGTATGTCACATAGCTCTGAATAAATCGTGACATTAAATTAACCAAAGTAATACAAGTAACGAGTGAGCAAATGGAATGCCACAGACTAACACAAGAATGCCTAAATGCATGTCGTACCTTCCCACCGTGAGGCAGACGCAGTTCCGAGGGGAGAAACGAGGACAGAA
The DNA here is from genome assembly GCF_023897955.1 of Schistocerca gregaria. Classification (NCBI taxonomy): domain Eukaryota; kingdom Metazoa; phylum Arthropoda; class Insecta; order Orthoptera; family Acrididae; genus Schistocerca; species Schistocerca gregaria. The sequence goes on from NC_064925.1 coordinate 531,937,835, forward strand.
GCTGAGAGCAGAACCGTGTTAAGCTAGATAAGGGAGGGGCTGGGCACCCACGCCGCGAGCCTACCTGTACGAGTATACAACCCGCACGTTTTAGCGTGAGACTTTTTAGCGTCTCTGTTACGTTGCAAACTTTAAAAACATTGCCCCACCACGAAAAGTATAACGTTTCTCATTGGATAGACAGAATTTTTGTAGGCGGAGCTTAAGCTTAACATTGAGACCCTGATTGGTCAGATGAAAACATAGCCAAATGGTTTTTTTTAACTAACTTCGGTAAATTGTAGTAAGGAGAAGTTAGAGGAGAGTTGGTTCCGAGACGGCGAGCTGGATGGCTGCTGCGCCGGCCGCTGCCGCCTTGACGCTGCTTAAACACCGACAAGGTAATGAACGCACGCGATGCCGCATTTTTGAGTGCATAAGGCTTCACTCAGAGCTGCAGAAGTCTCATCTGTTACACCCTCTTTTTGCGTAATACTAGTGTACATTTGCCACTTGAAGAACAGATCTGAAACGCGATGATTTTTCTTTTATATAGTTATTGAGAAGCTACATAAGCCACTGTAATTTACGACAAGTTAGATAAGTAATTAAAGATAATTGAGGGTCACTGTAGACCATTTTGATAGTTTTCTCTTTTGTGAAACTTAATTTAAACATAGATTGTAGATGTGATAAGGCATAGTTCATCCTTCGATCAATTGTAGAACTTGGAAAACCACTCAGGGAATATTCGTTCACATTTTTGTTGAACGCAGTTGGTTTTTACCATCCTGTATTGAAAAATTTTCCTTTTATCAATAAGCAATTTATAAACGATGTTATCAATGGTAAACGTAACTGCTTTTTCGACGTTATTTTACCAGCTAACTAAAAATAGGAAAGCCTTGAACCCTTTCCACTAAATTTAGTTAGTATTAAGATTCTTTTACAGGGAGTGCAGTGGAGCTGACGCTGAGATCATTTAGTATTTGATTATATCATCGCTAGTCTCACTGAACTCTTCTGAATTCTACATGTCATGTGTGGTCTGGCGTCTCCTTACCAGCAACAGGTCCCAGGTTCAAACTACACTCCTGGAAATGGAAAAAAGAACACATTGACACCGGTGTGTCAGACCCACCATACTTGCTCCGGACACTGCGCGAGGGCTGTACAAGCAATGATCACACGCACGGCACAGCGGACACACCAGGAACCGCGGTGTTGGCCGTCGAATGGCGCTAGCTGCGCAGCATTTGTGCACCGCCGCCGTCAGTGTCAGCCAGTTTGCCGAGGCATACGGAGCTCCATAGCAGTCTTTAACACTGGTAGCATGCCGCGACAGCGTGGACGTGAACCGTATGTGCAGTTGACGGACTTTGAGCGAGGGCGTATAGTGGGCATGCGGGAGGCCGGGTGGACGTACCGCCGAATTGCTCAACACGTGGGGCGTGAGGTCTCCACAGTACATCGATGTTGTCGCCAGTGGTCGGCGGAAGGTGCACGTGTCCGTCGACCTAGGACCGGACCGCAGCGACGCACGGATGCATGCCAAGACCGTAGGATCCTACGCAGTGCCGTAGGGGACCGCACCGCCACTTCCCAGCAAATTAGGGACACTGGTGCCCCTGGGGTATCGGCGACGACCATTCGCAACCGTCTCCATGAAGCTGGGCTACGGTCCCACACACCGTTAGGCCGTCTTCCGCTCACGCCCCAACATCGTGCAGCCCGCCTCCAGTGGTGTCGCGACAGGCGTGAATGGAGGGACGAATGGAGACGTGTCGTCTTCAGCGATGAGAGTCGCTTGTGCCATGGTGCGAATGATGGTCGTATGCGTGTTTGGCGCCGTGCAGGTGAGCGCCACAATTAGGACTGCATACGACCAAGGCACACAGGGCCAACACCCGGCATCATGGTGTGGGGAGCGATCTCCTACACTGGCCGTACACCTCTGGTGATCGTCGCGGGGACACTGAATAGTGCACGGTACATCCAAACCGTCATCGAACCCATCGTTCTACCATTCCTAGACCGGCAAGGGAACTTGCTGTTCCAACAGGACAATGCACGTCCGCATGTATCCCGTGCCATCCAACGTTCTCTAGAAGGTGTAAGTCAACTACCCTGGCCAGCAAGATCTCCGGATCTGTCCCCCATTGACATGTTTGGGACTGGATGAAGCGTCGTCTCACGCGGTCTGCAAGTCCAGCGACGAACGCTGGTCCAACTGAGGCGCCAGGTGGAAATGGCATGGCAAGCCGTTCCACAGGACTACATCCAGCATCTCTACGATCGTCTCCATGGGAGAATAGCATCCTACATTGCTGCGACAGGTGGATATACACTGTACTAGTGCCGATATTGTGCATGCTCTGTTGCCTGTGTCTATGTGCCTGTGGTTCTGTCAGTGTGATCATGTGATGTATCTGACCCCAGGAATGTGTCAATAAAGTTTCCCCTTCCAGGGACAATGAATTCACGGTGTTCTTATTTCAATTTCCAAGAGTGTAGTTAATTCCCTAAAAAACATTATCAGAGCGTCGTTGCGCGAAAGTGGTAGGGAGACACGATATAGTACAAACAGACACCACCATTAATGTTTAGACCTTCGACCGTAGCGGCAGCTCGGTTCCCGACCGAAGCGCCTAGTACTGCTGGCCCACACCGGTTGGCCATCAAGGTGTTCTTTAACTTCTGGAAGCAGATAAAAATCTAATGGGATCAAGACGGGGATGATCAATGGCAGTGAACCCAATGCGTCGGATAGTTGCGGACGTAACAGCCCTTGTGTGTGTGTGTAGGAAAAGTTCAGTGTTTAGAAACTTCATTATAACACGCGGTTTCTTACGCACCGACGTAGCCACGTTACATGCTCTATTTAGAAGCCTTCTAGAGGAAGAGGCTGGCCACCTGTGTCAGCGAGGTGGGAACGTAGACCGAGTAATATGCATGACATGTGATACCTCAATCGAAACTGAGAATCGAAAAAACAATTCAGAGGCATTACTTTTCAGCACGCCAGCGCAACACGGGCTTGTGTGTGAGTCCAGAATGAAATTCAGCCTGCAGTAGTATATGTCTGGAATCTCTTTAGTGCAGTATTGGAGCTGAAGGTCTACATTTTATGGACTTGATATGACTGCCATAACAGTAAGTATATGAACTATATCTACATAAACGGCAGGTTCTATGGTTAGTCATTGAGTGATGTGGCACTGTTGCTTCGATCTGTCAGGATTACGTACCCAGTCTCCCATACAGGCAGTGTGGGATCGAAGCGATGGAGGGACAGGAATCTGTCGAAGGTACAGGCACTCGCACCAAGGTTGATGGAGTTCAGTAAAATTTGCAAATGCGCCAGTTAATTCGCCTGCCATATGACTGAATGGTTTTGCTGTATCAAGTCCGGCAGAATATCCCTTCTCCGCCTGCTTTTCTCCCGTATTCCATGCCAGAGAGGAAGGTAACCCTGGGAACATAAATTGGGTGTGTTTAATATTTATTAAAATTGATAGTAAACATAAGATGTAGCCACAACCACCTGTCCTAAATATGGATGACCGCTCGTTATGAACGAACGTGGGTGTAATTAGAAAGGTAAGGAAATGGATAACTTCGTCGCGTCTTGTCACACTTCTGCCACACTTGATGGCGCGTCTCTAAAAGCGAGGTCACGCGGTTGTTCCTTGCAAATTCAAACTTTAAGGAGTTAAATTGGGCTGAAAGAATTAGGACAGAGGAACCAGGTGCTTCCTCTCCTGTCTTCTGATAGAAGAAACTCATGGAACCCTGACAAATTCGTGTTGCTGATTCCTCTGTACATTCCCCTCAAATCTGTTCGCTTTCTGAACACAGAGAAGAGGCAGTCTGCTTATTGAACTTGAGCTATGTGGGCAAGCAACCGTCTCGTCGTAGCGATCGGACTGTTGCTTCAGTGCACACGTGAACAGTAATTTTTAGGTGAGAATTAGTTCTAAGGAGCTATAGAAACCTTTATAACTATTAAATTTAGTCATTAAGACTAGTACAGGTGTATCGTGACTAATGATTTTGTCCAATTTTATGTAGATTAAGAAGGAATATAGCTTGATCCTTTTTGGTTATGATTCACTTTTTGCAACATGTGCCCACTTAACTTTCGTGACTATTTCTGCTGCGAGGCACGAGACGGCTTTTACGATTCAGTTGTTGATGGAAAGTGGTGAATTTTGCTTTTGATTACCCTGTGAGCTTGGATCGTCATGTGTGATCAATTTCACGTCCATGTTGGGTCGCTTAATCTATTCAAGCCTGGCTAACAGATGATCATCAGTACCTCATCATTGTTTGCTTGTGAGGAGCAATAGTATGGTCGTTCCATGTAAATGCAATTTCAGAAGTACACTCTGTCAGTATAATACGCGACTGGCCATTAAAACTGCTACACCAAGAAGAAATGCAGATCATACAGGGGTATTCATTGGACAAATATATTGCACTGTAACTGACATGTGATTACATTTTCAAGCCATTTGGATGCATAGATCCTGAGAAATCAGTACCCACACCAAACACCTCTGGCCGTAATAACGGCCTTGATTCGCCTGGCCATTGAGACAAACAGAGCTTGCATGGAGTGTACCGGTACAGCTGCCCATGCAGCTTCAACACGATACCACAGTTCATCAAGAGTAGTGACTGGCGTATTGTGACGAGCCAGTTGCTCGGCCACCATTGACCAGACGTTTTCAGTTGGTGAGAGATCTAGAGAATGTCTGGCCAGGGCAGCAGTCGAACATTTTCTGTATCCAGAAAGGCCCGTACACGACCTGCAACATGATTGTCCTTCTGAAATGTTGGGTTTCGCAGGGATTGAATGAAAGGTAGAGACACGGGTCGTAACACATCTGAAATGTAACGTGGACTGCTCAAAGTGCCTTCAGTGCGAACAAGAGGTTACCGAGACGTGTAACCAATGTCACCCCATACCATCACGCCGGGTGATACGTCAGTATGGCGATGAGGAATACACGCTTACAATATGCGTTCACCGCGATGTCGCCAAACACGTATGCGACCATCATGATGCTGTTAATAGAACCTGGATTCATCCGAAACAATGACGTTTTGCCATTCGTGCACCCAGGTTCGTCGTTGAGTACACCATCGCAGGTGCTCCTGTCTGTGATGCAGCGTCAAGGGTAACCTCAGCCATGGTCTCCGAGCTGTTGGAAACGTCGTCGGACTGTTCGTGCAGATGGTTGTTGTCTTGCAAAAGTCTCCCTCTGATGACTGAGGGATCGAGACGTGGCTGCACGATCCGTTACAGCCATGTGGATAAGATGCCTGTCATCTCGACTGCTGGTGATACGAGGCCGTTGGGATCCAGCAGGGCGTTCCGTATTACCCTCCTGAACCCACCGATTCCATCTTCTGCGAACAGTCACTGGATCTCGACCAAAGCGATCAGCAATGTCGCGATACGATAAATCGGAATCGCGATAGGGTACAATCCGACCTTAACAAAGTCGGAAACGTGATGGTACGCATTTCTCCTCCTTACACGAGGCATCGCAACAACGTTTCACCACGCATCACCGGTCAACTGCTGTTTCTGTATGAGAAATCGGTTGGAAACTTTCCTCATGTCAGCACGTTGCAGGTGTCGCCACCGGCGCCAACCTTGTACGAATACTCTGAAAAGCTAATCATTTGCATATCGCAGCATCTTCTTCCCGTCTGTTAAATTTCGCTTGTGTTACACGTCATCTTCGTGGTATAGGAATTTTAATGGCCAGTAATGTAGATATTCGTCATGCCACTGCTTAGTTCGTTAAACTTCGCCACAGCATCCGTACCATCACCCCTTCACTCGTGCCGTAAGTTCTTTCCTGAAGTATTTTGTGAGAGAGAATCGAGAGTATCTTGAGCAAACACTAATTGGTCGCTCTAGAGTTCACTTATTAACTTTGCGTTGCCCAGTTTTCTCCTTCGGCTTGAAACTGAGTATAATAATGTACACAGCTTGACACTCATGGACAAGTAGGCAGTGTTAAGTTCTTTATTTTTATAAATTCGTGGTATCCAACTGCTGCACTCGGGCACAGTGTCACAACCGCACTGTTAGAGTGCCGATTCACTGCCCGTCTAAGCGGATCGACTATACGCATGGCATGTGTTTTTCTTTCGGACATGCCCTTGGATCTAAAATTAGCAAGAGTGGAGGAAATGTGCAGGGAATGCCGATACGTGGTGCTACATTATATGGGAATGTGAGGCGGCCGAGAACGGTGCCGAGATAAACACTTTATCCTGGTGGCGCAGTGATTAACCCAACTGCTTCGTCAGCAGAAAATACTAGGTTGGAGTCCCGGTCCGACTCACATTTCCACTGGTCGTCGCTGATTCGGCATAAAGTCGCCATGCAGCTATATACCTATTCCATAGTTTTCTGAAGAGCATTCATCGGAAAAATCAACATGTAGATGGAGAGTGAGGTCAACCTCCCTTTTTTAGATGTGCTGATCTGCAGAAGACAGAGTTTATAGGAAACCTACCAATACAAACACGTATGTAGACGTCGCTTTGCACCACCACCCAGCGCAGAAGCAAACCGCGATGAACCCAATGTTTTCGCGTGCATTCCGCATCTATGACAGTAAGAGATCCAATCAGAGATCCATTTCCATAGGGTAATATTAATGGCCAACAGCAGTAATGACCTAACCATGAATATGGCCTTCAACCGCAGCGGTAATAATAATAATAATAATAATAATAATAATAATAGTAATAATACCAGTGGAGGCCCGGGAAAAGAATAGGTCTCCGGTATGTTCTGCCATTCGTAAAAGGTGACGAAAAGAACAAACCACTAGTAGGGCTAACCCCCTTTTGGTGTAATTAGTTGGTTCAGGACAGAACTAATGAAGCCTCGGACAAGTGCTGTCGTGGTCGGGGACGACGCTTGAACCCTATGCCCGTCCACAATGGTAACGACACTCTAAGCCACACGGAAAACGATTTAAATCCAAATAGAGGTGTTTTGCAGAATATGCTTCCTGCAAACACTCTAGAAGGAAAACAAAGACAGAGGATGAAATGGTCAGATGAAGTTAACCGACACCTCATGTTCTGTTATTACCAAGCAACAAACTTAGGAACCAACACAACTGGATACAGATCACAAGTATACACAACATTTATTACCAGATACCCAGAATTAAAATTTTTAACAGAACAACGACTAGCTGATTAGATCCGTGTAATAATCAAAAATAACAGGATACCCCAGACAGAATTACAAAACATCCAACAGTAAGTACAACAAATAATAGAACAAAATAATGTGCAATCAGATGAAGAAGAAAATACAGTAGTGGACTCAAACATCCCAGAGCAAACAAACAAAGAACAACACGCATCAATTAAACAATCAGAGGAAAACAAATTCTTAAGACAGCCACCAGAACAAGCACAAATATAACACGAAGTGACACACATGTTAGATATAGAAGAAAAATTACAGCTGACATATATAGAGTACAAAGACACAAATACAGGCATTAGACCATTCTTGCATAGAGCACCAAATAACCCACAAGTCGAAACAACAACAACTATCAACACACTCATACACAAAAAAATTAAAATACACTATACACTATACACTACTGATTTATATAGGAGCACTCACTATTCTAAATATACACACTAGGCAGAGACCAGAACCAACCAAGACACAGAAGAAACCCACAAAACCAGCATGACAACACAGGCTACAGATCAGAATAGTAATAATAATAATACAAACAGAAAGAAGAAAGAACCTTCTCTACATTTAGTAAGATTACCATTTTCGACTGGAGTAACACACCGTATAAGCAGAACCTTTTGGAAATATGGCATAAGGACTGCATTTTTGTTTCAACCGAAATAAGACTTTTCCGACAAATAAATTACGCCCATAAGCACGTCACCGCTGCCGGAGTGTGTGAAGCAATATGTCACTTAACAAAATATGTATTAGAGAAAGGGAAAGGACAACAGAAGAACGCATGAAAAAGCACGGACGCCACGTATGTTAAAGGCGAAACGTAAAATTAGCTGTAGCACAGCACCGGGAAGAAAGTGTTCAGCTTACGTATTTCGATCGCGTACACGTGATAACTAGAGAAAGTAATAGTGTAGAAGGGGACGTCCGTGAATCAATTGAAATATCGAAAACTGAGTACAACTGCAATACAGATGTCGGCTAATGGCTTCCGCCTTAATGGCTACCTGTTGTCACGGAGGTAAACACCCATCTACAGCTACCGAGGAACTAAAATAGCTAGCAGCTGATACCCGAGGCGGCACAATAACGATAGGCTAATATTTAGAATTCCCCTGTCTTTCAGTGTCCGCTTTCAGTATTTACCAAATGACAACGGCCCGCGAACAGCATCTTGAAGACCTTTACACAGTAATTCCACCTCACGTCGGCATTCCTGTCTCAGTGGTCAGAGTGGCTGACTCCTTCGCGGTTGGCCCAGATGCTATCCTCGGTACTGCCAGGGAGTTTTCCTTGGTGGGATGACTGGAAGGCGGTGGACTCAGCCTCCCGATACTGACTGAGAAGCTGCCTATGTGGGAGGCAGCTGCTCCAAGCTCTGGGAAGCTGAAAACGGCCGGGAGAGCGTGTGTGCTGACCCCATGTCCCTCTATACAGCATCCGAATGTCGCCATTGGCAGAGGGTGACACGGCGGCCTGTCAGTATTGAATGACCAAGTGGGGACAGCTCCAAAGCCCTCTTCTTTGAAAATGTGTGGTAAAATAGCATGCTGCAAGTGAACGCGGTTGTGTCTTTCCACTGTGCAGCCATCCAGGTACACCAGTGAAATGCTGAAGATTCAGGCATATGGGTTGAATAGTCGATCGTTGAAGATATCTGAAGAGAAGCATGACGCACCAGAATGTCAGAAGATTTTATCATCAGTGACGACGACCACTGAAACCTGCAGAGTCGTACAAGAAGCGTCCTACTTCAATGATGAAATAAGTACAATTAAACACTTCAAGTAGCTGTTTTTTATTCAGAGAAACGAGCTTTTGAGTGACCACCGAGCACCGTCGTCGTCAACCCGCTGACCAATGAAAAAAGTCTAATATGTTCTCGGTTAATTAACCATAATTGAATTTTCACCAACCTTCAAATAACCAAACAGAAAATATGATCCTTACACAAGCCCTGTTGTGAGTGTCGAAAGGAAAGGTAAAATTATATCTCACACGTATGGTATTCAGCACTAACACTAATTTCATGCATCTCTTTTTATTCGTCTACCTTGTGCAAATCTTTTCATCTCAGCATGACTGTTGAACCATAAACCCGTCTGAAGTTGCTTATTGCATTCATGTCTTGATCACGCTCTAAGAGTTTACCCACCCACTTACCTCGGTTACTGTATTAGCTATTTATTGATGCGTAAGGATATATTCCATCAACCTACCTCTTTGTGCAATAAATCACTTCTTGACTAGTCTGGATGCAATACTTTTTCATTGCTTAGCCCGTCTATTATTACTCACCATTCTACCGTAACAACAAATTTTTAAAGATTTATGCTTTTCTCGTTTGTTCTGGTCATCGTTCAGGAATTCCTTCCTTTCAGTGATGCACTCCAGTCAAATGTTATCATAACGGACTTCCATTTATATTCTATACTAGCGAACCTCTCTTTTTCAGAAGAGATGTTCTTGCTGTTACCAAGATGTATATTATGTCCCCTTTTGTTTACACATCATCCCTTACTTTGTTGTTCCTATTTCAAATTTGATTTACTGTTTTAGAGTATTACTTCTTTCTCAACCAACAGTGAGAATCAAAACCGTTTTCATCTTCGATATTAATAAACCGCTTTAGCTGTATGAAGTCCTTTATTATTAATCTCTGCGGGTTTCATGGCACTAACAGCTGCTTCTTCAGGTGAACATGTAACTAAGAAATTAGAGCTTGAAAGGTCGGTATTTTGTAGTTTCCTAGCTTTAAACTACAGATTTGAAGATGTAGCTCTTAGTGCCATGAAACTGGTAGTGATCTAAAAATAAAGGCGTAAATACAGCTGAAGCTGTTTATTATTACACAAAATAATGTCATAGCTGTGGTTGCCCAATTTACAAGGTTGTCTGTAAAATCGTTTCATATGCAAAATTTAGCTACATCTTTCAGATATTTCTGTAGAAGCCGGCCGTGGTGGCCGAGCAGTTCTAGGCGCTTCAGTCCGGAACCGCGCGACTGCTACGGTCGCAGGTTCGAATCCTGCCTCGGGCATGGATGTGTGTGATGTCCTTAGGTTAGTTAGGTTTAAGTAGCACTAGGTTCTAGGGGACTGATGACCTCAGATGTTACGTGCCATATTGATCAAAGCCAGCCACTTTTCTAGATAATCGCCCTTACGATTTTGACGTTTCTCTCTTCTTCAGAAACGCTTTTCCTGCCATTGCCAGTCTACATTTTATATCCTCTCTACCTCGACCATAATCAGTTATTTTGCTCCCCAAATAGCAAAACTCCTTTACTACTGTAAGTGTCTCATTTCCTAATCTAATTCCCTCAGCATCACCCAACTTAATTCGACTACATTCCCTTATCCTCGTTTTGCTTTTCTTAATGTTTATCTTACATCCTCCTTTCAAGACACTGTCCATTCCATTCAACTGCTCTTCCAAGTCCTTTGCTGTCTCTGACAGAATTCCAATGTCATTGGTGAACCTCAAAGTTTTTATTTCTTTTCCATGGATTATAATACCTACTCCCAATTTTTCTTTTGTTTCCTTTACTGCTTGCTCAATATACAGATTGAATAAGATCGGGGAGAGGCTACAATCCTATCACACTGCTTCCCTTTCATGTCCCTCGACTCTTGTAAGTGCCATCTGGTTTCTGTACAAATTGTAAATAGCCTTTCGCTCCCTGTATTTTACCCCTACCACCTTTAGAATTTGAAAGAGAGTATTCCAGTCAACATTGTCAAAAGCTTTCTCTAAGTCTAGAATTGCTAGAAACGTAGGTTTGCCTTTCCTTGATCTTTCTCCTAAGGTAAGTCGTAAGGTCAGTATTGCCTCACGTGTTCCTACATTTCTACGGAATCCAAACTGATATTCCCCAAGATTGGCTTCTACTAGTTTTTCCATTCGTCAGTAAAGAATTCGCGTTAGTATTTTGCAGCTGTGGCTTATTAAACGGGTTGTTCGGTAATATTCACATCTGTCGACACCTGCTTTCTTTGGGATTGGAATTATTATATTCTTCTTGAAGTCTGATTCATACATCTTGCTCACCAGATGGTAGAGTTTCGTCAGGACTGGCCCTCCCAAGGCCGTCAGTAGTTCTACTGGAACGTTGTCTACTCCCGGCGCCTTGTTACGACTCAGATCTTTTAGTGCTCTGTCCAACTCTTCACACAGTATTGTATCTCCCATTTCATCTGCATCTACATGCTCTTCCATTTCCATACTATTGTCCTCAAGTACATTGCCCTTGTATAGATCCTCTATATACTCCTTCCAACTTTCTGCTTTCATTTCTTTGCTTAGAACTGGGTTTCCACCTGAGCTCTTGATATTCATACAAGTGGTTCTCTTTTCTCCAAAGGTCGCTTTAGTTTTCCTGTAGGCAATATGTATCTTACCTCTAGTGCGATAAGCCTCTTCATCCTTACATTTGTCCTCTAGTCACCTCTGCTTAGCAGTTTTGCGCTTCCTGTCGATCTCATTTTTGAGACGTTTGTATTCCTTTTTCCTGCTTCATTTACTGCAATTTAAATTTTCTCCTTCCATCAACTAAATTCAATATTTCTTCTGTAACCGAAGGATTTCTACTAGCCCTCGTCTTTTTACCTACTTGATCCTCTGCTGCCTTCATTAATTCATCCCTCAGAGCTACCCATTCTTCTTCTAATGAATTTCCGAACCCCCATTTGTGACAATTGTTCCCTTATGCTCTCCCTGGAACTCTGTACAACTTCAGTTAGTCCAGATCCCATGTCCTTAAATTTCCACCTTTTTGCAGTTTCTTCTGTTTTAATCTACAGCTCATAACCAATAGATTGTGGTCAGAGTCCACATCTCCCCCTGGAAATGTCTTACAATTTAATACCTGATTCATACATCTCTGTCTTACCATTATATAATCCATCTGATACGTTGTACTATTTCCAGGATTCTTCCATATGTACAACCTTCTATTATGATTCTTGAACCAAGTGTTAGCTATGATTAAGTTATGCTCTGTGCAATATTCTACCAGACGGCTTCCTCTTCCATTTCTTTCCCCCAATCCATATTCACCTACTATGTTTCCTTCTCTCCTTTTTCGAGATAAGGCAGCAATAACCAAATTTAACACATCAGGAGTTATGGGGTTGTGTTTATAAACTGATTATCTATGATACCAAAAAACTGCGTATAGCACTGACAATGGTGATTACTGATTGGTGTAAAAATATGAAGACAAAAAAGGTAAATCGTAAATAGTGACGTATGGAATCTCCCAACACATTACGGCAAAGATTGTTCAACCCATAGTAGATATTGAACTGGATATTTCGAAATAAGGTGTTAATAATAAAATGTTAAGGTCACAGGTCTTACCATGTTTTGCTTGTAATCTGAGTATCCATCACACAAAATAACTGCTTAGCGCATCGACGGTGGTGATAACTGAGTGGTTTAAGAGACAAAAGGATAAAAATTAAACTTTTTGCTGATGTCTCCCTGTGTACAACAAACAATAGGGATGATAGCTTTAATGGGGCGAAATGTTGAGAGTCAATAGTGATCTGCTTCTGTAAGAGGTACATTTTTTTATCAGAATCAAAAACTAGTTAGTAATTTACGAACTTTAGCTCCATGTCTCAAAATACTTTGTACAGGATACTCTGCTATATCTATAATTTTTTTAAACCTTTAGTCCAGGGGTTTGGTACATCCTCTATACTCATAATGCTTTCATAATGTACAATAACTACGTTCTTCAAAAAAAAAAATCCTTTCTGCACGGAGTAGCTGCCGATGTGCTTACAAATAAGGCAATGTTTTGTAACGTTACCTTAGCCATTTCACTGTTTTCCACTGTCACCCACCAATTAGTGACAACGTTGCGGCGAGTTGCAGGTCGTTAATACCAACTTTAAAACACCCGGTGGGCGCGCAATTTGCACGCAGGCTGTTCAGCCCATTTCCAGGAACCTGTCTCCACAGCCCATTCCAGATTGCCGGACGCATACGCTGGCCTATCAGCTCCGCTCGTAGCAGTCAGCAACAGAGAAGCGTGTGTGTGCCGGCAGCTCGCTCGGCCGCGCTAAGTGATTGTGCTGGGAATTGATACGGGGCTAATGACGTCCCCGCTGTGGTGCCAGGAGCTGCGGGATCGACCCTGGGGAGCACCGCCGTCTATGATGTGTGCCGACAGCTGCTTGCGACCGGGGACAGGGGAGCTGCCAGTGAATGAGGCATCGATACGGCGAGTCACTTAACAGTTACCATTTAATAGCTTTGCTATGGACACAGTAGGGGGGCAATTTTAAAGTGCCGTACTGCTTTATAACTTTAAACTATCAACAATTTTCAGTTCAAAATGAGAACATTTTTCCTGGAACGTGAGAGGTTATTACAGCGATTTCTGTAAATGAAGGAAGAACATCATTGCTCGTAATGACCCTATACGATGAAAAGTATTCCAGCTGTGGCATGAAACGCCCCTTCTTTTGTAGTTCTGTCCCAAGTCTCTAACTCCGAATAAATACTGTTAATTCCCCGCCCCCCTCCCAAATACACACACTCACACACACACACACACACACACACACACACACACACACATACACGTACACACAATTACCTCTATTACCAAAAATAACCAATACTTGGTACATCGAAGCGATTAATACAAGCCGGCTGGGGTGGCCGAGCGGTTCTAGGCGCTACATTCTGGAACCGCGCGACCGCTACGATTCCAGGTTCGAATCCTGCTTCGGGCATGGATGTGTGTGATGTCCTTAGGTTAGTTAGGTTAAGCAGTCCTAAGTTCTAGGGGACTGATGACCTTACGAGTTAAGTCCCATAGGTCGCAGAGCCATTTGAACCATTTTTGATTACTAAGAACGCCTGCCTCCTCTCACTTACATTGTGCCTTAAGGCTCATTTTTCTCCGATTCGATACAATACTTGTTGATTATACACGCAATTTAATCACTTAATATTTAGTTGTCAATAATACTACATTTCACTGGTTTCTGTGCTTTTCTTGTCTCTACAGTTTATAGCCACGATCCACCACATGTACGCAGGCATGACAAACGGCGTGGGACACCTCCTAAAATCGTGTCTGTCCTCCTTTTGCCGACGAAGTGCGAAAACCCGACGTGGCACGAGCTCAAAACGTCGTTGAAAGTCCCCTATAGAGATATTGAGCCCTGCTGCCTCTACAGCCGTCCACAATTGTGTTGTCTCTGTAGGATTTTGTAAATGAACTGACCTCTCTGTTTGGTCGCATAAATGTTTGATTGGATTCATGCCTGGCGATAAGTGTTCACTTTAATATCTCCGACTGTTCTTCAAACCAATCGTGGACAACTGTCAACCAGTGACATGATATCATTGTCTGGAACATGAAGTCCTTGAAAGAGGTTGCAAATGGTCTCCAAGTAGCCGAGCATAACCATTTCCAGTTAATGATAGCATCAGTTGGACCAGAGGACCAGTCCATTCCATGTAAACAAAGTCCACACCACTATGGAATCACCACCAGCTTGCACAGTGCCTTGTTGACAACTTGGGTCCATGGCTCCATATGTCTGCACCACACTCGAACCTTGCCATCAGCTCTTACCACCTGAAACTGGGACTCACCTAACCAGGGCATTGTTTTCCAATCGTCTCGGTTCCAACCAGTATGGACACGAGCCAAGAGAGGCCCTGCTGCCGATGTCGTGCTCTTAGCAAAGGTATTCGCGCCGGTCGGCTGCTGCCGTAACCCATTAACGCTAAACCTTGCTGTAATGTCTTAACGGATATGTCCGACGTACGTACGGCTTCGATTTCTACGGTTATATCACTCAGTGCCGCTTGTCTGTCAGCACTGACAACGCTAAGAGAATGCCGCTCCTCTCGCCCGTAAAGTGAAGGCCGTACGCCATTGAGTTATCCGTGGTGAGAGGCAGTGCCTGAAATTAGATATTCTCGACACTCCTGAAATTGTGGATTTCGGAATAAGGAATTCCCTAACGATTTTCGAAATGGAATGTCCCATGCATCTAGCTCCAACTACGGTTCTCCGTCCAACGTCTGATAATTCCCGTCGTGAGGCCCTAATCACGTCGGAAGCCTTTTCACATCAATCAAATGGCTCTGAGTTCTATGGGACTTAACTTCTGAGGTCATTAGTCCCCTAGAACTTAAAACTACTTAAACATAACCAACCTAAGGACATCACACACATCCATGCCCAAGGCAGGATTCGAGCCTGCGACTGTAGCGGTCGCGCGGTTCCAGACTGTAGCGCCTAGAACCGCTCGGCCACCCCGACCGGATCACATGAATCACTTGGATATAGATGACAGCTCCACCAATACAATACCATTTTATATCTTGCGTACACCGTATTACCGCAATCTTCATAAGTGTATATCGCTATGCCCAAGACTTTTGTCACCTCAGAGTAAATTAGGAGCTCGTACTTTCAGTAAATAAATTCGAAACACGTAAACTGACATTCGATTTCGTCACTGTTCTACTTAGGAAATAAGTTTGCTTTCTGTTTCTAGTCTACGTTTGACATCCATTTTAGTTCCGGCAAGTCAGTTATTCTGCTGCCTAGTAGTAACCCTTTCCTACCTCTTTCAGCACGCCATTCACAGTCTAATACGAGTTCTCTTTGCCTACACTGTACTCACTGACTGTGTTCTAATTTTCTCGAGTTGTATCTTTTACTTTTCATTTATGATAGCGTACATTCCATTGAACTAACCTCCCAGATATTTGGCAGTCAGTGAATGGATACTGTATCATCAGTAAGGCGTACATTTTTTATTTCTCTCCCTTGATTTCCTTCATTGCTCGCTCTAGAATCAAATTTAATAGTTTCCTTCGAAGATTGTTACTGCTGTCTGTATTGTAGCTAACAACGTAGGCATAGCATTCATCTTGAACCTGACCTACACCGTCAATATTGCGGATATTATATAATGTTCTATGCATGGTCTCCAGTGGTTCCTTATAGAGGGACTGAAATTAGTTTGTTTCCTTACCCTCATTCGTCTTTGTTCTGTATTGGATCGAAACTGTCTCTTCACCTGCGTCATTACTGTTGACCACAGTAATGCCCACTCCACTGTTGCTGCCTCTCCATAAGCTCTGCTCCAAAATGTCCACCTGCCCCTGAAAAAGAAACTGTGAGACCTGCTGAGCAGTAGAACTGTACTACGTTACCTGCCCAGCATGAAATTACGACAGCAACGACAAGCAGTTAATGCCACCACATCGGTTATTCCTAATGGCACACAGTTCTAGTTGACGGCAAACAGTTAATGTCCACAACGCCCTCTGTGTATGGTGTTGCGCAGTCGTAGTTTCGACTGGAGAAACAGCACAACGCACCTGGCCACCATCCGCAGCTGGAAGCTCAAGATTTCCAGTAACGTTCGTCTTTCTTCTATCCCTCCAACATTTTCCGGTTTATGACACCTGGCCGAAGTTTTGTAAAACTCGACGCATAGAATCGCCATATTGGTGGTTTATTGGCCGAAGATAAAGACGGTAGAAGACAACAACGGAAACCTCCCTAACAGGGCAAAACTGTCCCTGTGAAAGAGTGCACGAAAAGGAATAAAGCCAGAACTATAAACCAGAAGTGAAGTTTGTGTTTAAAGCGCAGGCCAGTGTGTAACAGAAGAGCATTACATTTCCACATCCGTTGTGTGTTGTCAGCAAGTCAGGTAACTTATGAATCATTATTTCAGTGTGGTTATCGGGACCTTATAAGATGATTGTCTAAGTATATAATAATTAGTAATGGAATACTTTAGTTCATTGTTATATACACTTCTGGAAATGGAAAAAAGAACACATTGACACCGGTGTGTCAGACCCACCATACTTGCTCCGGACACTGCGAGAGGGCTGTACAAGCAATGATCACACGCACGGCCCAGCGGACACACCAGGAACCGCGGTGTTGGCCGTCGAATGGCGCTAGCTGCGCAGCATTTGTGCACCGCCGCCGTCAGTGTCTGCCAGTTTGCCGTGGCATACGGAGCTCCATCGCAGTCTTCAACACTGGTAGCATGCCGCGACAGCGTGGACGTGAACCGTATGTGCAGTTGACGGACTTTGAGCGAGGGCGTATAGAGGGCATGCGGGAGGCCGGGTGGACGTACCGCCGAATTGCTCAACACGTGGGGCGTGAGGTCACATCGATGTTGTCGCCACTGGTCGGCGGAAGGTGCACGTGCCCGTCGACCTGGGACCGGACCGCAGCGACGCACGGATGCACGCCAAGACCGTAGGATCCTACGCAGTGCCGTAGGGGACCGCACCGCCACTTCCCAGCAAATTAGGGACACTGTTGCTCCTGGGGTATCAGCGAGGACCATTCACAACCGTCTCCATGAAGCTGGGCTATGGTCCCGCACACCGTTAGGCCGTCTTCCGCTCACGCCCCAACATCGTGCAGCCCGCCTCCAGTGGTGTCGCGACAGGCGTGAATGGAGGGGCGAATGGAGACATGTCGTCTTCAGCGGTGAGAGTCGCTCCCTGCCTTGGTGCTAATGATGGTCGTATGCGTGTTTGGCGCCGTGCAGGTGAGCGCCACAATCAGGACTGCATACGACCGAGGCACACAGGGCCAACACCCGGCATCATGCTGCGGGGAGCGATGTCCTACACTGGCCGTACACCTCTGGTGATCGTCGAGGGGACACTGAGTAGTGCACGGTACATCCAAACCGTTTCGAACCCATCGTTCTACCATTCCTAAACCGGCAAGGAAACTTGCTGTTCCAACAGGACAATGCACGTCCGCATGTATCCCGTGCCACCCAACGTGCTCTAGAAGGTGTAAGTCAACTACCCTGGCCAGCAAAATCTCCGGATCTGTCCCCCATTGAGCATGTTTGGGACTGGATGAAGCGTCGTCTCACACGGTCTGCACGTCCAGCACGAACGCTGGTCCAACTGAGGCGCCAGGGGGAAATGGCATGGCAAGCCGTTCCACAGGACTACATCCAGCATCTCTACGATCGTCTCCATGGGAGAATAGCAGCCTGCATTGCTGCGAAAGGTGGATATACACTGTACTAGGGCCGACATTGTGCATGCTCTGTTGCCTGTGTCTATGTGCCTGTGGTTCTGTCAGTGTGATCATGTGATGTATCTGACCCCAGGAATGTGTCAATAAAGTTTCCCCTTAGTGGGACAATGAATTAACGGTGTTCTTATTTCAATTTCCAGGAGTGTACTTATGTGTTGAAAACAGTCATATCTGTGAAGTTAGGTCTCTTTCTCAGGAAGAAATAATTTACTGTAACGAAAATAGAGGTACTCGGTTAACGAAATCGTGAAACCATTAGGCCTTTGAGCTGGTGAGATTCTTCCCAGGTCGTTTCCGTTTCTGAGATGCCTTACCTTTGGGATACTTGCAGTAGCTTGACTCAGTGGACAGCACCGATAAAGGATCAGCACGTGGCCAGTTCGTTTTCCTTTTTCGGAACACTTTGTGGTTGGAACGAGGTGTCAAACTGAAATGGAAGGAGCAGTCAGCAAGCAGTTTTTGAGGAAGATAACGCAATCGCGCGTCATCAAAATTTTAATATTTTGTGCTAACATTGAGGCAGTTTATGAAGGAGGACTATAATACTGCTTTTACAGTAGTACGTCGTACCATACAAACTGTTGCCATAGATGCAAGATATTTCTAAGCAGAATTATGGTACTGCAATAATTGCTTCATCTTACTTCAAGAATGGTTCGAAAAGGTAGACAAAACTGTGTGCTTGTTCTATCTAAAATTCTAAACAGTATGAGACTTGAAGATACTGTAGAGGCATCACCTCTACTGCCTCCGACAAGCCAAGCTACTGACAACGTATTTCGTAATTATATATGCAACAGGGAAGCCAGGCTGACTGTATTTTCTTCGATTATTTCAGTATAATTTAATCTGAAAGGGAAGTACTCTATACTTAGTTTGGCTGATTAAAGTAGTTCACCTACTTTCTCGAGACTAAAATAGATTAAGTCTTGAAATAATTTATACTTTCATATTTATATGAAATTTTTCGTGTAGTGATTGTTGAGAAGGAAGTCGATAAACGTCTTGTAAGTGTAATTCGGGTACTAAAAGCTAAAATTACATTTATTCGACGATAAATTGATCGACTTTTTTATTTTTGATGAACACAGTTATATTCAAAATTCGTCCCATCAGGACAGGAGCCCTGTATTAGAACGTAGAATTATTTATTTTCAGGTGGAGAGTTCTCATGATGAGTTAGTATTGATTCGTGACCCGGTGGTAATTACTGACCCTGTGTTTTAGTGGGAAATATTAATTATCTAACCGATAATTAGCGGTAATAAGTGAAGTGAAGTATTTAACTTACTTACTGTATAGAACGACCCCTTTATTTTCCACTAAAAGCTCTGGAACAAGTAAAATAACCTAAATAATTCTCGAATATATTTAAACCCATTTTGAAGAGAGTTCAGTTCAAGCCAAAAAAATTCTCAGAGTTTAAATTTTCTTTTTCTTGGCGTACCCGCAGCTGGACAGTACGGAAGCCACTCAAGGTTACAGCAAGGTGACGGAGTTAGCAGACACGACCAGTCATTCGTAACAAAAGACGCTATATGTACGCAATGATTATGGATATAGTAGAGATGTGTAGGGTGTTATAACACGTGACTAGAGGTAACAGACTCCAAGGAGTGGCCATCATGCAGCATCTCAGGCTTTGAATTAGCGCTTGTGGCCACTTAGCGACGTCGGAAGGGTTGTTTTCATCCCACTGGCCGATTGCGCCATAAGACACCATTTACATCATTTCAGACCGTTGAGTGATGCTGAATTATAGTTAGGGCACGTAATGCAATAGATAATACTAATAACGTTAAATAATATTACACTTCGCCGATGTGATGAAAGCAATTATAAAATCAAAGAGAAAAACAGCTAAAAACTTTTGGTAGATTCCACAGAACAAGAACGCACTTTAGAGAAGCAAAACATCTCGCATCTAATTGACTAACTATAAAATAGACTGGATAGCAGGTGTTTCATCTCCTACTCGCACCAAAGTTGACAACAGAGCAGTCGAAAAAGAAGAAGAAGCAGAAGAAAAAGTAGGTAGGTACTGTTGATACCCTAACGGCTGGTAGGTATGTCACTACCCTTCCTTTTAAATCTACACACTGTGAAAATATGTTAAAGATAACTGAAAAGATATTGTAAGAAAGGCTGTCTGTTTACTTGCGGAAATATTTTCCTATCGGTTTCATTGTTAATATAAACATTCCACGGTATATGCGACAAAACTGAAAGGAATGATTTATTGCTGCGTAAAATAGTAGTCAAATAAACCTGCAGACCAGCGTTTTCCCGAGAACCAAAAAAAAGTCAGGCTGTCTCAGCACATTTGAAGGCTCCACCTATGTCGAAATTTTAATTCCTCTATTCTCCAGGCTCCTGGAGGCCAGATTTCGATTTCTTATTGTCTTAGACAAAAAAAACTGTGATTGGGAAAAGTAACCCTTTTCTTTTGAGACGGTGGCTGTTCCTGTGCTGACAATAGCGTTCCCATCGAAACAGTCTTCCCAGGCTCTCGCCGTACCAACGTGATTTCCAACTAGAGAGAGAGTATTTAGTGCCCCGCACGTTACTTAGGGTACGTACTAAGAGCCTATTTTGCCAGATAATCTTGTCACATGTTCTCGAGACTGTTGCAGACACAGATTGGGAATTTCCATCAGTTACGTAATACACCCATACCAACCAACTTAAATAGTGAAATACAAAAGGGTTATCCAAATTGGAAGATAACCTCTCCACGCTGTAATTAAAGATAGAGGAGAAACTTGGAAAATTACTGTGTAACAAAGGAAGCACCTTTCTAGCAATAACCGTGCTAAACGAGAAAGAAGCAAACAAATTTCTGTAAATTTTTCTTTCTTACTCGTAAATGATGTCTATTAAGATCTCACCGCTACAAACTGTGAATTGCCATTGCAATCTTCGGAATTGTGATGATAGTGTTATTTCGGAGGGCTGTTAGTATGCCTAGGGTCCTATAGATTATACACACTGATTTGAATCTACAGCTACATCATAGCCCGTAAGGTGTGGCGGAGAGTACTTTTTGCACCACTAATTGAGCACTGGAACCCTATTGCATTCGAGATTAGCGCGTGGGCAGAATGATTGTCGGTAAGCCTCTGTATATACTCTAATTTCTTGAATTTCCTATTCATGTCATACACATATGGGGGGGGGGGAGAGTAATATGTTCTCCAAATCTTCCCCGAAAGTGCTCTGTCGAAATTGCAGTAGTAAATCTTTCCGTGATGCACAACGCCTCTCTTGTCTTTTGTAATGTCTATGAAATTTGTTGGGCATTTCCGTGCTGCTCTCGTGCCGACTAAACGATCCTGTAACCGAACGTGTTGCTCTTCATTGGATCTTCCCCTATGTCTTTTATGAGGGATCCGACGTTGATGAACAATACTCAAGAATCGAGCGAACAAGCGCCTGATAAGCCACTTTCTTCGTGGATGATTTACATTTCCTCAAGATTCTTCCACTGAATCTGAGTCAGGAATCCACTTTTCCCACTATTTGTTTTATGTGGTCATTCCACTTAAGGTCACTCCGGATAGTTATTCTTAATGTTTTATTATTAATAGATATTTTCTGCAGAGGACAAGTCACGTTTCTCCTCTTGCATAACCTTTTCCGAGTGCATAGTTTCCCCTAAAATTACATTCTGTTGTATGCTCTACTATGCTGTTACAGTCCTACGGGATTATTAGATTTTCATCTCCTTTTAAATAAGAACATACTTTGCAGCCACCTTTCTTGTCCTTTGTATGTCTTTCAGCTTCAGTAAAGGTCCTTTTTAGTAATGTATTCAACCAAATTTACATCAGTACTAAATTGTGATCTAAGTCTATTTGGTCGAGGATACAGCTTACAATTCATAATTTGACTTGATAATCTCTGTCTCACCATGATGGAATCCAGACTGTGTCTTCCCATAACTCTAGACCCATTCCAAGTGTATCTTCTCTTGTTGTGATTCTTAAACCGTGTGTTTGCTATTATTCTTTAGCTCACCGCTGTAGCAAAATGCTATAGCGATCCTTCCGCCTCGTTTGTTTTCCAAAGATTTGTCGAAGCCAGACTCTAACACCAGATCCCCTGTTTCTCTTCAAATCTGCACCCGTCACCAGACAGGCCTGTACAATGGCAAGAACTGTCTGATTAGTGCAGAACATAAATGAATGAAAAAAGGGATTGGTGTTTAGTATCTAGATCAGCC
This sequence comes from Schistocerca gregaria, assembly GCF_023897955.1. Lineage (NCBI taxonomy): Eukaryota > Metazoa > Arthropoda > Insecta > Orthoptera > Acrididae > Schistocerca > Schistocerca gregaria. The sequence goes on from NC_064925.1 coordinate 531,960,368, forward strand.
ATAAACTTGATATCAAAATCAGGGACTATGCTGTTGGCGTAGTGAAGGAATTATGTTACACTGGAAGCAAAATATGTATGAATAAAGCAATGACGAGGATGTGCATTGGTTCATGAATGTGATTAAAATTCAGGCTGAATGTATATAAATGCTATAATTAACTGATGACATTGGTATCCTCAGTGAAAGTGGATCATTCTCACAGTTAGCTTTGGACTCAGAACATCTTAACTTATTCAGATAGCCATAAATTATTTGTGAGCATGAAATTTACTTCACGTTTCTGTCTCAAAACAGCAATTTCGCTAGTGTTAAATGTACAGTACAGGAGTACATTTGCCGACGTCTATTACTGTTGCAGACGGGAATCATTCAATCCCTGATTACAGCTAAAATCTGAAACAGAAATACAAATAAATAGCATACTATTTTGTCCCCCTCCCTTAGCTGAATGGTCAGTGCGCCTGACGGCCATGCAGCGGGCGCGGGTTCGATTTCCGGCAGAGTCGGAGATTATCTCCGCTTGGGAACTGGATGTCGTGTTCTTCTCAACACCGTTTCATCATCAACGATGCGTGAGTTGCCCAATGTGGGTTCAACTTAAATGGTATTCAGGGCCAGAGATTTCCGAAGTGGGGACTACCGTCCATCAATGCCGTGGGATAATTTCATTTCAACATACTATTGTGCTGTGAATTTGTAATCCACGGCATTTCTGCTGGACTGGTGCTTCAGTTCGCAGCGTTTTTGTAGCATGTTAGTAATAAGGTTAATATGGGTTTATTTATCGACTGTCGCCTTTTGTTTCTGTTCACAGTTGCTAACTGAGTTTATGTACTGTCATTTTGTAAGTGAGTAGAGCTGTGTACGCTATAAAATTGAGTGTCAAGTGGAGAACTCGTAACATTTCCGACATACTCTCCTGTTGGAGTTCAATACATGGGTGAGAGTGGCGTTGGCAGTGAGAAACATTTGCGCCGTATTTGGGGATAATCCCACTGCGCGCAGAACGGCAAGAAAATGGATTTCTCGTTTTAAGGAGAATCGTTTTCACTTCAGCGACTCTCCACGTTCAGGAAGACCTTCGGGCTCTAATGAAGATCGTCTAAACGCAGTAATCCAATGATCCACGTCAGTATAGTCAGGAAGTGGCAAATGTGAACAACTGTGACATTTACACCACCGTAGACATTTTCATGCAATGGAGAGGATAAAAAATATATATCTACAACTACATCCATACTCCGCAAGCCGCCTGACAGTGTTTAGCGAAGGGTACTTTGAGTATCTCTATCTGTTCTCCCTTCTATTTCAGTCTCGTATTGTTCGTGGAAAGAAAGATTGTCGGAATACCTCTGTGTGGGCTCTAATCTCTCTGACTTCATTCCCATGATCTCTTCGCGAGATATACGTTGGAGGGAGCATTATACTGCTTCACTCCTCGGTGAAGGTATGTTCTCGAAACTTCAACAAAAGCCCGTACCGAGCTACTGAGCGCCTCTCTTGCAGAATCTTCCACTGGAGTTTATCTATCATCTCCGTAACGCTCTCACGAGTAATAAATGATGATCTAACGAAGCGCGCTGCTCTCCGTTGGATCTTCTCTATCTCTTCTAGCAACCCTATCTGGTACGGATCCCACACCGATGAGCAGTATTCAAGCAGTGGTCGAACAAGTGTACCGTAACCTACTTCCTTTGTTTTCGGACTGCATTTCCTTAGGATCCTTCCAATGAATCTGTCTAGCATCTGCTTTACCGACGATTAATTTTATATGGTCATTCCATTTTAAATCACTCCTAATGCCAACTCTCAGGTAATTTATGAAGTAACTGCTTCCATTTGTTGACCTGCTATATTGTAACTAAATGATAAAGGATCTTTTTTTCCATGTTTTCGCAGCACATTACACTTGTCTACATTGAGATTCAGTTGCCATTCCCTGCACCATGCGTCAATTCGTTGCAGATCCTCAAGCATTTCAGTACAATTTTTCATCGTTACAAACTCTTGGTATACTACAGCATCATCCACAAATGTTATCCACAAGGTGATTTATATATATTGTGAATAGCAACGGTCGTACGACATCCCCCTGCGGCACACCTGAAATCACTCCTACTTCGGAAGGCTTCTCTCCATTGAGAATGAAATGCTGCGTTCTGTTATCTAGGACCTCTTCAATCCAATCACGCAGTAGGTCTGATAGTCCATATGATCTTACTTTGTGTGTACGGTTACCGAATGCTCTAATCCACAATCACTAAAATCACTTGCGCGGCAATATCAGCATCTCTGCTTGCTCGTCATGTACTGGCCCATGAACAACACTGGCCATTCATACATTGTACCATTGCTGGTGACGAGAAATTGTGTTTTTGTGCTGATATAACGAATAGAATGGATTTGTTGAGCCCAAACAAAGCAGCTACTCCCTCTACAAAGGCGTCGCTCATCTACATCTACATCTACATCTACATCCATACCCCGCAAGCCATCTGACGGTGTGTGGCGAAGGGTACCCTGAGTACCTCTATCGGTTCTCCCATCTATTCCAGTCTCATATTCTACGTGGAAAGAAGGATTGTCGGTATGCTTTTGTGTGGGCTCTAATCTCTCTGATTTTATCCTCATGGCCTCTTCGCGAGATCATCTCATCCACAAAAGATAGTGTTATGAATCAGTGACGGCTTGGTGCACTGGGAATTGCTTTTCCGATGTGTAACCATCGCTAGTAACATTGATTGCCAATAACTGAGACGCAGTTGCAATCTAAGAACAACGACCAGGGAGACTGCGTACACTGGAGCTACCCCCTCGAAGATAACACCCACCCACATTCTGTTTGACTGAAAAAAAATATTATGCAGGAGTTCAATTGGGAAATCATTCCACATCCACATTATTCACTGGATATTGGGCCCTTAGATATTAACCCTTTTCCGCTTTTCCTTTCAGGATAGGAATGCACTCCGAACATGGCTGGACTAAAAGCACGTGGTTGCTATAATGGCAGAATCGAAAACTTACCCCAGCGTCGGCAGACTGTTGTATAAACACTGAAGGAGACCATAGTCTTGATGGCTAAAGTCTCTGTTAAGTGCATCTGCTGTATTTATTAAACTTATGGAAAAATACTAAGAAATTATGCACCAGTCCAACAGTTACTACCCCATCTGGTCGGCCACGTTAGCTCGTCTAGGGCGGTAGCGCTTGGACAGGGTGCGCGGTCAGCGGCGCTTGCAGCTCTACTGGCGACGCTCCGAGTCTTGGTGGAAGAGTGCGACACGAGTGAGTGGCAGTCACCAGCTCCTCTCCGAGCGTTGAACATTTCCAGCAAACCAGCGTTGTGAACGTTGTCGGATAGCCTGTGGCCTGTCTTCAACAAGCAGCACGGGATACGGATAGTTGAGGGTGGCGACCGGTGTTTGCGGCTCGGGCTGTGTTTGCACGCGTGCAGCGGAGAGGGTGTCTGGGGCTGCCCAGCACACTAGCCTCAAGGAGTAGTTACGGAAGCAGTCTGATCGCTTGCTGGGCGACCAGGAACAAAGGAGTATCTGTAGGGCGAAGTACGGGGAGGGTACAACGCTGCAGAACTGTCGACGAGACGTCAGCACGTGGTGTGGAAGCTCTGTGCACACAACAATATGGTGGAGCAATTGGTGTCTTTTCCCCGACCGGTAGAACGGTCATTCAAATGGAGGTGGAGAAAATGGTCTCTTCAGGTGAAGGGGAGCACTGCCTGTGTGCTTAATTCAGTAACGGTTCCATCCTACCGCTCGAGTGATTAAACACAGTGTGCAGGGCTGAGTACAAGAAGGAGATATATCGGTTATATTTCCTGACACATGCCGGGGGCTGTACACTTTAAATGTAACTGTTGTATCCGAATTCTGTGTGTTGGGGTAAAGGCTGGATTTCAGTGCTGTTTATTGTATTAATCGCATTTTATGTACTGGTTAACAGGCAATATTGTGCACGGAAGTCAGCCGTCATCGTGAGGAGAGTTGTGGTTGTTGTTTGCGGATACACTAAGCGTGCAGTTTTTATTTTACTACACTACACGCCGTAAGCGTAATTAATTTGCGTCATACGTTAAGTGACCATGTATGTACTACGCCGTATATCAGAATGATTTGTTGAAAGAAATTCTCGTTGTTATTTCCGCTGTGAAAATGATCAGTTTGTAGTTTATAATGAACCAGGGTTACAGATATATGCACAAGTAGCTTTTTAGAGTGTTGCTGGTAGCCTCTTGTAGCAGCTGGTTGAAGATGATAGCAGTAGTACACCCGTACTAGGTTACGAGCTATGCAGATGAATTAGGTCTAAAAGTTGTTTTAGTATCCCATGGTTAACTGCAGGAGATTTATCTACTGTATTTCCTGACTCAGGACGGGGGCCATAAACTGATAACTTTACTGCAGTTTCCGAACTCTGTGTGTTGGAGTAGAAGATAGATTTTAATGCTGTTCACTGTATTGAAGGCATTTTATTTGTATTGTCCCGTTTTCGAAAACTCTAAGTGGATACGGAATAAGCTGTGTTCCTCTACAATTGTATTATTGATATGTTAAAACTCCACTCCTCCTACATCCTAGGCTACAGTATTTAAAGAAACGTAGTACCTAAACACATAGAATATGAAGAATTTGTGTACAAGTAGTGACTGTCTTTCCTTCGCTCGTGCCTTAGTCCCGTAGGCTGTGCACGGTCAGAGTTGTTACAAGAGGAATTGTCATGGTTAATGAAAAGGGGTGGCCGGATGTCCTTCCTTCAGCGACCCCATAGCCCCCAGGACGCAATCAGTATACCCAGTTGTCTGCGTCTATTGCAACCGTGAAATAATGCGAACTTGTTGCAAATGTCTGCGACTCGTATAACTGAGGGGGGATGTGAGGACCAGCACGGTAGTCACCTAGTGGAATGTGGAAAACCGCCTGAAAGCCAAATCCAGGCTGGCCAGCACACCAGCCCATGTAGGTAATTCGTCGGCTAACCTGGCCAGTCTCAAGTAGTGACTGTAGATAATTTGAAAATTAAAAATTGGTTCCTAATACCACTCTTTCACATAAACTGCAACAGATACTAAAAATAAATTAAAAATGAATTTAACTGAAAGTTATCGTTTTATACGAGGATTGTCCAGAAAGTAAGTTCCGATCGGTCGCGAAATGGAAACCACTGGGAAAATCCGATAAAGCTTTGCGCAGATGTATTGGGCAGTGTCTCTAGTACGCCCGTCGATCGTGTCGCGTCGCTCTTTTCAGTTTTGAGTGAACAGTGAGCCCAAAATGATGCGTAGGGAAGAGAGTCTCCCGCGAAGTATGAGTGCCTGGTTAGAGATTTCGCTTCTAAGCGCGCAGTCTGGAACCATGCGACTGCTACGGTCGCAGGTTCGAAACCTGCCTCGGGCATGGATGTGTGTGATGTCCTTAGGTTAGTTAGGTTTAAGTAGTTCTAAGTTCTAGGGGACTAATGACCACTGCAGTTGAGTCCCATAGTGCTCAGAGCCATTTGAACCATTTTTTTTAGAGATTTCGCCTGTGTCATGCAGCCCACATAACACAATTGTCGAGCAGTTCCTTCTTCATGCCAATACTCGGCCGCACACTGCGGAGGCAATCACCCACAGTATAGTCCGTAATTAGCTCCCTCTGAGTCTTATCTCTGATAACAAGAACCGCTGGGTATGAAGAAAAAATTTTTCCACGGACAACGAGCTGCAGACCAGAGCAGATAACTGGCCGAAATCACAGGCGGCTGCTTGTTAAGACGAGGATACTGGAAAGTTGATGCAACACTACGACAAAACTCGATGTTGGAGCGGCGACTATGTAGAGAAGTAGGTGGAAGATGTACCTAACTATTTCAAATAAAACGTTTCTGGTTTTCACTGTGGTTTCCATTTCGCGACCTATTGGAACTTACTTTCTGGACAACCCTCTGATATCGAACACTAAATAAAACTATTATTGCACAGTGTACGATAACTTAAGAGCTTCTTATGTCAATTGTTTTCTCACAATCTATTAGTTTACATACCTGGTAAAACACTTACACTCTTAAGAACTAGGTTGAGTGGCGCATAGCTTTCCAGTATTCGTACGAATTTCCTAGATGAATATATACTTGTGATGTGCCCCTGCATTAAGGGAAAAAAGTGACGGGATATTGCCGTGCTCTGCCAGTAGTATGCCTGGGGACCGCCATAGACTGAGCGAGGTAGTCTCGCTGCAACAATTTCAGTTTTTCTCGCACAAGAAGCACTCTGGGATGTCTGCGAGACGGCGTAGCGGCGGCGGCACTGTGGAACGAAACGACAGTAACATTTAGAGGCTAACGGCTGGAGTGATGCAACCCATCTGGCGTGTTAGCTGTCGGCGCTCCCAGCAAGGCAGCGGATGATTTCCAGGGCACTCAAGCGGCAGGTGGGAAACGTAGCTGTATCGCAGGTACTCCAGGAAAATTCCCAGCAAGTAATTTCCTCCTGTTTCCACATAGGATAGGACAATACATCTGCATCACACGCACACACTTTGTTACGCCCACACACACACGTACGTATGCACACATGAAAAAAAAATATCCGTATAAGCATATCGTTATCTAACTGAGATGTTCATGCATACCACTGTAAACTGACCACACTTTTTCTGTCATGGAGATGATAATCTCCGAAGAACAAATACAATTTCTTTCAAGGAAATAACAGAAATCCGTCAAGGAGATCTAGCTGCGGTAAGTAGTGTGAGTAGAGAAGACAGTCACTATCATCGTAAACCAGAGGTGCGCGAATCCCACGAGAGTAACAAACAAGCCAACACGTATCTTAAGATCCTCATATATGAAGTATAGACAAACGACAAATTACAGTGTAAGAATCAGGATGTTATGCTCTGTCACTCTCCATAATTTAAGAAACATTTTAAAGTACCCAGACAACAAAACCAAAACATAAAAGAAAAAATAAGAAATATGAATGTACCCTGAAAGGCAGAATTTTTGTGTATAGCAGCACAATCGAGTTTTTATCCATTTGCCGAATACTGCTGTCATGTGTGAGACTGATGTTCAACTTACCGACACTATGTGAATTGTCAATGGCATGATACAGTCAGCAACAGTTTTCTGGTATCATATCTTGCCTAATTTAGCTCCAACATGTCTCAGACGACAATACGCAGCTGACTGACAGTGGAGTAATAGAAGCAACGGATCAGATTCTACGAACTTTCAAGTCAACGTGGAATTTTCGCGCCTTTTGTAAACCAGATTTCCATCTAAGGTGCCCCTGTGTGATATAAAAACTCTAAATCAACATACTCCTTTTAATTTCCCAGAGAGTTGAAGGTCTACTGTCACACTTTGTGTGAGGCAAAGTATGGGGGATCAAATTGACGCAACCATACGACATAAACGTGTGTACATGGGAGGAAAATATAACGGTTGCACCCACATTAGTGTCTAGGCATGGGAGGTGCAAAGCATTTTTTTTACTTTTTATTTTCATTTTTTTTCCGTCAGTCTTCTGATTGGTTTGACGCGGCCCACCGCAAATTCCAGTCCTGTGCTAACCTCTTCATCTCAGAGTAGCGCTTGCAACCTACGTCCTCTGTTATTTGCTGGATGTAATCCAATCTCTGTCTTCCTCCACAGTTTTTACCTTCTACAGCTCCCTCTGGTACAATGGAAGTCATTCCCTCATGTCTTAACAGATGTCCTATAACTTGTCCTTTCTTTGTATCAGTTTTTTCCACATATCCTTTCCTCATTCCTTACTTTATCAGTCTACCTAACTTTCAACATTACTCTGTAGCATCATATCTCAAATGCTTCGATTCTCTTCTGTTCTGATCATCACACAGTCCATGTTTCACTACCATACAGTGCTGTACTTGAGACTACATTCTCAGAGATTTCTTTCTCAAATTAAGGCCGATATTTGATATTAATACACACAAATGCCATTTTTGACATTGCTAGTCTGCTTTTGATGTCTTCTTTGCTTCGTCAGTCACTCGTTATTTTACTGCCTAGGTATCACAATTCCTTTACTTCATCTGCTTCGTGACCATCGATCCTGATATTAAGATTCTCGCTGTTCTCATTTCTACTACTTCTCATTACTTTCATATTTCTTCGATTTACTTCCAATACCTAATCTGTGCCCATTAGACTGATCATACCATTCAGTAGATCATATATTTCTTCTTCACTTTTACTCAGGACAGCATTGTCATCAACGGATCGTATAACTGATATCCTTTCACCTTGAATTTTAATTCCACTCCTAAACCTTTCTTTTATTTCCATCATTGCTTCCTCGATATACAGATTGAACACTAGGGGGCGAAGGAATACATCCTTGTCTTACACCCTTTTTAATGGTTCAAATGGCTCTGAGCACTATGGGACTCAACTGCTGCGGTCATTAGTCCCCTAGAACTTAGAACTACTTAAACCTAACTAACCTAAGGACATCACACACATCCATGCCCGAGGCAGGATTCGAACCTGCGACCGTAGCAGTCGCACGGTTCCGGACTGCGCGCCTAGAACCGCGAGACCACCGCGGCCGGCCCCTTTTTAATATGAGCACTTAGTTCTTGGTCGTCTACTCTTTTTATTCCCTCTTGGCTCTTGCACATATGGTGTACGATCCGTCTCTCCCTAAAGTTTACTCCTATTTTTCTCAGAATTTCGAACATCTTGCAGCATTCTACATTGTCGAACGGTAATTCTAGGTCGACAGATCCTATGAACGTGTCTTGATTTCTCTTTAGTCTTGCTTCCATTATTAACGGCAACGTCGGAATTGCCTCTCTCGTATCTTTACCTTTCCTAAAGCCAAAGTGATCGTCATCTAACACATCAGAAACATTTTTTTTAATCTTCTGTATATTACTCTTGTCAGCAACTTGGATGTATGACCTGTGAAGCTGATTGTGCCATAATTCTTGCACTTGTCAGCTCTTGCCGTCTTCGGAACTGTGTGGATGACAGTTTTCCGAAAGTCAGATGGTATGTCGCCAACTCATACATGTTACACACTACACACCAACGTGAATAGCCGTGTTGTTGCCACTGCCCCCAACGATTTTAGGAAATTGTGGAGGAATGTTAACTATCCCTTCTGCCTTATTTGACCTTAAGTTCTCAGAAGGTCTTTTAAATTCTGATTCTAATCCTGGGTCCCCTTCTCTTCTAATCGACTCCTGTTTCTTCTTCTACCACATCAAACAAATCTTCCTCCTCATAGAGGCTTTCAATGTATTCTTTCCACGCATCAGCTCTCTGTCTCGTCTGCATTTAACAGTGGAATTCTCGTTGCACTCTTAATGTTATCTCACTAGCTTCTAATGTTACCGAAGGTTTTTCGACTTTCCTGTATGCTGAGTTACTCCTTCCGACAAACATTTCTTTTTCGATTTCTTCACATTTTGCATGCAGTCATTTCGTCTTAGCTTCCCTGCACTTCTTATTTATTTCATTCCGCAACGACTTATATTTCTGTATTCCTGAGTGTCCCGAAACATTTTTTTTACTTTCTCCTTTCATAGATCTATTGAAGTATTTCTTCTGTTACCCATAGTTTCTTCGCAGTTACCATCATTGTACCTATGTTTTCATTTCCATCTTCTGTTATTCTTCAACTGCACTGACTACTGAGCTATCCCTTATTGCCGTATCTATAGCCTTAGAGAGCTTCGAGCTTATCTCGTCATTCCTTAGTACTTCCGTATCCCACTTCTTTCGGTATTGATTCTTCTGGGCTAATGTCTTAAACTTCAGCCTACTCTTAATCACTACTATGTTGTGATCTGCGTCTATATCTGCTCTAGGAACGCCTCACAATCCAGTATCTGATTGCGGAATCTCTGCCTGACCATGATGCAGTCTAACTGAAATCTTCCGGCATCACCCGGTCTTTTCCAAGTATACCTCCTCCTCTTGTGATTCCTGAACTGAGTATTCGCTATTACTAGCTGAGGTTTATTACAGAGCTCAATTAATCCTTCTGCTCTCTTATTTCTTGTCCCAAGACCATATTCTCCCGTAACCTTTTCTTCTACTCCTTCCCCTACAATTACATTCCAGTCTATTAGACTTTTCTCCCTCATTACAAACTGAATTACCATTTCAATATCCTCATACACTTTCTCTATCTCTTCATCGTCAGCTTGCGACGTCGGCATGTATACCTGAACTATCGTTGTCGGTGTTGGTTTCCTGTCGATAAGAATAACCTTACCACTGAACTGTTCACAGTAACACACTCTCTGCCCTACCTTCCTATTCATAACGAATCCAATCCCGTTATAACATTTTCTGCTGTTGTTGAAATTGCCGTATACTCATGTGACCAAAAATCCTTGTCTTGTTTCCACTTCACTTCACTGACCCCTGCTATATCTAGATTTAGCCTTTGTATTTCCCTTTTCAGATTTTCTAGTTTTCCTACCACTTTCAAGCTTGTGACTTTTCACGCCCCGATTCGTAGTAAGTTATCCTATCGTTGATTATTCAATCATTTTGTCATGGTTATCTCCCCCTTGGCAGCCCTCACCCGAAGATCTAAATGGAGGATTATTATGGAATCTTCTGCTAAATGAGAGATCATCATAACACTTCTTCAAATACAGGTCACATGTCCTGTGGATAAACGTTACGTGTCTTTAATGCAGTGGTTTCCATTGCCTTCTGCATCCTCGTGTCGCTGATCATTGCTGATTCCTCCGCCTTCAGGGACAGTTTCCCTCCGGTAGGACAAAAGAGTGCCCTGAACCTTCTGTCCGCACTTCCGCCCTGTTTGACAAGGCCGATGGCAGAATGAGGGGTGACTTCTTATGCCGGAAGTCTCTGGCCTCCAGTGCTGAGTAGTAATCAAAATTTAAGCAACAGCGAATTCCAACCAGGGACTCAAGACGTTTCGATTATGAATCAGAAACGCTATCCCAGGACCATGGGTACCTGAACTGTTCATAAATAAGTTCACACTGCAGAATATCACCCTAAAGAAGTGTAGCCAACAATAACTCACATTAATCGTGAATATCTGGCAAGAACTTTTTACGAGGACAAGAACGACTTCATATGGACTATCAGACTAATTGTGTGACTGGAGCGAAGAGAGATAACAGAACGCAGCATGTCAGTCTCAATGGAGAGAAGTCTTCCGAAATAAAAGTGATTTCAGGTGTGCCGCAGGGGATTGTCGTAGGACCGTTACTATTCACAATATACATAAATGACCTTGTGGATGACATCGGAGGTTCACTGAGGCTTTTTGCGGATGATGCTGTGGTATATCGAGAGGTTGTAATAACGGAAAATTGTACTGAAAAGCAGGTGGATCTGCAGTGAATTGACGCATGGTGCAGGGAATGGCAATTGAATCTCTATGTAGACAAGTGCAATGTGTTGCGAATACATAGAAAGAAAGATGCCTTATCATTTAGCTACAATATAGGTCAGCAACTGAAAGCAGTTAATTCCATAAATTATCTACAAGTACGCATTAGGAGTGATTTAAAATGGAATGATCATATAAAGCTGATGGTCGGTAAAGCAGATGCCGGACTGAGATTCATTGGACCAATCCTAAGGAAATGCAATCCGAAAACAAGGGAAGTAGGTTACAGTACGCTTGTTCGCCCACTGCTTGAATACTGTTCAGCAGTGTGGGATCCGTACCAGATAGGGTTGATAGGAGAGATAGAGAAAATCCGACGGAGAGCAACGCGCTTCGTTACAGGATCATTTATTAATCGCGAAAGAGTTACGGAGCTGATAGATAAACTCCTGTGGAAGACTCTGCAGGAGAGACGCTCAGTAGCTAAGTACGGGCTTTTGTTGAAGTTTCGAGAACATACCATCACCGAGGAGTCAAGCGGTATATTGCTCCCTCCTACGTATATCTCGCGACGAGACCATAAGGATAAAGTCAGAGAGATTAGAGCCCACACAGAGGCATACCGACAATCCTTCTTTCCACGAACAATACGAGACTGGAATAGAAGGGAGAACCGATAGATCTACTCAAGGTACCCTCCGCCACACCCCGTCAGGTGGTTTGCGGAGTATGGATGTAGATGTAGAGAGTCCCATCTGCGAACGATGTTGGTGCCATACGTGCCATAAACTTCCTTTGCTATAATTTCAGACACGTTTAATGTTTTGTACGTTCATTTGTGGTTTTTTGTTCTATGACTGTAAAATTTACCGGTAGTTTCCACACGCTAAATAATAATGATAATAATAATAGTAATAATAGCCTTGTAAAAACCATGCGAATTACATAGTGCGTAATCATGGACTACTACACCATTCCGACAGTGAGAACTCAGAGGGGCAGACCGATATGTGACGGTCCGGAATTTGATGAATTGCCGTAGATACCGTGACGGCTCCACCACAGAGATCGATTTGTTTCTATGTCATTTAACGTTTATTTTATCAGAGCCCGTAGGATGACGCTTTCAGTGCAATTGCCGAAAGATTTCTTCAAGAACGTTAGTATGACGGTTCTACAGAAACAGCTGTCCGTTCGTTGCCGCACGAAAGCGGCGCATACTGCTCGGTTCAGGACAAGTTCATATCTGAGAGCGGACATTGGTATAAGGAGCCACCGACGCGTGAGAATGAATGCTGCCGCAGCAGGAGAGAGCTCTCGTCATCTAAGCTAAATCACCAACACGTTTTCATTGATGCTGACATATATTGTAGACAGAGATCCGTGGGAATTCAGTGACCTCAAGAACAAGGCCATTTTATATATAAGTGTTGTGACAGATATTGATTGTAGGACACACGTGCCACAGTAAAGGCTGTTCACACAGTAGCATCAGTGCACAGTGTACTATAAAGGTGCATCATAAAGGTGCCGAATGGCATACTGCCATAGAATTTCCCAAGCTCCTTGCACCTTTTGTTGTAATTGGGTAACTGTTCAAGAGGACTGTGGAGATAAGCAGTTTCCTGATACATCATGCCATATACGCTTTTAATTAGAGAGCTGGTGATCGTGCTGCTAAGAGCAGTTTTTGTGCAATGTGAAGAGCACACTTGTGTAGGAGCCAAACGTGGACGTGCATTGTCCTGCTGAATAAGCACGTCCTCTTCCTGCCGAAGAAATGGTAGTAGCATGAGACTAATAACATGTGCTAAGTGCGTAGCAGTTATTGGTTACATTACCATGAAGAAACAACAAAAGTGACGGAAATTGTAGGTTATGGCTTCCCACACCATGAAGCTTGGGGTGTGACCTGTGTGACATGGGCGAATACGCCTCGCAATAGGTCGCTCACCCGATTTACGCCGTTTAAGTCCATCACTCACATGCAGACAGAATATACTCTCGTCACTGTAGTCAAAAGAGTGCTGTTCAACGCTCCAGTCCACTCTTTCACACCAGATCGGCCGTCCTTGGTGGTGTAATGGTGTCAGTAGTCACCAGCCGGAGGAACTCGGTCCTGCCATGACCAAACGGTTTCCTCTAGCCCCCGATGACACATCGGTTGCAACGTGTACCCAGATATCCTCCGTGGATGGGGTTATTTCGGACACTTCTGCTCTCACATTGCTTCGATCTCGAAGTGTGTGTGTGTATATTACCTGGACATCCAGATCTTGGTCCATGGATGTGACATGTTCCATAGACCCCTGCTAAAAACGGCGACACACTACCGATGCATTGTGCGTAACATGTGCAATAGTTCATCAATACTTCCATCCCGATTCTTGCACGTCCATAGTACAACCCCGTTGAAATGGCTGGATTATATACTCGTCGAAAGGTTGTGACTGACCCTAGAGCAAATGTTGCATACACTGTGTTCACCGCTAAACTCAGCACACCTACTGTCTCCAGAGCCAAAATTTAGGTGTGTCGTGTGTTCGCCGATGACTCTGAGAAATGAATCACTTGCACATATTACGTGCTGGTGTTAGTTAACAAAGTCCTTGGAGCTGGTGCATTTTTTCCACCAGCGTAATTATGCCACAACGATATAAAATCACTATTTTAAGAGCAGGATAATGTTTCTGTAGCGACTTGTGCTTCTGTAGTCTGTAGACGCTTTAAACCTCAAACATCGATGTTGTGGAGAAGCAAACTTTTACAGCTAAACATTCTTGATAGCCGGTAGATCCGACAAATCTTCGTATTACAAATCGTTTCTGTTCGGTTCCGTTACTTCTCCTATTATTAAGCCTGTGTGTCCATTCCATTATTCTGGAAGTTTAATCCATGATTCACTAGTTCTGCAGAAGGAAGCACTAAGTGATTTCTACATCAACCCTGACGGTGAGGGTGCAGAGTAAAGTGAACTTCCGTACTGCACTCCGTTCGGTCGGCAGCAACAGCAGTACAAGAAGCGAAGTACTCAGAACAGATACCTGTGGCACTCGTACCGCGTTGTAGAGCGCTCGTGTAGAAGCTATTTGTTACTTTTTTGTTGACAATGGAGCGCAACGTTCTCTTTCCTATTCTTTAGTTCCGAAATGATTCAGGTACCTATCGAGGAAATCAGGTGCGGTCACCGTACCAGGCGAAGCGTACGTTTCATCACTATATTTGATGAATGCTACTCATCTTCGTACTTTCTCAAGCTGACATTGCTGTAATTAATTTCTTGACTGACGGAATTTTATGACAATATGGAGCAAACAGTGCGAAATTGCTTGAAAAACAGTGCTTTATCCTTGCTGCGGGGCCACACATGACTAACAGTTCTTGCGTTTAGCTCTCACTGTTACATTTAGATATTTCTAGACGGATAAATTTCAATGTTAGAATATCTTTTCTGAAGATACTTTTAGGAAGTGAAGCCGTATACGAAAGTGAGATGTCAGACAAGAGAGGATATAAGTTTTGAAAAGTAGTGCCACAGTAGAATGCTGAAGATTGCGTGCACATATCGGGTAAATGATAAGAAGTTAAGGAGTCACAAAATAGAAAAAAATAACGTCACAGTTTTACTGAATACGCACGAAGACATAAAGGAATCGCTAATTTCGTAACGAAGGAAGTGTGTAGCGGGAAGAGAGACAAAGGTTTGAACGCAGTAAGCAAGTTCAAATGGATGTAGGTTGCACTAGCTATGCAGAGAAGAAGCGACTTGCGCTGGATAGCGTAGTGTGGAGAGCTGCTTCTCGTTAGTCTTAAAACTAAAGAGCACAAGAACAACAGCGAAGATACTGTGCATTTCTTACTTTGCGTTAGTAGAACCCACGTTTAACTTTTTTCGATATTAAAAAAACTACTGGCCATTAAAATTGCTACACCACGAATATAATGTGCTACAGACGGGAAATTTCTGCGACAGTGTGGGGCGGCGGGTGGAAGTATTGTATTAATGAATGTGGAATATCTTTCCCGGCAGATGCACCATATGTGGGGTGGCGGGTGGAAATATTGTTATTAATGATGTTCCTATGATTTATTTAATGCTGTTGTTTGCCGTTCTCAACACTGGCTCTCTAACTGCAATTTTGGCAACCAGAAAGTGATTAGAAAACGTGAAGCCTGTAATTAGAATTCCTAGTGCCCACTTCATCTGAGAAACACACTTATAGCTACAGCTTATATCTCTGAGGAATTAGGAGATTGTCTGCGATTCATAATCAAAAACGACCAAAAAGAATCCACACAATCCAACTACCAGAGCAGTTCAGAGTCTAATGCGCTGATGCAACTATAATTGTTCAAATTGAAAGTTTAAGTGAATGCTCGCATCATTTGATGATAATGTTCGTCAAACGCCATGCTAAATAATAGTAGAATGTCTGTCCCGCGGCGGCACGTGAAAATATGACATACGAAAACAGAAGATAGATCATTAAAAGTCATCCCAGAATCAACACTTCACTCGAAAAAGATTTCATGGTTACGCCTATCCCGAGTAACCTATTACGGCAGCCGAGGCTGTTTATAGCAATAATACCGAAGCGAAGCGACTCCCGTCACAGATTTTGCGCTAATCAGCGTCAGGAGAGAACTGGGGACTTTCTTTCTCGCGCAGCGTTCTTATATATAAAACCGCGGTGCGGACGGCTAAGGGAACGCCTGATTAAATCCGCTGTCCCAACTAGCAGCTGGGCTAGTAATGCACCACTTTAAGTTATCGAATAAATCATTGTTTCCTTTGCTGATGGCCGATGAAGCTTTCAATTTAATTGTGCAATCAGCACACAAGTAAGTAATCATAATAAAAGTCTGACGTGGCTATGTCAAATATTTTGGGCGAGAGAATTAATTTAATTACATTATACACAGTAGACGAGCTCTGAACTTGCCCTTTGGAGATATGCTATCTCTATAGTTTTATATTTATTCAGTTGAAACTTCTCACATCTTTATGATTATAGCGGATCTCCATTCTACTTAAGTTTAAACATGCTAGCTTTGTTTATTCACCTACGTCATCTATCTTGCTTCCTTAATTTTTAAGACAAAAACCAGAAAATCATGAATTTGACCTAAAATTTTAATTTATGAGGTCCAGAATACTGTTTATGCTAAATTATTATGCAAAAGGAATCAAAATATAATTTTTTAAGTTTCTAGCTCTTTTCTGTTGCGCCAATGATTTTTACAGAAAATGTCCAAATTTCGAAAATGGTTAAAGTTATTGAACTGATATTCAACACATATTGATTTAGTATTACTCCTGACATGCGAGAAACGATTCCGGTTATTTACTTGATTTTCAAAGTATTGCGCAACATTTATGACGTTAGAGCTAGTTACAGTGGACTGGCTGGCACACAATGGAAAGACAGATGTCAATTTTATACGGCGTGAGTAGGCTGCTTTCCTACAACAGGAAGAAGATGTAGTGATATGCAAATGATTAGCTTTTCAGAGCTTTCACACAAGGCTGGTACCGGTGGCGACACCTACAACGAGCTGACATGAGCAATGATTCCAATTGATTTCTCATACACAAACAGCAGTTGACCGGCGTTGCCTGGTGAGACGTTGTTGTGATGCCCCGAGTAAGGAGGAGAAATGCGTACCATAACCTTTCCGACTTTGATAAAGGTCGGATTGTAGCCTATCGCGAATGCGGTTTACCGTATCAAGGCATTGCTGCTCGCGTTGGTTGAGATCCAATACTGTCAGCAGTATATGGAATCGGTGGGTTCAGGAGGGTAATATGGAACGCCGTGGTGGATTCCAACAGCCTCGAGTCACTAGCAGTCGAGATGACAGGCATCTTATCCACATGGCTGTAACGGATCGTGCAGCCACGTCTCGATCCCTGAGTCAACATATGGGGACGTTTGCAAGACAACAACCATCTTCACGAACAGTTAGACAATGTTTGCAGCAGCATGGACTATTAGCTCGGAGACCATGGCTGCGGTTGCCCTTGACGCTGCATCACAGACAGGAGCGCGTGCGATGGTGTACTCAACGACAAACCTGGGTGCACGAATGGGAAAACGTAATTTTTCGGATGGATCCAGGTTCTGTTTACAGCATAGTGATGGTCGCATCCGTGTTTGGTGACATCGCGGTGAACGCACATTGGAAGCGTGTATTCGTCACCATCATACTGCGTATCACCCGGTGTGATGGTATGGGGCGCCATTGGTTACACGTCTCGGTCACCTCTTGTTCGCATTGACGGCACTTTGAACAGTGGACGTTACACTTCATATGTGTTATGACCCGTGGTTCTACTCTTCATTGGATCCCTGCGAAACCCTACATTTCAGCAGAATAATGCACGACCGCAAGTTGTACGTCCTGTACGGGCCTTTCCGGATACAGAAAACGTTAGAATGCTGCCCTGGCCTGCACATTCTCCAGACCTCTCATCAATTGAAAACCTCTGGTCAATGGTGGAGGAGCAACTGGCTCGTCACAATAAGCCAGTCACGACTCTTGATGAACTGTGGTTATCGTTTTGAAGGTGCATGGACAGCTGTACCTGTATACGCCATCCAAACTCTGTTTGACTCAATGACCAGGCGTGTCAAGGCAGTTATTACGGCCAGAGGTCGCTGTTCTGGGTACTGATTTCTCAGGATCTATGCACCCAAATTGCATGAAAATGTAATCACAAGTCAGTTTTGTAAAATATATTTGTCCAATGAATACGCGTTTATCGTATGCATTTCTTCTTGGTGCACCAATATTAATGGCCAGTAGTGTAGACGCACACATACACTCTACAACATTTGCAGGATTGTTCGATGGAATTAAGCATCACGATAGACACTGACATCAACGCAAGTAATCGCGTGTAGCTGGAAACCATCCGTAGCAATGCTGCAAAAATTAGCAAACAAATAATATATATGTCACATTATCGCACAACATGGCGTAACGTAGATTACACCTTCTCAAGAATTAAACAGTGGTTTACACTCTGAAATTGCTTGGTATTTTCTGAAACTGGATTGCAGCACACATTGGTACACACTGCCTAGATATCAATTAACATGAAACCCTTGAGAGCAAAGTAGGATGGCTAATTTGCACTAGCCCAGCAACACACTTTCCACCTAACGCTTGATTCAAGCATCAGTGTTGAGCACTGGTGGTTTCTATTTGGACGGACCTTGTATTGGTAGTTACATATTGTTTCCTATTTCATCAAGTAAACATATTTTAAAGCCAAATTTATAAACGTCTTAGCAGTTTCAAGATTCCAACCCAGTTTCTGCATGTAATGCACCCTTTCTAATGCCGTGTTGTGTTGTAACTGGTCTTGTAAGTGTCTGCCTGTATATCAAAGATCCTTGCTTCGTTACAATTAGTTTTAGTTTAACTACGTACTTCAAGTCTCCGTTCTCTCAAAATTCATTTTTGGTACTGTATTTTATATACGTTTCCCTAATGGTAGGTACCAAGGCCTCTGTTAATAAGGAAGCACCCTAGAGCTCAGCAGGGGAATACATATGCCAGTTTCGCTCTAATAAGTTGTAAATTGCGTCGGTCATTGCTGAAAACAATAAAACATTGTGGCATTAGCTGCCACAATGATCTTAATATGTCGCAACAACACGCGCATGGGGACAGGTTCAGCTGGAGCCCTAGCGTTGAATCCATTGTTGCCCTATCTGGTAACTCAGTGCAGCAGTTGGGAAAGTTTGTATGACATAAAAGCACGAGGGCTCATATTAATATGACTAGTGAGTTGGATTTTGTCTCTTGTATATCAGTAATTTCTGATGTTACACTCTAGGGGAGGTGGGGGGTGGAGATCTAATGATTGTCTCCAAAAAGTCAAGTAAGAGCCAGCGTTGAAGTGATGCTAAGGATTGATATCATTAGCTGTGCAGCACTTTAATATTATGTATGTTGTCCAGGCGATCGACAGATGGTTCTCATGGATAGTGGTAATTTTTCCAAGATTGTGTACATTAGTAAGCAATGGCAGTAAAAAGTTGCCAATTAGTAGCATTTCCGTCGAAAAAAAGAAAAAAACAGTTTCTAAGATAGTGCCTAAGTGAAATTGGCGGCATTTAAGATAGTCTAGCTAAGCAGCTTAACGTCACAGATAGGTACCTTCCGAATTTCCTGCATAAAGAGACATTTCGGCTAACCACAAGAAAGCGCACTGTGGTTAGATGTATGTATATCTCTCGATGGGAGTCTTTACGTTCGAAACGCAGAGAGAGCCAACCTGCACTGCGACTTTGGTTCAAGTACCCATTTTGAACTGAAGCGTCACAGGGACAGGCGGTTTTATCATACAGCTATCAAAAAGTCATTAGTAATCTACGCTTGCTTAATTATGACTCATTGGCCTATCTTCCTCCTTTGCAAGATTATGAAATCTTCTTGATACCAGTGAATTATTGTGAGTGAAATGTCTGCCAGAATTGTTCTTTCGTGTATATGTGACGCTTTGTACGTTTTTTCCCAACTTCTCAGTGGTATTACTATTGATTTTGAGTTCTCTTACAGTCCATATGTTTCAGTAGAAACTGATCCCTCTCCGTGTGCATACCGGGGGGAGTCATTCCGGATGTCTAAAGGGTGCTCTAGTTTCGGGCCACTAGCGGGAATGGTAAAGACAGCCAGTCTTTCTTCCGAGATTAAGACGGAGCTCACCATCTGCAGCATCGTTGAGAGAACAGACTGAGGTCCTTTGGTGCAGAGCCGAGTGGGGGTGGGGGGTGTCTCAATAAGAGGCTCAGGCGGTTCTGTGACCGGGTGGTGGGTTTCCGGGTTCCGCTTAATAGGTCACGAGTCCACTACACACACGAGGCGGCTACAGTGGTAGCGTGGGCTGTGTGGAAGGGACTAGGCAGTTTTTTAGGTAACAGGATATCAAGGAAACACAGAAGGGGCGTCCGTCTAAAAGGGGACAGGTAAAACACAGTAAGGTAGTTGTAGAAACCATCGGTATTGTAGTTGTATCGATGTTGGGAAAGAACCAGAGCTCCTACCCCTAACAGAAAGCACTGAAGCTCAAATAGTTATAGGTACAGAAAGCTGGCTAAAGCCGAAATTTTTCAAACGAACTAAAGGATAGATTAAATATAGTTGGTGGTGGAGTATTTATTACTGTCAGAAGTAGTTTGCCTTGTAGTGAAATTGAAGTAGATAGTAGGTGCGAAATAGTATGGGTAGAGGATATACTTGACAATCGGAATAAACTATTAATTGGATCATTTTACCGACAGCCCGACTCAGAAGATCTAGTTGCTGAAAAGTTCAAAGAAAACTTGAGCCTCATTTCAAATAGGTAGCCCCTCATACAATTATAGTCAATGGCAGTTGTTGATAGGCTGAATACCGTAACACCCAGAATAAAAAAAAAGGAACGCAAAGTACATCTATTTGGAAAAAAGCTGGTACAAATATTCTTAACGCCTTTTTAAGAGACAGTCTCGACTCATCCGATCTGATCATGTAAGGGTAGAAAAGTTGTAGAATGACTTCAAAGACATACTATCGACGGGAATTGAGAGATATATACCACATAAATTAATAAGTGATTCTACTGATCCCCCATGGTACACAAAAGAGGGCCAGACCGCTGTAGCAGAAGCAACGAAAAGAGCATCCGAAATTTAAAAGAACGCAAAATCCCGAGGATTGACGAAGTTTCGCAGAAGTTCGAAGTATTGCCCGTGCTTCAGCGCGAGATGCTTTTAATCATTTCCACAACGAAACTCTGTCACGGAATTTGGCAGAAAACTCAAAGAGATTCTGGTCATAAATAACGCACACCAGTGGCAAGACGCAGTCAATACTTTCACTGTGCGATGACAACGGAGGAGTCACTGATGACAGTGCAACCAAAGCAGAGTTATTAAACACGGTTTTCCTAAACTCCTTCACCAAAGAACGCAAACTAAATATTCCCGATTCCAATCTAAAACACGTGCGAAGATGAGATACATGGAAGTAGATATCCTCGGTGTAGCAAAGCAGCTTAAACCACTTAATAAAGGCAAGGCTTCCGGTCCAGTTGGTATACCTGTCAAGTTCCTTTCAGAGTATGCAGATGCAATAGCGCCATATTTAACAATTATATACAACCCCTCGCTCACAGAATGTTCCGTACCTAAAGATTGCAAGTCACACCAATACCCAAAAAGGGAAATAGGAGTAATCCGCTGAATGACAGCCCCATAACAATAACGTCGATTTGTAGTAGGGTTTTGGAACATATACTATATTCGAACTTTATCTAGTACCTCGAAGAAAACGATTTACTGACACAATCAGCAGTGATTCAGAAAATTTCGTTCTTGTGAAATACAACTAGCTCTTTATACTCATGAAGTAATGCGTGCTATCGACAGCGTATGTCAAATTAACTCCATATTTTTAGTTTTTCAGAAGGCTTTCGACACCATTCCTCTCAAGCGTCTTCTAACCATACTGAGTGCAAATGGAATATCGCCTCAGTTGCGTGACTGGATTCGTGATTTCCGGTCAGAAAGGTCACAGTTCGTAGTAACAGACGGAAAGTCATCGAGTAAAGAAGAAGTAATTACCAGCGTTCCCCAAAGAAGTGTTATAGGCCTTCTATTGTTCCTGATCTATATTGAAATCATACATCCTTGGCAACTCCTTCTATAACATAGATGAATTCTTGAATTTGGGTAAATAAGTCTGGAGATGGAACATCTGCATTTTGTGCCATTTAAGGAAATGGGATAGATAATAGAAATATTTAGACATAACACTATAATGTAAACAAAAAAAGAAAAAATCTTGTTTCGTGTGCGCATTTCTTGTACATTCGACACGTTCCCCATCATAACGGTTGTTCCGTGCTATTGATCAATGGAACACGTAACTAACACTTAGAAAATGAAACAAATTTGCTAAAGAGACTGCTTACACTACACTTGTCCGCCATATTTTGGAGTATTGCTGTGCGGTGTGGGATCCGTATCAGGTGGAACTGACGAAAGACATCGAAAAAGTTCAAAGAAGGACGGCTCATTTTGTATTATCTCGAAATAGGGGAGATAGTGACACATACATGATACGTGAATTGGAGTGGCAATCGTTAAAACAATGGCATTTCTCGTTGCGGCGGGATCTTCTCATGAAATCTCAATCATCTCCTCCGATAGCGAAAACATTCTGTTGGCACCTACCTACGTAGGGAGAAATGATCATCACGATAAAATAAGAGAAATCAGGGTTCGCACAGAAAAATTTAAGTGCTCGTTTTTCCCGCGCGCTGTTCGAGAGTGGAACGGTAGAGATATAGCTTGAAGGTGGCTCATTGAACCCTCTGCCAGGCACTTACTTGTGAATAGCGGAGTAATCAGGTAGACGTAGATGCAATGATGGTAGGGTGCTACAATCCTCCGTCCTCGTTCTAGGCAAGGTCCTAATGGTGGAGTATCGCCGTTGCCTTCCGCCGATATGTTAAGAAGTAGTAATAGTGTACTTGTGTCATGTGGATTACTGTAATGTGCGCTTGTACGGTGTAATGTTGGGTTTGTACTTAGATGATGGGAATGAGGCGGGTGAAACCAGCTTCCGACACATACTTTCCTCTTCTCGACTAGCATCAAGGCAGCCGGGGAGCTTAACGTACCCAATCAGGGGACGATCACTATGTTTCGACTTTATGAGTCACTACAGAGGTATCTGGAATTTAATCCAGGACATTGGCACAAAGACTAGTGATCAGAAGCTCTACGTCAAACCCTCTTCTCCCGTTGCCAGATAAATACTTGCAGTGAATGTTTAGCACCATCATGATTCGAATCTGCACACTTCTAAGGTGAGTGCCTCCGCGCAGATGTACTTTAGCGATCTCAGCTATGGAGGCTTCAGTACATTTCAATATCACACTATATCAGGTTTGCTTTATATCAGCGTAAGCTAAGTACAAGTATTCTGTGAGTTGTGTTTATAAAGCACCCATTCTGTTCTGTATTGTAGTATGTATTTTTTTAGTATGCATTTCTAATAGTGTTAAATGTGAAGTAGCAGATAGATTGGGCATAATTTCACCCTGCCAATAGGAAAAAATTCTAATGCCTGAGTGTCCTACAGTCCTGACAAGAATTTTTCATTCCACTTCCCTTTTTAGAATGGGGCTCGCGTACAGTTGCGCTCCACCGAAATCACTGTTCGGCACTTTGCTACACATGTAGCTTAATTTCAGTTGAGATCTACAAAACTACGGTTCGGTAGTAAAAGGTAGTATTACTCGTGCTATTAGTAAAGGAAGGAAGTGAACTGACTGTGTAAGTGAGAAACTGGGAACCGAAGAATTTTTTTTCTCTCTCTCTCTCTCTCTCTCTCTCTCTCTCTCTCTCTCTCTCTCTCTCTCTGCCCGCCCCTGGTAGCTGAGTGGTCAGCGCGACAGTCTATCACTCCAAAGGGCCCGGGTTCGATTCCCGGCTGGAACGGAGATTTTCTTCGCGCAGGGACTGGGTGTTGTGTTGTCCTAATCATCATCATTTCTTCCCCATCAACGAGCAAGTCGCCGAAGTGGCGTAAAATCGAAAGACTTGCACCAGGCGAACGGTCTACCCGACGGGAGGCCCTCGTCAGACGACATTTCATTTTTCTCTGTCTCTCTCTCTCATACACACACACACACACACACACACACACACATACATACATACACCCATTCTATCTCTCTCTCTCTCTTGCTCCCTTTTTTTCTTGGTTATTTGCCTGGCACATAACTAGAGCTCAACATCGTTCGGTGTCAGTCCGCTGTGTATTTTATGACCTTACAAAACATAAATAGTATTTTAAAAAAATTTATTGATTGCGTAACTTCTGCGCTTTTATGTAACCAAAGCAATTACTTTTGATCAAGTACAGTTTACATGCACAAACAAAAGATACGTATCATTATTTACATTATTTTATACTCAATAGAACGTTCCTCATCATGATCAAATCGCAATAGTTTCGTGTTGTTACAGATAAGTACGAAATTTATTTATGAAGAACAGAGACATATATTGAAGCGATATTTGATATATTTTTGGTTTATGGCTTTTTTATTTTAGCTTTTAGTTGAGGAATTTGCGATTTGTAGCGATATATTGGGAAGCTGTATTGTTTTCTTTATTTATCCTGAAACATCCATCTGTTTTCGAATAAAACCAGAACTAAATATTGACTGTTTCAATTTTTCTATAAATGTTGTTCACTTTTAAGTAACAGGCAGGAGAATAACTATGTTAAACAAAAATGTTTCGTAGGCTATCCAGCCATTTATATGCCCTCCCTGAGTTTCTAGACAGTTGACCTCTTTCGGTTTCTAGAGGAATCAGTAAGACACTGATCGCATATGCAAGGAAAGCGATTGTTATGAGGTAACGCCCAATAAGTTCGCAGCACGCATAACAATCTGTTATACGGGTACCGACCATAGCTACTAGAAAAACTACCGTAGTCTGTGCTTACGTACCACTGTCTACGGTAGCCTACGGTAGCTCTACAAGGACAGAAGATAAGTCAGAGGCTACACTGCCAGGTCAGAGGGTGCATTTTTACCAAATCCCTACGATACACCTGAACCCTAACACCCAATGTACTGCCGACGTCCTGTGGCGATGGTGATGCTTTTGAACAAAACCAAATTTGGTTAACACTGGAGGCGAACCGACCTTTTCAGCGGGTGGCGCCCCTCCCAGCGGCGGCGATAAAACCGCAGATTACCGCAAACGACGATTAAAGCGGTCGGCCACTCAGGTACAGCAGTGCGGCGGTGGGCCGGAGAGCGTGGCGACCACGTGGGGTGGGTGGGGACGTGCCGTGGCCCGCCCTGCAGCATAGCGGAGCATAGCATAGCGCAGCATAGCACAGTGAGGGCGCCCGCCAGCGCTGAATATTGATTAAATCGGTACCGCCAGCGGGGGGCGCTTATTGCGATTTATTCTAACGGTGCGACGCGACCCACCGGCCGATATTACGGGCATCTGTTGCGCGCCGTTCGGGCCCGGCCGTGCTCCGTGCTGCCCATCACCTCGGTGTGTGGCCGAGGCTGCTACCGACACTGCCGCCGTCTGTAAGGTCGTTACGGGCTGAGAAAACGTAAGGCTGTGAACGACTGATAGAGATTGAGTCTGCAGTGCCATTTATAAGAGCTCCTTCACAAATACCCCAGACGACGCACTTCTCTTTTGTTCTTCCACATAATCCGCCTAGTCGCAAAAATTTACGAGACTATTAAGTGGACTGCCTTTCTACTACGCCATTTTGTACGCACGTCTGCCTGCTCCACAAACATCTGCAAGGTAGTTGTTTAAAAACTTTTATAGGCAAAATGACCTTGCAAGTAGCATCTTTTTTCAAAGAGAAAAAAAGCGATAACTATATGACAAATGAGTCTCCAGTTGTGCTACGTCTTGTGATCTGTTTGAGATGATGACGAATCTCAGTTACTGTCTGGTCCACAATTGACTGCCTTGAGCTCTGGGAGACTCTCCATTTCACAAACCTGAGTCTGATTATTCATTGGCTTAATTTTTCAATGAAAGCATCAGTCCTGTCCTCCTTATCCATTACTAAATGACGACTCGCTTGCGTTGAAGGAATGCATTAAAATTGGTGATTTCGACCATAAAATTGGGGTCAGCCATCCAACGTGGTTCACTGAAGGGCTTCAACTCTTTTCCACTCGTCTCTAGCAATGTTGCGAAATCTTGCAAACTGAGGAACGTCTTTAAGATGTGGAACAATGATCTATTCAGCTTGGATATGAGCCAAAAATTTCTCATACCTACGAAGTGTCGGTTCATATCAAGGAACATAGTTCAATGAATGATCAACAACCTATATCATATACTTTAACTGACTTAGCACATAGAGTTTTATGATGTATCAATGAAGTGCAGCTATCCATGAGATAGCTAAAGATTTCAGATTCTCATCAAGCCAGTAACACCACTCTGCTCTTCCTCGTATTGTCGGTCCGATGTCTGTTGATCTACTGACCAGACACCTTGTAACACCAATATCGATTAGGACTAGGTTTATACAATGTAACTATGTGTCTGTGATTATGAAGTGTTTGTTAATTAAGGACAATCACTTGTGACAAGAAATTTAAAGTTTGCAATGAATGTATGGTAAAATGTAAATGACGTTTAAAATAATGAAGTTTTATCATATGTGCATATTCATAAAAAATTATGTTGTAAGCTGGTTCATGCTTAGGAAACTTGTGTTGTGAAATGAAAAAGGTGTAGGGCAGCACCTCGGCAACGGAAGGCTTGGCACAAGTTAAAAGGTGGTTTTGGTTTTCGATCTGGCCGGCTCCTTGGAGGGAACGGCACACAGTCAGTGGCTAGCCATTGCAAAGTACACATCTATGGTGCCAAGGAAGGCATTTGTAAGCCGTTTTGTGTGGAAATTTGCCTCGGATGTGGATTCAGCTGTTGCAGTGAGCTCTTGGCAATAAGGAACAGCTGTAATGTGATAAACATCTGCTGCCGAGAAGAAGTTGTAAAGAGCATTCTGCATCAATAGTCGTGAATACCGTTAGTGGCCACATCGCTTCCCACAACTATTTCGCCACTGTTCCATATAACCTGATTGCTATAAACCTGTGTTTAGAACCCTGCTGCTGAAATATTGGTTGATCCCCTCCTAAGGGTGCACGAAACTGAGTGTCCTGTTTCTAAGAAACTAGTGATTTGTTTCTGTGTATTAAATGTACAAAAATTCAATGCTAAGGTATTTAAATGTTGTTGTGTGGTCTTCAGTCATGAGACTGGTTTGATGCAGCTCTCCGTGCTACACTATCCTGTGCAACCTGCTTCATCTCCCAGTACGTACTGCAGCCTACATCCATCTAAATCTGTTTAGTGTATTCATCTCTTGGTTTCCCTCTAAGACTTTTACCCTTCACGCTGCAGTCCAATAATAAATTGTTGATCCCTTGATGGCTCAGAACACCTCCTACTAACCGATCCCTTATTCTAGTGAAGTTGCGCCACAAATTACTCTTCTGCCCAATTTTATTCAATGCCTCCTCAATACTTACGTGATCTACCCCTCAAATCTTCAGCATTCTTCTGTAGTACCACATTTCGAAAGCTTCTATTCTCTTCTTGTCCGAACTAGTTATCGTCCATGTTTCACTTCCATTCATGGCTACACTCCATACAAATACTTTCAGAAACGGCTTCCTGACACTTAAATCTACACTCGATGTTAACAAATTTCTCTTCTTCAGAAACTCTTTCCTTGGCAGTGCCAGTCTACATTTTATATCCTCTCTACTTCGACCATCATCAGTTATTTTGCTTCCCAAATAGCAAAACTCCTTTACTACTTTAAATGTCTCATTTCCTAATTTAATTCCATCAGCATCACCCGAGGTAACTCGACTACATGCCATTATCCTTGTTTCGATTTTGTTGATGTTCATCTTATATCCTCCTTTCAAGACAGTGAACTGTTCTTCCACGTCCTTTGCTGTCTCTGATAGAATTACAATGCCATAGGCGAATTTTAAAGTTTTTATTTCTACTCCATGGATTTTAATCCCTACTCCGAATTTTTCTTTTGTTTCCTTTACTGCTTGCTCACTATACAGATTAAATAAAATCGGGGAGAGGCTACAACCCTGCCTCACTCCTTTCCCAACCACTGTTTCCCTTTCATGTCCCTCGACTCTTATAACTTCCATCTGGTTTCTGTACAAATTGTCAAAAGCCTTTCGCTCCCAGTGTTTTACCCCTGCCACCTTCAGAATCTGAAAGAGTGTATTCCAGTCATTGTTGTCAAAAGCTTTCTCTGAGCCTACAAATGCTAGAAACGTAGGTTTGCCTTTTCTTCATCGTGCTTCTAAGACCAGCCGTAGGATCAGTATTGCCTCACGTGTTCCAATATTTCTACGGAATCCAAACTGATCTTTCACGAGGTCGGCTTCTACCAGTTTTTCCATTCGTCTGTAAATAATTCACGTTAGTATTTTGCAGCCGTGACTTATTAAACTAATATTTCGGTAATTTTCACATCTGTCAACACCTGCTTTCTTTGGGATTGGAACCATAATATTTTTCTTGAGGTCTGAGGGTATCTCGCATGTCTCATACATCTTGCTCACCAGGCTCTCCCAAGGCTGTCAGTAGTTCTAATGGAATGTTGTCTACTCCCTGTGCCATGTTTCAACTAAGGTCTTTCAGTGGTCTGTCATACTTTTCACTCAGTATCATATCTCCCATTTCATCTTCATCTACATGCTCTTCCATTTCCATAATAGGCTACTGCCCTCAAGGTCATCGCCATTCCGACTTTCTGGTTTCCCTTCTTTGCTTAGAACTGGGTTTCCATCTGAGCTCTTGATATTCATACAAGTCGTTCTCTTTTCTCCAGAGGTCTCTTTAATTTTCCTGTAGGCAGTATCTATCTTAGCACTAGTGAAATAAGCCTCTACCATCCTTACATTTGTCCTCTAGCATCCCTGCTTAGCCATTTTGCACTTCCTGTCCATCTCATTTTTGAGACGTTTGTATTCCTTTTTACCTGATTTATTTACTGCATTTTTGTATTTTCTTCTTTCATCAAGTAATTTCAATATATCTTTGTTACCCAAGGATTTCTACTAGCCATCGTCTTTTTACCTACTTGAACCTCGGCTGCCTTCACTATTTCATCCCTCAAAGCTACTCATTCTTTTTCTACTGTATTTCTTTCCCCCATTCCTGTCAATCGTTCCCTTATGCTCTCCCTGAAACTCTGTACAGCCTCTGGTGTAGTCAGTTTATCCAGGTCTCATCTCCTTAAATTCCCACCTTTTTGAATCTTCTTCAGTTTTAATCTACAGTTCATAACCAATAGGTTGTGGTCAGAGTGCACATCTGCCCCTGGAAATGTCTTACAGTTTAAAACCTGGTTCCTGAATCTCTGTCTTACCATTATATAATCTATCTGAAACCTGTCAGTATCTCCAGGCTTCTTCCATGTACACAATATTATTATTAATGATTCTTGAACCAAGTGTTAGCTATGATGAAGTTATGCTCTTAGCAAAATTCTACCAGGTGGCTTCATCTTTCATTTCTTACCCCCAATCCATATTCACCTACTACGTTTCCTTCTCTTCCTTTTCCTAGTGTCGAATTCCAGTCACACAAGACCATTAAATTTTCGTCTCCCTCCACTATATGAATAATGTCTTTTATTTCATCATACCTTTATTCAATTTCTTCATCTACAGAGATAGTTGGCATATAAACTTCTGCTACTGTAGTAGGCGTCGGCGTCGTGTCTATCTTGGCCACAATAAAGCGTTCACTATGCTGTTTGTGGTAGCTTAACCGCACTCCTATTTTTTTATTCATCATTAAACCTACTCCTGCATTGCCCCTATTTGATTTTGTATTTGTAACCCTGTATTCACCTGACCAAAAGTCTTGCTCCTCCTGCCACCGAATTTCGCTAATTCCCACCATATCCAACTTTAACCGATCCATTTCCCCTTTTAAATTTTCTAAACTACCAGCTCGATTAAGGGATCTGACATCCTACGCTCCGATCCGTAGAACGCCAGTATTCTTTCTCCTGATACCGACGTCGTCTTGAGTAGTTACC
Organism: Schistocerca gregaria; assembly: GCF_023897955.1. Lineage (NCBI taxonomy): Eukaryota > Metazoa > Arthropoda > Insecta > Orthoptera > Acrididae > Schistocerca > Schistocerca gregaria. The sequence continues at coordinate 531,990,381 of NC_064925.1, forward strand.
GCCCAGAGATCCGAATGGGGGACTATTTTACCTCCGGAATATTTTACCCAAGACGTCACCAATCGTCATTTACATACAGTAAAGCTTCATGCAGTTAAGCTGCATGCCCTCGGGAAAAATTTTTAATGTTAATGTCTAAAATACCTGCTTCACAGGTGATGAAAAGGGCTCATAAACCAATTTGATATATGATTTAGCCGCGCGGGATTAGCCGAGTGGTCTATAGCCGCAGGCATGGATTGTAAGGCTGATTCCGTCGGAGGTTAGAGTCCTCTCTCGGGCATGGGTGTGTGTTTGTTCTTAGGATAATTTAAGTTAAGCAGTGTGTAAGCTTAGGGGCTGATGACCTTAGCAGTTAAGTCTCATAAGATTTCACACACATTTGAACATTGTTTGATATGTAATTTAGCCTTGCTATCATGAACGATTACATTTTTGAGGTTAAACTGAGCTCAGTGAGTAAATTTCCTTAAAGAATGAAAACATAAATTATTTCAAGTGGGGCTAAGCATTAATTTTGGTTGAACTTTTCTTTTGAAACAATCATAGAGTTGCGTATTGAAACAGCATAAGTTTATGGGACCCCACCATATTCTTTTCATATTAGAAGGATATTAGAATACAATCCGTACTAAAGAAATCTGACACTTTTCTATATACGGGAGTATAAATCGTGTATATGCAGTATAATTTAATTTTATTCGTGTTATTTGTATGTCACTTAAGTCAGAAATCTTTTCATGCCCAACTTAAGTTCAGTGCCTCCTTCAGTAACATCTGAGTACTGAATAATGTGATGACAGTGACTGCAACTGTTATTATAACAGTGGGGCACTGTCTTGCTTTCTACGATTACTGTTTGGTGGGTTAATGGTAAGTACTGCTACCCACAACTTAGATCGCCCTGTAGTCGTGTGTACCCAATGTGCTATTCAAAGGGAATCTTAATTAAAGTCACTTCAACAACTCAGATTCAATTTTCTTAAACATAGTGTATCAAATTAATATAGCTAATTTGGCTGGCGACCGTTTATTGTTCCATTTGCTTTAACTTTTATACTTTCATTAATCCCAAAGTAAATCCTGTGTAGTTTTCTATTAATCGCAATATATAAAAAATTACTGTCCGATACCTTTTCTATCCATTTGACAAACACACGGTCAAAACTAAAATTTCTCCCAGAGGGTAACACTAGTTTTTTGTCACTACAGGGAAGTTAGTGACATATAATGAAGTACGGCTAGTGTTATAACCTCCAGTCCATTACAAAACAATCGTTTACCATTTTCACAGATTCAAAAATTTTCTTTCCAGTAGTGGGGTCCTTAAGTGAGATTTAATTCTGCGCCACTTACGGCAATTACTTTGGAAATAATGAACACTTTAACTCCTTTCTTACATATGTTTTCATTTGAACGCCCCTTAAATTATCAAAGCTGGCCACACAATTGCTGGAAATGGAAGTAGACTGAGTGTGAAACTAAAGTCGACATTTTTTTACTGCGCTACTGCAATACTTGCATGTTTCACAACAGTAGAATGCCTCGCACAGCATAACGCTGCTTCCACCGCTCTGCGTCCGTGCTGCGGTGCACGTTTCGAGATGACGGAGATTTTAGAGAGGACCATCGATATAGTGTAGTAAAACTGTAATTCACTCGAAGATCCGACACCTTTCCATTGATCGACGGTCAAATCCCTCTCCCTTTGGCATCTTAATTGACGATCCCGCGGGGTCGACACGTGAATACGTAGGGAAGATCTGTTGCGGAGCTCCATGTTGAAAAATGTGCAATGAACAGCGTGTTCCGTAACACCTACGAGTATTGTGCTCTTTCGGCAGAAATTCCACAGATCACCATCTATCCTACTGTACAGAGCAGACAATCCTCCGAACCCCACGTTCTGTGAAGAGTCGTCGATGTTCAACCATTTAGCGCATAGAGGTAGTTTCACGACAGTAGCACGCGGATATTCAATGAATTTCACCTGTATTGAGATCCCGCTGACAGGCTCTGTGTCTTAGTCAAAGTCTCTTCTCTCACGGGATTTGCCCGTTTGCAGCCCATATTTTCGCTGGGATGATCCTGCTCTGCTTACAAACTTTTTCTACCACGTCATCTGCTCGCAACGCCACCAGGCAGCATCCAAGGTCGCGGTGGGCACAGGTCATGACGAGTTGGCTTATCTGTGTAAGTCCGATGTAATTAAGCAACTCTATAAACGAAAAAATAATTAAATGTGTGTAAGAGTAAACATACTTTCAGTAAGAAATAACTATGCGTCAGTCAATAATGGTAGATCTCTCATATTGTCCTCTTCCAAAAAGTAGTTTTGAAGTAAGACTTACTCGTTGTAATATCTAATAAATCTGCTTTATCTAAACAGTAGATGTTTTACATCTTATATATATCATCAGTATCGAAGTCACTCACCAGTACTATCGCATTGGCGATGAATTAATACTTTATAAAATTTTGCTCTTTCCAGTTGTGATAATAATGTGATAAAATATAAAGGGATCTAGCCATTTGACCTCGTACATCACAAATAGTGTTTACTTTCGGTAGTTTTATGTTCCAGAACTGGCAGGTTACTTGCCCTTGATGGCTGACTAAAAAAAAGGTAATGAAAAACCGATGAAGTTACTATCCTTTAATTCAGTTCATGGTCACTAGAAGTGGGTTCACAGGGAAAAGAAAATGTCAGAGCACCGTAATTTCACGTAGCCAGTACACAATTGAAACTGAAAAAAAAACGGAAAAAGATGGAACGAACACCTACAAATAACGTGACAAGAGATGAATGCCAATCAAACCAAAACATAAGTGACTAAGCTATGACCCCTTAGTTGTTGCGCTTATCACTGCACGATTGTCGAAAAGGGATGGTTGACTTTAAATATAAAAACTTATCTGAGGGTAGCAAAAGCAGAGACAAAGTGCGATTCCATTCCGAACGCTGCTAACAGCGTCCGACCACAACTGCAGACGGCGGGCAGCAGCGCAGTCGCTTGGCCTCGGTGTGTTGTGGAAGGCAGCGATTGCGTGGTCTTGCGCTACTATGGCGCTGTTGCGAGAAGAGGAAGACGATGTTTCATTGTTACCCAACAGAAGAGACGAAAGCCGGCAATGCGTTTATGTAAAAGTGGATTAGCAGAAGGAAGTTACACGGTGTTGATTAAAAACGTTTCTTAGGTGATGAAAAATTATTCAGGAGCTATTGTCGTTTGAATAAAAGACTTTAATTTGGTGCGCTGTTTTACTAAAGATGAAATAAAACCACAGTGTCTAAAAATGCAGTAAGTGAAGAACGAAATTTATTTTTGACACGGAGTCACATAACTGTACAAAATTTCATACACTATTGCGTTACGCTACACTTCCACGAATTGGCGCCAGAGGTGCGGAGGTTGAAGCACTGCTAATATCACTTTATTTATGACTGCTGTTTTTTTGCACTGTGTAGATATAATCTACTTGTCGCAAAAAAAAATTCCTAATTTTTTTCCTTGCTTTGGCTGTAACACGCCCGGGAGTGCAAATGGTTTCTCACTTCGGACCGTACGCCCTGTCCACACCACGTATCTGATGATCCCGCGGCGCTCGTACTGTTCTGCTCCACAGTGGTGCTGGCCTGCGTGAAATTATGTATCGAAATGTGGAAGCGGGTTTAGGGGAGCCACTCAACGTTAAGCACAACACTATCCTACGTCTGGTACAAACATCTATATTCTGAGACGATAAGAAATCACAGGTTGCACTGCTTACATTCTAAGTCAAGTTTTGATGGCAACTTCTAGATGATTATCTGTCCACAATTTCACTCTGACGAGCGTACACGTAACCTAACACGGCGCGGATGGTTTTTGATGATGGGAAAGCCGAATAATAGAACGAAAGTTCTTACGCTCCTCACGCATGCACAGATTTTTTTTTTTTTTGGTACCAGCCCTTGTTGACACTAGTAGTTATGTAACAGTGTTGATAAAGTTAATTTTTCAGTTCTCAGGCCCCTCTTGTAGGAGCGTGCGCGTAACCGCCGCGACGCGGCTGATTGTTGATAATGCGGAAACGCGATGATCGAACGCACGTTCTCACGCTCGCTAAGAGACACTGACACTTGATTGCACTCTTTTATGGTAACTAATTTTTACCGATTCACATTAGTTCATTCTGAGAGACCGAACAGAGCTCGGATGACTGATGTGCGGTGCGACTCGCAACGAGAGGATACTCAAATACGTTATTGGCAGATCTGCTCATTTTTAATTACATCATTACGCACCTTCCCTCTGAATCACTTCCGTATTTCATCACTTTACTGCAATAGCACTTGCAGCAATTCTTTAACTTCCATAATAACAATGCCTCTCACATGCAAAGCTACCCACAACACAACATAGCAGTTACATGTCCATCGCTCGACTTGGCAGACGCGGCTTCCCGTAAAGAAATTCCACAACTAATCCAGCGGTATGACAGTACGCTTACGTGGCCTATAGACTGGAGCCAACTCCTTACGACTTCGTTCATATGATGGAAACATAGATCAGTATCATCATCATTGTTCCCCATAAGTACTTTTTCCTTGCTTTTTCCTTGTTTCTTTCGTTTGTCTCTTTCTACATTATCCATATCGTATCAACATTACCTCCAGATTTATTGCATTTTCTTTCCTGTACTAGTACACGACGATCATCGTGTGTTAACTCAGGTATTTTCCCTCTAATTTTGACAATCGTCTATTAAATCCTGGCATTTGCTCTTACAGTCATCATCTGGAAATAGAAACTACATTACTTACTTGTTTTCGATTCTTGGCTACGGACGAAAGCTATAGGTCTTTATCATTTACAAATCGTATATCACCAATCTAGATATCAAGAATTGTGAAACATGTACTCATGATTGTAGGAACAAGACGGCTGCCTATATTAACGCTACATTTCAGTTAGTCAGATTTCACAAGTTCTGAAGAAGAATTTCGACATTAATCGGATATATCTAATTGGTTATCTGCAAATACGGGAAACATGTTCAAATTAGAGCACCAGAGTAGAGTGGGTCGCTATTTTTTTATTAAAGAGCTGTCCTTTTAATTGTTTTGTTGGATATTGTGGATGCATATTGTAAATTCATTGTCACTGATGTCGGCCCTTACTGAAAATAATCTTATAACGAGATATTTAAAAAAAATAGGCTTTTGTCGAGAAAATAGCAGTACACAGGTTAAATATCCCTCCACAAAAGTATTTCCCTAAACAATTACACTGAAGCGCTAATGAAACTGGTATAGGTATGCATACTAAAATACAGGGATATGTAACCAGGCAGAATACGGCGCTGCGGTCGGCAACGCCTATATAACATAACAAGAGTGAGGCGCAGTTGTTTGATCGGTTACTGCTGCCACAACGGCAGGTTACCAAATGATTGTGAACGTGGTGTTACAGTCGGCGCACGAGCTCCGGAACACACCATCTCCGAGGTAGCGATGAAGTGGGGATTTTCCAGTACGACCATTTTACGAGCTTACCGTGAGTATCAGGAATGCGGTAAACATCTATATCTCCTGCATCGCTCCGGCTGGAAAAAGTTCCTGCAAGAACGGAACAAATGACGACTGAAGAGAATCGGTCGACGTGACAGAAGTGCAACTCTCCGCAAACTGCTGAACAATTCAATGCCCGTTCATCAACAAATTTCTGCGTTCGAACCAGTCAACGAAATATCATCGATATTGGCTTTCGGACCCGAAGGACCATTTGTGTACCCTTGATAACTGACGACATAAAGCTTTACATCTTGCCTGGGGCCGTCTTACCGACATCTGACTGTTGATGACCGGATACATGTTGCCTGCTCGAAAGAATATCGTTTCAAATTGTATCGAGCGGAAGGACGTGTACGCGTATGGAGACAACCTCATGAATTCATCGACCTTACGTGTCAGCAGGGGACTGTTCACTGTGGTGGAGGCTCTCTAATGGTGTGAGGCATGTGCAGAAGGAGAGATATGGGACCCTGATGCCTTTAAATGCGACTGGAACAGGTGACACGCACGTAAGCATCCTGTCTGATAACCGGCATCCAGTCATGTCCATTGTGCTTGAGCAAATCCAGCAAGACAATACGACACCCCACACGTCCATAACTGCTACCGACCGGCTCTAGGAACACTCTTCTGAGTTTAGACACTTTCGATGGCCACCAAACTCCCAGACATGAACATTATTGAGCATATGGCCACCAAACTCCCAGACATGAATATTATTGAGCAGATGTGGGATGCCATGCAACGTGATGTTCAGAAGAGACTTCTACCCCATTGCAGTCTTACCGATTTATGTACAGCACTGCAGGATTCATGGTGTCAGTTTCCTCCAGCGCTATTTCAGAAATTTGTGGAGGCCATGCCACGTCGTGTTGCATCACTTCTGCTTTCTCGCGGGGCCGTACACTATATTAGGTACGTGTACCAGTTTCTTTGAGTCTTCACTGTATAATGTTACCCCATTTCCTGATTGGAGACGAACTATTTGCTTTCAGTGACTGTACGACGAAAGCTGATTCGAGGTGAACTAGATAGACAAATTTATTATTATACACTCCTGCAAATTGAAATAAGAACACCGTGAATTCATTGTCCCAGGAAGGGGAAACTTTATTGACACATTCCTGGGGTCAGATACATCAGACGATCACACTGACAGAACCACAGGCACATAGACACAGGCACAGAGCATGCACAATGTCGGCACTAGTACAGTGTATATCCACCTTTCGCAGCAATGCAGGCTGCAATTCTCCCATGGAGACGATCGTAGAGATGCTGGATGTAGTCCTGTGGAACGCCTTGCCATGCCATTTCCACCTGGCGCCTCAGTTGGACCAGCGTTCGTGCTAGACGTGCAGACCGCGTGAGACGACGCTTCATCCAGTCCCAAACATGCTCAATGGGGGACAGATCCGGAGATCTTGCTGGCCAGGGTAGTTGACTTACACCTTCTAGAGCACGTTGGGTGGCACGGGATACATGCGGACGTGCATTGTACTGTTGGAACCGCAAGTTCCCTTGCCGGTCTACGAATGGTAGAACGATGGGTTCGATGACGGTTTGGATGTACCGTGCACTATTCAGTATCCCCTCGACGATCACCAGAGGTGTACGGCCAGTGTAGGAGATCGCTTCCCACACCATGATACCGGGTGTTGGCCCTGTGTGCCTCGTTCGTATGCAGTCCTGATTGTGGCGCTCATCTGCACGCCGCCAAACACGCATACGACCATCATTGGCACCAAGGCAGAAGCGACTCTCATCGCTGAAGACGACACGTCTCCATTCGTCCCTCCATTCACGCCAGTCGCGACACCACAGGAGGCGGGCTGCACGATGTTGGGGCGTGAGCGGAATACGGCCTAACGGTGTGCGGGACCGTAGCCCAGCTTCATGGAGACGGTTGCGAATGGTCCTCGCCGATACCCCAGTGTCCCTAATTTGCTGGGAAGTGGCGGTGCGGTCCCCTACGGCACTGCGTAGGATCCTACGGTCTTGGCGTGCATCCGTGCGTCGCTGCGGTCCGGTCCCAGGTCGACGGGCACGTGCACCTTCCGCCGACCTCTGGCGACAACATCGATGTACTGTGGAGACCTCACGCCCCACGTGTTGAGCTATTCGGCGGTACGTCCACCCGGCCTCCCGCATGCCCACTATACGCCCTCGCTCAAAGTCCGTCAACTGCACATACGGTTCACGTCCACGCTGTCGCGGGATGCTACCAGTGTTAAAGACTGCGATGGAGCTCCCTATGCTACGGCAAACTGGCTGACACTGACGGCGGCGGTGGACAAATGCTGCGCAGCTAGCGCCATTCGACGGCCAACACCGCGGTTCCTGGTGTGTCCGCTGTGCCGTGCGTGTGATCATTGCTTGTAAAGCCCTCTCGCAGTGTCCGGAGCAAGTATGGTGGGTCTGACACACCGGTGTCAATGTGTTCCTTTTTTCCATTTCCAGGAGTGTACTTACGCCGTAGTCTTCGAGTGACAGTAAACTCCTTTAGTATATAAAGGGATATGTTAAGCCTTTTTTAGTCGTATTGCTCAGGCAGCTGACGTGGCTGATAACCTGAAATTGTCTGCCTGTTGATTTAGAATCTGTAACACGATGATTACCTTGAAGAGAAAAGTACTCCATTTTATAAGTATTAAGGAAGTATGAACATGCTTAGCTCTTCTCGTTTTGAAGGATTTCTAAGCTGAAATGGATTTGAAATGACGGGAAATTTTTAAGATTTCTTCTACATTGAATATGGTTCTGCGGCGTGACAAGAGGCATGCGTTACCAACTGATTGTAAACAATGGTTTGTGTAAGACGAGGCATGTAATTGTTGTTCGGAAATTACTGTTACACACTTCTACGATCTGTAGAGGATGGTATGTATATAATATTTTGAACAGTATCCCATATCCGGAAACGTCATCCAACGACGCTACAGAGCGTCAAAGCTATAGGAGGCGGTCCATGTAAATGTATGTATATACAGAGTGACTCCGTTATAAGGTGTCAATCTGAGGGAAGCGTCCCTGTACCGGAAACGAATGGGTCGAAAGGTATAAGCCAGTCTCTTCTGATACGTCTGAAAGTGGAATACATTCACCGGTACTGTTGTTGCTAACGTTGTAGGGTAGATAACCTTCAGAGGTGGTAGTATGGGGCAAAACAACAGGAAGTGTGTAATAAACATGGTCTCTAAAGTGCATACCTTAAGAGCTATGAGCACTTGTCCAACAAACGAGATGTGTTTCACACCAGCGAAGGTGAACAAGTGCTCATAGCACCCCAGGTATACATTTTAGAACCTACGATTGCTAGACATTTCCCTTGCTTTTGTCCATACCATCACCTCTGATAGTAGCGAATCTACAATCTTAGTAACAACAGTAGTCCACTCTTATAAGTATCAGAGTTATTTTCGCTTGTAAATTCCGACTCGTTCGTTTCCGAACCAGGAACCCTCACTTCTCCATCATCGTTGAAAATTTGTAACATTATCACGGACTCACCCTGCATATACGTACATTTACATGGACCGCTGCCAATGACTTCGACGCTCTGTAGCCCCATCGGGTGACGTTTCCAAATATGGGTCCCTACTCAAAATATAATCTACTCTGTATCGTCTATAAGTCCTAGAAGCATGTAATGGGATTTTCGGGACCCCGTGTACTTTTGCTTTATTAACATACTCGTGTAATAATTGTCATAAACGATGTACATACGGAAGAGTTCGGTAATAAACAACAGCTTTCAAATTTATTTTGTTTAACTTATGTGGTCGCTAGACGTTATCTTTCATTAAAACATTTCTGTATTCTACACGTCTACAGAATATCTTACAACGCTGTTTATTCACGTTACTTCGTGGGAGCCTGAAAAACTCACATCCACTGATTAATTCTGTATGTCCGTCCAGTAAAAACAGTCTCCGGTTGGTGTGCACTTAGGCGGCAGCGGCACTACTGGTTCCTGAGCTAAGCTGCAGTTGGTCCCTCGGTGCTGTTTGCTGCTGGTCGCCGTGCTGCTGTGGCTTGCCCAACTCGGAACTAGAGGCGCCCAGTGTGAACATATTCGCGAATGGAATCACTCGCCAGCACATGTTGAACAGATGACATGCGCCTACTCTCATAGCCCTACTTGCATCTGGCGCAATCACAGTCGCATGGCGACGTGGCACAAGGCGTACACGGCTGTGAACGCAACGGTAAGCAGGTATACGACGGCAGGTGACGCCTCACTTTGCAAACACTGGGAACCAGGGGTGCCGTCTGCTACCGGTTGTTGTAGCCTGCCATCTACAAACGTTTCGGAATCGCGTCTTTACAGTAGTTGTGAAATGAAGTTAGCGGCACTAAGATTAAGAATAGACTGACTGGCTGGACTGTGGTCGAAGATCCCAGGCCTGGCAAGAGGTGTAAGAGAAACTGGGAATCTGCTGACGTTACTCTGGTATTCGGCAACATCTGAAACAATTCTGCGGAGGTGATTGTATGTTGGCAATTCAAGGACGTCAAGAACACTCTGACACCACACGGAAAAACTGCAAGCTGATGCAGGTTGTAGTTCAAATGTGTGTGATATCTTATGGGACTTAACTGCTAAGTTCATCAGACCCTAAGCTTACACACAACTTTACCTAAATTATACCAAGGACAAAGACACACACACACACACACACAAACACACACTCATGTCCGAGGAAGGACTCGAACCTCCGCCGGGACCAGCCGCACAGTCCATGGCTGCAGCGCCTCGGACCGCAAGTTGTAGTATGCCGAGGACTGCCACAGTGGCCGAGCGATTCTAGGCGCTTCAGTCCGGAACCGCGCTGCTGGTACGGTCGCAGGTTCGATCCTGCATCAGGCATGGATGTGTGTGATGTCCTTAGGTTAGTTTAAGTAGTTCTAAGTTCTAGGGGACTGATGACCTCAGATCTTAAGTCCCATAGTGCTCAGAGCCATTTGAACCATTTGAACCAATCTTTTCATCACATAATACCGCCTTTAGCAAACGTTCTCAATCGTTTTGTGCAAACATTATCCAAGCAAGCACATCTGGACACCTTTATGTAATACAGAATTGAACGCTAGATACTATGAGAAGTGGACCTGTCAGTATAAAAGGGGACAGAGTGTATTATGTTGTGAACAGAGAAGCAGAAACAGCAGGAAGGGGGCACTGCTAAGAGTATCGTATGACATCCACATCGCTGGCAACGGATTATACACAATTCTGGTGACTACTTTGAAGCTTTAGTAAAACTTTGAAATACGTATTTATTTTGTACGAGCTGTAAATAACTAGTTGCCCCTATTAAAGTTCCAACCCTCGTAGAACTTCTTCACGCAGCGTGTCAAGATATTCGGTTCCTGCACCAATCTTTCTGCCGATCACTGTGGCCAAGCGGTTCTAGGCGCTTCAGTCCAGAACCGCGCGACTGCTACGGTCGCAGGTTCGAATCCTGCCTCGCGCATGGAAGTGTGTCGTGTCCTTAGGTTAGTTAGGTTTAAGTAGTTCTAAGTCTAGGGGACTCATGACCTCAGATGTTAAGTCCCATAGTGTTCAGAGCCGTTTGAACCATGTTCAGTAAGGCGAGGCACGTAAAGATGAAGGAAGAATTTCTGCTAGGAATTAGTTATGGTTAGGGAACACCCTGTAACTAGCACTTTTAAGCCAAATGCAGCACTCGGTAATGTCGCGTCCGATCACACGAAGAAATCGGGGATCATATGAGGCAAATCGTTTCCTAACGTACGGTTAGCGTAAAAAATCGATTAGAATGAAAATCGAAGGGCGTGTGGTGTTAACTGAAATAATTTGTAGTTGTTTTCCTAGTTTTAATGTCTGACATTTCTGATTTTCTCACTAACAATACAAGAAATAATTTATGCAAAGTGTTCAAGCCAGAAATGCTGCTGTGCAGTAAAATGCGTTTTTTTTATTCAGTACACCTACAGAAGTGATGAACGTTGCCATATTTTCAACAAAACAACACAGAATCGCGAATATTATTCTTGTTTAACTCTTTACGCGAGGTTCTCTCTTGGCTGATAGTAATTTGAAGGGCTCCCAACTCTCCTCAATAACTGACGTTCCCTCTGATACGCTTCATTTACGCATCGAATTACTACTCTATCCTGCAAAATTAAAAGCGTCACTGAACTTTTGATTAGGTTCGGCTGCTGTGTACGAAGGAAATTCCCCTCTCAGGAGTTTCGTTGCGAGCCAACTGATGGAGATAAATCGACCCAAAATGAGGAAGGTGGTTACAGAATTAAGCCAGTCATCAATTTCAATTTCGTGCAGCACATATTGACGGAGGCGCCCGCTGGCGGGGCTTTTTTAATTCGCAGCGCGTCAAGAGGACTCGAGGAAATTATATCAATACGTCGGGCAATCGATAGGGGCGCGCAATTAGCTCCAGGCTCTCCAGCCGGCCGCGGCGAGTGTTCCAGCGCGGGCCGCGCGCGCGCACACACAGACACGCACACAGCTCCAGTACCGGCCGTCACGTGGAGAGCGAAGCAGCGAGTGCCTGTGGCCAAATCCTTCTCGACGCAAAAAGAGGGGGCGGGGGGGGGGGGGGGGGGAGGATGGGAAGCACGCTTGACGGGGAGGTGTAATGAAAAGGCAGCGTCAATTAGCGGCGTGGGGTGTCGAGTGATCCCATCGTGCCTACGCAGTGGGTGAGATTTAGCTAGTAGTCTTGATTTCCATTTGGTGACATAATGAATTTTAATGAAACGTAATTAACTGAAACCAGCCGCTGGAACGGCCCAAACATCACTCCGAAGCCTTTCAAAGGCCGTTGATTCAGAAGCAAACTGAAGACAAGAGGGGGGGATCTATTAAAAAACGACGAGGAGCTTATATCCTTCAGTCATTGGCCTTGTTTATTGCACCTCCCTGCATTCTCTGCATAGCTATTGCAATCTGCAGCCATTTCAATGAGCAGGCATAGATCAGTATTAGGTCCTATACACATCTCACTCAGTTATGTGTCATCAGTTTCGTCCTACCGCCAATACTACAAGTACGCTGGTGATCTCCATTGTAAGTGCAAAATAAATAAAACGGAAGATAGCCATCACGGATGTAAGCACCGACCTCTGTGTACTATCAAAATGGGCGCAGATACGTGGGTTATTCGGAAAGTAAGGAACGATCGGTTACGAAAAGGAAACGACTGTGAAAATCCGGTGATGTTTTGCACAGGTGTGTTGGGCAGTGTCTCTAGTATGCCCGTCGATCGCATTACGTCGTTATTTTGCGTTCTGAGCACACAAGGAGCACATAAAGACACCTTGAAAAGTAGTGCCTCCCGCCAAGTGCGGTGGGCCTGGTGAGAAATTTCGCCTGAAGCTATGCAGCCAATATTACATAACTGTCGTACGTTTTCTTAGCCGCATTCTGCAGGGGCAGTGATTATGCCCTGCACCGTTTTCAGTTGGAAATGTTTGACTACCCACAATACAGCCTCTGAGTTTTATCTCTGCTCACATGAACCGCTGGCTATGAAGATAAAATTTTGGCACACACAACGATCTATAGGCCAGAATAGAGAATGAGTGGAAAGCTCTGGCGGCTGCTTTCTATAACGAGGGTACTGGAAAGGCGGTACAACGCTACGACAAACATGTTAGTCGGATCGGGGACTATGGAGATAAGTGGCTGGAAGTTGTAGCTAACTGTTGCAAATAAAACAGTTTTGATTTTCACCTTGGTTTCCATTTCGCGAACTATCGATCCTTACTTTCCGAATAGCCCTCTTATGTGGTAAAAGCTCAGCTCGTCCAGAAACCAAGAGGTACTGGCTGAGCATTCTACACTCATTACACGAAAATGTCGGGAACCCCTACAATCTTTAACCCTAAAAAGGGCCAAACATCGACTTCTCTCACCCTGGCAAAGAGTCTAGGTGTAACAATGAATGAAAATCTAAACTGAGTTGAGCATCTGTCCATTCCAAAAAAATATAAAATCTCTTCGCTCATGATCAGAAAAAAATTCGTAGCACTACCTAAACTTCCAGTTATTGATTAGAGCGATGTTATCGCGCAGTGTCTTTCTCAGGAAAACTGACTGCGTCTGTAAGTGGTTATGAATGTCGGCGTTCGTTTTATCCTTAATATTCGACGCTGACAATTTTCATCTTCATATGCTTAGCTATCCTGGCCGCGTGCAGACAAGGGTAGAGATTTCCAAGCCCTCTGTCTTCTTTGGTGTCCGTCATCTCTCTGCTCGATCATAATACTGTTGTCCGAACAAAATGGCTGAAACACCCCTTCCGATCAGAGCTAAATCTTCACTGTGGCACTACATCGTCCAGCCAGTTTCTCAAGTCCTTCTAAGTGGTAGGGCAAATTTCTCCAGTTTCAGAAAATAGTTAATGATCTATCTACTAAAGCAACAATAAGGATTACCATTGCACCGGCACGCATTCGTCACCATTGCATGTGCTTCTTTCCAATCTAATATTCCTCGTTTCCCAGTATTCTTAGCCGATGCAGTCCCCTTAAATTTCCTTTTCCCAGAACTTACCATTTGAGAAACCATGTACACCTACAAATTATTTCTATATCCGACACCATTGTTGTTGCTTTCACTGTCGTTATTATTATGATTATTATTATTATTATCAATAGTAGTGGCAGCAGCAGCAGTAGGAGAAGTACTGCAGGCATTAACCTCGTCAATTCATTGCCAGTATTATTTTCTCTCATTGTCACTTTACATAGTCAAATCACATTAATACTGTTTCTTAGGTAAGTATGAAGTTAAGATGCTTCTGTACGTGTGAAACCCTGGTCCGATGAAACAGATTGCCTGGCGACCCTCATCATGTCAGGTTAAATAAATTAATACCATAGTCAAGCCTTGGTGTCACTCTACAATTTTTGCACCTTACACTTACCTCCATTACTGAATTTACGATTTCTTCAATCGTGAGGATGTGTCCCATCAACCGAACCATTCTTCTAGTGAAGTTGTATCAAATGTGAATTTTCTCATCCTCTTCGCTTCAGTATTGCCTCACTATGTCTCCCATTAGTTCATCTAGTCTTCATCGTCCTTCTGCAGCAATACAGTGAGTTACAAAAAGGTACGGCCAAACTTTCAGGAAACATTCCTCAGACACAAAGAAAGAAAATATCTTATGTGGACATGTGTCCGGAAACGCTTACTTTCCATGTTAGAGCTCATTTTATTCCTTCTCCTCAAATCACATTAATCATGGAATGGAAACACACAGCAACAGAACGTACCAGCGTGACTTCAAACACTTTGTTACGGGAAATGTTCAAAATGTCCTCCGTTAGCGAGGGTACATGCATCCACACCCTCCGTGGCATGGAATCCCTGATGCGCTGATGCAGCTCTGGAGAATGGCGTATTGTGTCACAGCCGTGCACAATACGAGCACGAAAAGTCTTTACATTTGGTACCGGGGTTGCGTAGACAAGAGCTTTCAAATGCCCCCATAAATGAAAGTCAAGAGGGTTGAGGTCAGGAGAGCGTGGAGGCCATAGAATTGGTCCGCCTCTACCAATACATCGGTCACCGAATCTGTTGTTAAGAAGCGTAGAAACACTTCGACTGAAATGTGCAGGAGCTCCATCGTGCATGAACCACACGTTGTGTCGTACTTGTAAAGGCAAATGTTCTTGCAGCACAGGTAGAGTATCCCGTATGAAATGATGATAACGTGCTCCATTGAGCCTAGGTGGAAGAACAAGGGGCCCAATCAAGACATCACCAACAGTGCCCGCCCAAACGTTCACAGAAAATCTGTGTTGATGACGTGATTGCACAATTGCGTGCGGATTCTCGTCAGCCCACACATGTTGATTGTGAAAATTTACAATTTGATCACGTTGGAATGAAGCCTCATCCGTAAAGAGAACATTTGCACTGAAATGTGGATTAACACATTTTTGGATGAACCATTCGCAGAAGTGTATCCGTGGAGGCCAATCAGCTGCTGATAGTGCCTGCACACGCTGTACATGCTACGGAAACAACTGGTTCTCCCGTAGCACTCTCCATACAGCGACGTGGTCAACGTTACCTTGTACAGCAGCAACTTCTCTGACGCTGACATTTGGGTTATCGTCAACTGCACGAAGAATTGCCTCGTCCATTGCAGGTGTCCTCGTCGTTGTAGGTCTTCCCCAGTCGCGACTCATAGGCTAGAATGTTCCGTGCTCCCTAAGACGCCGATCATTTGTTTCGAACGTCTTCCTGTCGGGACACCTTCATTCTGGAAATCTGTCTCGATTCAAACGTACTGCGCCACGGCTATTTCCCCGTGCTAATCCATACATCAAATGGGCATCTGCCAACTCCACATTTGTAAACATTGCACTGACTGCAAAACCAAACGTGATGAACACTAACCTGTTGATGCTACGTACTGATGTGCTTGATGCTAGTACTGTAGAGCAATGAGTCGCATGTCAACACAAACACCGAAGTCATTATTACCTTCCTTGAATTGGGTCAACTGGCGGTGAATCGAGGAAGTACAGTACATACTGACGAAACTAAAATGAGCTCTAACATGGAAATTAAGCGGTTCCGAACACATGTCCGCGCAATATCTTTTCTTTATTTGTTCGTGAGGAATGTTTTCTGAAAGTTTGGCCGTACATTTTTGTAACACCGTGTATGTTTCAAAAACCTCTGTACTCTCTTGTACACTGATAGTTATCTCATGTTTCATTTTCTTCAGAAAGAACTTCTTATCGTTGCAGATGAGTAGGAGAAACAAATGTTCAAATACAGCAATAATTGTGTGCTGCTTGACAGGGTCACATCGATTAAATATCTAAGCGGTATGAGGTGCAGTGAATATGTAAGGACTGTAGTAGGGAAGGCGACTGCTGACTACGGGTTTTGGGAGAATTTTATGAAATTCTGGTTCGTCTGTAAAGGAGACCACATATATGACATTAGTGCAACGGAATGTTAAGTACTGTTCGAATGTTAGGGATCCGCTCCAGGTCGGATTAAAGGAAGACATCGAGGCAATACAGAGACTGACTCCTAGATTTGATACCGGTATGTTCATCTACATCTACATGATTATTCTTCTATTCACAATAAAGTGCCTGGCAGAAGGATTAATGAACCACCTTCAGACTGTCTCTCTACCGTTCCAGTTTCGAAATGTGCGCGGGAAAAACGAGAGCTTAAATCTTTCTGTGCGAGTCTTAATTTCTCTTATTTTATCGCAGTGATCATTTCTCCCTATGTAAGTGGATGACAAAAGAATGTCTTCGCAATGGGAGGGGAAAACTGGTGATTGAAATTTCATGAGAAGTTCTCGTCACAACAAGAGACAATTTAGTTTTAATGATTGCCACTCCAATTGACGCATCGTGTCTCTGGTGCTACCTCCCCCATTTCGCGATAATACAAAACGAGCTGCCCTTCTCTCTCCGAACTGCAGTACTCCAGGATAGGGCGAACAAGCGTGGTGTAAGCAGTCTCTTTAGTAGAGCTGTTGCACCTTCTAAGTGTCCTGCCAATGAATCACAGTCTTTGATTTGCTCTACCCACAACATTTCTATGTGATCATTCCAATTTAGGTTATTTGTAATTGTAAACCCAAGTATTTAATTGAATTTACGACCTTCATATTTGTGTGAATTATCGCGTAACCGAAATGTAGCGGATTTCTTTTAGTACTCATGTGAATAACTTCACACTTTTCTTTACATCTACATGGATACCCTGAAAATTGCATTTAAGTGCCTGGCAGAGGGTTCATCGAACCACCTTCACAATTCTTTATTTTTCCAATCTCGTATAGCACGCGGAAGGAACGAACACGTATATCTTTCCGCACGAGCACTGATTTCCCTTATTTTACCGTGGTGATAGTTTCTCCCTATGTAGGTCTGTGTCAACAAAATATTTTTTGCATTCGGAGGAGAAAGTTGGTGGTTGGAATTTCGTGAGAAGGTTCCGCCGCAATGAAAATCGCCTTTCTTTTAATGATGTCCAGCGCAAATCCTGTAACATTTAAGTGAAACTCTCTCCCATATTTCGCGATAATACAAAACATGTTCCCCTTCTTTAAACTTTTTCGATTTTCTCCGTCAGTCCTATCTGGTAAAAATCCCACACCCAGCAGCAGTATTCTAAAACAAGACGGACAAGCGTAGCGGAGGCAGTCTCCTTAGTAGATCTGTTACATTTTCTATGTGTCCTGCCAATAAAACGCAGATTTTGGTTAGCCTTCCACAAAATATTTTCTATGTGTTCCTTCCTACTTAAGTTGTTCGTAAATGTACTTCCTAGGTATTTAGTTGAATTTGTGGCCTTTATATTTGACTGATATATCGTGTAACGGAAGTTTAACGAATTCCTTTTAGCACTCATATGGATGATCTCACACTTTTCGTTACTTAGGGTCAACTGCCGGCAGTTTTCGCACCATTCAGATATGTTTGCTAAATCGTTTTGCAATATCCGTCGATATGCAAATGGCTTTATTAGTCGGTAAACGACAGCGTCATCTGGAAACAATCTAAGGCGGTTGCTCAGATTGTCTCCCAAACCGTTTATATAGATAGGAAACAGCAAAGGGCCTGTAAAACTACCTTGGGGAACGCCAGAAATCACTTCTGTTTAACTCGAAGACTACTACGAACTGTAGCCTCTCTGAAAGGAAGTGACAAATCCAGTCACATAACTGAGACGTATTCCACAAGCACCCAATTTCGCTATAAGCCACTTGTGTGGTACAGTGTCAAAAGCCTTCTGGAAATCCAGAAATACGAAATCGATCTGAAATCCCTTATCAATACAACTGAATACTTCATGCTAGTTGTGTTTCACAAGAACGAAGTTTTCTAAACCCATGTTGACTGTGTGTCAATACACCGTTTCCTTCGAGGTAATTTGTAATGTTCGAACATAATATATGTTCCAGAATCTTGCTTCATATTGACTTTAATGATATGGGTCAGTAATTTAGTGGACTAATCCTGCTATCTTTCTTGAATCTTGGTGTGACATTTGCAACTTCCCAGTCTTTGGGTACAAATGTTTCGTCGACCAAACGGTTGTATATTATTGTTAAGTATGTGCCTAATGCATCAGAATACTACGAAAGGAACCTAACTGGTATATAGTCTGGAGCAGAAGACTTGCTTTTATTAAGTGATTGAAGTTGCTTCACTACTTCGATGGTATTTACTTCTACGTTACTCATGTTGGCAGCTGTTCTTGATTCGAGTTCTGAAATATTTACTTCGTCCTCTTTTGTGAAGGGATTTCGGAATGCTGTGTTTAGTAACATTGCTTTTCAGCTCTTTCTTCGATAGTATCTCCATTGCTATCGCGCAGAGGACGCATTGATTGTTTCTTGCCGTTAACATACTTCACATACGAACAGAATCCCTTTTGATTTTCTGCCAAATGATTTAAATGGCTCTAGCACTATGGGACTAAATATCTGAGGTCATCAGTCCCCTAGAACTTAGAACTACTTAAACCTAAGTAACCTAAGCTTATCACACACATCAATGCCTGAGGCAGCGTTAGAACCTGCGACCAGACTGAAGAACCTAGAACCGCACGGCCAAAGCAGCTCGCCGGTTTTCTGCATGGTTTCGAGACAGAGCTTCGTTCTGGATACTGTTATAAGTGTCTCGCATTGAAGTCCGCGCTAAATTTCGAACTTCTGTAAAAGATCGTCAGTCTTGGGGATTTTGCGTCTGTTTAAATTTGGTATGTTTGTTTCGTTCTTTCTGGAACCCAGTTCTCACAATTTTTGTGTACCAAGGAGGATCAGCTCCATCATTTGTTAATTCATTTGGTATAAATCTCTCAGCTGCTGCCGATACTATTTCTTTGAATTCAAGCCACATCTGGTCTACACTTATTAATTTGGAAAGAGTGGAGATTGTCTTTCAGGAAAGCGTCCAGTGGATTTTTATCTGTTTTTTGTTTTGAATAGGTATATTTTTCTTTTATTTTTGGAGGATTTGAGGAATACAGTATTCAGTCTCGCTACGACAACGCTGCGTTCGCTAATCCCTGTATCCGTTTTGATGCTCGTTATTAACTCAGCATTATTTGTCGCTAAGAGATGAAGTGTGTTTTCATAACCGTTTACTATTCGCGTGGGCTCATGAACTAACTGGTCGAAATAATTTTCAGAGAATGCGCTTAGCACAATTTCGAATGATGATTTATGGTTATGTTCGAAAATAAACATACATTTTCGCCAACATATCTAAGGTATGAGTCGGGTTCGTGTTTGAAATCAAAGTCGATTTTCTATGAACCTTTCAGCAACTGTATCATATGATGGTTCAAATGGCTCTGAGCACTATGGGACTTAACATCTGTGGTTCATCAGTCCCCTAGAACTTAGAACTACTTAAACCTAACTAACATAATGACATCACACACATCCATGCCCGAGGCAGGATTCGAACCTGCGACCGTAGCAGTCCCGCGGTTCCGGACTGAGCGCCTGAACCGCTAGACCACCGCGGCCGGCTGTATCATATGAACTGGGATCTAGGTAAAAGGATCCAATTATTATTTTATTCCGGTGGCAAACAATGGCCAATTCTAACTCACAGGAAATACCTACTTCTAACACCAACAAACACGCCACCTCAATCGTGTTTAGCCTATTGGTTTTCTTTCCCTTCTCGGCAGCCAGGTCCCTAACGTGTCCCATAGCGCTCCTAACGTTGGAGATCCCAACTATCAAAAATCCCACCCTCTGTGATGGTCCGGATCTTGCGGGCTGAGAGGTCTCCTCTAAAACTGGACAGGCTATGGCATCTGGCTCAGCGACAGCGTGAATCACAGACAGCGCCTGGGACCTGATTGTCAGGCAAACGGGGGAGGCCTTACGTGCGGCCGCCTGGGGAGCCTTTCGCCGCCTGCTTCGCCCCGGGGTGACCTCCCACTCGACCACAGGTGAAGGGTCAACCTCAGTGCGAGCAGTAACTGGGCAGGCCACCGGTGAGGACCGATCGCAGGACTCTGACTTGCAGGACGTCCGCTGGTTCCCCACAGCCGGCCCACAAGAGTAGTGCCCATCCACTGCAGCCTCAACCTGTGTAACCGAAGCCATCACAGCCTAAAGCTGAGAGCGATGTGTCACCAATTCGGCTCACATCAGCACACAAAAATCGCAGACCCTGTCCGTACTAAAGACCGTCGAAAACTAATCTACGCAAAAAACGGACTATCGGCACGTGCTGCGCAACTCTAGTGTAAACCATGAAGAAAATGCAGCAACTGTGTCTAATAAATTAGATTAACATGCAGAGATTAAAAAACCTAACCACCTAAGCACTCACGTGAAAATAAATAATTCGCCCCTGGTAAGGAACTTGTAGTATATCTAAAAATAGATTTACTTTCCAACGCAAATGAAAAAGTAGGAACTGTGTCTATTAAATATTCGCAGAAACACAAGTGACTAAATTATTAAAGCACACAGCTGGTATTATAAAATTCGCTCCTGATTAGGAACTCATAAAACTGACAAAGGCGGTTACTTCCCTGTTGCTGCTTGTGTCACGACCGGCTACTGCTTTATTCAGGGTCAACTGCCACATTTCGCACCATACAGATATTTTGCCTAAATGATTTGGCAGTTCCTTTTGGTTATCTGATGACTTTACAGAAGGTTAGAAGATATCATCATCTGCAAACAATCTAAGACGGCTACTCAGATCATCTCTTATGTCGTTAATATAGATCAGGGACAGTAGAGGGGCTATACTACTTGCTTGCGAACCACCGGGTATTACTTCTGTTTTACTCGATGACATTCCGTCTATTACTACTAACTGTGACCTTAATCACGGGAGATCACGAATTCAGTCGCACAACTGAAGCAATATTCCATAGGCACGCAGTCTGGTTAAAAGACGCCTGCGAGAAACATTGTCGAAAACCTTCTGAATATCTAAAACCATGGAGTTAATTTGACATCCCCTGTCGATAGCACTCATTACTTCATGAGTATAAAGAGCTAGTTTTGTTTCACAAGAACGACGTTTTCTGAATCCGAGCTGACTATGTGTCAATAAATCATTTCCTCCGAGGTAATTCATAGAGTTCGAACAGAGTCTATATTCCAACACAGTACCTCAAATCGGTGTTATTGATATGGGCCTGTAATTCAGCGGATTACTCCTATTTCCCTTCTTAGGTATTGGTGCGACTTGACCAATTCTCCCGTCTTTAATTACGGATCTTTATATGAGCGACCGGTTGTATATAAATGCTGAATATGGAGCTATTTTATCTGTATACTCTGAAAAGAACCTGAGTGGTATACAATCAAGACGGGATGCCTTGTATTTATTAAGTGTTTTAAGCTGCTTTGCTAAACCGAGGTTATCTACTTCTATGTTTCCTATCCTAGGGCCGGCCGCTGTGGCCGAGCGGTTCAAGGCACGTTAGTCCGGAACCACGCTGCTTCTACGGTAGCAGGTTCGAATCCTGCATCGGGCATGGATGTATGTGATGTCCTTAGGTTAGATAGGTTTAAGTAGTTCTAAGTCTAGGGGACTGGTGACCTCAAATGCTAAGTCCCACAGTGCTCAGAACCATTTGAACCATTTTCTCATCTTGGCAGTTGTTCTTGACTGGAATCCAGTGGTGAAGGAGTTCCTTTGGTGAAGGAGTTCCGGTAAATCATGTTTAATAACTCTGCTTTAGTAGCACTGTCATCAGTGAGTTCATCGTTGTTATCGCGCAGTGAAGATATTGATTACGTCTTGCCACTGATGTGCTTTATGTATGACCAAAATCTCTTAGGGTTTTCTGCCAGATTCAGAGACAGAATTTCATTGTGGAAATTATTAAAAGCATCTCTCATTGAAGCATGCTCTATATTTCGAACTTCTGCCAAACATTTCCAGTCTTGGGGATTTTGCGTTTTTTGTTGTTGTAATATTTGGCATGCTTTTTTCGTTGCTTCACCAACAGTGATCTGAGCCGTTTTGCGTACCATGAGAGGTCAGTACCATTCACTTATTAATTAATGTGGTATGTATCTCTCAATTGCTGTCGATACTATCTCTTTGAAATCATTCTACATCTTTTCTACAAGTACATGATCAGATCGGATTAGAGGAGACTGTCTCTTAAAAAGGCGTAAAGAGCATTTTTGTCAGCTTTAATAAACAGTTTTTCATAATAACTTTCTGAGAAAGCATTCAGTACAACTTCAGATGACGTTTTGTGCCTGCCACCGGCTTTAAACGTATAATTTTCCCAGAATATCGAGGGTATACTGAAGTCACCACCAACTATTCGTGTTTGAAGTGTTACGGAGATTTTCGGGAAATCAAATGGGAATCATTGTAGGGAAGGAGACGTTGTTTTCTGCGAGCACTACTGAAAAAGTTTAGAAAACCGCCATCTGCAGCTGGCTGCAGAACGATTCTACTGTCGCCACCGCACATTTGTCGTTAAGACCACGGAGGTTATATTAGAGAGATTAGGCGCACCTATTAGCGGGTGGAACTGAAAAGAAGATAACTGGTAGTGGTAGGGTATCCTCTGCCACTCACCATACTGTGGCCTGCAGAGCATGATGTGGATTCCGATGTAAATTTCTATTTAGTTTGACGTCAACTAATTTCTCTTTTTCAGAAAGGTTGTTCTTGCTGTTTCCAGTCTACCTCGTCCAAGTGTTTCCTCGCCTGTTTCTGATCGTCGAACAAAGATGCTTGTCTGTAGATCAATGTTCCTTTACTGAAAAGTCTGAAAGTGTTGCTGATTCTGTCTTATATATCTTTTGTGTCTACTGTGTATGTTGGATACCTTTTTACGCTTCGTTCTGCCTAAATATGTTTGTATGATCACATCATGGTTAGCAGTAGACCAAAGGTACCGTGTCGAACGGCTTTCGCTATTCTAAAAAGGCGTAATCTTCCTGGTAACCTGCTTTTACTGTTTGAAAGGGATGGTGTAATAATAAAGAAATCTGCATTTTACACGAATCGCTTTTTCTGAATTCGTGCTGGATGTTTCAGAGAAGTTTGCTTTCCTCCATGAGCGCCACAGTGTTTGTTCTTGGAATATGATATTACAACAAGAGACGGTCAACGATATTAGTCTGCAGTTCTACGTACTCGTTCTTTTATACTTTTTGTTAACGGGAGTGACCTACGATGTTTTCCCGTCACACGATTCTACTGGCCTAGGAAGAGATTCTCTGTAATTACGATTTGGAGCAGGACATAATTTGCTTGTAGTGAGAGTTAGCGACCGAAATCTGGTGTGCTCGGCACACTCTTGTCTCCAAGGATCTCGGTATATTGAGTTCCCAATGATTTCCTAAATGGAATGATCCATGCGTCTGGCTCCTACTATCATTTCGCGTTGAATGTCTGTTAATTCCTGTCGTGGGACAGTAATCACGTCGGACAAAGTGACGTAACGCGCTCTTTCGCACATCGACGGCAGTTCTGCAACATAAATTGTCCACCTACCTCGATACTGCTGCAGGTCTGCACACGTAACTCCTGACTGCAGCTACTTAAGAGATTTCGGTAAAGCAGTGTTAAAGAAACTGAGATTTCATAACTACACGACGGAGGCCGCTATAAGTACAAAAAGCTGAAAATAGTCTTGTGAACTCTAAAGAATAAATCAGAAATGGGTTGCTGTTCAAATTTCAATGTTCAAAGGTCCTTTTAAGCTTGCATTAGGATTTTGTTTTATTAAGCAAGATCATCAGCCCACATGTGTTCAAATCATTAAAGTTCCTGTTCACAGTGCTCGTCACACTCAAACAGCCAGAACTTTTCCTATGCAACTCCGAAATCATTTACAAGAGTAACACAGGCAATAAACTGCTATTTACTTTTGCACTCGGTATTCAGTGATTGTTTTTAAATAAAGATTATGCTCGCCATAAATACTCAGTAAAAAAATTACATAGTACCGCAACGCTTTTAGTTCAAAGTTTACACACGTGATTTTCTCCAGAACAAAATATCTCTCTTCTCTCAAAATTTCACAAATAGTTAATGGTAAACACCGGCTACCTTTATCACTGTACCGAAACGCGGAAGTCACAAAATCATTTCATTTTACACATAATCTGTTCGGACACTTTTCAGCATGACCGGCTCCTTCGAAAGCTAGTCCACTACTTCTTCTCTCAGGCTCTACAAGTACCTCTACCTCATGCGTTAGGTGGCAAACCGTCTCACTTCTTATTGGCTGTACAGAATTACGGCCAATCAGAACTGACGTTCAGGGCGCGGCTCGCACCAAAATCCAGCAAGAACCAACCACTGCTCTCAGCTTATTTACGTCATTAAAATAAGCAATTCAAAACTCTGTTGTTAAACA
This sequence comes from Schistocerca gregaria, assembly GCF_023897955.1. Taxonomy (NCBI): domain Eukaryota; kingdom Metazoa; phylum Arthropoda; class Insecta; order Orthoptera; family Acrididae; genus Schistocerca; species Schistocerca gregaria. The sequence goes on from NC_064925.1 coordinate 532,015,298, forward strand.
AATAAAATTAAATAAACTTTAAGCTGTACTTTACGTCTGGAATTGAACTCTACAGTCGCGAACGTTCTGGCTGTCTCTTACATATTCAAACATGCTTGGACATCCGTCATCCACTAGTAGGCGAACCATTGGTGGACTCGTTCCCACGACGCAAAGCTGGAACACTGGTAAGTTCCTATAGAAATTACAAACAGAAAATTTAATATTGGCCAATGTCCCACATACACTCACACAAGTGCTCTCTTTCACACTCACCCTAACACAAAATATCTAATTGAAATTCTTAAATTTATTACTACAGCAAAATTACTAAAGGTTTTCTAAAATTAGAACTTTCCAAATATGAATCTAATCACTGCAGGTCTTATCATATCTTTTCTAATAGTCACAGTTGGTGAACTATTAATATATATATATATATATTGATTTAGTTTTTTCAGTGTCGGATAATTAAGTTTTTTACTGACTTTTTTTTTTGTAACTTCCAAATTATGACAGTCATTGACTTCAGATAAAGACAGATTGTGCCTTTACACAGCAGAAGGTTATGTACCTAATATGAAGTTCTTTAGGCTATTTCTAGATACGTTATTAATTTTTATAATTCCAGAGAATGTAACTACTCTGTAAGCTCCTCTCCGCTACTTTCACACGCTGCAGTCAAGCCATATGGCCACGACGGACGTCTGCAGGATACAGTTCGCCCATTGCAGATCGTATACAATTCTGACTGCTTACACTGGAGCCCACGTACATTCATACAAGAAAGCCTTAATAGACAAATTGGCGATAGCGCCCTAGCTGCGACGCCTCAACACCTTCTCACGTGTACCATCTGAGTACAGATGAAGCTCCACCAAAGTACTGCCCCTTTTATACCTTCTACTACCGCTACCCCATGACTGTTGTCAACTCAGTGTGTACCTTTGGGTCCACGTATTTTAACCCTGCCACCCTCGAAGATAGTATTACAGTCACCGTTGACAGAAGCATTCTTTTAAGTCTACAAATGTTTGAATGTAGGTTTCCCTTCCATTACACTATCTTCTAAGGTAAGTTGCACGGTCATTATTGCGGTGCCTGAACTGCTGTGGCCATCCCAACACGGCAGATGATCGACTCTCCCCTCCATCTTATCGCATTCTGCAATGCAGTGTCCTTCCCCCTCATGGCAGATTATTGATTCCCGTAGGGTTCCGACAATATTAATGCATCCGAACTGAAAGAAACGTCAATGAGCCAGCTCCGTAAGAGCGCAACATCTCAACGTTCGATCAATAATTTGCGCTTGGAGGTTAGTGGTTGAAGGATGCTGCACTGCAACATGTGATAAATTGGAAACTCGAGTTGGTGAGGGACGACATCCAGATGGCCGAATCGATTAAGGCAACCACTCATGAGAAGCGGTAAATTCGAGTTTGATTCCCGTTGTGGCACAAATTTTCAGTTTTCGCCATTGCATCACTACAATGTCCTGTGCTGCTGGAAGCCATGAAATCCCACACACCCCTTCCCTTTCTTTCCCCATTCCCTACAAATGTACACAGCAGCCGCATCTGCAAGAGTGGGAGCTGTTCTCTCGGACGTGCTGATCACTCAGATATATATTTATGTAGACCGCCTTGACGTTTCATTCATCGCAGATGCACTGGTTTCGTACGAACTCCTGCGGAAACCAATAACTTGCCAGTAGGGGATTAATAGATGAGCGACGCTGAACTGCAATGTGTCATAAGTTGAAAATTTTTTCTTTGGTCCGGGAGCAAGACCGGATGGCTAAAGTGATTAAGACAACTGCTCGTCAGAAACGGTAAATCCAGGTTCGAGTCCTGGCCTGGCACACATTTCCGCCTTTCACCATTGCTTTGATCCAATGTCCTGTACTGCTGGATGACATGAATTCCAGCCCATCACTTCCCCTTCTTCCGGCACTCTCTATGTCATGTAAATGTTTGCACCGGCCACGTTATCACGTGCAGTGTGTTTTCCGTCGGATGACACCACTAAAATATATACATCTCTAAGGAAGTTTAAATACTTTTTCAAAGAATTTGCCTTTTTTTGGAACAACGGCAGTTTATTGCAGATATTTTGTCCAAGTTTTGACGAAATGTGGCCAGATTTTTTCATCCAAGAAAAGCCTCGGTTGGATTAGGATCTGAAATTGGCAATAAAATTACGTCTATATTAAGTGATGGGAAGAGACTGTACAGGCCAACGGCTCTGCCGCAGTGGTAACACCGGTCCCCGTCAGATCACCGAAGTTAAGCGCTGTCGGACTGGGCTAGCACTTGGATTGGTGACCACCCTGTCTGCCGAGAGCTGTTGGCAAGCGCGGTGCACCCAGCCCTTGTGCGGCAAACTCATGAGCTACTTGACTGAGAATTAGCTCCAGTCTCGGAAACTGACTTACGGCTCGGAGTGCGGTGTGCTGACCACATGCCCCTCCATATCCGCATCCAGTGACGCTTGTGGGTGAGGATGACACGGCGGCAGGTCGGTACCGTTGGGCCTTCATGACCTGTTCGGGAGGAGTTTAAGAGACTGTGTAAACGTTGTATTTAAATTTGTTTTACGCACTTAATTCACTCTGTGCCTTTTGTTACAAAGCAATAAATTTTAGAACTAATCTGACTTAAAATATTCTTCCAATAACTTTATATAAATTAGTTTCAACTAGTAAAACAGTATAATTACAGGTAATTTTAAATATTATTACCAGTGGAATCAGTTTTCGCTTTTCGACAGAATGGATATAGTCTCGTTAAATTTATTACGTATTTACTAACGGTCTTCCTCAGTTAATAACCAGGTGTTACCTATTTTAGCACTTCGCTGTATGTTTCTTCTGGAGTTGGGCCACTGGCTTGGTTTTTAAATTTCTCCTGTTGCCTTCACAGGGCAAACTATGTTCGTATGCCACAAACAACAAGCTATATAAAATGGTCCGTAGGTCATCATTTTACTGGTAATTATTGCTCTATATTAGTAAATTATGACATGTTTGGAGATTGCACCAATACACATGCACAGACATCAGCAAGTATAATTATAACATCAACTAAATATGTTCATAACCATTGCTGACAAGCAAAAGGGAATAATTATCAAGTCAGTGCTCGGATAATGCGGAAAACTGTATCGCTTACTATGCTGCTGTAGCCACATTAAAGCCTTATAATGATATTACACCATGTCCCAAAATTGTACAATTTTGCCCTGCAGCTATAACAAATTGCAGCTCTAACAACTAGCCCCACAAATGTATCAACTTGCATCCCAAAAGATTACCTATAACGACTTGCCTTATATCAGTACAGATATACTCTATAACTATAACACATTGCCCCACAACATAAAGAACTTATTCACATATGTAACAGCTTGACCTCTGAAACTGTGACAACTTTCCCATGACTGTACCAATTTGATCTCTAAAATTGTGTTAGCTGACCCTGAAACTGTATCACCTTGACCCCTGATTGTGTAATGACTTGCTCAACAATTGTTATGACATGACCCCAGAAACTCTAAAAACTTACGCCACTACTGTCAGAACCTGCCCTGAAATTGTAACAAATGCTCCCACAACTGTAACCAGCTGCCACTGAATGTGTAACAACTTGGCTTACAAACACTACAAATGTACTTGAGTGGAACAAACGGCCAGTACTGCAGTATACGGTTACAGTTTATAGGAAAAACAGTGTACGACAGCTTGTTAACACAATGTTCGGATTGAATAATTTATTAGTGCACGCAGTCTGCATTCGTGAGGTATTATTTAATGGCTGCTGGCAGCGAGAAACTATTTGACAGATGTTGTGCTGATTGCGTGGAGGCTTTGCTTATGAAACGTTAATGGAAATTAAGGATGCTGCTTAGAGATTCTGCTTCGAGAGAGGTCCGATCAGATATTTTTGTACTATTAAGGGACACCATTAGAGACATTTTGTAACAGTGAACCTGTTGTCCGAAGTGTCGACAGGATTGAGTATTAATGTTAAAATCAATAGTAGGTATAGTGAGAATAAATCTCATATATGTTAAAAACAATTTCGGCATATTACTCTTCAATAGTCATGATTCTGTATTCACTTGTATTGTCATTAGTGGAAAATGGACACGAGGAATGAACCTGCACTTTGGAATAGTCCTGTTTGGGGATATTTTCAGATTAACTTTACCATATAGAACGACATTTTGAGCAAGCAGTAAAGGAAACAAAAGAAAAATTAGGAGTAACAGTTAAATGCATAGAGAAGAAATGAAAACTTTGAGCTTTACCGATGACATTGTAATCCTGTCAGAGACAGGAAAGGACTTGGAAGAGCAGTTGAACGAAATGGACGGTGTCTTGAAAGGATGATATCAGATGAACATCAACAAAAGCAAAATGAGGATAATGGAATGTAGTCGAATTAAATCGGGTAATGCTGAGGGAATTAGATTAGGCGATGAGACAGTTAACACAGTAAATGAATTTTGCTATCTGGGGAGCAAAATAATTGATGATGGTCGAAGTAGCAAGGATATAAAACGTAGACTGGCAATTGCAAGGAAAGCATTTCTGAATAAGAGAAATTTGTTAACAACGAGTATAGATTTAAGTGTCAGGAAGTCTTTTCGGAACGTATTTGTATGGAGCGTAGCCATGTATGCAAGTGAAACACGGACAATAAACATTTAGACAAGAAGAGAATAGAAGCTTTCGAAATGTGGTGCTACAGCAGAATGCTGAAGATTAGATAGGTAGATCACGTAACTAATGAGGAAGAATAGAATTGGGAAGAAGAGAAATTTGTGGCCCATCTTGACTAGAAAAAGGGATCGGTTGGTAGGACATGTACTGAGGCATCAAAGGATCACCAATTTAGTTTTATAGGGCAGCGTGGAGGGTAAAAATCGTAGAGGGAGACCAAGAGATGAATACATTAAGCAGTTTCAGAATGATGTAGGTTGAAGTAGGTACTGGGGGACGAAGGAGCTTGCACAGGATAGAGTAGCATGGAGAGCTGCATCAAACCATTCTCTGGACTGAAGACCACACAACAACATTTAAATACCTTAGCATTGAATTTTTGCAACAACAATAGTACGACAGCTGAGATCTACTGCCTGCCGGAGTGGCCGAGCGGTTCTGGGCGCTACAGTCCAGAACCGCACGACAGCTAAGGTCGCAGGTTCGAATCATGCCTCGGGCATGGATGTGTGTGATGTCCTTAGGTTAGTTACGTTTAAGTAGTTCGATGTTCTAGGGGCCTGATGACGTCAGAAGTTAAGTCCCATAGTGCTCAGAGCCATGTTTTGAGATCTACTACCCACTGAGAGTGCCACTGGTGCACAACATGTGAACTTCTTTCCGTACATAAACTCGTAAAGAGCTTCCAAGAGTACTTGTAGTTAGCTAAGGAAGTGACCTTGACTATGAGATATTGTTACAGTTTGGGACGGAATCCACCTTTCGTCGAGAGAAAATACGTAAGATAATAGCTGAAACATTTAACACAGTTAGTCAAACTCAAGTCTAATAATCAAACAGCAACAACCTTAATAAAGACTAATTATAACTAAGTCATCTTTGCTTTGCTACTGAATCAAATTCCTATATTTAATTCAACACTGCTTAGTTCTAATTCCTCTGTCTATTTAATGATTCTAAAATAGTAGCAGGACAAGTTGTTATCTTTGTAGGACAAAATGATACAGTTTTTGGGTGGATGTTGATACAGTTGTTGCGTAAGCTGATATAGTTCGACAAGAGTCATAGAAGAATTCAGATGTACAAATATTTAATTCGGATCTCTGTCGTACTTAACAAGATTTATGGCATACAGATCGAACCTCCTACATTCATTAGATCTACTTAACCTATAAGGAAATTGTATAAACATTGTGTGTGTGTGTGTGTGTGTGTGTGTGTGTGTGTGTGTGTGTGTGTGTGTGTGTGTGTGTGTGTGTATTTCTTGATGAGAGAAGTGATTGGGTAAACCCCATGCCGGCACATAGTCTATTCCTCCGCGAATTCCACCAAGGGGGTAGCCAAGCTTAAAAGTCCCAGTCCGATGGATCAACATCAACGGCGTCACATGCCCTCACTTCATGCGACACTGCGAAGAACTTTGGTATTTAAACTAGAAAATGGCGTGAAGTCTGATGTTCAGAAACATTACGGCACCACCTCTCTCCGCCTTGCCGGCCAAATACTGGGAGTGAAAATTTTCCAATCACCAGGATTCGAACCGGTTTACCCACAGATCGCGCTCTGCTGTACATGCATGCGTTATCGCCGCCGACGTTTTTTAAGCGCTCTGACTACATTTAGCTCACCAGCTACTGGTGAGTAGTCAGTTGCAAAAAGGACTGTGTGGACGATGTGGCCTATTCTACCCCTTATTTTAGATCTCTGTGACAATGCTGTTTTGAGTATATTTATATGTTTTGACGATGCCATTATGGACTTGTACCTTTAGGAAATGGTGTAGAAAAGATGTGAGGATGGTCATTACTGACAGAAACCGGTCATCGTCAAAAGAATTGATATTGTGATCAAAGACTGGAATAAAAAGCATTTGAAAGTATTGGATCACTTTTCATATACGCGACTATGTCGCAGCTGGTGAAACCGTGAGATTAGTTTGTGCACAAAATCCTGCACCGGCAACAATTTTGCATTTATGGATGGCTATAGAGGTAACACGGCTCAGTATATCTGCATGGGCGTTCAAAGACTTTTGAAGTCCAAGGCATGTCGATCTTTTGCACCAGGCCGGGCAAAAAAAAAAAATTACTTTTGTCACCTCCGTGAAGAGACTCCGAGTAACCGATGACAAAGCCGCATCTCACTTCGCTACAATAAATTAACCTGTTTGTCTCATTGAATTTATTGTTTACTGTACTGTATATTGTATTTGTATTTGCCACTTGGTTGTTATTTTCGATTATTCACCTTCACTCATGACGTCTTGTTTATTCTCACACTTCTGTGAGGTGTTATGGAATCGTACTTTGATTTACCCATACTTCCATTAAATGAGGAGGTTCTGTCTTCTGTTGTCTCTCTCATATCTTGTTTAAGTTCATATCTTGTTTAAGTTAGAGATTCTGAACATAGTAGCACTTACGTGCGTCGTGTGCTGGAAAAGCGTTTGTGCGTTCTTTTAGAGGTACCGAAATATGTGGTGAACAGTCTCACTTGCACAATAGAATTTATTGGTGACAAGTTTCGTACGGCAAGAATGGACTATCAAGTTTCGAGCTAAAGGACAAAAAGTCTGTTCTTTATAACCTCTACTCACATAATTAAGCTGAAGATGTCCTTGCAAATAATAATCAAACCACCACTTTATCACAGAGTGTATACAAAAGGTTCACAGAGGTTTTATTTGCAGTTCATAGCTTAAACTTGAAGAACATATAACAACACAAAATTTATTCAAGAGAAGAAAAATGTAATTTTACGAGGGTCACTCCAAAAAAAAATGAACACTATTTTTGTAAAAATACAGTTTTCATTCTCCATGTGTGAAAGTTTTACAGTGTGTACATACATCCTTCCCGCTTGTTTTCAAACTTAGGTCAACCTGTTCCCATCACAGCATGTCTTCAAGGTGGCTGCTACACTTTACGTTCGTCAGAAGCTACTTGCTGTCATAGAATTCATGTGCTGTGAAAACGAGACACTGGGAAACATCCAGAAGAGGTTGAAAAAGGTGTATGGAGATCCTGCTGTCGATCGCAGTACACTTAGTCGGTGGGCAAGCACCTTACGTGATGAAAGCGGGCACGGCAATATTGAGGATTGTGCTCGCAGGGGCAGGCCTCGTACTGCACACATTACAGACAATTTGCAGAGAGTTAACTAATTATTGACTGCTGACAGACGCATCGCAGTGAACGAATTGTCACGCTACGTTGGGATAGTGGAAGGAAGTGTTTGCAGAATAACGAAAGGTTTGTACCAAGTGGGTTTCAAGGATGTTGACAGTGGCTCACAAAGAAACAAGAAAAACGCTATGCAGTTAACTTTTGGAACAGTACGAGAATGCTGGAGATGAATTTCTTGGAAGAATTGTGACAGGTGATGAAACATGGCTCCATCATCTTCCACCAGAGATGAAGAGGAGACCAATGGAGTGGCTTCATGCAAAATCACAAAGAAATAAAAATTCAAAACCACACTTTCAGCTGGAAAAGTTACGGCTATGGTGTTTTTCGATTCCGAAGGACTGTTGCTTGTGGACATCATGCCAAGTGGAACCACCATAAATTCTTATGCATATGTGACGACACTGAAGAAACTTCAAGCTCGACAGAGTCGTGTTCGACCTCATCGTCAAAAGCAGGATGTTTTGCTGTTACACGACAATGCACCGCCACATGTCAGTCAAAATACCATGGAAGTGATCACAAAACTCGGATGGACAACACTGAAACACCCGCCTTACAGTCCTGACCTGGCTCCGTGTGACTATCATCTCTTTGGGAAACTGAAAGACTCTCTTCGTGGAACAAGGTTTGAATATGATGATTCCCTTGTGCACGCTGCCAAACAGTGTCTACAACAAGTTGGTCCAGAATTTTACCGTGTGGGTATACAGGCGCTGGCTCTAAGATGGCTTAAGGCAGTTGAGAGGGATGGAAATTATGTGGAGAAATGAAAATATTGTTCGTAAAGGATGTATGTACACACTGCAAAACTTTCAAACATGTAGAATGAAAGATGCATTTAAAAAAATAGTGTGCATTTCTTTTGGAGTGACCGTCGTATTTTTTTATTAAAATCTATAGTATAGTCCAGGAGTCCACTAACTACGTCCGTTAGCTGGATCCTTCCCGCGGTGCCGCATCATCAGGCTTTCTGACGGTACTTCAGTTTTCCTGATAAATCATTTTGCGCACTAGACCCTGTGATGTAATTTAAATTTAAATATTATGTTCAGAATACATAGAGTTCTTTAAAGTTATGCAGCAATCCTGTCTGCAATGTGCCCCAAATTTACTATGTTCAATTTTAAATTATTCAACTCATTTATGTTGTTTATTGTTTGTTTACTTGTTTCGTGTCATCTCAAGATTTTATTTAGGTTTATGATTTAATGTCTTTTTTCATTTTCGTACCCTGTTTACTTCTTCCTTTATTATGGCTACTAAGAAAAGGACAATGGACTCCAGGTGTATAGTTCTCAGTGAAAAACTGGGAGTGAAGTACTTCTTCGTGGAAACAAAGGACCGGAGAACAACTTAATCTGCGTCACTACGAAGTAAAACATCTTATCACATATTAATAGGTATGTGGGAAGTTACACTCTGAGATATATGAGTCCATGAAGAGTAATTAATACATTCAAAGAAATCTCTTGACGTAAAAGTTTACTGTAAATGAATTTGTAATTCGTACAAGTTAGAAAAAAGTGTACATTATGACAGATAGAGGAAAATCTTTTATAGAAGGCAAGTTCACCAAAGAGTGTATGAAGGAAGTTGCATAGACATTGATGATGCTCAACCTGAACTAGAGCTGGAGCTCATTGATTCTAAAGTAAATGGATTGTTCAGAAAAGAGCGGACAAATGTATAACTTTGAATTTTACGGCTGTTTATCTGATACCGAGTTTCCGAAACTGAAAATATTTGTTCTGGTATAGCATTACTGTTTTGGAACAGCTTGTATCTGTGACCAAACATTTTCAAAAATGAAGTATATGAGGCGAGTACATAAAATGAGACTAACAGATTAATATTTGATATGGTTTTCTTCTTTATGGGCTCCGGCAACACTAAAGGAAACGTTGATGATCTCTTGAAACTCACAAGCCAGTTTCAGAAATCTGACATTTTTTATTGCTTAATTTGTGAGACTCAGATATGTACACATTAGGTGTGATGTAACTATGCTTTTGCCAACGTTGGATACTTGGATAGTGTTTTTTCCTGAAGAAATATGTGGCTTGCCCTTGTTTTTTGTGTATTGCATGCCTCTCACTCATGATTAACAGGGAATGCTGAACTTCGTTTTTCGTCGTTTACCCCAGAGCTTTCGTTTTGGCTTGTAATGTTGCAACAGAATTCTGATGCGCCTCGCACTCGTAATTTTTCCAGTTATCCGGCACGCTGTGAAATGGATTTGGTGAACTCTGGTGTAGATTTTCCGTAAAAGATCTATAACCTTTTCGTAAAATATCTGTGGCGAAATAGTGGTTTCATTTGCGTTTACAACCATTATTTACCAGCTCGGTCATACAAATAGTTTGCTTGTAGAATTAAAACTGTGATGTCGGTAACCTTAATATTTGAGCTAACTCCAGGAAAACTGATACTGGATCCTAGTAATTTGAAACTAGTCGCCACTTACTCGTAATATGAAAGCGAGAGTGTATGCTAAATACTTTATTTTCAGCAATTACTATTGATATGTGCCATCATAGTAAATACAATGTGTTTAACTACTATGGTTAGAAACAACAGGAGCGAACAGAAGTAAACAAAAAGCCCAAATGACCTATGTCCGGAAAGCAAGAGTTTCCCCTGAACGAGGCTTTACGCTTGAGAACAGCAACACCACATAACAGAGTGCAGGAGGATCCAGATAGCAAATTTACACTTGAGTAGAGGGACATGACAACATTTGTTCCAGACGGTCACAGTTTAAGTGAAGTCAGGCTTCAGAATGTCTCCTCGTCGACAGTCGTACGTGGTCGAAAATCCCAGGTGTGTTCTGAATAAATCGACAGCCATCCAGAATCCATGCCCAGAGCCCCTCGACACGATCAACAGGACTTGAATACAAGAAAGCTTTTACGTATTTTCACACAAAAAGTCCATGGGATTCAAGTCTCGGGACGTAACGGTCCATAGCATTGGTGAGCCACAGCCCATACACTTACTGTCGATAAACCATGTGTCAGTACTTATTTATCCAGAATGATGATGAAATGAAATTAGGGCAGTTTATTATTTCGTAATTTACACCTCACTTGCTGCGTTTCGAAATAACCGTAACCTTAAACATGCACGATGTTTAACATTGTCATGACTACACCTGTGAATTTTTCTTACACGTGAAATCATTTGTTTCTTGACCTGTGTTCACTAGGATTATTTGCTTGTTTCGCTGTCCACTACTCGCCCCCTTCGTTTATACCTACAATAGTCGAACATCCTGAAGAAAGCTACCATCATCACGGCCCTGGATATCTAGGGCGGAGCATCAGCTGCTTGAGACACTTTTTGATGTTCATTTTTTTCTTTAAGTGAAACAAACGCTGGGTATTGTATATTCTTGCACGTGCTCATTTTACTTAGCTTAATTTAGTTTCTATGTGGTTTAGAGGGATCATAATAGCAAGAAGTCGCGCGTAATTGGAAATGTCACAGTAAGTTTACAAATAAGAAATATTTTCTCCAAGAAAACAGTGCAACATCCTGCCAGTTTGGGTAACTTGAGTAATTTTTTTTACCTTTGTTTACAACAAACGTTTGATAAATGTAGCCCAACTACATACATACTACCTGCTGGGAAATATCATCTACAGAAGAGAAAGAGGTGTCAATCAGAAATGATTTCAACTTGTTTTTAGAATTATCTTTATCTGCGAGCATCTGTAATTCACAAGTGAGCTTCTCGAATAACGTTACTGCTGTTAGTATGTATGGCTCTGTGAACAGGTTCTTATGGAAAATTTGGCGATGTACATCAGATATAATGCTTTTCTCAAGTTTTTTTCTCATGCTCTTTGAAAGTTGCTTTCCGTTAGAACGTTCGAAACAGGGTACTAGCACAAACAGACAGCCTGGGTGGCTGACTAGAGGGATAAGAATACCTTGTAGAACAAAGTGGCAATTATATCAAAACGTTAGAAACAGTCACAGTCTATATGCAACAGCCCATTACAAACAGTATTGTAAGGTGCTTAAAAAAGTTATTAGGAAGGCAAAAAGTATGTGGTATGCAGATAGAATAGCTAAGTCTCAGGATAAAATTAAAACCATATGGTCAGTCGTAAAGGAAGTGGCTGGTCTGCAGAGACAGGTAGAGGATATAGAATCAGTGCGTAGTGGGAATGTCCGTGTTACTAATAAATCGCATTTATGTACAGTATTTAATAATCACTTTCTGAATATAGCAGGTGAACTAAATAGAAACCTAGTCCCAACAGGGAATCATAGAGCGCTCGTAGAAAAAAAGTGTTCCGAGGCTGTTACCTGAAATGCTCCTCCAGGATACTGACAAGAGGGAGATTGAGTTAATAGTTAAATTACTAAAGACCAAGAACTCTCATGGATATGACGGGGTATCTAGCAGAATACTGAAGTATTGTTCCATGTATGTTAGCCCAGTACATAGCCATATCTGTAACTTTTCCTTCAGGAGTGGTCGGTTTCCTGACCGATTAAAGTACTTGGTAGAGAAGCCACTTTATGAAAAGGGAGACAGTCATAATATTGACAATTATAGACCTATTTCTATGCCATCGGTGTTTGCTAAAGTTATCGAGAAGGTTGTATATGCAAGGCTACTGGAACATTTAAATTCACATAATTTGCTGTCAAATGTACAGTTTGGTTTTAGAAATGGCTTAACAACTGAAAATGCTATATTCTCTATTCTCTGTGAGATTTTGGACGGATTATATAAAAGGTTGCGAACGTTAGGTGTTTTCTTTGATCTAACGAAGGCTTTTGACTGTGTTGACCACAAAATATTACTGCAGAAGTTGGACCATTATGGAGTAAGGGGAGTAGCTTACAATTGGTTCGCCTCTTACTTTAAGAACAGAAAGCAGGAGGTAAATCTCCGCAATATTTAGAGTGGTAATGATGTTCAGTCCCAATCGGGCACTGTTAAGTCGTTCGTTCCCCAAGGGTCGGTGCTGGGGCCACTGCTGTCTCTTATTTATATAAATGATATGCCTTCCAGTATTACAGGTGATTCAAAAATATTTCTGTTTGCTGATGACACCAGCTTGGTAGTGAAGGATCTTGTGTGTAATATTGAAACATTATCAAATAATGTAGTTCATGAAATAAGTTCGTGGCTTGTGGAAACTAATTTGATGCTAAATCACAGTAAGACTCAGTTTTTACAGTTTCTAACTCACAATTCAACAAGAACTGATATTTTAATCAGACAGAATGGGCATATTATAAACGAGACAGAACAGTTCAAGTTCCTAGGCGTTCGGATAGATAGTAAGCTGTTGTGGAAAGCCCATGTTCAGGATCTCGTTCAGAAACTAAATGCCGCTTTATTTACCATTAGAACAATATCTGAAATAAGTGACATTTCAATACGAAAAGTAGCCTACTTCGCATATTTGCATACGCTTATGTCATATGGTATCATTTTTTGGGGTAATTCTTCTGATTCAAAAAGGGTATTTTTGGCTCAAAAACGGGCTGTTCGAGCTATATGTGGTGTAAGTTCGAAAACCTCATGTCGACCCCTATTCAATAGTCTGGAAATTTTGACATTGCCCTCACAGTATATATTTTCTTTAATGTCGTTTGTTGTTAGCAATATTATCTTATTCCCAAGAGCTAGCAGCTTTCACTCAGTTAATACTAGGCAGAAATCAAATCTGCATGTGGAATGCACTTCCTTGACTCTTGTGCAGAAAGGAGTGCAGTATTCTGCTGCATCCATTTTCAATATGCTACCACAAGAACTCAAAAATCTTAGCAGTAGCCCGAACACTTTTAAGTCCAAACTAAAGAGTTTCCTCTTGGCTCACTCCTTTTATTCTGTCGAGGAGCTCCTGGAAGTGCTAAAAAATTAAGCAAATTCCAGTGTTACATTCTTGGTTTTCTTTATTTAAACTAACGACTTGTCGCCTGAATATGTTTCTTATCTTTCATTTTATCTGTTTGTACAATCTACAACTGAAAGTGTTTCTTATATTTCATTTTATCTGTTTCTACAATCGTGTTATAATTTGATGTGTTGACTCGTTCCATGACCATGGAGACTTCTCCTTAATGTAGTCCCACGGAACAATAAATAAATATATAAATAAAAAATAAATATTATTTGAACGACATGTTCCCATGCAGTGATATATTTGCGTCTAAGGACGATATTATGCAAGACAATTGATGCCTTTGACATCAGTAAATGGGAAAATATAACATACGCAAATTTTTTAATGCTTCTATAAACAAAAGAAGCAATTAGACGCAGAGAAAATGTGATGGTGAAGTCTGCTATATCTGATTTGTATTTCCAGTTGTCGTCAGCATGCATACCCAGGAATTTTGAACATACAGCCTCACATTTTTCCTTTCTGCTGTGCTATACTGGTACTGATGACAGTGTATCATGCCATGTAAGTAGTTGAACGAACTGTATTTCTTCCAGATCATAAATAGAACAACTATTAATAACATTCTCGAAAATTTCATTTGTTGCCAATTCTATTATTTCAGCTCTGTCGTGCTTCACTACCATGCTTGCATCATCAGCAAACATTTCTATTTCTGCTGTATCAGGGTAATAACGCTGCCTGTTTATACATGTAGTAAGAACAGAAAGGGCCCCAAAATTGAACCCTGGGGGACGCCAGTAAAATTAGGTCCTTCTCAGAAGAATACTTTTAGTAAGAGATGCGTAAGCTATCTCACCTGACACGTGGCTAGTAATACTCAGCACATACTGTCTCGTAGATTGATGTATGACTTCTTAGCCTCCACATATTCCTTCTGTCCTCTGTCTCCGCTTCTCTCTTCGCTTCACAGACATTTGCATGGAAACAAGAAAGCGGAGAGGGTGACAGAGCATACCGCGTAATGCGTGGCCCTGTCTGTGACGCCGGGCGTCGCATTCATAACCAGCCAGAGCAGCGTCGCCACGGCAGCGTGAACGCCTTCCCTGGTCCACGGAGCATCATCAACGTCGCAGCGGCAGCTGATTGAGTGCCGGCGCCGCCTGGCATCCATCACTGTCCGCGAGGGGCGTCGTTTACCATTGCCGCTGACCACTGAGCGCTGCGATCTAACGCTTGTGTATTCAATAACATCTCTCCGTCTTCCTACCACCCAAGAGGTGGAACGTCAGACAGGAGATTGCTATGGCACAGGTAAGCTCGTACAGTATTGTGAGTTAGTAAAATTCCGGGCTCGTTTAAGAACATAAATAGTGGGAGATTGTTATATTTCATTTCGCTTCGTCCGGGCAATGTGTCACGATGTGATTCATTCAACAGTTTCTGCGTTCCTGGATCTATTACAGTGTGTAATGTTATAGAATTCGCTACTGCAGGAGACAACATCCGGGTAGCGGTTAATGCACAGAGTTTACTGGCGATAGCCGTAGTGTTAAAGTGTTCCTCTCTATTAAAGCAGGCAGTGCTGGTATGAACTACAAAGGAATGTCCTCTAAGCTTATGACCGGACACAAATGCTTATGGATAAATGACCCATTTTACTTGTCTCGAGAACATTCAGTACTCACAAGGGAAGGCCTCATACACGGTCGACTGATTCGGCACATATTTGGCAGACTGAGAGACTTTACGATACTTCGACTGGACCTCCGACCCCTTCTGGGTAAACCACCCCTAAAGTTTAGGAGAACGGTCGACTCCAAATTGACAAGATCCATACTTAATTGAAATTCAGCATTTTTTGTTATCATGTATGGAATCCGTAAATGCTTATTCTAGCTGTTCTAGGCGCCTCAGTCTGAAACCGAGCGACCGCTACGGTCGCAGGTTCGAGTCCTGCCTCGGTCATGGATGTGTGTGATGTCCTTAGGTTAGTTAGGTTTCAGTAGTTCTACGTTCTAGGGAACTGATGACCTCAGATGTTAAGTCACATAGTGCTCAGAGCCATTTGAACCATATCTGAATAACGACACGATTTCTGCGAATGTAAATGTTTTATCCATATTCACGCCTGCATTTGAATCACATTCCAGATCCTTTTCCGATTTTTTTTATTATGGGTAATATTCTGAGTTAACCGAGATTTTTATTTTGTTTCGTATTCACATGAATTCCTTTATCCTTGTCTTGGTGGGGAATGATTTTTTACGTGAGGTTTTCAGTACCAAATTAAAATAATTAAATATTCAGTTAAAGTACTCCATCACCATTTCACAAGAGCCACCAACAAACTACAAAAGAATTAAAATTTTTATTCATGGTCGCCTTACAATGGCTATTTCAGTCACCCTCCTTCGAACAGATACATGGGTGGTACTTGTCACATACACTCAGACCAAATACACCCACGGCATAAGTAACATTTAACAAATAAAAGCTTCACGCAACTGCATTCTTTCTCCTGACATCTCGGCGGCGAAAGACTTGGTTTGCATTCAAAACATTTCTTTATCGTAAATTAAATTTATTGCGTACCACGAATACGATAATCAGTGCTGACACTTGATAACGAACTATGCTATGAAACGCTACAATATCCTCTTGACTGGACAATTCCCGCCGTGTTTCCAGAAGCATGTTTCGATTTTGAAGCCTCGAAATAACGTTAAATCCCCCACCTGTCTGTAAATGATCATCGAGCGATCAGTTGTCTGCAGTCCATTTTGACGAATTCAGAGTATTACTGCTCGAAATTATCTTCAAACAATAACGCTTAAAATTTTAGTTTGAAGCCGCTAGAGGATTTTATTTGTCTACGCTGTTTTTATCCCTTAGTGATTTACTTTGCTTAAACCTCCGTACTCTTACCAATTTCGATATGGAAAAAGAGTAAAGAAAAATGCAAAATACTATTAGTAATCGAACCTTGGTTTTGCTCTCACCAAATAATGCCTTGGTCGTTACGACAGCGGTGTATTCGTTGGTCAACGTGTACATTACGGGTACATAAGCGCCAGTCGTAACATCTCCTTTCTTCGATGTCTAGGAAAATATGCGTTTGTGGAGCCTATGTAAGATAGCTAAAAACGCTCCCTTTTCAATTACGTATCGATCCCTTTAATTTCGAGTCGATAGTGCGCCATGAAATAAAGGGTGGGGGGACGGAGTGGTTCATTCGAAGTACCTTAAAGACTTTCATGTTATGTTGTTACGAAGCGACCTGCCAGATATGAGCTGAATAGGCTGGCAAGTAGCGTGGGTTGCTCACCCATTGACAACCACTGCGCAGTTATTATCCTTTCAGTTTTCTGTATTCTTTTTCACCTGAATGTGATGCTTTATCCAGAATTGCACTTTTAACTACTTTCAAAACCTACTATTATGTACGTTTCTTCATTAGCTCGTGCAAGAGTAAGGTTAGTGATTCCACAGAGTGTGAACAATACAAACGGTGACAAGATATTGTAGCACGCGAGAAATGACAGGTGTGGTTTTTGCGAAGACTGAGCGAACAATGTGACTCGACAGGTACTTCGAATAGATACGCCGAACGGCATTCTGAACACCACATTCCATTCAAGGGGAAAATTCAGCAGGTTGTTCAGACAATGTAGAGACACGGGACCATTTGCAACATGTACGAGAGAGAACAATAGCCTTGCATATTGCGCAAGTCGCATACAGAAGAATGGTCCAAAGAATATGAGCCGCTACAAAAGTAAACAACACTCCTCCAAGGCAAAATTTCAATGAGAAGTCTCTAAATCCGTATACTAGGCATATTCGGAAAGTAAGGTCCTATCTGGCGCTAAATGGACACCACTGTGAAACTATCATGGAACTTTGCACATATGTGTTGCGTAGTGTCTTTAGTGTGCCTGTCGGTGAGCTAGAAATGCCTAAAACAACAGTGGTTCCCGCCAAGTATGTGGATCTGGTGAGAGATTTCGCCTGAAGATATGCAGCCCACATAACATAAATGTCATGCGTTTCTTTCTTAAAGACAATTCTCTGCCGCATTCTGCAAAGCAATGAAGACGCTCCTGCAGCGTTTTCGATGAGAAGTGTTTGATCAGCCACAATACAGCCCACAAATGGTCCCCTCCTTTATTTATCTCTGCTCACATATGCCGCTGGCTACGAAGACAACATTTTGGCATAAACAACGAAAGACAGACCAGCGTTGAGAATCGGCGGAAAGCACAGGCGGCTGCTTTCTGTGACGAGAGTACTGGAAAGTTGGTACAACGCCACGACAAATGTTTAAGTTGGAGCGGCGACTATTCAGAGAGATAGCTGGAAGGTGTGGCTAACTGTTACGAATAAGAAATTTTTGATTTCCACTGCGATTTCCATTTCGTGAAAGCTCGGACCTTACTTTCCGAACAGCCCTAGTAATTTACAGCTTGTGAAAACTTCCAGCTCCGATGATATCGATGCCAGACTACAGTCCACTCAACAGTTTTTATGAAGGAGAACTGAAGATCAATAGTTCGCTACTTAGTTTTAGTTAATGGATGAAGAGGATTTCACACATAGGGATAATAAATTCCCATAATAACTATGTGTGGACTGATGCATATTCTCGATCGATCATGGAAGCGAGGTAAAAAGTTCTCTTCAGTATGAACGTGGTTGTAGGGATTATCGGAGACGGACTAGTAGACCGAAAATACATCTAACGGACTAACAGATGCTGTTAATCATGGAGTTTTGTCCGTCAAATTAGCCGCCGAATAGAACAACGGACGTGGTTTATTTGTAGTGGAATACCACCTTATTTTCCACGACTCGTAAGATAATACCTACCTCAGTTAATGAGCTGTGCCTTTGTCGAACACGTCCTTTAATAAGGCCTCCTTACTCACCCAACAATGTACCATTAACTATCTTGCTGGGAACTGTGTTCTACACCCATCAACAACGTACAGACGTTGCAAGAGCGCGTGTCCTATGTAAGTCACGAAATAAGAAGACACGAGCTCCTAATTTTTTGTAAAGGAAGGATGGCGGAATATTATGAAGAGTAGTAGCCACATTAAGCTTATCTTGTAAAGTAGGCAGAAAAATACCTATCTATGGACAGAATGTGCCATATGTCAATTAGTTTTTGTTTCCAGGCATACTTTGAGAGGGCATTTTTCTAGTTTACATCAGTACAGTCTCATCCAATTATATACATTCTCAGCATTTTTTCCACTGTAATAACATAGAACACATCATTGTTAAACCCCCTGTATGCCAAATGTCCCTCCTAAGAGGTGTCAGTTGTCATTTCATTCGTGAGTTTCTAAAAATATTTTCGTCTGACGTTGTGTTATATAGAGAGAACCAGCCCTGAGTAAAAACAAGCAGAACCTGAAAGAAGTTAGAAGTGGCAGTTCGGAGTCACATACGTGTAGCAGATGAGCGACGACTTCTCACGTTGGATGTTCTCAAACGATTGCCATGTAATTTGTTAAGTAAGTGGATCTATATACGAATTTATTCACTTCATGTGCACCTGTTTAACTTGAATACGACAAAGCACGCTGGTTAGCCACATCTGCAGTGCGCTAGGTGCAGAGGATAGCAATAGTCTTGGTGTAGTTTTGTCAGTTCACGCCATTGACTGCCCATCCTGTATTCACCATTTACGACATGCAACACACGAAACAAAATTTCTGTTTAAGGATTGCAACGTATAAGTTATTACTGTCAAATAAGAAATAAACTCTACCTTTGGGTACACTTGGTTGATGTGCACATTTACAACCATGTACACGCCAACATAGTGTACGTATATGTCGACTCTGTGACGTAATTGGTGGACAGTGATTACCATTACGCACTCTCTCAGAAGCTCATTTCTTTGACTTATTTGAAATCGATAGCTACGATGTTTTTAGTATCTCTCGAAAAGTAAATCGAATTTTACAAATATTTAACCCTCATTCAATGAAAATGGTATAGTAGAAAAACTAATATATTGGAAAGTAGATAATTCTAGTAATAGAATGAAAATCGCTGCTTCTCTTAGCTTTTTCTGTGCTCTCAAACAACGTTCAAGCTCAGTTACAATTATTTAATTGATCTTTAAAAAATGAGGACTTCATTTATCACTAAACTATTCATAAATGTCTTCGATATATTGTGAGAAAGTACAAAGAACACACTACAGAAGTGACAAGTGAAACAAGGACATTTATCGTCACCTGAAATTCTTCTGTAAATCTTCCGAATGTTTCCTGGAACCGATGGGAACTCTGTATAATCATGGAACAAAGAAGATGGTGGACTGTAATATGTGCCTCGCTAAAACTTAAGTTTTCGCAGATTGACTCTCTGTCAAGCTTTCATAAAGGGATAAAAAAAAGAAAAATAGAAACTCACGTTTGACAGACGTGACACTTAACCAGCTAAGATTGCACATTGAAAGGTATCTAGGAGGGGAAACGAAATTGTACAAATGTCTCAAGATTTCCTTAATGTTTTGTATAGCAGGCTGACAACACAGGAATCAGAAGAATGGGTATTCAATAAATGAAATAATATTATTGCTGAAGCAATGCCAAACCAAACGTTCAACATGAGACATCAAGAAACGAAAAGCTTTGCGATATTATGCTGTTGCATCATAATTTAGTGATGGATAAAGCTAGAGGAAAAGTTTTACAGTAAGAACGTGCAAAACAGTGCAGCTGGAAACACCTCTCCAAAATAGGAAAAATGCATAAATTATTATACTTCACAGGTAAGAAGGCAGACGAGCCACGAGAAACTATGGATCAAAAAGCCTCTGTACTATGATGTAAAATACATTCACTAAAGTTAGCACAAAGCACACAGAAAACATTATATATTAGTCACATAAAAGATGAAACTGATTGTAGAAACAGAAACAGTACAACAAGCAATTTGAAGATATGAAAGATTCAAGGCGCGATCAAAAATTCCCGTTTGAACACCACACTAATCCCTCGCCTATATGTCGGTTCTCATCAACCCACATCGGAATCGGACAGAGTTCCATACACGCTGCAGCAACGACCTTCAACCGAAACTTTGTGATCGCTCCTTATATTGCATAACGTAGCAATGAGTGTTAACTGCCATATTATCTGGCGTGAAAAATTTTAATAAAGTACTTGACCCGCTTTCAGCTAAATCCATACTGCCAGTTCTTGAAAGGAAAAAAAAAGGCACTGATTTATCTCATGTTAGTACAGTGAAGGATAAATGTATCAATGCTGCAGCTCTCATTAGACACCATAAAGACGGTGTCAGATGTGTCAGACAGCAAATCGTAAACAGAAGTAGATCGATATCGATTCCATATTAATGAAAGCCTTAACTATTTGAACAACCCTATAGCGTGCCATCTGAACTCTGAAACTGGGAGAGTGAACAGTGTTTCCATCGTCAATGCAACTTACCTTTACCATGTTAGTTGAGATTATGCTGCGGTTTCTACCTTGGGTGCAAATAAATTTGAGTACTAGAGAAGAAATGAAGGTAGAAAGATATAAGCAGCAGCAAAATCAACTCACTACCGCTAAGAAAGGTACAAAAAAACACCGAGTAATATTTACTGTTCTAGTTTATGATCTGTTTACAGGATTTTATTTAGGGCAGCTGAAGACGACTACCTGAAGGTAATCAATAGAAAGCATCTGATCTTGAGTGGCTTGGTAAACTAAACATTGGTTTCTGTGCTAGGCTTCTGTCAAATTTGAAAAGAAATCCATACAAGGTGTAAGGTGTCAGGCAAATCCAACACCTTCCATGAAAACCCTGACATGATAAGCAAATCCAGTAGTATGTCACACAGCTCCGAATAAATCGTGACATTAAATTAACCAAAGTAATACGAGTAACGAGTGAGCAAATGGAATGCCACAGACTAACACAAGAATGCCTAAATGCATGTCATACCTTCCCACCATGAGACAGACGCAGTTCCCAGGGGAACAGAAGCCGAGAGCAGAACCGTGTTAAGCTAGAAGGCCCTACGATAAGGGACGGACTGGACACCCACGTCGCCAGCTAACCATTAGGGCCACACAACCCACACGTTTTAGCGTGAGCCTTTTTCGCTTCTCTGTTACGTTGCAAACTTTAAAAACATTGCCCCACCACGAAAAGTATAACGTTTCTCACTGGATAGACAGAATTTTTGCAGGCATAGCTTATGGTTAACCTTGTGACCCGGACTGGTTAGATGAAAACACAGCCAGATAGTTTTTTTTAAAACCAACTTCAGTAAATGGTAGTAAGGAGAAGTTAGGAGAGGTTAGTTAGTTCCGAGACGGCGAACTGGATGGCTGCAGCGCCGGCCGTCGCCCCCTGACGGACACCAACATGGTAATGAACGCACGCGATGCCGCATAACAGCGCATAAAGCTTCACTCAGAACTGCAGAAGTCTCATCTGCTACACCCCCTTTTTGCGTAATAATAGCGTCGATCGTCAATTAAAGTTCATGGTGTTCACATTTGCCACTTGAAGTACAAATCTGAAACGCGAGGATTTTTCTGTTATATAGTTATTGAGAAGCCACATCAGCCACAGTAATTTACGACAAGTTAGATAAGTAATTAAAGATAATTGAGGGTCAGTGTAGACCATTTTGATAGTTTTCCCTTTTGTGAAACTTAATTTAAACTTAGATTATAGATGTGATATGGCATAGGTCATCCTTCTATCCATTGTAGTACTTGGATACCCATTCAGGGAATATTCATTTACATTTTTGTTGAACGCAGTTGGTTTTTACCATTGTGTATTAAAACACTTCCTTTTATCAATAGTGCAATTTATAAACAACGTTTTGTGAGTAAAATAAAATTTCCAATGGTAAACGTAACTGCTTTTTCGACTTCATTTTACCAGCTAACTAAAAATAGAAAAGCCTTGAACCCCTTCCACTAAATTTAGTTAGTATAAAGATTGTTTTGCCAAAACAATATGATCTTCCTTCCAAAGTTTTCAGTTTGGTATCACGAAACATCCTCATAATATTCGCTTGTTGCTCGAACTCACCGGTAACATATCTAATAGTACACCTATGAATTAATTCTATTCTTCTGTAAACCAACCTAATGGAGATCCAAAAGACACAAACAGTACTCCTGTACGGGTCGCACTAGAGTTCTACATATGGTCTCCTTTACAGATGAACTACACTTTCCTAGACGGTCTCCAAATTAACCGAAGTCGACAGTTCGCCTTCTCTATGCTCGACCGTATATGCTCATTCCGACTGATATCGTTTTGCAGCCTTACGCCTAGATACTTAGCAAACCTGCGTGTCAAGTGGCACACAACTAAAACTGTATTCTACGTTACACGGTTGCTTTTCTACTCGATTGTATCATACTTTTCACATTTAGATTGTTCTAAGAGTATAGAAACAAAGAAATGGAATAGTGAAGAGACTGAAATGGGAGAGGACTTATAACTGTAATGGTACAGAAATGTAGGTGCTTAATGAAAGAATTCTTTGCATGACCTCGAAAGACAGGGAAGACCGAGAATACGACGGAATATAATATGTGCTTATGACATAAGAAAAAGAGCACGATCAGCATGGATGCATACGTGTATATTCTTATGTGTGCAATAATGTTTCGCTACTGGAGGAGCCGGCGCTCCCACGCTACTCTTTAGAAAGCTGTTGATAAAGTTGCTTTCGTATAGGATCTGCTGTTAGGACGAATAAAGTGAAGCTGAAAGGAATTACCTCTCTCGTTGCTGCGGATGGACCATGTGTTTCCGTAGTAGTAGTCCTGAGGTTTACTATTAATAAAGAAAAATAAATTAAGCAGCGGTTGTAGAACAGCGATTAATGACCGTGAGTTCAGGTCTAAATGCTTCTTGTTACTTGCACAATACGAAACCTGTCTGCAAACAGACTTGCATTTATTTATTTTATGTTTCTATACAACCTGATTACGTTACCGTCTTCAGGCCCCCACTTTCACGAAACGAGGATCTTAGATGTGCAGTACTTTCTACGTTACAGTTACTTAAGAAAATGATTCTAATATCATAAGATGTTACAGAACTTTATTAACAGAACTAAAATTAAACTAGCTAGTACTGACTAGGAATTAATAACGTTAATATTAGCAGACAACGACTACTTCTGCTGCACTTAACAATGACAATAATGGCAATGATAGTAGCAGATAGAAAACGTATTTATATTTGTGCAAAAGTAATGTTTCCTGAAATAACAATTTCCGATGGAGAAAAATTTAGGTACACATCGATAGCTACAGACTTCAAAAAAGGATAAATGTCGGGATTGAAAGAAGGGCACATATTTCAAGCAGTTTTAGTGGGTACATCACGAACTGCCTTTTGAAGCTTTAAATTTTTTCATGATAAAATAACATAATTCATTATAGAGTTGGGTTCCTGGTATTGAAAAAGACATTGAGAGAGGGGTTGAGTGATGGTGTTTTCATGCTGTACTGTTCAGAAATTTAAGGTCGACAACAACGTGAGAGACTGTATACATTAATAAGATGGTAAAGGAGACAGCTGTATAAGGTGGCAAAATAGGTCAAAAATGTGAACGTCACCGATACGTCGCAAACATATAGTCATTGCCGGTTCAAAGCTCTAACAGTTTTCCTGAAAACGACATTCCATGGCAACGTGTCGATGATCAACAATATTGGAAGTGCAAACGTTTGCACATGTTTATATTGCAGGTCAAAAGAAAGGAGTTTTTATATTTTTGTGAGTCCGGGGTAGATGCTGTTACTTTCTTGCCTACTGCAGCCATGATCTCTGCCTAGTTTAAGTTTTCATTTGTTATTACCCTTAGCCTCTTTGCTGTGGGAAAGATATATTTGTCCCAAGTATGATCAAATGTTCTAGAGATTTCAGACATTTCGGGCTAATGAGCGTACAATGATCAGGTAGTACCGCGAAAGTTTTGTATGGTTTCATCTTTATCCCTATATTCCGTGCCCATTTTGATAATGTCACATGTCTGCATTGAATTTTTCGGTGTCTTTTTTCACGTTGGTTTGCTGGAGCTCATTATCACTATCTGATATTCGCACGACAGAACCGAGCAGACGTCATTGACGTACTGTGAGAAGAGTATAGAACTTAATACTAAACCCTGGGGGACGCCACATACCACCTGTCTCCATTGCTGCTTATCACTGCCGGACACCACGCATTATCAGGTGTCAGATAAGAGCGAAACCTTTCCACTGCACTTGTAGAGGAACTTTGAACACTATGTTGGCAAGTAAAATATCGAAGTCAACAGTACCAAATGCCTTCCTAAAACCTGAGAAGTATATGACTGGAGGGTGTTGTCTGCCGATTACTTCTTTAATTATATAATATTATAACACAAATACGATTAAAAATAGTGGAGTGAAAATAAACAGTGTTCAGTGATGGGCACTGTATATTACTAAGCACTTGAGTATGGTCTTCAAGGCAATTTCCCATTGCCTATTATCAAAGCAGGTGGCACAGGACTTCACAGTTTGGGTTACACGATGGTAACATGGACTCTATGAAATTAAAGTTTCTAACAGTGTGTTGCATTTTCTTCCTGTATCTCCACCGATTACGTGGAGGCATTTTAGCTCAACAGGCGTCTTCTATAGATATGTCGCGGATGCGGTTTCTAGATACTGATGTCCCCTATGGATTCTTCTTCTCAGCAGGTCGCGAGTTCGTTGCTCCAATACTGATAGGTGCAAGAACGAACAGAGGTGCAAAATAAAATTCCGGACTGCGGATACTGACTTAGGATGCCACAAACGCCTCTCCAGATTTAATCAAACTTTGCCGTGAACAACCTGCAGACGCACAGAGCCAGCAAACCTAAATTTTGGAATATGAAATATTTCCTGAGCACCGTGAATAACAGTGTAACTGTACGCAGTATGCTTTAACATTTATTTTTTATTTCTTCTGTTAATATCACACGAAACATTTTATTGTCAGTCAACGTCCTGTCACTTACAACGCATTTCTTTACACTTTTCAGTCCCGATCGCTACTCTTACAGACGCTTAACCACCGTTCCACGCCTGTCTCCTCCTGCTCGCTTCTGATTGGTCCATCTTAATATGAAATAAAAGTTCACATTAATTAAAACATTTCCTCATAAAAATAATAAAAGTCTTTAAAATTATTAAATGACTGTTCTCGTTACAACTAAGACCACCTTTATGGTTGTAAATCAAGAAAAAATGGTTCAAATGGCTCTGAGCACTATGTGACTTAACATCTATTGTCATCAGTCCCCTAGAACGTAGAACTACTTAAACCTAACTAACCTAAGGACATCACACAACACCCTGTGGAAATTAAGATTTAATAGTAATGTGAAAAGGCAAATTGTGAGCGATATGCGACTTGGCTCCCTATCCGAATGGTTATTCCCCACACCTCCTGCGTAGGAAGCCTCCCGAACGTTCCGTGTTCCCACACTAGGTGATCACCTGGTGTCGCGTGGTGTGGAGTCTCCTACCGGCTACTTACGCAGCCTCGCTAGACACAGCGCAGCCTATAATGTAAAGTAGGCATAAAAGTGGGTCGTATTGTGGCTTAAATGCGACAATCTGACGCGCAAGAGCCTGATTCGTATTCCTCAAGCCTGTTGGTTTATAAACAAGCAGTTGGTTAGCTGGTGATGGATTACATATTGTAAGGCCATGGACAGTGCAGGATGCTGCAGCGACATCTTTTTCAAATAATATCTTGTAAGTCCCAGTTTCCAGGCTTCAGGGAATAAATCTTATGCTCGATGAGCGGTTTACGATATCTGCTTTTGTGGACAGAAGTAAATCAGTAATTACCTTTATAATTTCATCTGTGATGCCGTCTTGTGCAGTGTATGCTGACGAAATGGGGTTTTTGTCAGTATTGCTAGTAACATGTTTAAGAAACTAATTTTCGTGGTTGCTGTCATCTCTTATCCGCAGGGAGCAGTTAGTAAGTCTCTGTTACATTTTCGGTTAGATTTTGATTGTTGGTACCGTGAAGAACCACTTAATTCCTCGACCACAGTTGAATGACCTACTTCAGTCGTGTTGAAGTGAACACTAGAATCCCATCTCAGTTTCCACATTAGTAGCAGTGGATTGGATAAAGTATAAATGACTTGTAATAGCCGCTTTCGAACAGTGTTTAGCGGCAGACAAATCCCGTCCACTGGTCTCCCCTGGAGACGCCGCCGTCCCTGCTGTCCATTAGCGCGTCTGCCTGAGGTTCCCCCCAGGTAGCGGAGTGGTGAGAGGGAAGGGAGAGGGAGAAGGGGCGGTGATGGGAAGAACCGGAGCAGCCTATAGCATGCCTGGCCACCACTCGTAAGCGGCGCGGAGAGGCCGCAGGTGCCGACACACAGCCCCTAATGGCCGGCAACCCGGCGAGCGGCCCACTGTGCGGTGTGGAGCGGTGGCCCACATATCGTGCCGTAGGGGGCGCATTAGGCCAGAGAGCGCCCGGGACTAATTCCTGATTCATGAGCGCTGCGTAACGTCCGCCCTGCCTGATTATACCTGCTACACACACACACACACACACACACACACACACACACACAAATGGTCATCCTTGGCGAAATTAACAAATTAGTATCGTAAAGTGGGGCTACTTTCGGACTAGTGGGGTAGCATTACGACAGCTACACTTCGGTGCTATTTTAAATCTCCCACGGCTGCAATTTGTCAGATACCATATTGATTCTGAGGTGTTTACAAGCTCTGATGTTACTGCCATCTACTGGTCATCTGCTAAATTTCCGCTCACCACCTGTGCAGCCAGTTTTCTAATTCGTGGCAGTGCTGCAAACTTTCACTTACGGACGAGAATTACATTTGGACCAGGATAGAGAGCTAATTATAACAAATCATAAATGCCTTAGCTAACATATCTGTGAATATGGAGTAAAATATCCTAAAATTAGCAACTAGTTTGACTACTTTTGTCAGTAATGAGATTTTCATGGGGAAAGTTTGGGATATCCAAAAATTACCCCACAGATACTTTATAACTAATTTTGATTATCTCTTTTGTTTTAGAAACCGTCAAAGTGTTTTATGGAAATATAAATGGGCCCTGGGGTCGGGGGACTACAGGAATAATACCAAGACAAATCTCAAGCAGGCTATTAATGCAATTAAAATGAAAACCTTGGTGTACCGGAATCGCCTCAGATGTATGGAATCCCAATGAAGACATTTCTACTAAAAGCTAAACAAAGGCATGGGGAACAATTGCCAGGCATTGTGTACTTACAAGAGTCGGAAAAGGAATGGCTTGTATCGCGTGCATTGGCTTTATCAAGTTTCGGACCCCCAATGCTAACATTCGACCTCTGATGTATGATAAAGGCGTACCTTGACAGATGTGGCAGGAAGGAAGCCAGATTTAAAAACAACTTCACTGGGATAGACTGAGCAAGACAATTTATGCAAGGCACAGCGCTGTTCTGACACACAGGGCGGCTAAAAACATCACGCATGCAGCAAACAGCGGAGAAATCATGACAATTTCGAAATGCAAGGTTTTCCACATGAGAATGTGTGGAATTACTATGAAAACAATTCAGGTGATGATCCGAGCGGGTGGAAAATAATTACTAAAAGGGGAATACAGTATCTTGAAAAAACACGAAACTCGTCAAAAGGATGATCCTCCTAAATGGTGTGTGGTAATGCAGTGGGAACACTTGCTCCCTTTTCTTAAGCTACAAAGCCGGTATATTGTGGGACCCACGGACGGAAAACGGGCCAACGGGAACTTGGTATAACAGAAACAAGAGGGAGTGGTGTGACAATACCAGCTTTGAAGCCTGACGTATCCAGTTACTCACGCCTGTCTTATGACGACAAGACGGTGTTAAGGTTATTACAGACAATAACCTGAGCGTGCACATCAATCTTTAACTGCTCCGGCTGTGTGAAGAATATCCATTACACTGTCATCAAATGCTACCCATCCTCTGCATCCGCTTGATGTTGCGTACTTCGAATTTTTCGAAGTACAGTGGCGGGAAATCCTTGTGGACTGAAAACAAAATGGTAGTGGGCAACAGCTGCAGCTATTTGTCCAAGAAGCAACTTCCCCTTTTGCACAAGAAACTGTGGGAATGAGTGAGCTCAAGGGTACAAAACTTGAAAGCAGGCGTCCGGAAGACTGGCATCTACCCCTTTGATCGCTAAATTGTGCTGGAAATACTTCCGTCATTCAAGATGGCCCAGGAAACAAACCTCAATGCAATTATATGTGACACCTACATGGATCCACTGGTTCAGAAAAGAAATTAAGCAACTAAGAAGCTTCAAAATGTGAGGCGTAAAAGGGCTTCAAATGGTTCAAATGGCTCTGAGCACTATGGGACTTAACATCTATGGTCATCAGTCCCCTAGAACTTAGAACTACTTAAACCTAACTAACCTAAGAACATCACACAACACCCAGTCATCACGAGGCAGAGAAAATCCCTGACCCCGCCGGGAATCGAACCCGGGAACCCGGGCGTGGGAAGCGAGAACGCTATCGCACGACCAAGAGCTGCGGACGCGTAAAAGGGTGAATGTTGCTCCAGGAAAAAGCATTTCTGCAGAAAACGTTCTTGGTGGCAGGATTAACGAGCTGTCACTTCAATTCAAAGAGCTAAAACTGAACAGAGAGCTTCTTATCTGGCAAAGACGAAGTTAAACAACGACGACACAGACAGCGGCACTGAGGAGAATTCGTTTTCTGTATTTTATGCACAGTCTGATTAACGTGTAGCACTGAATGCTGAGGACGGAGAAGATGGACCCGAAGACATTGATGAATCTTCACCAACACGCTTGGTTATGTCCCATGGGAATCAAATACAGAATGTGTGTAACTGGATGCATGTACTTGTCGCATATAAAGGTAAACGGTATCCAGGACAAGTCACAACAAGAACAACGAAGGGTTAATTGGACTCCGCTACAGAATACTTCCAAATCGTCAGCCTGTCGGATGAAGTTGGTTGTCGAGGTATTTTTTATGTAGAGGAGTTGGAACTGTATACGCTGGACTGAATTTTAGAAAATGCTTTCTTCAGTTTTTGTCGATTCGCATTTATCATGATTATGTATTCCTCCCAGTTACTCTTTTATTTCTCAAATTCTTTAATGTTTTTAGTCGTTTTTTCGGAATATCTATGTTACTGTTACTTTAATGTCATTGTGGTGGGGCCAATACCGGTCCCAATAAAGGGTTAGTAGTCTAAAATTTGGGAACTTCTTTCTCTTTATTGGTTTCATCCTGAAAAATGACTTGTCATAATGTTATCCTAATCCTTGGGGTAACTGGGAAAAGCCTGAGGGCTCTCACTTGACAAGTAATGGTTTCAGAACAAAATGCGTTTCATATTCAAAATAGGAAGGTTCAATATATCAAACTAGCTTACATGTAGTCATATAATAAGCTAAAGCTTTCCAGAAATTCAGGAAAATACTAAAGCACGTCCCAAAGTAGCCCCACTTTACTGTAGTGGGAGCATTTTACTATCAATTTACTACGTAAATTAACCAATGGCAGACTTGAAGAAGAATGAAAGATGTTAAAGCAAAATGTGAAACACTGACCATTGTTCAAAATACCGAAAGGTCGAAGAACAAAAAAAATTTTTGTTACAAGACCAAGCCACCTTATCACTGACTCAGAGGCAAACTTAGAGATAAGTTGTAATTTGGCCCTACATTAATGCACTGATCCCAGTAACCTGTCAGTTAGTTCGCAAGAGTATAATATATCTCACACGAGTAGCCTGAGGTCTCAGTTTAAAAGAAACTATGGGATTTGGGTTAGTGTGCGACTCTGTTACTTATTTTACCTCGTCTTATCAGTGTTAAGCGAAAGCGCTGAGGGGCGGAAGATTACTCTCTCTTGTCTTCTGGGTTGATCATATTGTCACTGCTTTCTCAGTACCTCTCCTAATGCATCAAATATCTATAATCGTTACGTAACAGCTATACCATATCTGATATTTCCAGAATTTTAGCTGTACGTTTACATAACACAAATTTTTTTCTCCTGTCCACCCACCAGAGTGTGGAACAAATTATCGTGCAAACTGTGTCCTATCCCAAACGACTCTTCATTTAAGAGCGGATTAAATCTTTCTCTTTTGTCATTAGCTTTATTCTTAGCATAAAACAGTTGTTTTCTTTCTGTGCAACAGGGAGGCAGTACCTCGGTCACATACTAAATTACATATTTTTCTCCTATCCCCTAGTTTCCAGTTTCCTCTTTCTCATCTCACCTGCTACACTTACCGTGCCATATCTCACCCTTTCTCTGTCAATGGACTTTTTGTCTCATTTTGATCCCTTCTGTACTACTGCCTCTTGTCTCTATTACATATCACAACTCACATTCGAGAAGAAGATAATCACGGAAATCCTTAGCACAATAACGCCCGCACCCACACTCATAATCGGACGAAGACTACGGTTGAATGATTTGGTTTCGAAAGAATGCAACATCCTCCGGACAGTCCGGATCTTTCAAATTGTGATTTTCACATCTTTAGCGAGCTAAAAGAAAGATATAAATGGACATTGGTTCACGTCCGACGAGAAAGTGTAACAGCGGGTGCATGTGTGGATCAATCAGTGGCCGACTGCGTTCAACGGAGCAGAAATTGATCGTCTCGTCGACAAGTACGATAAACGTCTTAAGATGAGTCGTGATTACTCTTGAATGCTACCATTCCGCTGCTCCGTTGTGGCGGATGTTCGGATTCCTTTTGACTGCCTCTTACAGAGGAGACAACAAATACACTCCTGGAAATTGAAATAAGAACACCGTGAATTCATTGTCCCAGGAAGAGGAAACTTTATTGACACATTCCTGGGGTCAGATACATCACATGATCACACTGACAGAACCACAGGCACATAGACACAGGCAACAGAGCATGCGCAATGTCGGCACTAGTACAGTTTATATCCACCTTTCGCAGCAATGCAGGCTGCTATTCTCCCATGGAGACGATCGTAGAGATGCTGGATGTAGTCCTGTGGAACGCCTTGCCATGCCATTTGCACCTGGCGCCTCAGTTGGATCAGCGTTCGTGCTGGACGTGCAGACCGCGTGAGACGACGCTTCATCCAGTCCCAATCATGCTCAATGGGGGACAGATCCGGAGATCTTGCTGGCCAGGGTAGTTGACTTACACCTTCTAGAGCACTTTGAGTGGCACGGGATACATGCGGACGTACATTGTCCTGTTCGAAAAGCAAGTTCCCTTGCCGGTCTAGGAATGGTAGAACGATGGGTTCGATGACGGTTACGATGTACCGTGCACTATTCAGTGTCCCCTCGACGATCACCAGAGTTGTACGGCCAATGTAGGAGATCGCTCCCCACACCATGATGCCGGATGTTGGCCCTGTGTGCCTCGGTCGTATGCAGTCCTGATTGTGGCGCTCACCTGCACGGCGCCAAACACGCATACGACCATCATTGGCACAAAGGCAGAAGCGACTCTCATCGCTGAAGACGACACGTCTCCATTCGTCCCTCCATTCACGCCTGTCGCTACACCACTGGAGGCGGGCTGCACGACGTCAGGGCGTGAGCGGAAGACGGCCTAACGGTGTGCGGGACCGTAGCCCAGCTTCATGGAGACGGTTGCGAATGGTCCTCGCCGATACCCCAAGAGCAACAGTGTCCCTAATTTGCTTAGAAGTGGCGGATCGGTCCCCTACGGCACTGCGTAGGATCCTACGGTATTGGGGTGCATCCGTGCGTCGCTGCGGTCCGGTCTCAGGTCGACGGGCACGTGCACCTTCCGCCGACCACTGGCGACAACATCGATGTACTGTTCAGACCTCACGCCCCACGTGTTGAGCAATTCGGCGGTACGTCCACCCGGCCTCCCGCATGCCCACTATACGCCCTCGCTCAAAGTCCGTCAACTGCACATACGGTTCACGTCCACGCTGTCGCGGCATGCTACCAGTGTTAAAGACTGCGATGGAGCTCCGTATGCCACGCGCAAACTGGCTGACACTGACGGCGACGGTGCACAAATGCTGCGCAGCTAGCGCCATTCGACGGCCAACACCGCGGTTCCTGGTGTGTCCGCTGTGCCGTGCGTGTGATCATTGCTTGTACAGCCCTCTCGCAGTGTCCGGAGCAAGTATGGTGGGTCTGACACACCGGTGTCAATGTGTTCTTTTTTCCATTTCCAGGAGTGTATATGCCTCGTCTCGCGAAAAGACACTAAGACACTGAAGGGAAAATAAAGACATTAGTTCTCACACGGAGGATTACCAACAATCCTTGTTAAGCGAACCTTTCGCGACTGGAGCGGAAAAGGGAGAAAGTGAGAGTGGTAATCAAAACAAAATACCCTCTGCGCACACCAAAAGCGATTTGCAATATAAAAATGTTCCCTCATAAAACGTTAGAATACCGGAAAACTTACGCTGGAAAGTTATTATGTTTGAGAAAAGAGGTCAGATACCAACATGATCACGAAATGCAGCTGTTCCGTCCCTGAAATGCCTCGGTTGTAGTCTCTCTATATTTAGTCGCAAATGTTTCATGCTGGAAAAAGACCGTTCAATCAAAATATATAAGAAATAAACTTACAACCAGTACTGATGAGGAGCAATTCTCCGACAGTCATCCTGATTGTGCTAACATAGGTTCAGCAGTACTCGTAGTTTAAGTACTAGTATTAAAATCACACATACACACACACACACACACACACACACACACACACACAAAAACCAACACTAATTACTTTTTCGTTTTATTTTTGTATGTACATAAATAAAATATTGCAGTGTTATTTTGTTACTTACCAGCTGTGTAACTTCCGAAGACGTAAAGATGTAAGTATGGAGCTGTAATTGTATACGTAAACTCCGATCCTTATTGCATTCGTTCGCAGCAGTATATTCATCCCATTTCTTTAAGATTGTTAATGCCCTTCAGCTGTAATGTAAACTATGATAATTACAGTGTCCGTAGATACGTAAAGTGTCTTTCGACAACTGATTGCTAAATCAAGTTCACTAACATGTTGGGAAGAGTTGCTAAGTCTCCTAACTTGTAAGTATAAGCCTTACGTTGAGAGTTTCAACACCTTTAAAACAAAATGCATCTAAGTGCTGCTGTTTCATGTTGTTATACAATTGATCGCTTTACAATGAAAGCGCATCTTCGGATAGTAGACAACGTGTAATTAACAAAATAACACCACGATCTTTCATTTATGTGCGTAAACGGGCGAATATTTATAATTCAAACAATTTTAACAGCGCAACGATCCCACCGAATGGTGGGACCTGGTTCAAAAAATGAACTGCGTGAGAATAGCAAAAATACGAAGATGAAGAACTTTAGTCAATGGACAAATAAATATTAAAAAAGAAATAGTTTAGAGCGCCTAGTGGTGGTATTCATTCAAAGCATGGGCTAAATCAGTAGGTTGCTATTATTCTTCGCTTAAAGGAAGTTGTCATCAGGAAACCAACGTGTGTGGAGTTGTTCGCCGTGAGTAAGGCTCCATTGTCATATGATCCTTCTGCCCAATAGCCGAACTACTCTCGTCCATCTTTTGTAGCACTTTGCTTGTTCTGTACGCTCTATCGTGCACTAAACCCATCGCCTTCCGACTCGTCTCTTTAACTGACGGCACCAAGGCGGTTAGCTTACAGTTTCAAGGCCCACTACAATAGTCACAAGAGAAGCTGGCGGCTCCTACAGTCAGTCAACATAATCATTCAATGAATAAACGTAACTGAATTTCTAAAGATTCTTCCTCCTCTAGAGTCGTCAGCTCGCAAGTCTAACACAGACACATTCCAACTAAAATTTACTATAGCAAACACAATATGAAAAATCAATACAGTAATCGATTCAGAGGCTATAGGCTATGACACCATGGCCATAATGTTTTAAGTTTCTCAGTGTTAGTACTGACGGACACATTTAATACGTCCCACATAAATAGGATACATCCCACTCAAAGGAAACAGTATAATCCAATATCTCTCTTAAAATTCTTATAGGTAAGGCACATAATCACCATGTATTTACCAGCGAGATATCATTTTCCCTTTGTATCCGAAGTCCTGGGAGTATTCTTTGTAATCAAGTGGTACGATTATTTCCATTCTGCTGTTGAGAGAAATATCGGTTCGTTTCCCGGAAATACCATTGCAGGAACAATACAATATTTACAGTAACAGATGGCTTAAAAGTGCAAGAGACAATAGAGTTCACACCATTGGCATTACTATGCTTCGGTAAACACCGACAGTTATTGCACACTGCTCATCGACACAAACCAAACATCATCATCATCATCATCATCACACTGTTCACAAAAATTCAACAGCTAAATTCTTCATGTAATAAGCTGGTTAGAAAATCACTCTAGAAACAGATTACTATGCGATCTCAGAAACCATTAGTAATCGTCCTCTTCTCTCGGGAGTGCCGTAGGTGTCTGTCTGGGTCCTACTGTTGATTTAGCAAGTGATACATCTGTCGTGTCCCACTGACGAGTCCTGAGAGGGAGTAGAAGGACTTCAAGAACGCGCGTCAAAGAACTTTTTTGACAGGAGGTCTCGTAGTCGCGGGATGCCTTCTGTGCACCTGCTGCACTGAAAAGAGGGCTGTAGGGTGAGTCAGAATACTGGGATCTGAGGGTACACTGGATGCAATCATAAATCAATCCATGAGGATATATACACTGGGAGTACATCTGACACATCCGTTTTATACACAATTCTATGTACTAGTAACTGCCCTCTTCGTGGTGTAACTTCTCATAGTTTCCAGAGTTTACGTCCCAATATAGCAGAGGCGGAGGCGCCGGACTTACTGTTGACAACATGGAAAAACGTCTAAGTCTCCTCGTAGTTACGCAGCACCGCACTGCGATCTCACGGCATCAGAACTCCAGGTAAGCCATATATGACCGACTGACGTGCTGCTCCATCACTGCCATCACTCCCATCACAGTCCCAACAATATGGCGGCTAGCCTTTTTATAGCGGTAGTGCACCCGGCACCACTTGTTCTAGAAGTTTCGAGTACTCTTGAGGATTGCTTGTGTGCCACGCCGTAGCACGTGAGGCCTGCGTGACGATCAGGCCGTTCGCCGCTGTCCAAGCGTTGCTTCTTGCGCGCCTCTCGAGCCTCGTGACGCGGCATAGTCCACTCTTGTTAGCAGAGTCAACACTACACACAAGCTACGTACGGTCACGTCCGCCTCTCTGGTAACGAGAATTTCCAAGCCTACAACTCACTTGAGTTTTAACTCTATTTTCTATCTTTTGCGGCACATCGTCTTTTCTTTGCTCACGAAAATATCTTTTCCATGCTTCCGAACTCCATAGTTCCTGATATACGTGGATGCCTGACGAGAAGATTGTTAATATACATGACTGTCTAGACTGTTTCTTGATAGGTGCAATACCTGGGATTTAAACTAAATTTGAAGAATGCAGAATTAACATTAGTATATCATTATATGTGGATCATTGATGTTATCCTCCAATAATTCCCATGTTTTCTTCTTCACGATATTTCTACCATATACTAGGAAACAGTGAATAATTATCCAGCTGGGCAGAAAATATTGGTGCCACGTTCAGGAAAACTTCCGCTTACATGTAAGTCTTCCTGAGGTTTCGTAGCATCTTTCGACGGGATGTGAAAGAAACACTAAAGTAGTCCCTCTTTTTGAGAAACGTTAAATACCACCGGTTAACCCATGTCATGAAGAATACAAAAGAGGTGGTTTTTTAGAACTAAACAAGAGTGATTGTCGTTGTGCGCCTGCAGTATCCCTGCGCCCTCTCGACACGTCAGCGCTTCTTAGTCCAGTCCGGGTAGATGAGGCAGGACAAGTAACGTGAAAGCTATTTTTCATCAGTTCATCACTATACAAGAACTCTGGTAACTCGCATCGTAGATATGGTAGCTGCAATAACAATTTAATCTAGACAAAATATCTTATATGTCAAACTTGTAAGGGGAAAAAATAAAAGAAAATGCAATGTAACTTTAATCCACCTTGATTGCAAAATGTTTATTCATATGACCGGGTTCGATTCCTTTAGAACCATCTTCAGATCTGATATTTCGGTTACAAGAGTAACCAACCCGTCCAATTAAAGTAACTTTCACATGCTGCGCCACGTTATTCCTGTAACCGAAATATCGGATCTACAGATGGCTCTAAAGGAGCCGAAACTGGTCATACGAATAAAAGTTACATTCTAAAAGCACTGAATGCGGCTACCCTATCAGACATTATGTCTGCTTTCAAAATAAAAGGAATAACGAAGGAAATATTCATATGGGACGCAAGTGGATAGATGTATTGTGCATTCACACACAAACAAGCGACTACCATTTCAGAAAAACTGGTTTATTAATTCAAAAGAAAGAGATTCACAAATTGAGCCATTATTCGGCTTGTCACTGACTGACGGAGATGCCCAAAATCCTCCGGAGGGATATCATGCCATAGTCTCCTCAATAGGCACATTACATCAGCAGAATCACCAGCAGGTTCGATGACCCTGGCCACGATCCTCCAAATGCTCTCGGTTGGTGTGAGATCCGGTGACTTTTCTGGACAAGGTAGAGTTTGGCAGGCACGAAGTCGAGGAGAAGAAATTCGCGCCCTGTGCGGGCGTTCATTACCTCCTGAAGCGTAAGCCCAGGATGGCTTTCCATGAAGAGCAAAGACCATGGGCCTATAATATCGGCGACGTTCCGCTGTACAATAAGGGTATCACGGATGACAATGGATGACACGGATTGAAATGGAGTGGCACCCGAGACCATCGTTCCTGGTTGTTGGGCTGTATGGAAGGCGGCAGACAGGTTGTATTTCACCGCTACCCTAGGATCTTCAGGAAATTCTTTGCCTGGAATCTCACTGACTGCAGTAGAATTACCTTCAGCAATGAGTCCCGTTTCGAATGAAGCCCCGATGAGCAACGAGGACGTGTCTGAAAACTCCCCGGACGGCGATGTGGTACCACACTGATTATCGCCCACCATCTGGCCGTACAGACAAAAGCGATGGTGTGGGGTGCGGAGCGTCTTTTTTATGTCTCAGAAAATACTTCAGCTTTGTCGATCCATAAAACACACGCAAACTATCTTTCTTTGTTGCCGTCCGCCTGTGGAACTAGGTACTCTGCACTGTACACACAAATTAGCTACCTGTTACATTACAAAAATTATAAAGTACTTCTCTTGTTGTAACTTTTTCCTCGGAATGTAACATATTTGGTTGATTCTCTCTGTAAAACAGTGGTGCAATCACTTATTTCTTATCTGAGCACAACATTTCGGCGATCAGACATATCGCCATCATCAGGTGGGCTGACAAACGGAACTCCGAAGATTTTTTATTTTTATTTTATTTATTTTTCTTACTCTAGGGCTGACTAATTTCTTGCCTGGTAAGCATATCCATCATTTACGTAGCGATATTGTGTAGCGTTAAGACACTGGACTCGAATTTGGATGTAGTGGCTGATATCATGATATCTCCATCTGGTCATTCAGATTCAGGTATTCCGTGTTTTCATAACTCCCTGGAACTGAATGCTCGAATGTCCCCTTTGAATAGCACAGCCGATGTTCTTCCTCACAGCATCCGCTCCCCCTCTAATGACCTCGTTGTCGAAAAGACGTTAGCTATACAGAGAAACAATGGTTGATTGTTTGTAAAACTACTCTTACTAAAATGGCTACCATTTAAGCATTTGGTTTTAGGCAGCGTTGAATGAAAGTAAAGCTTACTCTCCGTTGTGATTCGCACATGAGATCAGCTACTATACCTGTTAAAAAGCATTAGGACACCTATTAGTAGACATTAATATGGGGTATGTCCACCCTACGCCTTTATAATGGCTTGAGTTCTGGTGGAGCATTTTATGATGTGTGTGAATGTCGATGAATGGCAGTCCATTCTCTGTCAAGAGCCGAAAAGAGAATAGATAGTGGTGCTGCCCGCTAGGTTTGGAGCGAAGTCGATGTTCTAACTCATCCAATTGGTGTTCCATTGGGTTCAGAAAGTACTCTGGTCAGCCCCGGCCATTTCAGGTCTGTTACTGTACAAAAACAATTTCCTCACAGATGCTGCTTAATGGCAGGGTGCATTGTCATGCTGGTACAACCATCATCTCCCAACTGTTACTCTACAGCCCTCAATTACACAGTACTGTAAAATTTGTTCATATCGTCAAGAATATTGCACGTTGTTAATTGTTAAAAGGAGACCACACCCTTAGCACGGGAACACTCACACACCACCATCATATACGCAGTATTTTACTGTTTACACGAAACATGATGCTAGGTAACATTCTGCAGTGTACCAAGCGATGCGGCACATTTGTAGTTCCCTCTGTCAGTGCCGTGACTTTTGCGGTTGTCGTTGCGCACTCCGTGAGAGGGCACTTGGGTGGTGCGGGCATCCAGGATAGCGACTCACGAGTGGGCCGGTCACCACAGCTGTGCGAGTGGCAGTTCGGCGAGGGCAAGCTAACGAAGAAGGGTGGCTGGAAGAGTCACAGTGGCCGGCATGGGGAGTGATCAAGCTGTGTGGGGAAATCATCTACTTGGGGAACAGACATAACTTCTCCTAGTGTCCAGAAGAAAACAGTAGCCTACAGCCAGTGACGAGGGATAGTGGAGAGTTTACATTCCACAGTACTGTGCGCAGTACCAAAAGCTTTGCTTTAATGACCCACATTTATTAGTGGGCAACTGACAGGTGCTGCCAGAGTTAATTACCGTGCTGCAGGTAGTGTGCGTGATGAAGTTCGGTTGGTATATGCTGGGGTATTTTCAAATACGGTGAAGCCGTTACAAGTTGTATAAAGTGAAGGTCTATATTGGCAGCGTTGATGCGTGAGAGAGTGGTATTTTATTGAATTGTGGATTTCGTACTGTATTAAATATGAGGGAAAATCAGAAAGCCTCTGCCCCTACTATTGTTAGGCAAATTACGGCTCTGAGTACGGAGTCCACATAATCCATTCCTTGGTCCGGCCCGCCCTTATATTCTGGCAGCTACGCCAGACTTTTGCAGCAGCATGGACTATCAGCTCGGAGACCATGGCTGCGGTTACCCTTGACGCTGCATTACAGACAGGAGCGCCTGCGCTGGTGTACTCAACGAAAAACCTGGGTACACGAATGGTAAAACATCATTTTTTCTGATGAATCCAGGTTCTGTTTACACCATCATAATGGTCGCATCCGTGTTTGGCGACATCGCGGTGAACGCACATTGGACGTGTATTCGTCATTGCCATACTGGCGTATCACCCGGCGTGATGGTATGGGGTGCCATTGGTTACACGTCTCGGTCACCTCTTGTTCGCACTGACCGCATTTTGAACAGTGGACCTTACAGTTCAGATGTGTTACGACCCGTGGCTCTATCCTCTATCCGATCCCTGGAAAATCCTACATTTCAGCAGGATAATACACGACCGCATGTTGCAGGTCCTGTATCGGACATTCTAGATACACAAAATGTTCGACTGCTGCCCTGGCCAGCACATTCTCCAGATTTCGCACCAACTGAAAACGTCTGGTCAATGGTGGCCAAGCAACTTGCTCGTCACAATACGCCACTCACTATTCTTGATGCTCTGTGGTACCGTGTTGAAGCTGCATGGGCAGCTGTACCTGTACACGCCATCCAAGCTCTGTTTGACTCAATGCCCAGGCGTAACAAGGCCGTTATTGCGGCTAGACGTGGTTGTTCTGCGTACTGATTTCTCAGGGTCTATGCACCCATATTGCGTGAAAATGTAATCACATATCAGTTCTAGTATAATATCTTTGTCCAATGAATACCCGTTTATCATTTGATTTCTTTTTGGTGTAGCAATTTTAAAGGCCAGTAGTGTATGATGTCATTGTGTCAGTCGCTTTGAAACTGGAATTTTAATTACGGACATCCCGCACGTTTTCAGTGTGGCACATCGTGCTGCCAAACAAGTAGGACAGTGGACATCATCTTCAAGAAATGTCTGAGGCACACCCAACTAATACAGGCAGTTAAGTCAACCATTGCAAAGCACTATCTGGTACTCAATCAATTCATGAACTATGATGCAGCGACGGTTCTGACCCTGGTCTCTGATTGTGGATTAGTGTTGTAAGAGAATCTATCGAGATAAAGGTGACAAAGAGCCTCATGAATTGTGACACTGAGTACCAGCGTAGTAGTGCTCGTTATCCTGCGAGTTGCTGAAAACGCAACGGTGGCAACAGTGATACTCCAGCAAAGAATGAATGGTGGGTGTGGATACAGGGAAAGAGCTCTTGACTGAGCACCAGGCGCACTTAACCGAAAATGTAACGTCGCAGGGAGCTTCTAGCCGCAGATGACTGAAGAGGGAACGCCTGGACTCTACCATGGACGAGGATATCCTTGGATATAAATGACAGATCCGTTCAACTCAACGAGTAATCGCAGGTAGAACCTTATGAAGATAACTAGTCACTTTGCCAAAATATTGGGCAAGGACGTCGCTAATATCAGGATGAATACTGGATACCTCAAGATATCAAAAGAGCACCAGGAAATTTTGAAGAATTAAAGTTGCTATTAAGCACTCCGTCTTCAGGCCACAAGTGGCCCATCGAGACATCCGACCGCCGTGTCATACTCAGTTAAGGATGCGGATAGGAGGGGCGTGTGGTCAGCACACCGCTCTCCCGGTCGTTATGATGGTTTTCTTTGACCGGAGCCGCTATTATTCGGTCGAGTAGCTCCTCTGGCATAGGATCTACATCTACATCTACATTTGTACTCCGCAAGCCACCTGACGGTGTGTGGCGGAGGGTAGTTTGAGTACCTCTATCGGTTCTCCCCTCTATTCCAGTCTCGTATTGTTCGTGGAAAGAAAGATTGTCGGTATGGCTCTCTGTGGGCTCTAATCTCTCTGATTTTATTCTCACGGTCTCTTCGTGAGATATACGTAGGAGAGAGCAATATAGTGCCTGACTCCTCGGTGAAGGTACGTTCTCGAAACTTCAACAAAAGCCCGTACCGGGCTAGAGCGTCTCTCCTGCAGAGTCTTCCACTGGAGTTTATCTATCATCTCCGTAACGCTAAATCACCCTGTAACGAAGCGCGCTGCTCTCCGTTGCATCTTCTCTATCTATATGAGTGCACACCGAAAAATGACAGCAGCGCATGGCGGCTGAATGGTCACTCATCCAAGGGCCGGCCACGCCCGACAGCGCTTAATTTCTGTGATCTCACGGGAACCGGTGTTTCCACTGCGGCAAAGCCGTTGCAAAGTTACTATATCTTCCTACAATATACTGTGTACATAAAGTGGCATAAAGACCAAGTAAACTTAATATAGCAAAGACGTCAATGTGAAATTCATTTGTTACCTGGAGCCAGTTTGACGCATAGAAATGTATTACACCCAAATATGATTCAGTGCTTTCATGATGATAAAATACACACAATATTACTTGCAATGAAAGAACACTTTTTAAAGCGTCAAATATTACTCTTTTGCATTAAAACTAAATGATCGTGGGCACTGACTACTTACGTGAAAGAATAATCTTTATTACACCCTTATCAGTATACCTATACAAATAATTTCAAAACGTTTGCT
The DNA here is from genome assembly GCF_023897955.1 of Schistocerca gregaria. NCBI lineage: Eukaryota > Metazoa > Arthropoda > Insecta > Orthoptera > Acrididae > Schistocerca > Schistocerca gregaria. Next base: position 532,057,779 of record NC_064925.1, read on the forward strand.
CTTGCAGATCGCACGCCATTTCAGTAAAAAGAGCGGAATAATGTATGAACAGCACCGTGCCTTCTCGAAATTCGTGACCCGCTTCCCCTCCTCCCTCTCGCTCATTACTGTTTACAGGAGCACCTCTCCATCCTCCCCCGTCTGCAGCCCCTCCCCTCACCGTTCGCTACGGCTTAATCCACGCCTCGGCTGAACAGACATTTCACAGCGCCGCGCAAGATGGATCGCGCCTGGGGTTTATTGAATATCTATGCATGGGTAAGCACGTCACTCAGCCCGGGCTGCGCTGTGCGCGCCGCCTGTACACTCTGGTCTGGAACAGCGGCCTCCGGGTACTGGTAGTCCAGACATCGCCCGTAGGATACGTACAGCTGCAATAAACAGAGTGCGAAAGTCCTTCTGAATTTCAGTTCTCGTTTGCGACTAGAAATGAGTGGCTGATATGACCAAACCAGCTACTTTTGAAATTATTGTTCACACCGAAATATATAAATACAAAGCGTGCAGACGAAAATGAGAAGAAACAAACTCAGAAAATCATGAAATGAAAGAATGTATAAGATCAAGTGCGAGGCGAACTGATACGCCCTGCTAAACGCGCAGGACCCGACAGGTAGTTGGAATTGACGAAAGGGGCCAAAATGAGTGACTGTCAGTTACACTCGAACACAAATAACCTTTTTTTTTTGACCAAACATTACAGTACAAATTCTTTAATGTAATTCTCGACTGAATAGGCCACACTATCTTATGCCTTAAGAGCACAAACACTTTAATTTAAAACAAAACGACTAAAAGCCATTAACTCAAAATTCAGACGCCAAAAAAGAATATTTAGAAAGCAGAAGGCCTCACGTTAAGTAAGTTCTATAATTTTGCTAAAGACCAAAAATCAAACACTTGAAAAGCAACAACGTTAATTTAAAGACGGCAGAAGGCTGATGATTTAAGACTCAATGTAAAAAATACTAGGCAGAAGCCTTATTTTCAATTAGGCTGGAAACCCCAAACAGCCTGATGCTCGAAAGACAAAGATCCTTAATTTAAAAAATGGTTGAAGACCCCATGACTTAAAAGTCAAAGTAAAATAAATTTAAACAACAAAGCTGTTTCACAGAGGAAGACTGCACTGTAGTTCCTTCTCTAGATTGTCGCACAGATGACAAAATGGTAGATATCGAAATAGACGACAGACGGATAGAGAAACAATTAAAATCGCTCAAAAGAGGAGAGGCCGCTGGACCTGATGGGATACCAGTTCTATTTTACACAGAGTACGTGAAGGAACTGGCCCCCCTTCTTGCAGCGGTGTACCGTAGGTCTCTAGAAGAGCGTAGCGTTCCAAAGGAATGGAAAAGGGCACAGGTCATCCCCGTTTTCAAGAAGGGACGTCGAACAGATGTGCAGAACTATATACCTACACTCCTGGAAATTGAAATAAGAACACCGTGAATTCATTGTCCCAGGAAGGGGTCTAGGAATGGTAGAACGATGGGTTCGATGACGGTTTGGATGTACCGTGCACTATTCAGTGTCCCCTCGACGAACACCAGAGGTGTACGGCCAGTGTAGGAGATCGCTCCCCACACCATGATGCCGGGTGTTGGCCCTGTGTGCCTCGGTTGTATGCAGTCCTGATTGTGGCGCTCACCTGCACGGCGCCAAACACGCATACGACCATCATTGGCACCAAGGCAGAAGCGACTCTCATCGCTGAAGACGACAAGTCTCCATTCGTCCCTCCATTCACGCCAATCGCGACACCACTGGAGGTGGGCTGCACGATGTTGGGGCGTGAGCGGAAGACGGCCTAACGGTGTGCGGGACCGTAGCCCAGCTTCATGGAGACGGTTGCGAATGGTCGTCGTCGATACCCCAGGAGCAACAGTGTCCCTAATTTGCTGGGAAGTGGCGGTGCGGTCCCCTACGGCACTGCATATGATCCTACGGTCTTGGCGTGCATCCGTGCGTCGCTGCGGTCCAGTCCCAGGTCGACGGGCACGTGCACCTTCCGCCGACCACTGGCGACAACATCGATGTACTGTGGAGACCTCACGCCCCACGTGTTGAGCAATTCGGCCTCCCGAAGGCCCATTATACGCCCTCGCTCAAAGTCCGTCAACTGCACATACGGTTCACGTCCACGCTGTCGCAGCATGCTACCAGTGTTAAAGACTGCGATGGAGCTCCGTATGCCACGGCAAACTGGCTGACACTGACGGCGGTGGAGCACAAATGCTGCGCAGCTAGCGCCATTCGACGGCCAACACCGCGGTTCCTGGTGTGTCCGCTGTGCCGTGCGTGTGATCATTGCTTGTACAGCCCTCTCGCAGCGTCCGGAGCAAGTATGGTGGGTCTGACACACAGGTGTCAATGTGTTCTTTTTTCCATTTCCAGGAGTGTATATCTCTAACGTCGATCAGTTGTTGAATTTTGTAACACGTATTACGTTCGAGTATAATGACTTTTCTGGAGACTAGAAATCTACTCTGTAGGAATCAGCATGGGTTTCGAAAAAGACGGTAGTGTGAAACCCAGCTCGTGCTATTCGTCCACGAGACTCAGAGGGCCATAGACACGGGTTCACAGGTAGATGCCGTGTTTCTTGACTTCCGCAAGGCGTTCGATACAGTTCCCCACAGTCGTTTAATGAACAAAGTAAGAGCATATGGACTATCAAACGAATTGTCTGATTGGATTGAAGAGCTAGTAGATAACAGAACGCAGCATGTCATTCTCAATGGAGAGAAGTCTTCCGAAGTAAGAGTGTTTTCAGGTGTGCCGCAGGGGAGTGTCATAGGACCGTTGCTATTCACAATATACATAAGTGACCTGGTGGATGACATCGGAAGTTCACTGAGGCTTTTTGCAGATGATGCTGTGGTGTATCGAGATTTGGTAAAAATGGAAAATTGTACCGAAATGCAGGAGGATCTGCAGCGAATTGACGCATGGTGCAGGGAATGGCAATTGAATCTCAATGTAGAGAAGTGTAATGTGCTGCGAATACATAGAAAGATAGATAAATTATCATTTAGCTACAAAATAGCAGGTCAGCAACTGGAAGCAGTTAATTCCATAGATTATCTGGGAGTACGCATTAGGAGTGATTTAAATTGCAATGATCATATAAAGTTGACCGTCAGTAAAATAGATGCCACACTGAGATTCATTGGAAGAATCCTAAGGAAATGCAATCAGAAAACAAAGGAAGCAGGTTACAGTACGCTTTTTCGCCCACTGCTTGAATACTGCTCAGAAGTGTGGGATCCGTACCAGATAGGGTTGATAGAAGAGATAGAGAAGATCCAACGAAGAGCAGCGCGCTTCGTTACAGGCTCATTTAGTAATCACGAAAGCGTTACGTAGATGATAGATAAACTCCAGTGGAAGACTCTGCAGAAGAGACGCTCAGTACCTCGGTATGGGCTTTTGTTAAAAATTCGAGAACATACCTTCACCGAAGCGCCAAGCAGTATATTGCTCCCTCCTACGTATATCTCGTGAAGAGACCATGAGGATAAAATCAGACAAATTAGAGCCCACACAGAATCTTACCGACAATAATTCTTTATACGAACAATACAAGACTGGAATAGAAGGGAAAACAGATAGAGGTACTCAGCGTACACTCCGCCACACACCGTCTGGTGGCTTGCGGAGTATGGATGTAGATGTAGATGTTAAAGTAGGCTGAAGGCCCCAAACAATCTAACACTTGACAAGAAAGGAACTTCAAGTTAGAAATGGCTGAAGGCCGATGACTTAAAACACAACTAAAATGATTTTTAATAGGCAGAAGGCCCAAGGCTTTATCTTTCAACAATATATTAATCAGGCGGAAGACCCACAAAATGTAACACCTGACAAGAAAGAAACTTTTAATTTTATAATGGCTGAAGGCCCATGTCTCCAAACACAACTAAAATACACTCCTGGAAATTGAAATAAGAACACCGTGAATTCATTGTCCCAGGAATGGGAAACTTTATTGACACATTCCTGGGGTCAGATACATCACATGATCACACTGACAGAACCACAGGCACATAGACACAGGCAACAGAGCATGCACAATGTCGGCACTAGTGCAGTGTATATCCACCTTTCGCAGCAATGCAGGCTGCTATTCTCCCATGGAGACAATCGTAGAGATGCTAGATGTAGTCCTGTGGAACGGCTTGCCATGCCATTTCCACCTGGCGCCTCAGTTGGACCAGCGTTCGTGCTGGACGTGCAGACCGCGTGAGACGACGCTTCATCCAGTCCCAAACATGCTCAATGGGGGACAGATCCGGAGATCTTGCTGGCCAGGATAGTTGACTTACACCTTCTAGAGCACGGTGGGTGGCACGGGATACATGCGGACGTGCACTGTCCTGTTGGAACAGAATGTTCCCTTGCCGGTCTAGGAATGGTAGAACGATGGGTTCGATGACGGTTTGGATGTACCGTGCACTATTCAGTGTCCCCTCGACGATCACCAGAGGTGTACGGCCAGTGTAGGAGATCGCTCCCCACACCATGATGCCGGGTGTTGGCCCTGTGTGCCTCGGTCGTATGCAGTCCTGATTGTGGCGCTCACCTGCACGGCGCCAAACACGCATACGACCATCATTGGCACCAAGGCAGAAGCGACTCTCATCGCTGAAGACGACACGTCTCCATTCGTCTTTCCATTCACGCCTGTCGCGACACCACTGGAGACACAATGTTGGGGCGTGAGCGGAAGACGGCCTAACGGTGTGCGGGACCGTAGCCCAGCTTCATGGAGACGGTTGCGAATGGTCCTCGCCGATACCCCAGGAGCAACAGTGTCCCTAATTTGCTGGGAAGTGGCGGTGCGGTCCCCTACGGCACTGCGTAGGATCCTACGGTCTTGGCGTGCATCCGTGCGTCGCTGCGGTCCGGTCCCAGGTCGACGGGCACGTGCACCTTCCGCCGACCACTGGCGACAACATCGATGTACTGTGGAGACCTCACGCCCCACGTGTTGAGCAATTCGGCGGTAATTCCACCCGGCCTCCCGCATGCTCACTATACGCCCTCGCTCAAAGTCCGTCAACTGCACATACGGTTCACGTCCACGCTGTCGCGGCATGCTACCAGTGTTAAAGACTGCGATGGAGCTCCGTATGCCACGGCAAACTGGCTGACACTGACGGCGGCGGTGCACAAATGCGCAGCTAGCGCCATTCGACGGCCAACACAGCGGTTCCTGGTGTGTCCGCTGTGCCGTGCGTGTAATCATTGCTTGTACAGCCCTCTCGCAGTGTCCGGAGAAAGTATGGTGGGTCTGACACACCGGTGTCAATGTGTTCTTTTTTCCATTTCCAGGAGAGCAATTGTAGTAGGCCGAAGGCCCTACGCTTTATCTTTAAAGTATATTTTAATCAGGCTGAAGCCCCAAACAGTCTAGCACTTGAAAAGCAAGGAACTTTAGTTTTTAAGTGGCTGATGCCTCACGACTTTAAACACCAATAGAAACAATTCAACTTTAATTCAAAACCATAGGCTATGAGCAATACAAATACACACAACAGAAAATAAGAAAAGGCAGTGCAGTTAACGGCGCGCAGAAGCTTTGGGGGTCGGCCATCACTTGAATTACTAACGTTCACTCAGGTGAGACACGCAGTCGGCCCAACCATTCTCGATCTAACGACAACCCAACCAACAGACAGTCAACGGACCCACCGACAAGGTAACTTGTGCTCTGCTTGACCGACACACAACCGGAAATCAATGCAAACTTAAAAGTTATTGACGCCGACAACCCAACGTACATTAAGCTGTCGAACTACACATCGTGCTGGACAGCGACAACACGCTGAGGAAAGGACACTGCCTAAATTTACGTGGACGGCCAGGGCAGGTAACCGGAATGTTAACGGCCACAATGCAGAAAATTCTGCCGGTGCACTTCAATTGTAAATAACCAAATACTGTTAGATTCCACCGGACGGTGGCTAAACCTTCGCCAGCTCGAACACACACGTTGTAGCTCGTGGGAATGTCTCAAAAGCCAACAACGAGAACCAAACGGCACTTCGTGAACAGTTTTGACTTGCTGGTAAATTAAATCCAAAGTCAACTTTCACGTCCAGGGTCGGTGAGCCAGGAACCTCGTAGCAGTGGGAACAGCCCCATTCACTTCGACACTGCGTAGACACTGCCAGCGGGACCGGACCGACTCCTCGCACACAGCACAGCTGGAAACTATAAGCACCAGAACAAAGATAGTACAAGGAGTGAATATTGATACACACCGCTGCTGCATCTCACGGAGAGAGCGAACAACAGCGTAATCGCAATAACCGTGGGAAACCAAACACAGAATACGAACCAAGGTTCAACGCATACATGAGCCCAGCACGGCTCACGAACTATGCCTGTAACAAGGACAGAGAGTGTAAACTGGGTCTAAGGTAGCCCAAAACACGAAAAATAGGTGCAGAATTATATCTTAAAATAGAGCTACAAACACGCTTAACGAGGTACGCTACGCGACGTAGGGGGAGAGAGGGGAGCGGGGATCGCGAAGTGGATTTTCAGAGTTACAGCGCTTCATTCTTCACAACGTCACAAAATATTAATATTGAAAACATAAATTTGGAACCGAAACAATATTTTTTCCTTGTCAGAATATTACTAGATAAAAACAGCTATAAGCAGTCTTTATCCGTCTCACACTTTTGATGACTTGTACAGCGAGAAGAAGGATAAATTAACTTCTTAATTTCCTTAAAGTTTGAAAATGGTTTCGAAATTGAGAATAGCGCTTTGCATACAATCCACATTAAGAGGAATACACGAAACTGTAAAGTAACCATTTTCAAAATAGAATTAATGCTGTATCCTATTTTCTCATTAAAAACTGTCTCATATTAAGTCTGTTGTTGTTGTGGTCTTCAGTCCTGAGACTGGTTTAGTGCACCTCTCCATGCTACTCTATCCTGTGCAAGCTTCTTCATCTCCCAGTACTTACTGCAACCTACATCCTTCTGAATCTGTTTAGTGTATTCATCTCTTGGTCTCCCTCTACGATTTTTACCCTCCACGCTGCCCTCCAATACTAAATTGGTGATCCCTCGATGTCTGAGAACATGTCTTACCAACCGATCCCTTCTTCTAGTCAAGCTGTGCCGCAAACTCCTCTTCTCCCCAATTCTATTCAATATCTCCTCATTATTTATGTGATCTACCCATCTAATCGTCAGCATTCTTCTGTAGCACCACATTTCGAAAGCTTCTATTCTCTTCTTGCCTAAGCTATTTATCGTCCACGTTATAGCACTTCTGAAAACTTTCATACATCCTATTTTGAATGAAATCGCTTAGGATGTGTTCTGCAATAGTTTATTACTACAGTCTTAACAATCGTTTTTTTTAAAGAAAGGAAGCTTTGAAATGCCAACAATATCATATATCTAAATCAGTTTCAGTTTATTTCAGGACAAAATGTGGATGAAAAATATTTATCAAACTTCTTTACCGTAAAACCACACAAAGTTCAGAGAAGTGCACGAAACTCTGAAGGAGCTCTAGACGCATAAATTTTGAATTACTTTACGGTGTTCTGTTTATCTTTAACAGAATTCACAGACTAGGTCAAAAGTACTGGTGGAAGAGGTAGCAGATATCAGAAAAATTTCTCAACAATTTATATAATCTGTGTTGCTGTTGTGGTTTTCAGTCCGATGACTGGTTTGATACAACTTCACGTTAGTCTGTCCTTTTCAAGCCTCTTTACCTGTGCGTGACTAGGGCAACGCACATCCATTTGAATCTGCCTCCTGTATTTATCCCTAGCTTTCCTCTAGAATTTTTACCTACACACTTCCCTACGTTGCGACTCTGATGAATTATTGACGCCTCAGAACGTGTCCTTATCAACTACCCCTTCTTTCAGTCATGTTATGCTCTAATCTTTTCTCCACAGTCCAGATAGTTATTCGATATGCAAATCTAATTTTCAGTAATATTCTGTAACACCACATTTCAAAAGCCTCTATTTTCTTCATGTCTGAAATGCTTATCATCCATGATTCACTTCTCCACAAGACTACACTACAAACAGATTCCTTCACATTCTTAACTCTTAAATGTATATAGAATGTTTGTAAACTCCCCTCATTCAGGAATGCTTTCCATGCTGTTGTCAGTCTGCATTTTATGTTGTTTCCACTCCAGCAGTCATCAGCTATTTTTCTACCCAAATAACAAAACTCATTTTTACTCTCGTATTGCCTGCTCTGTGTCTCTCAGTATCGACTAACTACATTACTTTCTATTACCCTTGTTTTACTCTTGTCGATATTCATCTTGTACAGGGTGTAACAGGTACAACTGCAGATATTTCATTTATTGGTGGCTAAAGATGGTGTACTGAAGAACACTACGTCAGTATTTATCTCTTTTGCAGTCTAATAAATATAGCTCTTACAAGTAATATGTTTTTAGGTTGGGAAGCACCTTCACGTACATGTGGTAAGAGTATCTAATTAAAGCGTCTTTTCCCCTGGAAATGAGGTAAGGCACTGAAGTGTAGATGCGCGGGTGCCAACAGTTTGTCAATAGTGACAGGTGAAGTCCACATAATGGTGTGGTGACGACCACGCAGGAAAACCAGGTAATAAATTATGTGACGTGTTTATCGGAAGACTGTTCGACACGGAGAAAAAGGTATCAACTCATATGTGTGCATACTAAGGTACCACGCCAAAAAATATCAGTACTTACACTCGTTTCACCCTGTGTAATTTATCTGGCACTAAAGTCATTAAGCAAAATTCATTTGTATCTATGTCTTGCAGACAATGGCCACTTTCCTTCGTCCTCTGCCGCTGGAGTCTTCTCACAACTGCGTGTTACCTCTTTGGATTATACAGGTTGATTTTTTCCACCTTGTACAGACTTTATGGGTTGATCGATGATAGGATACGGAGCAAAATAGGTCTAATGAAGTTATGTCCGGAAATGCAACGTTTCCATGCTACAGACGATTTATTCAGTCGTACATTGTTACAGAGACTGCTGTATAATCCGCGCTGTACCATGCAGCCACAGTTACAGTATGTGATGAAAGTACTTTCCATGCCCCTCAACGTACACGTGTGTCCACCGTAGCATGTTCTGTCTCATACTTTCACATCCGTCAGGCTGCGTCCGTACTGTGTCAAAGGCGGTATGAATACGCTGCTACAGTGTCTCCAATGGGCTCTGCATTTAGATGGCCCCATAACCAGAAATGGCATTGGTTGAAATCCGATGCAGACCATGCAACTGGACTCTCTCGTCATATCTGAGATGCGTCCGGACGTTTACGGCGGAGTGGGCTGGAGCACCATCACGTAGCAACCACATAAGCCTTAGAATGATCAATGGCACTTGTTCGAGCAGGGGAGGCAACGTCACCCACGAGAAACTCCGATAATTCTGGCCTGTTAGGCCACGTGGAAATAAGTCTGTTCTCAAAATAGTAGTCAATTATCCCGGCCCACACATTCCGGTTGCGGCGATGCTGATGATTCGCTGTTACCATACCAAGGGGGTTCTTTATACTAGCCCAAGGATGACTGTTATGAAAGTTGAAGTTACCACTCCTTGTAAAGGAGGCGTAATCTGTGAACAGAGGGGATGGCACTGATCCTGGAATCGTGGTTGCCTGGTGAAGAAACCAGTGACAAAAGTGCTCCCGATATGAGAAATCAGTGGCTAGCAACCCGTGCACACGCCGTAACCGATAAGGATAGTAACAGTTGTCATGGAGAATGTTCCACACGGTCATCTGGCTTACCCTGTACTGGCGGACCAACTTCCTGATGCTGACGCGGCGGTCCCCTTCCACAGTGTTAACCACATTTTCCTCGAAGTCTGGTGTCCCAACATTTCGGGTACGTCTCTTATGATTTCCTGGGTCTTGAAGCGACCCTGCCTCAGACAAACGGCGAAACACCGATGCAAACATTGAATGCTATGGCTGTTGGCAGCGGGGATAGATCTGCCGAAACAACATTGCTGCACGTCGCCTGTTGCCATTTCCCTTTCCTTAAGTAAACACCACGTCGGAAAGCTCTCGATCTGAATACGAAACCATTGTGTACAACGCTGTATCACATGCGCTGGGAGGTGAGTCAGCAAGAGAAGTGAATCGGGCACAACAGCACCAATTACTATGGCAGGATAGGGCGCTAGGGCATGAGGTATGAGGAAACCATGCAAGCTTTAACTATGGCTGCATGGTACAGCGCGTATTAGACAGCAGCCTCTGTAACGAAGTATGATTGAATGAATCATGCATTTCCGGTCATATGTTCATTAGACCTTTTTGGTTCCGTATCCTCTCGTTGACCAGTTCCTAGAGTTTATACAAGGAGGAAAAAATCTCTGTGCATAGCAGTCAAATGTATGAATGAAAGTCAGTTAGATACAGGAATTGATTTACGGAACATTAGAACATAAAAAATTAGTAAGTCATCTCAAGGTTACGAATAAGTTTTGCAGTCTAGTGTAGTAATTATATGACAAATATCAAGCGTAATAAAACGCGATCGGCACACACTGTATACCTTTCTCTCTTTAAAAAGGCAAAAACCGTAAGATTTGTTTGTCTCCTTAGGAACCTTACATAGTACCTAATACTTGTGAACACCAAATCAGTCAGGGGAGAATATAAACCTTTTGTTTGAGAATTCAGTAACTCAGGCTACTGTGGTTCCTGTTTTGACACTCGAGATGATGCAATGGTTAACAAACACGACTCATCATCTGGAGAATTGCTAATCATATCGTGATCCAGTAATTCAGATTTCGGTTTTACCTGAATTTCATTAATCGTTACATCAGTAGTCTTTTTATACCTTTTGGGCAGCCTACATACGGAAATCCACATCATTCGTATTAGGGGCAGAGTTAATCTCTCGAAGAAACTTCCGCCATTTGACTGTAAATTACTATTCCTTTATTTTAAACAATCATGATTTAGCCCTTATAGCCCTTCTCAAGTAAATTTTGAAATGTTACAATATATCTGACGCGTCTAAGGGACTGTACACCATCGAAAAAACTTATCTCTGGTCTTATAAACCAGTTGACATGTTGCAGGATATGTGTACATATTGAAGATACATAATATGGCCGACATTTTGCACAAGTCATTCCTTTAACACACAGTAAGTCTTACTGGTTGTTCGCTGTGTATAATGTTATCTATACTGTGTATCTTCGATATGTATTCAGAAAATGTAATACAACAATCAATTTATAAAAGCAGAAATACGTTTTTTCGACGATGACATGTCACTTAGACGGATCAGATATATTTTAACATTTGATCTTGCACCTGAGGACCACTTTAAAGCCAAAATCATGATCGTTTGAAGTAAATGAATAGCAGACCTTATTTACCGTCAAATGGAGCATAATTCTTTGAAAAATTAACTCTCCCCCTTTTAAGAATGATGTGGAATTCTATAGGTTCTGCATAGTGTAAAGCGGAGGAAGGAATAACCATTATATGGTGTTGCTCCCACGCATCTCTGTGGATGATGCCATGGTGTAAGCATATAATACAGTTGTTGTATGAAGTATTTTAGCGCACAAAGAGGTGTAATTAGCTAATCGCTAATATTGAAATACAGTTTTACTTCACATGTGAAGAACATGACTTCTTTCAACAAATCTTTTTGACGAATGCCTTGATTCTTTCTTTGCAAAGGACAAGGTCAATCTGCCTTTTCCGTTCCGAATGCAACGATCTCAGTACCGACAAGATGTTCAATCGTAATAATTCTTCGTACCCTTTTGAATCTAATGTCGTGTCATTTAACGCAGTTTAAGAAGGCGAAAGCCTGATTTGACAAAACAGCAATTATTAAAAATGCTAAGGATATCTTTGGTCTCTCTTTATAACTTTAAACCACCTTATTCGTGCTGCAATATATTTCTTTCTGTCCTGGTCTCGTTCTTACTTATACGTTGAAGGAGTCCTTAATTGATATCTCTCTTCCATTGTCGAAGAGAAGTGCTGAAAATCATGTTTTGCTATTGCTATGTATAACTGGTACTGTACAGTTTGTTGCTAATTAGGCAATATCACAAGCTGAAACATTTCATTAGACCTGCTTACTGATTTCCAAATTTATTACCTAACGATGAATTTCCACCTTAAGACAAATACATGTCAACTTTTCTAAATAATGTTTCTTATGGCAAAAATAAATTAATGCTAAATGTGCAAATTTCAGTATACGAAATTAGCTTTATTTTGCAGAAAATATATCACTTCCAGAACAAATATTTTAAATAGTTACCCTTTACAAGGTTTTTACGTAACAAAGTACATTTCAACACAGAGCATAACAATAGTAACTGAGTTCTTGGTGGGTACCACAGCTTCGAAAAATTCAATGAACAACATTGTCTCCACCAGGCTGTTGTCTTGAGAGAGTTCGTTATTCATTACTAATAGCTGCGTTCTACAAGGTGCATATTCCCAAGTGCACCTACAAATATAATAAAACAGTAGAAGCAATCTAAAGTAAAAAAATAGTCTTTACAACTGCACTGAACGTAGCTCTTCCACGAAAGTATAGTGTGACTGCTTACCATAGCTGTGGTTAAGGGTAATTTGTGGGTACAAACCATGCATATACATTAGTAATTCCCTCGTGTTTAACGTCTGAAGTACTACTTCGACACAACGACAAATTGCACTGGTACTAAGATCTTCAATTTAAAGTTCTCAGAAATACTTTATGACCTACACTTGAGCAAAAGATATATTTACAATTCACTGTTAATTATCATTTCGGTAATTTCGAAGTACGGCGCTATGAGCATCGCTACAATTCGTCATACAACTAATGTATTATTGAGTGACTTACGTGTATTGATTGTGATTTATGCTGCGCCATTGGTAAAATTACTTGTACCAATCCTGTGACTCCGCTTTATACATATTAATATGGTACAATCTCCTGCCTTATATCTAGTTATAAATCGTCGATGAAAGATATACTCTGAAATCATGACTCTTCTGTTTTTTCCAGGAAAATTACACGGTACAGTCACATTAATGTAACCACCGACTATGTTTAATGTCTACGCGCAACAAACATTCACAGATGGCATTATCTGCGAAGATACATAAATCCTGTTGGGAAGGACGCGGAAAACAATGGTGACATTATGTGGAAACGAAGCTACTTATCTGACGTAGAAAAGGGCATGACACTTGGCTTTGCGGACCAAGGGTGGAAACACTCCCGAAACGGCTAAGTTTGTGAACTGTTCGCTTGCCGCCGTGGTTAAAACATACCAGCAGCACAGCAGCAGCTGTACTCCGTCGTCAGGCCACAAGCGGCCCATCGGGACCATCTGACCGTCGTGTCATCCTCAGCTGAGGATGCAGATAGGAGGGGCGTGTGGTCAGCACAACATTCTCCCGGTCGTTACTATGGTTTTCTTTGACCGGAGCCGCTACTATTCGGTCAGGTAGCTCCTCAGTTGGCATCACGAGGCTGAGTGCATCCCGAAAAATGGCAACAGCTCATGGCGGCCCGGACGGTCACCCATCCAAGTGTCGGGCATGCCCGATAGTGATTAACCTCGGTGATCAGAAGGGAACTGGTGTATCCACTGCGGCAAGCCGTTGCCTTAAAATATACCAAGCATGACGAAATGATGCTCCCCAAAATCGGCTCCGTTACAACTGTGACGCACCATTACCCATACATGACGGGGGGTGAACGACGGTTGCAAACGCGTGTACGGAAGAACAGACGTGCAAATGTTAAGTGACCGACTTTCCCGATGAAACAAGAGGCTACTAGCACTGTCTCTTCAATTACAGTTCAGCGGACGTCATTGCGTATTAGCCTGCGCAGCAGACGCTTGTTTCTTCTACATCTACGTAATTACTCTGCTATTCACAAAAAAAGAGCCACCTTCATGCTGTCTCTCCACCGTTCCACTGTCGAACTGCACGCGGGAAAAACGAGCACTTAAATTTTTGTGTGCGAGTCCTGATTTCTCTTATTTTATCGAGATGATCATTTCTCCCTATGTAGGTGGGTGCCAACAGAATGTTTTCGCAATCGGAGGAGAAAACTGGTGATTGAAATTTCAGGAGAAGATCCTTTCGCAACGAAAAACGCCTTTGTTTTAATGATTGCCACTCAAGTTCACGTACCATGTCTGTGACAGTCTCCCCCCTGTTTCGCGATAATACAAAAGGAGCTGCCCTTCTTTGTACTTTTTCGATGTCATCCGTCAGTCCCACCTGATGCGGATCCCACACCGCACAACAGTACTCCAGAATAGGGCGGACAAGCGTAGTGTGACCAGTCTATTTGGTAGACCTGTAGCACCTTTAAGTGTTCTACCCACAATATTATCTATGTGATCGTTAAAATTTAGGTTATTTGTAATTGTGATCGCGAAGTATTTAGCTGAATTTACAGCCTTCAGATTTGTGCGACTTATCGAAATTTAGCTGGTTTACTTTTGGTACTCATTCGAATAACCCCACACTTTTCTTTATTCAGGGTTAATTGCCACTTTTCGCACCATACAAATATATTATCTAAATCATTCTGCAAGTCGTTTTGATCATGTGATGACTTTACAAGACGAAAAATGACATCATCATCTGCAAACAATCTAATAGGGCTACTATTTTGTGTCCTATGTCGTTAATATAGATTCCTTGGGGAACGCCGGATATTACTTCTGTTTTACTCGATGACTTTCCATCTATTACTACGAACTGTGACCTTTCTGACATGAAATCACGAATCCAGTTGCAGAACTGAGGCGAAACTCCGCAGCCACCCAGTTTGATTAGAAGACGCTTCTGAGGAACGGTGTCGGAAGCCTTCTGGAAGTCTAAGAAAATGTACTGATCTTGCATCCATGCTGGCTGCGGTTCATCGGCAACGAAGGCTGAAATTTGCACGCCAGTATCCTAACAGGATGTCCACTGAGTGACGACAGGTTGCGTTTTCAGATGAATCTGGTTCACGGCGGTTGGCGTGTACGGTGTAAGGCGTGTGATCCCGATCGGCGGAGGGAGTGCTATGATCTGTTGAATCTTTTCGTAGCATTCCCTGGGTAATTTTGTCGTTCTGGAACGCAGAATCGATCAACACAAACATGTATCTATCGTTGGGTCATGCCCACCCTTACATGCAGTTCTGTTTTCAATTTGCACGATGGCATCGACCAGCAGGACAACGCAGTGTGTCACACAGCCCACAGTGTACGTGCGTGGTTTGAAGAGCGCCTTGATGAGTTTACCGTACTCCTCTGGCCACCGGATTTCCCAGATTTAAACCCAGTCGAGAGTCTGTGGGAGCCACTCCAATGGGCTGTATGCACCATGTATCACAACCGTCAAACCTGGCGCAATTGACCACGGATCTAGAGTCGACATAGTTCCATATCCTTGTCACTACCTTCTGATTCTCTTCCTTCACGTCTTTCAGTAGCCTACGCTGAAAAATGTGGTGCTTGTGACTGATGATCACATTAACGTGATTGGGGAGTGCTGTTGATCGAATATTGCCACCCTTAATAGAGCCCTGCCGACACAGTATTTCTGAGACAGACCATCCCTGACGACCTGAGTGCCGAGGGGACAGACTTCATGCCATGAGCAGAAGGGCCATTTTGCACACTGCCCGCACCCGAGGGCGGTTGCCGGCGGCCGAAAAGGCGCTCGGTTAACTGACGGCCAAGGTGTACTAGGTTCAGTATCAATGTGGCGAGATACATATTGGCCAAAGAGTGTAAACCATCGAAAGCTGCTGTCGGGAATACCAGCGGCACACTCGAGTAATGTCTCTGTTTATCAGAAACTAACGTCATGGAATGCGAACGCAACAGGATTTTACCATAAACTATGAAATAATGGGTATTGTTGTTAGAAAAGGCGTTGAAATACGACCCAGGGAAAGTCTTATCAGCCGGAACGGCGGCTGTAGTCTTAGCAAGGCTCTGAAACCAGCACTGTATCTAATTAAAGAGAAGACAGGAAACACAACGAGCTGGCGACCAAGGTTAATGGAGAGCTTACAGCCACACTGCTGCAGCAGAGGCGCCGTGCCACAGACGCCTGCACAGTCGCCTCTTCTGCCACCGACGGTCACCCTCTGAAGTACCATCCGGTAATCCTTTCAGCCCCGCTACATCACCTGCTGGCCGCCGCTGTATTGTACTTTAGTGCTCAGGTGCCCCGACGGTCTACTTCCTGTGTGAAGTAGGACCAACACGCCTGTGCGGCTTTTCCACCCAGGGCTTGGGTTGCGCCTGCCGTTTGATTTCCACTGGCGTTCCTACCTCTGTTAGTAGAGGCAATCATTCATTACACCGTTTTGATAATAATGACACTCCGTCACCTTTCATGCAATAAGCGTTAACAACTATCTGCAAGGTGTACGTCACAATGTCAGTCTTCTTTGAATATGCATATATATGACGTACAACCAATCAAATCATACCTATTTTCCTGTTGTAAAGCACGGCAAAGTATCCACATGAGTGCTTGTAAGGTGCGAAATTATAGCAACCTTACACCGCCCTCCCTCGCCGGCGTTGAAGGCCTACATCTGCAGGCTAAGGGCTCGCGGCTGGTGACAGTCCCGTGTGAAGCTCGCCTTCTCGCTCTGTCGTGGCACAGTTTGCTCTGCTAGGAGTCAACTCATGGCAGCTAAGAAACAAAAGGAAGGTACTGAATTGAATTATAATGAGACCAAGATGGAGAAAATGTATGCACTCTCATTGACTATTCATACTAGAGAAACACCAGTTTGCATAACCTCTCGATTTAATGCTGTGTAAAGCACTCAAAAAGGTAGTTACAAATGAATGAAGGCAAGAAATTGGAAAGTACATCAATGATGGTTTTCAATGAAACTTTAGTTTCATAACTATTCCTTCACTTCGTTCCTTGCCTCAAAAGGGTGTTAAAACATCTTGGGATAAGCCACTACCAACCCTCACATACTACTAACACATATCTTTCGTTCACCACTTCTAAATTACTTTATTTTCTTGTCTGAAAATGCAGTTATCAACATTTCTCTTATTATTCTGAACACACAATTTTACTCTACATTTCTGAAGTTTGTGATTCTATTACTCCTTGTTCATTCGGAATCCCTTCTCATTTTTTTCCATTCTCTGGTACAGTTACAGTTAGGAACTTAGTAGAAGAATAATATTAAATACTATAATTCCCAGCATCTAAGCTAAGCTTTCATGTAGTCAAATTTCTTTGTAATTGTTCTGTGATGTATTCCTCAGCATATAGAGTCGTCACTATCTTTGGCAATTACCACACAGTAAGTTAAGTGTAGTGAGTGTGGTACATCGTCTCTCACTGATGTACGCACTCTGTTACATTAACTTCTCAATGATTTTCACAGCTCTTCCAAACAAATTTCAAACGACATAGGAGACAGTGTACAACCAGTTTAAGCTCTTTTCTGATTTTGGAATCATCTCGTAACACACTACCCATTTTCTCTCATCGGACAATTCGCTATACAATGTACTAATCGGACGAATGTGGGGTATTAAGACGCTACTTGCGTAATTGCTCAGTTGTAACTTATTTTATAGTGTTGTTCTACGAAATAGATTAAACAGCACCAGATTAGAGACGATCTTTATAAATGTTGTAGGGGTCTTTGAGGCATGAATCCTACAGGGGCAGGATGGCGAAGCAAGGAGTGAGTGGTGAGGACATGCTAGGCACTTGTGGGCGCTGATGTGGCAGCATATTAAGCATTTTTTGACTTTAGTTTTCAGTGGGATCATCTTCTCTGTGGCTGTGACGACGGCAACAGAAGTGGGATACTCTGACGTGTCCACTTCAGCAGTCTCGAGGGAATGGGGCATAGTCACCAGGGGCAGTGCTGTGCTAGCTAGCCGACCTTGGAGATGGCTGTCCTGTTCAGCTGCGACACCCAACAATGCGAAGACACAGATTTCCAGGACGCACTTGTAGACTTCGATGCAGCACTCCATTAACCTCACAGAAGCTGTGGATGCTTGTGTCTGCTGTGAGCTGCAAGTTGGGGAGCAGCAGCAGCTACCATGCTTCCCTGTAACAATGATAGTTCGACAGTATGCCGAAGAATATCAGCTTGGCTTCCAGCGAGCAGGTGGCAGAAGGTTCCAAGTCTTCATATCAGTGGACGAGAGGGCAGCAGCTCACAAAGGCTAAGTCCAGCAGGCCAGGTAACCTGCTGTCGTGATGGTTGCAGTTACCTGGATAATGGTAGGCAGCACGTCATGGGTTCCACCTCGGATCTAGCTCTTTGCTACTCGGTAGAAGAAAGGTTCAGAATACCAGGTATTTTTAGCTGTGTGTTGGAGGCAATGACGTTATCCTGTGGCAAGTATGACTGAATGTGGCCTGGCTTTTTGGGCCTGTCACTCCTCTTCATTGAAATGTGATGTCCCCACCTTCCGTTCTAGTCTTTCAGCTCATTACAATTTGCGTGTCCAGTATGATAAAAGTTATTTTTTCATATAATTTATGATGTGTTGCTCCATTGCGCATTTTTTACACATGATGTTATGCTCCCTTCTCTGTGATGTCATATTGATTAATTGGCAACTCAGACACCATGGTCAACACATATGTAGCAATGGCCTCAGTTGTGTGCCACAATGTGTGTAGTATCACCTAGTTGACATCCTGACGCAGACTTTGTGCATGAGGCACACTTGGCTTGGCTCATCACTGGCCTGGAAGACACTTCAAACATTCGGAAATAAGAATAAGAATTGTGAGCCATGGAAATAGATTATTGGAGACGGAGTGCTGGTGTCTGAAGACCTGATTCAATAGGAGAGAGTGGTGGGAGCTATTGACTGGAATGTGTTACTATCATATGGATAGTTAGAAGGATTGGATTGTAATAGGAAAGAGGAAACGGAGTCGACAGCGTAATAAATGAGTCGCCCTGTAAATGAAGGTATTTTACTGTTGGGAAATCAGAGAGGGGAACTGAGAAGGTTATAAACTATGTAGACTGAGAAGCAAAATGTTGCTTAAGCTACAATAAGTGAGTGCAAGAAAACCTTCAGTGCTTTCTGTCGCTTAAGATCGCACTGAGAGCAAGACATTTCGGAAAGTCTACTCCTCTGTTCATCTTGTGACGAAGTGACGGTGCATTACGGTATCGGCGGCAGGCACTTAAATCTCGCAACTGCCGCATTACAACAGTTAAACAGCAGCCCGGCCAATTGTTTACGTAGAACACAGACCGCGGCCCATCGCTACTCTACGCAGCAAACATTGCCGGCTCTTCCATCTCAAGTCTGGTTGGCAAGCTGTAAGCAAAACCATAAATCGGTTAAAAACATTAGTCGACGCTCGTATCTCTATTGCTTCTTAATAATACCGTCCCAGAAACCACTAGCTGAGCAGGTAGACTTATGTTCTAAATAGAACACGCGCTTTCCGTTAAATTGCTCTCACCCATTCCAGATTTATTTTCTTGCCCCAGTCTTACGTTGCGAACATGTTCACTACAACGTAAGAAGCTACAGTGATGCGCTTCCTGATGTGAGATTTTGCCCATTTGCTTGGAATGTTATAGACCCCAGGTGAAAAAAGTCAGAGGTTATATTTCACGCTGCCAAAGAGGTTTTCTACTTCTAGGTTATTACTGTCGCGCGTATTCATGACAGCAGCGGTATATTATGTTCTATTTCATCGTTTTTTACATTCGTCTTGATAGTGGGCCCCTAGAACCTTCTTAGTTTCATCATTTCTGTAGCCATTGGAAGCGAAATTAGTTCTTAGGCCGTCCAAC